>NC_084587.1:8592869-9227869 GCF_033807715.1 Cololabis saira | reverse complement strand
ATTTTCTACCACGAGAATATCGACCATGAGAATGGATGCGCGCTCATGCTCTCTGCAGGACGCGAGGCAGCAATGCCAGCCGCCCAGGCATCGAACCAGCAACCTTTACAGAAACTAATCGAGCTTCTAAAAACTGCTTTGAATGAAATTTGCACCCACAGCGAGAGAAGATGAGTTCAGAGAAGCTGTGTGTGATGGAGGCGCCTGGCAAAGGCAGGACCGCTGAAGATTAAGATTAGATGTCTGCAGTGTCACTTTTAAGTGCTTTTTCCCTCCTCAATTTGGCAGGAAAATATCCTGTTCTCAAACATCCCCCCTCCATTTCTGTCGTAAACTTGATGCATTTCACATCCACGAGACCAATTTCTCTAATCATACAGCTGCTGAGAGACTGTGAAAAATTAACTGCTATGTTGGCAACTGCGAACACGTCCAAGTGGCATCCTGAACACTCGAAAGGTGGCAGTGCTCGTAAACTGTAACCATGGAGATAAAATTCATTTTCTCGCTTTCACCCTTCACAATGTTAGTGCAACAGAGGTTTCAGACAATATGAGTGATGAAAATGCATAAATGATCATCACCACATATGGTTTGCTATGGAAAGATAAACACTTTTTCCTTTTTTACACAATGTGGCCAATGGAGCACTGAAATGTGAATTAATTTCATTTCATTTCATTTTTATTTATTCCGATCATGGAAATATGCACAAAAAAAAACAAACAAGTAAAATGACAACACAATCAAAAGCATATTCCATAACCAGAAAGGAGCAGGAAGAAGAAAATCTTATTATACCTGCCCCTCCCTCAAAACAAAATTGAACAACAATAACAGATGGTCTGCACAATTACTTAGTTAATATCACAATGAAAGAAAAACAAAAAAAGTAAAGATAGATCGTCTGTCTCCATACGCATATATTATAAATTTTGACTATTTAATCCATACATTGCTATTTTTTTCTCTTTAAATTTCTTTTTAAACTGAAATATGTTTATACAGCCCTTTAAATCATAATGTAATGAACTCCATAAATTAATTCCAACAATAGAAACACATCTGCTTTAAAGTTGTTCGGGCAAATAGATGTTTAAAATTACATTTTCTTCGACTATCTTCATTATTTGAACTGAAAGTAAACATGTATTGTAGGTTGTAGAAGTGTGAGTGCCACGGGGGCCCGACCGACAGGATGGAGAGACACGGAGTTTCGTGCAGAACCCTTTTTATTTTTCACCACACACGTGCAGAATTACCTTCTCACACAGCATCAGCCAGCAGCTCCTCTGAACCCTCGCTGCTGTCCAGCTCTGCCTTATAAGGCAGGCAGGGTGGAGAGCTGCAGCCACTCAGGCTGATGGGAAACAGGTGCGCGTGTCCGATCAACCTCTCCACCCTGCCACACACCCCCAACGCCAACCTCGAGCCGGGGTCCGTCCGGCTGAGCCTACTCCCCCCCCCGCCCCCTCGGCGCGGGAGAGGAAGCCCGGAACCCCCCGGGCCTTCCTGGTCGGGAGGCCGCCCTCGGCGCCGGGCTGACCAGCGGACCGGTCGGGGGGGTCGTCCCCGGCGTCGGCCCGACCGCTGTGGAAGCCGCTCTCGGGGCCGGGCCCATGGTGGCCTCGGGCCGAACGGTGCGTCCAGGACCACCCCCTCCTCCGTGACGCGACCCCCCGCCAGCTGCCAGTGCGCCTCCGGGACCGCCTCCTCCACGGCGCAGCCCCGTTCTGGAGCTGGTGCGTCCAGGACCGCCTCCTCCGTGACGCAGCCTTGCGCGGGCTGCCGGTCCGCCTCCAGGACCGCCTCCTCCACAACGCACTGCTCTGGCCGCTGGTCCGGCCCCGTCTCCGCGGGACCCGCCGTCGCTGGCGGCTGCGCCTCCCCAGCCAACTCCGCCTCCGTCTCCGTCTCCGCCTCCGTCCCAGGAGCCGTCGCCTGGCGGCCCGCAGCTTCTGCCTCCCGGCCTCTCAGCTGCGGCGCCACCAGCGCTGCCGCGGCGAACCTCAGACGGGGTGCAGGGGTGGGTCGCTCCGCGGGTCCCGCCGCATCGGGAGCCGTCGCTTGGCGGCCCGCAGCTTCTGCCTCCCGGCCTCTCAGCTGCGGCGCCGCCAGCTCCTCCCACGCTGCTGCAGCGACCCTCCGGCGTGGCCCAGGGGTGGGTCGCCCCGCGGCCACGAGCGCCTCCATCCTCACCAGCTGCTGCTCGCCCTGCTCACGGAACATGGCTGTCAGGTCCGCCATGGCCTGGGCGAGCGCGTCCAGGGCCCGCTCCGTGCCCCTCCTCCCATCGGGCCCCACATTGGGCGCCAGTGTAGCAGTGTGAGTGCCACGGGGGCCCGACCGACAGGATGGAGAGACACGGAGTTTCGTGCAGAACCCTTTTTATTTGTCACCACACACGTGCAGAAGCACCTTCTCACACAGCATCAGCCAGCAGCTCCTCTGAACCCTCGCTGCTGTCCAGCTCTGCCTTATAAGGCAGGCAGGGTGGAGAGCTGCAGCCACTCAGGCGGATGGGACACAGGTGCGCGTGTCCCATCAACCTCTCCACCCTGCCACATAGGTTTTCTGGTAATGCTTTACATTTAGCTGTGTACATGATTGTGAGTGTCTGTAACTTAACCAAATCATCGACTTTCAGTAATCTTGATTCAAATTCAGAAAGGTAAACAGTAAGCAATGACTCAGTGAAACTGACAAGAAGATAAAAGAAACAGGATTATGTAGGAACAAGTAACCCTGATAGACTGTCTGATGGAAAACACTCAGAAACAGATCTTTGTAGATGAATGCATAAATTATAATTGCTTGTATGCACATGGACAAGCACGACAGATGTGGATAGATGAGGTCAGATTAAACATGGGGGTGCACAGGTGACGGAGCAGAGTTATGCACCGATAAACCTCCCAGGGCGCAGACCTCCCCGAACCCTTGGGCATACAAGGACTGGTAAAGTAAAACACTTGCCTAAAGCTTGACTTCTGCTGTTGCGTAGCACCTTCACACAGATCCTCATCGATTAGGAACAGCAAATGCTGATGAAGAGATGCGTGACGCCTCCTGCCTATAAAAATCAATTTCCTTTGCAACTTTGCACTAAGGTGCTAGTTGTAATTGTTGCTTTTTGCTGAATTATGAACACAGGTACATGATTCACTGGAAACTAATGACAACTGTTCTGTTTTGGGTAGCTGAATGGGTTTAGGGTATTCTTGAAAACAATTGAGCTAAGCTGTATTACTAAGTTTTCTAAATAAGACAATACAAAAGGAGCCTCTTCATAAGTTTACCATCACTGTATACATTTAAAAATAATGCATTTAAAGGTTTTCAGATTAGTTTATAATTTTTGTGATATTTACATATTTCATAAAACGCTGAAATTACCTTGTATTTAATAGCATCACACAGAAATGCACATTTGTAATCACACTGTCTTTATTTTCTGTGTTAAAGGGTATGTTTGATGTCTTTAAGATGCATGAATACATTTTTCATCACAGTTTTGGTCCAGAAATTCAAATATCTGAAAGTCTGTCTCTAAAATTGGATTTGATTTTATTATCAGGACTAGGTATACCCAGGCCCGCCCCTTCCTATACGCAGACTACGCACATTGCGTAAGGCCCCCGACGGCCAGGGGCCCCCAATTGCCTGAGGGAATTTGCGGAGTTTAGGCAAAAAACGTATCCTCCCACTATCTGAGTACTACAGACAGACCCCTCGCCACAGCTGCTGCTACGGTATTTGCGCAGTGGTGCGTTGTGAATCCAAAAACGTAACTTGACGTTCAATCTCATGCGTGCAGTAGGTGCAGCAGCCAGCAGCTGTTTGTTTACGTTTACGAGCCGGCGACCGAGCCGGCGCTAAAAAGAAAACCTAGTTCAGAGTTACAGTAGTAACAGTCACACCAACACTGCAGACTGCAAAATGAAAAGGATATATCCTTCAGGGTGCGAAAAAAAGAAAAAGAAGCAACGGAATGATGAGTTGCGTCAACAACAGTCAGGTAACCAGCCAACGTGACTGCCATGCAACTTGCAGTGTTGCAGACTAGTAACGTCAATGTCGTGTTTTTGTTTTTAAAGAGGAATTCCACAATTTTTTTATATTTTACTATGTCATCAGTGTTACTACTTTATTTTAAGAGCTATGTGCAGTCAGCCTGTAGGTTTATTAACAGTTTATTATTTATGTCAGTGTCAGTGGTTCTCAAACTATGACCAAGAGCCTCAGTAAACATATATCTGTATTTGGCCACATACTCCAATCTCAGAATATGTTGTTCCAGGAACCTCCCCAGGAGCAAAAAAAAAAAAAAAGAAAAAAAAAAAAAAGAAAGTTTGCTGAGAAAGATTTGCACCACATTCTCTGGAGTTTTGGTGTAATATTCAATAAATGTTTCTACCTCATTCTGATGTGTTTGTCTACCTACTCTGAATATGGATTTTAACTGTTTTTAAGGTGAGAGAAACCCTGCAAAAACACTGGCCAAAATCAGTCCAAATTGGCCCAAATCATGCCCAAATTGGCCCAAATCGCCGCGGCCACAGGATGGGCAGCGGCGATTTGGGCCAAAAAAAATATTTTTTATATTAAATGTCCCTAATAAAGGTTTAGGGTCAAACGTATTTTTTCTGAAGGCTAAAAAATTATTATACCGGATGCAAATATAGCCTACAAACAAATAACCTTGAACAAATTGAGAAGTGCGTGACGATTTATTTAATTTTAGGGGGACCTCACTGATGACATGTTACAAAGTTGAGCGGCTCGTGCATCAAAGAGATAAAAGGGGGTGAAAAAGAGGTGAGTAGCCTCTAGCTCTTCACTCACCTCTTTTTCCCTCCTTTTTCTTGCCTCTCTCTTCTCTTAGCTTGGATACTTCACAAACGTACCAGAGACCAGCGTGAGTTGCAGAAGATTATACGAGTGATGGGTAAAGAGTTGAATCAGACTATAGCTGACAACGACAAGCCGTTCTCGTCTAGCACTCGCTGGCTGTCTAGATCAAAGACCCACAATAAGATTTGGGTTGAATGGAGACACACAATTAATAAACACAGGTCCCTAATAAACGCCTGATGATTCGATCGATTTAAGCAAATAAACGGCCGGGCCTTTATTTGGTGTTTTTTTATGGTAGTCTGCATTGGGATTGGGTCCCGTCGGCTCCCTTGGGACCCAATGCAAATCTTGCGGGAGCGGGCGGTTTGAACTTTGCTGCAGGCGGGAACGGGCGGCTAAAAAAAACACTGCGGGATCGGGATGTAGTCTAGCGACAAGATGGAAATCAATGACGGGGAAAAGAACCTCAAACAAGGTCTTTACAAAACAAAGACAAAGCAAGGCAAGTCAGATATTTGGAGAAACTGTGTTTAGTGTCTGTTGGTGCATCTTGGAAGAGAGATGCAGGGATTGGGACCACAATCGTCAGCAACATTCTCTTCTCCACAGCAATTTAATGGCTAAGTGATTAATTTGTTAAATTAATTTGTTTCATTCGTTAACTTTGTTTATTTTATGTTATTTATTAGTGTTATTTGAGCCATTCACAGCCTACACTCGTTGCTTTTACCTCAATCATATAATTGATGCTGCGCAAAAGGCGAAATAGCTTGTGCGATGATGACAATGATGGATTTGCATCTAACTTTCAGTCAGGTGCCTATGAACTGTCAATTATCCATCAAGCTCCACAATGATCATGTTAACATTAAATCAGATAGATTTGTCTAGAACATTTCTCTTGCGGGATGGGAGGAGACACAAAATCAATGCATCTCTATTATTGTGCGGGCATGAATTCTAAGAGTTTTGCGGATGCCGGCGGGAATGTAACACACACGTTGCGGGTGCGGGCGGTAATGGTCAGAAATTCAGCGGGAGCGGGATGAAGAAAACAGTCCCACGCAGGGCTCTACACCCTTTGAAGAGGTCTAGCAGAGATAAAGTGGGAGAGCCTAACAGTGCACTACAGCGGACCACTCGTATACGGGATAGCATTTGGGATCTACGTTGCGTGTATATGTAGCCAGAACATTTTTGATGCAAAGATGGAGTTGATTGACTTGTTTTAGTTGGTTCTCACACTTGATCGTAGTTATTTGCGTCGCTCTGTAATTACACCACCGGACACTAGATGGTACGGTGGCCAACAAGGGCCAAACGCACTGCAACGGCCTAATGCGTCTCAGTTAAGGAAAACGGCTTCAAGTACAGAAACGATTCAAATTCACAAACTCAAAACGAGGTACAAAAAGAGGAACGTGGTGCAAATGAAAAAACGTGCTGCAAAAAACAAAGACAAATGCAGCATCATCAAACGCGCTGCAAATAGAGAAATGATGCAAAGCATAAAACCATATAAAACGAGAGCGCCCCCTGCAGGTTTATATCATTTTGTGCTTTGCATCGTTTCTCTATTTGCAGCGCGTTTGATGATGCTGCATTTGTCTTTGTTTTTTGCAGCACGTCTTTTAATTTGCACCACGTTCCTCTTTTTGTACCTCGTTTTGAGTTTGTGAATTTGAATCGTTTCTGTACTTGAAGCCGTTTTCCTTAACTGAGACGCATTAGGCCGTTGCAGTGCGTTTGGCCCTTGTTGGCCACCGTAAGATGGCGGTAGGTTCTTTTGTGCAGTGCTGAGCTTCCTCCTCTTTGCTTCCTTTATGTCGTTCAGACATGATGACAGAGCAAATAGGGCTCTGAGCTGGAGCTGATGAATGTTGAACAGCAGAAATAAACATATTTACAGCCTGGTTGACAGCTGGCTCGGCCAATGGGTGGCTGTTATCACTTCCTCAGCCTCTACGCCCGTTTCGTTGTGTTCTCATGAAATATCAATCAATCTAGTAAGGATTTTCTTCGGGTATGTGCAATGATCTAATGACAAAAGGGTTTTAAGGGAACAGCTGAACACAAGAAGATTGAGGCCTCAGTAGATCTGGAGGTGAGCAAATGAAAACTGGGTCTTTTCTCAAATGAACTTTGGGGGTCAAATCAAAAGAACCGGTTCTGCTGGTTCACATTTGGACTGTCTGTTCAGTTCCTCTACAATAGACCATGTATTAACCCCAAACCTCAGAAAATGAGGTCCTCACAACTACATAAGGAAAGTAGTAAGGAAAAACTCCAGATTAGCAATAATTAAAATACACTGATTACAACTTACAAGTGAAACTAATTACATCTTGACTGTCTCTATCCATCCTGACCCGACCTGAAAACATGGCTGGGTCCCTGACAAAAGGCCCTTCACCCTTAGCAAAGCACTTCTTTTTAATGTGTGAAGAGTAGAATGGCTTCCTCGGCATTAAACAGGCCATTACCAGGCATTGATTGCAGTTAATGCCAACGTCAGACCACATTAATCGCCCCATGCACCCATTCTGCATGTATCCCATCCTCAACATATATTCAGGATCATTTAACAAGCTCTGAGGAAAGTGGGGAGTTTTTTTTTGTCACCTCACACCTGCAGAGTTTAGTTCAGCCATTTGAAAGTGGGTGCTGGAATGAAGACGGCGTTAGATGGGAGGCACTAATGGGATGGGTTTTGTTGGCGCTAACGTGACAAAGGGAGCGGCAGTTAGACAAAAACCACGGCAGCAAGGTCATTCAAGACTTGTCTATTTGGAGCATTGATTTGGAGAAAATAGGCAGCAATTTCCACAAGCCAATGTAAGAGCGGGGGAAAAATGAGATAGAGGACAAGAATGCAATACAATATAGCAAGGAGCAAAAAGGAGAGGAGATGGAAGGCATGACCGCGGTGGAGATGGAGAGGTAATGAACAGAATGGATGACACGTCAATGAGCCATAAAGAATAAGTAATCCCGCAAAGCTCTACCAGCTGCTCCGCTCACACACACTTGTGCTGAGCCGTAAATGTTCAACAGAGACAAGATGGCCCACTGAAGAATTGTTTCCTGTGTGTGCATCACATTACGCTCCTGTTTAAACGACTCGCGGCACGTCCTGAGTCTGTTCATCCCGGAGGCAGAAAACACCTCGGGCCGATTAATTCCCCTCGTCGCCTCTGAAAGGAAATGTTGGAGTCATTTCGCACAAGCTTAAACGTCTTTCACACCTGATCTCATTCTGGAGCCACAAATCAGCAGGAAGGTCTGACTCTCGGGAGTTCTTGCAACATCTATAAAACACGGCCAACAAAACAACTGAAGCCTTCATCAGTGTTGAAGTGTAATTATCATTTGTTTCATTTATAACTTGTACAATAATGATGCTCTTTTATTAATATACTGTGCAAAATGTGAATTAAAACAAAGGATGGAATGATTTGCAAACCATATTTTGTTCATAACAGAACAAAGAAAACATAATAAATGTGTTAAGGAATATAAAAACACAAGGCTACTTTTACATTTGATGGCAGAAACATGTCTCAGAAGGTTAAACCACAGTCCACATTAGGGGTGGGCAAAAATATCGATATGGCAATATACTGTATCGCAATACTTTGCCAGCCTATTGTTATATAATAAATCATGTTTCAGACCTGTTATAAATCCAGTACGACTTTACTGTATACTGCACGTGGGCTTAAATAATATTGTTATTTTTAATTTCATTTTATGTAAATTATGTGAAAAACATGTGCAAATATTATATATATATAATAAAATTGTAACTTTAGCCTGTATAATTACAATAAAAGAGCATGGATCATTTGAATTACATTGTTTTGACTGAGTTTGTCCCATGAATTATCTATATAATCTAATGCAGTGTCTCCCAACCTGGGGGTGCGCCAGAGATCTCTGGGGGGGTGCGTAACTTTGTCTGCTTTGAGGATATGCAGTTGTACAAATTATATTTGCGCATTTTAAATAAATAAAAAATCATAATAACACACCTAATGGAATACTGTTATCTAAGTCTGTATAAACCCACTTACCGTAGTATTTTAAAATGACTAAAATATATTTCTAAATTATTTAGCAGGATAAAAACTTAAAAACGTATTATTATATCATTATTCAACATTTAATCATACTACTACTCCGACAGGTTGTTCAAGGAAAAATGTTAAACATTTTTGCTCTCATATTAAGAGACATTTTTCAGAAATAATTTTATGTCCTTGCAATTATTTTTTGTGCGTATTTTATACATTGGTGACACAAAATGAAGGTGAGAAAAACAAAGTCATCTGTATACAGGGTAAACCAAAGAGAAATGTATCAAAAAAACATAATTAATGTTCATTTTTTCAATTAAAGATTTGTAACGAATAACTTTACTCTTTTGGCGCTAGTACGTACGGGTCGGGGGGCAAGGCTGGTCTTAGACACAAGTAGGGTGAGCTCCAAGGAAAAAAGGTTGGGAACCACTGATCTAATGTATGTGCAACTCAGATTTTAAGATGCTTTAAGATAAGTTTTCAGCGAACTATGTATAACATTGCTATATATTGCAATATCGTATCGTGACTGAAGAATTGTGATCTGTATCGTATTGTGAGGTCCTTGGTGATACCCCAATATGACCAGTATTTTCAGTCAGTGGACGGTTTGGACCACAGGCGGGACAGTTCAGCACCCAGAGTCTTCTACTACAAAGCCTTTGTGTTCGACTTTACCTCCGTCCATTTAAAATGAGCTTTGGCCCGGACCTCTGGATCTCTGGCTGAGGTTCACATGCAGCTTCTTCTCTACGTGTTGCAGCTTTGACCCGCATTTGAGGACGGCCCAGTGAACTAGCGTCTCAGACGGTGATGCCTGGAGCTGTTCTTGAGCCCGTGCAGCGAGCTCCATCGCAGAATCATGTCTGTTTTTATGCTATGCAGCTTAATAGCCCGAAGCTCACGGGTTGTTGATCACAGAGGTCACAGATATTCCTCCGGATTCTCCGGATCATTTGATGATATTATGTACTTCAGATGATGAGATATTGAAAGCAATTTTACACACCGAGGAATATTATTCTGAAACTGTTCCACAATTTCTAGACATACTGTAGTTTGTCAGAGATTAGTGAACATTTGCATGCCGGTTCTCATGAGACACTGAGACATCTCTGAAATCCTGTTTTTACTTAATCATGTCACAGATTGAGTACAAAGGTCCACATTGTTCCTCTCCCTACATTATTCAAAGCCTTAACCATTTTACACTTTTTATTTTTACAAGAACATTGTTCGGAACTTGTTTCAAAATTTGTAGACTGATTTTTTTTCCTTTTTATGCAAATTGGTGAACCTCTGCCCATCTTTACTCCTAAGCCACTCTGTCTCTATAAAATCTTTATTTTGAATTCAAATGTTATATCCAGTCATGTCCCCAACCTATTACCATTTTTATCTCATGTTCTTCAGGCATATTTACGTTTTTTTTTGTGGCTCGGCCTTTTTGGAAGCACGGCTGAACATAAATACTTTTCTGAGGATCACATTAGCACATTTGTTGTATTTGATCCCCTTGGGAAAAATCATCCAGAGATTTCCTGATGTCTCTTACCACATGTTTGCGGATGATATTCAGCTGTACTGCTCTTGTAAGCCTACTGAGCTCCACAGGCTAAATTCCTTAGTTCATTGCTTGGTGGAGATTAATCAATGGCTAAGTGTGAACACCTTGCAGCTAAACGTGGACAAAACTGAAACCCTGGTTATTGCCCCTGATGCCTCCATTCCTGGGATTAACCAGTATTTGGGTGACTTGGGCCAGTCTGTTAAGCCGAGCCTAAGAAACCTGGGTGTTGTGTTTGACAAAGACATGTAATTAGTGCAACACTGCAAACAGCTGACAAGGAATTGCTTCTTTCATCTGAGGAATGTCTCTAAACTCAGGAAAATGTTGTCGCAAAATGATTTGGAGCTGGTCATTCACGCATTTGTGTCTTCGCGTTTGGACTATTGTAACAATTTGTTCTCTTGTCTAAACAAGAAGGAGCTGTCTCGCCTGCAGCTAGTGCAAAATTCTGCAGCAAGAATTCTGACCCGCTCTAATAGGAGGTCACACATAACCCCTATTCTTAAAGCTCTTCATTGGCTGCCAGTTTCCTCTAGGATCAGTTTTAAAATTCTGGTTTTAACTTTCAGAGCTTTGCATGGTCAGGCTCCACCTTATATCAGCGATCTGATCCAGCCCTAACCCCAGCTCTCTGAGGTCCGTGGACCAGAATCTGCTGATGGTTCCTCGTACTCGCTTCCGGACCAGAGGAGACCGATCCTTCCAGGCCGTTGCTCCCAGGCTTTGGAACGATCTTCCACTCTCTCTGCGTTCCATGGAGTCTGTTGACTCCTTCAAAAGGCTAAAGACCTTTTTATTTGTGCAGGCTTTTGCCTAATTGTCTTGGGGCTGTTATGATCGTAAATGTGTTGTCTTGGCCTTTTAATCTTAAACTTTGTATGTATCTCTTAACTGTGTTTTTATTTTAATTGTGAAGCGCTCTGTGACCATTGTCTGTGAAGGGCGCTGTACAAATAAAGTTTACTTACTTACTTACTTACTTACTTACCTACTTACATTTACATGCATGCATATATATACATATATATACATATATATATATATAAATATATATATATATATATATATATATATTAGGGGTGGGTAAAAATATCGAAAAATCGATGCCTCGCAATTATCCCCGCCCTAATTCAATATCGATTAAAATGGCGACGATGGCAAGCGGAAAATCTTTCCGATCAGACGTTTGGATTCATTTTGAATTCCCATTTAAAGAAGGAACACGAGAAACGGACAAAAGTAGGGTCGTGTGTAGACATAGACATACACATAGAGGACGCAAAGCGCAGACCGCAGCCGGCGATCCCATTCATTGTGTACTGCTACCACAAGAGCGGACCGTGGTGGCAGAGCGAGAGGGTGCCTGCCGAGGTGTTTGCGCCGCGCCTGCCTGCCCCAATTGAAGATTTTTTAATTTCACCGTGCCGCGCTGTGGCGGCATCTCGGCCGACTCTGTGCCCTACCCGGCGGTGGGCACAGCACAAACTCTGCTCTATGTGAAAGCACTGGCAGCTTAAGTTGTGCCAGGCAGAACTAAAATACAACAGCAACATGACAAACCTGTGGATCATGTTGACACAGAACTGTCATGTGTTTTTTTTATTTTAACTTTTGTACTACAGTACAAATGCACAAATGAGCCATTATGGTGCTGTTAAGTTTAATTGCTCAGTTAATTTTTATGTGAAGTAACAAGCCACGTGTTATACGCATGAAAATAAAAATAATGAAGAATTGCCAACAGGTATTTGTGTATTTCTTTTTAAATCAATATCGAATCGAAATCGAATCGAAACCTAAAGAATCGAAATCGAATCGTCAGGTATTTAACAATACCCAGCCCTAATATATATATATATATATATATATATATATATATATATATATATATATATACATACATACATACATACATACATACATACATACATACATACATACATACATACATACATACATACATACATACATACATACATACATACATACATACATACATATATATATATATATATATATATATATATATATATATATATATATATATACATACACCTACACACACACACACACACACACACACACACACACACACACACACACACACACACACACACTGTAAGTGTGAATTAAAGCAAAAACCTGTTGATGGCGGAGCTGAGCTCGTCCAGGCGCCTGGCGTCCGTGGTGGAGCTGTTATCCAGTTTAGACAGGCTGTCCATCCTCTTCAGAATCACCTCCAGCATGTCGCTGATCTTCCTCAACACCCCGCGTGACTCCACACTTCCCAGCACTGAGAGGAGAGACGGATGAAGAAGAAAACCCAGGAGGTGAAGGGAAAGCTGGGCAGTGACTACATAATAACTGCTGTCCTCAGTATTCTGGCACTTTGTGTGTATGAATGTTGGTGGTGGTCGTAGGGGCCGTTAGGCGCGATATGGCAGCCACGCTTCCGTCAGCCTACCCCAGAGCAGCTGCGGCTACAAAACGTAGCTACCACCACCGGTGAGAATGTGTATGAATGAATAATGATCTCTGTAAAGCGCTCTGGTTACCTTGAAGGGCGCTATATAAAACCAAGTCATTATTATTATTATTACTTGTAGATTATTACGTTGACCGGCTGTAATCCACGACTACACTGCTATTTCAACTTTGATCTCTGTCCACATTACACAACCATAAATCATCCAGAGTCACCATACTTGTCGTAAAGGGGACAACATTCAGTGGACATAATAAACATAATCGACTCACAGCCACGTTTGCTTCAAACTAACTTCCCATCATGCAGCACTTGCAGTAACCTCAAGTGTGCAGCTCCATACTGGTCCACTTAAATATGTACGAGCAGTCAAAGATATTATGTATATGTCATTTATGTCTCTTTTGTTCTCAAACACAACTCATTCAATTCAATTCAATGTATTTGTATAGCGTCAAATCATAACAAAGGTCATCTCATGACGCTTCACAACACAAAAAACAGAGATAAAAGTGATTAGATATAACACATCATAAAATAATGTATAAAAACATAACCCTCCGAAAAAGATCAGCATCAGTGATAAAAGTGATCAGATATCACACATCATAAACAGTTTTAAGCCTACTCTTAAAGGCAGAGAGTTGTCTGCCTCTCGGACCAAGAGTGGAAGATTATTCCAGAGTTTAGGGGCCTGAGATTTGAAGGCTCTGACTCCAGTTCTGCTTTTGGAGACTGTAGGAATCACAAGTAATCTAATATCCTGCTAGGAATCTAGCAGGATATTAGGAATGAGCTCTTGGAGGTAGGATGGAGCCCGACCATTCAGGACTTTATAGGTGAGGAGGAGGACTTTAACTATATTCTGGATTTTACAGGGAGATAGTAAGGAGGCTAATATTGGGGTGATATGGTCTCTTTTCCCAGTTCTTGTTAGCACACGAGCGGCGACATTCTGAACCAGCTGGAGAGATTTCAGCGTTCACTCACACACACTGATACACGTCACACACTCACCAAACTGCACCCATCACTGTCTTGTCTTGTCTTTCCTACATTTTCACGTTTCACTTTCGATGATCTTAGTCCTCTTTGGAAGAATTTTTCATTCTTTTTTTGTCCTTTTCATGAGTGACTAATAAAATATGTAGTGATGCACTGAAATGAAAATTTGTGGCCGAAACTAAAACCGAAAATAATAATAAACACTTGGCCGAATACCGAACAATACCGAACATGGTTCTTCGCAGTTTTTCATTTATTTTGCCAATTTTTTCACCATTGCATAAATCAAATAAATTTGATTTAGGCATGCTTTTAAATGAAAAATATCTTTTACAAAATTACAAGGTAGAAAACATTTGTTGAACATAAAAAACTGAACATTTTTTAATTTCCCCAACATTTCTTAAATATTCCAGCAGACATTATACCAGCAAAGAACAATAACTTAAAATAAATAAATTAGCAAAATACATTTTGGCCATCTTTGAGCTTACGTTAGGCTTAACTTACTGAACATTGTAACATAGGCCTTAAAACAATAAAAATGCATTAAAGCGCTCAGGGTTTTTTATCATTTCAAATGATAAATCAAACTTGTAGCTGAAAGACTTTGCAGATGTGCCCCCTCTAGATATTTGAGCAGAACATTCATTACAAACAGCCATTCTTGTATTATTCTTTGCCACTCTAAAATACTTCCACACTGCTGACATGTTTGCACCATTTCACTCCACGCTCTCTGCTGTTTGATTTCGTCATCTAAACGCACCTGTAATAGATTGATTTATGTTGTTTTGGTTCCACCTGCTGGTGAATGTTGGTAAAATTCTTATGTGGTTAGTTTTTTGTTGGCCAACACTTTATGTGGTGCGCAACCATTACGGGAGTGTTATGTGGTTAGTTTTTGGTTGGCCAACGATTTACAGTATGTGGTGCGCAACAGTTACGGAGCGGCCAGTCTATTTATATTACAACGCCGTTATTAATTGTTCGTTTTTTTTCCCACTTATTCCACCGAACACCGAAAGTGTTTTTTTGCCATTTTCGGCCGAACAATTTCGGTTACCGAACAATCGGTGCATCACTAAAAATATGCCATACTGTCAAGAACACACACACACACACACACACCCATACACACACACAAACACACACACACACACACACACACACACACACACACACACACACACACAAAAACCCTTTGATGTGAAATGAAAATGCCTGTATATGTGGCTTTTGGGTTTCACCAAACCATTAATCTATATGCAGACAAGGAAAAAAAGAGAAGAAAGAAATGGGTGGCTCAAAGCTTTGACACAGACTTCAAAAGATGCACTCTTCACGCTGAAAAAGGGTGGAGACGAGTCAGTTTCCGGCTCCACCCTAAAAAGCAGCTTCTGTGAACACAGCTGTGAAACTGCTGAACTGTATCTTTGTTGTGTTTTGACTCATGAAAAGTCACAAATCTTTTATTGAGAGCTCTAGAAAATGTTTCCACATTTGAAAATGGGAAGACTGTCTCCTTTAATGTGTACTAATTCTATATTTCCGCAAAAAAAGGTGAATTTTCTGCTCCTGAAAGCCCACCGGCACCACTGCTCCTTCTCGCTCAAGCCCGTCTTATTCCTTCACCTCAGAGTCTCGAAAGCAAAGGTTTAATTATCTCGCACCGTAGCTCGTACATCTCCAGCTTGATCTCTTCTGCCCGGCGCTGTACGCTGATGTCTCGTCATAATCTGGGTTCTGATCAGGGCAGAATCTCTGGTGTCTGAATGTGGGCTTATCTTTCTATCCTTTGATACCCTTTGATTTGATGCGAGAGTGATATTTCCACCAAGAATACGAGCCGGGAACTAATTATGCCGAGGTGCTTGGTGTCTTCTCTCGTCTTGCTCGAAGCGTGCGCTTGAAGGCCGCTCTATTTCTTTTACCTTGCCAAGGTAAAGGGGAATGGAAAGCGGAGTCTATACATGTGGGTGTAAAAAGATGAACCCGCTGGCCTTCGGAGTTGAAAAATGAGTCATAACCGCCGTTTCTCCTCAGAGTTCTGGTGGCATGGAAAGAAAACATAGCAAAGAGAGACATAGTGCATTACAGCGGTTGATTTAGTGCTCACATTTAGCTTGAGACTGTTATTCAGTTAGTTGCACTGCAGTAATTTAAACGGATTATTCCTGATTTCTGAGTTAATGGTTATTTGCCGAGGCAGTGTGTACTCTTGGTCTTCTGAGGGCTTTTGTTGGCGTGCTGCTGAAACCGCAGGAGCAACGCCGCTGAGCACACGCGAATGGAGGGACGGCCGGGGTCGGGAGAACAAGCGCCGGCTTCATAAAAGGTCTCCCAGACCTCATTAAGACAATTGGACCGCAGCAGCCGGTCAGAGCGTGTCTGGATGGAGCCATTACGGCTCAAAGTGAAAGCTTGAGAGATAGAAAGGAGATTCTGGTTGTTTCGCCTTCAGTAATACTTTTTTGTCCAAGTCATCGTTTTTAAATGCTCATAAAAGAGAAAAGAAAGAAAGGAAGATTGCGGCTCATTTAGCAGACAAAAGCCTCTTCCCCTGAACAAGGAGGCACAGTTCATCCTTTTCTTTCCAACCTTCGGCTAATCATAATAGGTGAGTCATGAAGTAAAAGTGACAGCAAATCATGTTTTGTAAATGTAAAGGGGCAAAAGCAGGAGCCGTAAGTGGAGCAACAACAACCCGAACAACAGAATCATAACATGTGGAACAATTTAACCCGCTATTATGATCATCTGCAGGCTGGAAAGAGGAGGACAAACTGTTCGCTTCTCCTCGTGAAGAGGAGTCTCGCTCGGGAAGAGCTGTTTAAGCGTAAACATCAGCAGTGATTCAAGAGTCTTCGATCCTGAGTAGTTGCTCTGCTTGAGACTGAAGTGTTTGAGCATCCATCTGGTTGTCTAGAGAGGGAGGCAGCTTTGTGATGTGCTGCTTCTTAGAAGTGGATGTCCAGCTACTGTGACTCCAGAAGCTCAATGAGGTGAAGAAGAACCCAGGATTAACAGCTTGAGGCCCGAAGACGTCGCCGGGACTGAAAAACCATCTCAGTTCATGAAGTACGGAGGAGGGAGCATCGTAACTCAGGCTTTCCTTGCTACCTCGGGGTCCGGAGCACTCTCCATCACGGAGAGGGAAATTGATTCCCAAGTTCACCAAAGTATTTTAGAGGATACTGTCAGGATTGCTATCCCCGAGCTCGGGGGAGTCCAAAGTGGGTCCTGGAGGGCCGCTGTCCTGCAGGTTTTAGATGTTTCTCTGTTTCCACCTGATTCTGATTAATGCTCGTCATCAGCTCGTCTTCAACGTCTGCATTACTCAGTTAATGACACATGTGTGTCAGCGGTGTCTTGCATGAACAAGTTCAAATGAATGCGTTCATTGAACAAGTTCATTTCTGTGAGAACGTTGAACTGAACACAACATGTTTGCAAATAAAGAACTTGAACTTGTTCATTCTACAGATCACAAACTGGAATTTGAACTGTTCAGATTATGTGAGTTTCAGCTTCACTGTTCAGGTCCAATTATTACGGAATAATCCTCCTTCTCATTTCACCAGCGGGCGGCACACACTTTTAAAATACTCGACGAGACGACGACTTCACACTGCATTACCCACAATGCAGTGCACACACTAGCATAACAACGGGCACCATCTCCATGGCAACGGCGGCCCGAGCCCGGTGCAGTCTTTACAAGACCAGTGAAGAGAGAGACGATGCAGACGCAGCGTCAGCGAGACGTCAGATGATGATCCGCTTATCATTATCTGCGACAATTTTACACATCGTCTCCCAAAGAGTCCGACGGTAAAAAAACACCTTTTTGTGCAAATGATGTCCACCTGCGCTGAGAAAACAAGTCAGAGCGTCTGCCTCGTCAACTTCACTTTTGAGACGTCATGTGGAGTTAAAGCATCCGTCCAGTGTGAGAAAATATCTGCAAGTCCTTAACAATCAAACAAAGTCATCAGGAAAGACCAAGAAGACCCAACAGCCCCAAACGACCCCAGTCCCTGCTGCTCCTTCAGGGGGTTGATTTCCTACAGGTAGACACATTGATAATTGGACTACATTGTTGGAGATTTACAGCCTCTGAATCAAGTTGAAAAGCCACTAGGACAATACATGATTGTATACAGCAGGGGTATTCAACTAGATTCGGCCGGGGGCCACATCTGCAAAAGGACTGTATGGAGAGGG
Organism: Cololabis saira; assembly: GCF_033807715.1. Classification (NCBI taxonomy): domain Eukaryota; kingdom Metazoa; phylum Chordata; class Actinopteri; order Beloniformes; family Belonidae; genus Cololabis; species Cololabis saira. The sequence continues at coordinate 9,209,646 of NC_084587.1, read as the reverse complement.
ATGCACAATTTGAAAATGTGGGGGTTTTCAAAATGTATTTTGCACTCAAAGACGAAGACTTATGTAAATATAATACATTTGTATTATACATTTGAATATATCTAGTTTTATTAATTTATTAATTGTCTCCAGATTTAGTAATTGTGAATGTTAAATATAATATTCAGATAAAGAAATATTATGAATGCAAGTTCATTTTGAAACCATGCATTGTGCAAACTTAATGAAATTGATATTGACCTACTTTTAATAAAACACGCCATAATGACAAAGCACCACTTTCCACCAAGATTTCCTTATTTGAATATTATATTAAGCATTGAGCACAACCATTTTAGTCCATAGTAGCCAGTTATAAAAATATTATTTTTAAAAAAAAAGAAAAAAAAAAGGGTTTTTTTTTGTTTTTTTTCCAACAAACACCCCCTTTTTTGAAATATGACCAGGGGCCACATAAAAGCTCCTGGCAGGCCGCATGTGGCCCGCGGGCCGCCAATTGAATATCCCTGGTATACAGTGAACAGTTTTAGGATAGGGTGGCGTTTCATTCGTACTTCTCCCCTAAAAATATAGAAATGAACTGAATTTGAACTAGTTCAAAATGAAAATGGTGAACTATAAATGTGAACTGTTCATTTTTAAACTATGTGAACTGAACTTTGAACTAGTTCATGAGAAGTATGAACTTGCACAACACTGTTTGTCAGGCTGTGTTAAAGCAGGGAAACATGTAAAACCTGCAGGACACCGGCCCTCGAGGACCTCGGGACTTTGGACACCCCTGTATCTGAAGCTGAGTAGATGTGTGACGCAGCAGGACAATGACCCTGGACATGGAAGTAAATCAATCACCATCCAAGGTGTTTCAACGCCTCCTCTTCTCACCCGGGGATCTTTCTGACCTGTTCGTAGTTTGACGTTTAGTTCATTTCAGACTATGATTATGCCCATTAGTGTCCATTATCAGCCAGTCACAAAGGCGTCTCCAAGAGGACACGACGCCAAACTGCGGACTCTAGTAACGGCACTGCAAAAAACTATTTCTTGTTTTGAGAAAATTAGAAGTCTGTTTTGGACAATGTTGCTAGTTTTAAGAATTCTAGTCAAAAACATTTTTTCTTACCCTACTGGCAAAGCCATTTTTGGTGAAAATAAGACTAGATTTATTGAATAAATTGGCTTTTTCCTAGTTGGGCTGTTTTTGCAGTGTGGGCCTGGTGTCCTTCATCCTCTGTTGGATGTTCCAGCCTCTGTTTCAGAGAAGTCTGCTTCTCTTTGTCTAAGGGTCAGAGTCAGGGGCGTAACATTATTGTGATGGGCCCCGGTGCACATATTCTTTTTGTTCCCCCAGCCAGGTCAATGTCGTTTCTTTCATGGCTGTAGCTGCCAAGGGTTTTTCCTCGGGTTGCAGGAAAAAAACGTATCTAATTTAGTCATTTTTGCTCTAACATCATCCCGGCTCTTTTTTTCTTTTCTCTTTTGTGGGCTGCTTTTTGTGTTTGTTCTTGCTAAGCACGATGCTGCGCTATTGTCCTCTCTTTTCTCTCGTTTACTTTCTTTTCTTACTAAAAACTCACGTCACTTCATCGCGTCGTCATGCACGTAACATGACTGACAGGTAGCCTGTCGAAGCGATCCGACTGTTCAAGGAGGACTGTCTGGTTTCCGGCTTCTGCATCCAGAATAAAAGCAGCTGCTTTGCTTTTCTGTACTGCCGAAGCTCCAGAGACGTGCTCACATCTCACCCGGGGCCGGTGCCACTACGCAAACAAGCCTCCCGGGTTGACAGGCAGTCCTCCTGACCTCATGGCCCCGTGTTCCCTCTGACATAAATCAGCAGCTGTGACACCTTACGGAGCTGAATATGTCCCTTGTTAAATAGGTCCAGACACTTCATTTGGGGACAGGAATAGCCCAGTAACCACTAGCAACAGCTGGATGCACCGGAGTTTGACATCTTTGAGTGTCATCTGTCAATTAAATCGTTTTAATTTGCTAATTCTTTTTTGTCGGACAAGACATTTTTAGGTTTTTTTAAGGCTTTGAGGGTGATCCATTTATTTAAATCAGGAGTGTTGGAGCAGAGAAAGGTTTAAAATATGCTCCTTATGCCATACATAAGAGGGCTCACAGAACGCATCCAAAGGACAGTGAAAAAATACATCAACACACCAGTCAAACCACACACAACTCATCCTAAGGACAAAATACACCCAGAAAACAAATGCAACACCATTTACGAAACACCATCCCAGTCACGCAATAAAACATACATCGGGGAGACAGGGAGGAGTTTCATTACAAGGAAGAAAGAACATAAAAAGGAATGCGAGAAGGAGACAACAACAAGACATATAAGAGCAATAAAAGAAAAGGCATGACAGAACACTAGTCAGCCATCACCGATCACTGCAAAAGGGAAAACCACATCATGGACTGGGAAAAAGCCGGAGTCCTCCACACCGAAGACAACAACCACCAGCGCTGAATCAGGGAGGCCATAGAGACCTGGAAGACCATCAACAGGGACGAGGGAGCCTACATGCTCCCTCCCACCTGGACCATCCTGGAGGAACCAATTAAATCAGTTTTCTGTCTGAAACACAACACCAAAATCACATTATCAAGTAGTCTCCAAGTGTCCAAACCTCTGACTCCAATCAGTTATTGGTCCATGGTATCACCTACTCTCTATACCACACCTGCAAAGATATACTGGATGTGTCCACACAAGATTGTGTGCTCCGGGGACGCTGTGGGCGCTGAAGTGCGTGTTAGTTCCCCCATGACTTCAGTGCCCACACCCTGGGTGGGGTTGGCGAAAGCATCTTTCTGTGTGTTTGTATGTTCTCCCCATGTTCCCCTGGTAGGTAATGTGAGCTACCCTCACAAAAACATGCAACAGTCCTTGGCTATACATGCCCCCTCTGGCCAACCGGGGCGCCAGATGGGGTGGGGAGGATCCGGCCGGAATAACGTGATCCTTCCACGCGCTACGTTCGGCCGGAGAAACCCCACCCTGTCTGGTGAAAAGAGGCGGCCTGCTCACTCCTCAGGTTAAGGAGGAGACCTGAGCTCAGTGCAGGGCCCTCCCGGGGTTGGTAGAGGATGGCAATGCCCAGGACTGTTACTTAGGTAGGAGCACTGTGTGATAAAATGGGGGAAAAAACCGGGATAAAAATATATTAAAAAAAAAAAAAAGATTGTGACAAATTAGTGAAGAAAACCAAGTTCCCTTTTCTTACAGCTGTATATATTCAAGACCAGGATCCCCAGATCCAGGTCCTCGACGGTCCATGACGGACGCTGCCATGCACGTGTTAGGTGTTTCCCTGCTCCGACACTTCTGATTCAAACGGATGGGTCATCAAAAGAATTGTGCTGGCCTTTGATTCTTGGCTGACGGTGATCCATTCATTTAAATCGGGAGTATTTGAGCAGAGAAAGGTTTAAAATTTGCTCCTCTACGACTTGTGCTGCTATAAAACACTCTGACTGTTTGCTGGGACGTTTTGCAGCGCGGAGCAAACAGGGCTAATCAACAAAACCAAAAAATCAACAAAAAAAAGGTGTGCAAAAAAACGAATGAAGTCAAATTTCACATGCCAACTGTGACATAGTCATGTTTCAAAATGCACTTCAACTCAAGGGGCTGACTCATCCCGGGAGGAGCGTTTCTTCAAGAGAAAAAATAAACAACAGACGAACCAAGATCACCGATCCCATTTTCTTCAAAGCTTCTGAATTCATTTTAAAATACACTTTAATTACGGTGCAAGTGCCAGCACATCTAAATCCTGAACAAGGTGCTAATTTTACTTTGAACTGGCCTAAATTATTTAATGTAATGTTTAAACCCCTCTCATCCTGAAGCATTGAATAATTGGCTCGTGTGTCCAAAACAAACAAAAGAAACGAGGATCGCTTTCCCAAAGAATTCATTAGATGGATCATAAAACAGACTGATAAAAAGCTCAGCGTGTGTGGCAAATTTAATTTTATTTGTGCATTGTAGCGATTATAAAGCATTACGTCCCACCGACTTGCTAATGACTAAGAACATGTTGAAAACTACTTCTTTATCGGGGCATTAATTCGATTCAAACTGATTTATGTTTCACCGTCCTGCGGTGCCAGCGGAGCAGTAATGACACCTTGAATTTTGTGAACATAATATCTTTACAGATTAAAAACTAGGAGTAATAGTTCTAGGCTAACACCAAGACATCAAATATTTGGCTTAATTAAGACGTGAGCTTGAAAGTAGTTAAAGTACCTGAAGGAGTGAACGATCAAAGAGAAACATTTTGGTCTCTAGCTGCAAAGTGGGCAGAGAAGTGTCTGAGTGAACGCTTAAAATAGCGTTACACAGCGGAAAACTATGAATTTTATGAAACTAACAAAGGCTTAGACACTAAAAATAAAGCAGACGTGATAACCCACTAGGGATGGGCGGTATGGACTAAAAAATGTATCACGATAATTTCTGGCATTTATCCTGATAACGATAAAAATGACGATAAAAAAATACCAATTCAACTCCACCTTTGTAACTATAAATCTATCTCGCTCTCAGATCCGCCATGTTTGTTACACAAAAACGTCATCAACGGGAATTTATCTTCCTATCTTCCTTTCTTCCTTTCTTCCTTTCTTTCTTTCTTTCTTTCTTTCTTTCTTTCTTTCTTTCAGGCTCATTTCCTTCCTTCCTTCCTTCCTCCTTTCCTTTTTTTTTCCCTTCCTTCTCCCCTTTCCTTCCTTCCTTCCTTCCTTTCTTCCTTCCTTCCTTCCTTCCTCCTTTCCTTGTTTTCTCCCTTCCTTCTCCCCTTTCCTTCCTTCCTTCTTTTTTTCCTTCCTTCTTTCCTCCTGCTCTCTCCTTCCTTCTTTCCTTGTTTCCTTCCTTCCTTCCTTCTTTCCTTCCTTCCTTCCTTCCTTCCTTCCTTCCTTCCTTCCTTCCTTCCTTCCTTCCTTCCTTCCTTCCTTCCTTCCTTCCTTCCTTCCTTCCTTCCTTCCTTCACGTACATTGTGCGTGGATTTAACACAGAACTATAAATCAGCTTTACACAAAAACGTCATCAACGGGAATTTATTGTTTTTACCGCGAGATGACAAATTCTTACCGTGGGGAATTTTTTTGACGGTTTATCGTGAACGGTAAAATATCGCCCATTCCTATAACCCACTTCCCGAAGACTGAGCAGTATCTCGATGACGATGCCGTCTGCGGACTACAGTGGAGCCTTCAGTAACATCATGTCCCTCAGGCTCATCAGGAAGCTCCTGGATCTGACCAAGTTTATCCTTGACTTCCTGACGGGCCACCCCCTAGTGGTGAGAATGAACGAATACAGGTCTCTCCAGCTGGTGGACAGTATAGGAGCCCCACAGGGCGGTGTCCTCGGCCCACTTCTGGACGCTACATCCATGACTGTGAGTCAGAGCAGGCTTCTGACGCCATTTAGAAGGCACTGTTGCTAAAACCCTGTTGCGGTTCTGCCCTCCTGGGTCTTGCCCTTTATCCAGTGCTGGTGGGTTGTGGTTTTTGTTGGGAGGTGGCCCAGGGTGGGGTTGGCATTGCACCCAATAACATCAGTAATGCTGTTCTGCCGCAGCGTGGTGTATCACATAGCCGTGTCTGATACAGCAGATGAGATTATTTTGAATATCGTTGTATAGTTTGCGTTTACAATATCCATCCATCCATCCATTATCTATACCCGCTTTATCCTTTGCAGGGTCACGGGGGTCTGCTGGAGCCTTTCCCAGCTATTTTCCGGCGAGAGGCAGGGGTTACACCCTGGACAGGTCGCCAGTCCTTCGCAGGGCCACATATACAGACAAACAATCAGACACACTCACACTCACACCTACGGGCAATTTAGAATCATCAATTAACCTAGCATGCATGTTTTTGGACTGTGGGAGGAAACCGGAGTACCCGGACGAAATCCACACGAGCATAGGGAGAACATGCAAACTCCACACAGAAAGACCCTTTTACAATAATTACGTTTATTTATAAAATAAAAAAAAATTAAAAAAAAAAAAAAAAATATATATATATATATATATATATATATATATATATATATATATATATATATATATATATATATATATACACTACCCTTTATATTACTTGTATAATTTCTAACAGTTGATATAAGTACATTTGTAAATTATTGCATCAGTTGTTTCCCTGCTAATACAGCAGCTAAGGCCAAGTGTCAGCTCTTCATCTTTTTTCTTTCCTTCCTAAAACGTCATTGCTCTAAAACAATTAATACATTTCCCTTTCCTCTCTGTGTAAACTGGCTGTCCTGGGATCTGTATCTACATCCCCCTTGATGCCTGATGTCATATATTTGACACCAACCTCTCTGAGACGTCTTCAACTACCCCAGAATCAAAGCAATTTAATGTGTGCACTTAAAGGAGCATGAGGCTCCTTTTAAGAAATGTGACTCTCTAGCGCCACCCTTCGCCACGACGGCCGTCGGGGGTACTGCAGCCAACAGCGAAGCCGGCACGGGAGAACGGGGAGAACGCGCATGCAGCGTCATGTGACGTCACGTCCGCAGGACAGCGCGGGAAATTCGGCCTCCGAATTGCAGCACATTTTGCAGCACACAGCCTGTTCAAGGCAAAGGAGAGATAAACTAGAGGAATCATTCGTTTTGGTTTGGAACGCTTCATCTGACATTATTACTAGAAAACTTAAAACGTATACGGATTTTTTTCATAAATCCTGCCTCAATTACTGCCTCATACTCCTTTAAAAATATAGTATAGTAATATATACTGTATATATATATATATATATATTTTTTGTTTTTGACTTTCAGTAATGTTCATACACCAACCCCATCCAGAATCTAGAAACTCTCACACCAGGAAACCAGCAGTTTCAGGCCGGTTCTGCAAACAAATCAGCTGGTTTTGTTCCTCATTTATGTTTTCCAGTGTTTGTCTGTTTGTTTATTCTGACCACGTATCTTACATTTCTGTCTGTGTGTGTGACCTCATATTTATGCCATGAGAAAGATATATAAAAAAGATGAAAGCCCCGGTCTCGGGTTTGGAGGGGAGGATCCTCCACCCAGCTGCTTCAGTCAGGCTACAAAGGCTTCAAAGAGAGCTGATGACCGCGGTCCAGTAACTCCGCGGCCAACTAGCCAGGCCTCCTCTCTCCTCGGCCGTGCCGACAAAGTCTGTCCATAAAAGTTATGAAAAGACCCAGCGTCAAAGGGCAGCCCTCGATGGAGTCCAACTCCAACCTCCAGGCCAAAAGCACATCAGCTCACTCTTCTGTTCCCAGAAAATACAAACAGTCTCTAAACATTTGTTCTCTTAACGCTGCACTAAAGGTCTTCCAACAGGATGGATGGCCATCGAGAAAAGAATAAGGAAAGAAAACACATCTCCATTGTAACGGTGGCTGTGTGCACAAAAGTCATCTGTTCATGTGGCCCCCTGCAGCGGCGCGGGGCCCACTTGAAAGTCTCCCAGCGTCATCATCTCAGGCATGATGGAGCTCCGTCTTTGAAAATGAAACTGTCTAGAAGCAAACGCTCCATCACATGATATGTGGTGGGTTGCGAGGCGGCTTTGAACCATCATCCTTCCTACGGTGACTCAGACGGTCGTTTGCGGGGGCGTGCGCGGCACCGTATGCCCGGCGCTGCTCTGATGGATCGTCTCTTCCAGCGAAAGTGCACCTAGCACACATTATGAGTAACCTGCTCACATGTGAGCGCACTTAAAAACAACAGGCACTAAAACGCAGCGCATGTACGAGTGCATGAGATATTGTGTGTGCCGGAGCGGGATGGGGCTTCGACTGGCTGGGGGCAAACGTTTGCATATTCATGAAAACAAAACCATTTGTGGTTTGATGAATGCTGACAAGACGGCCTGCTGGAAAAGAGCCGACGCGGCTGAATTAAGTAGAGAGCGACATCGTTTTGTCACAGACACACACACACATGCACACATGCACACATGCACACATGCACACACATACAGACACAAAAGCAGACGGGAAAAACCACTCCTGCTGTTTACAGACGTCCGACATTACATCACGGCTCCGAGACGATATCTTAAAAGAGAATGAACAATTAATGGGGAGGTTTGACGTTTCATCCACGTCTAACGGTTTCACCGGCTTGGAAGATTTATTTTTCACATAAGACGGCCCACTGAGCGTTTAAAGGTTTCCAGCTGGGACTTAAAAATACAACCTTGTCCAAATATCACCACGGTCGTCCTGCTCATCGTCTCCCGTTATTCTGCCTCGGTTCAAAGAGCTGTCTTATGATGTCATCGTCACCGTGATCTGCCTGGTCGCCTGCAGAAGTTCAAACCGTCCGTATGACGTAAATACAACAGCTATAAAGTGTAATAGTGACATTTGCACTTTTGACATGTAAAGTTCAATATTCCATTATTTAAACATATCAAGATCATAAAAACTATGTCGGTAACTTTTATTACTGCACCAATAATGTTTCAGACTGTTCATTTCAGAGAGGTGCTGCTTATTATTATCCCTGGATATGACAATCTTCAGCAACTGTGCAGAAGAAGAAGAAGTTAACACAATGCCAAGAGGGAAAGACATAAGCAGTGGTTTTAGAGGAAAATATGGTTTGTTCACCTGAATTAACAAAGGGCTATAAATTATTTTCCGAATAACTGAGTTCCAACGTTCTAAAGTTAGAAAAGTAATTTGCAGGTGGAAAAAAATGAGAGGATGTCTGACTGCTACTACTACTATTACTACTACTACTGTGATTTACAGTAGCAGACGCTTTTATCCAAGGAGACTTACATCTGAGAGAACAACACAAGCAAGAAATCACATAGGAGAGTCCAGTTGGACACAGGTGCTGCCATGCCAGTGCTAGAAATGTTCCCTTCCCGCCCAACACAACAGTCTCTTTATACAAGAAAGTTACGTCTTAAAAGACACCATCATGCAATCATCTTATCATAAGTGCAGCTTCCTCAGTGCTGAGTCCTGCAAAGAGCTGGTTCCTCTAACTAATTCTGATGAGCAGAGAAGTTCACTGGATGCAGAACTTCTCCTTGAAGAGCTGAGTCTTTATCTTGCTCTTAAAAGTAGGTCCAGACCTGCAGATCGGACAGAGTTTGGTAGGTCGTTCCACCATCGGGGAACAATGGAGGAGAAGAGTCTAGCTACTGACTCCCAGAGGAAGAATAAATACAACAGAACTTTGGAGCTACATTTCAGGCCTTGCAGACCTAACGGAGTAGCGTTAAAGTCCATGGCAGCACCTATTAGAACAAAACCGAACAAGTGGTTGTCCCTTGAAAAGGGCTGGCAGGAGGAAGAGGAAACGGAGGACGAACTGGGGTTCACAACACTGCTTCTGAACAAAACAGAAGATCTCTGAAGCAATGAGACGTAAAATACAGCGAATACAGTCCAAAATCTATCAAGAGAAATGGACCAAAATCCCCCACAACGATGGGAGAGACTGGTCCTCCTACAGGAAATAAGTACTTTAAGTTGTTATGAGCTATTGGATCTCCAGGGGATAGTATTGTCCACATATTGATTGTAGACTCACTCCAATCTGATGACTTTCACACTCAAGGGGAACAAAAGCAGGATTAAAGCTCACCTTTGCACATGGCTGTATATTTCCAGAGTCTCTGTATTAACTGAAGCTGTACCAAACACCCCTCTCCCACAAACTTAATTTCCTGATTGGTCAGCCCCACTGGCCCGAGAGGCAACATTTACATCATCAGCATCGCTGTATTTCAATCTGAGAAAGTGTTTCATTGGGTTAAACATTTTTAAATCCATCCTCAGGATGACTCATTGACATGTTTTAATGGCCTCCCAGCAAATATCAAACTACAAAATGTCAGCGTGTTCACCCTGCGGCCAAGCAGGTCTCTCCCTATGATGACGAACAGCGTTCTCTGGATTCTGGATTCCCTTGTTCTTCTGAAAACCCGGACTGTTACCTTCACCTGCCCTGGACCCCGGTACACCCCTGAACTGCGCCACTTTGAAGCCAAAGGCCGGTGTCTGGAATGGCTGTGCAAATCAATCCAGACTTGTTGTTCATGGGGACCTGTATCACAATCATATCCTGCATATCGAGGAAGCCTTGTCTGAGGCTAATGTGTTTATTACTCACCCCTGATCAGATGCAGATGAAGAAAACTCTCTTGATTTGTTTTCCACCCTCAACAACATCACAAAACCCCCTGACACATCTACCCATCAGTATTCCACTACACTCTGCAACAGTTTTATGACCTTTTTTATTACCAAAATTGAAAAGTTTCATCCCACTCGCCTTAATACTCACCTCCTTTCACCCTTCAAACTTCTGCCCCCTTTTGAAATTACCTGCCTGGCTCAAAAAGCTAAGTTGTCCACCCATGCCCACCAAGTAGGGCTGGGCGATATGGACCAAAAGTCATATCTCGATATTTTCTAGCTAAATGGCGATACTCGATATATATCTCAATATTTTTCTGTGCCTTAATTGGGGTTTCCCCCAAAGCATTATAGCATAGCATCTCTGTTAGCTTAATTTTTTTCTGAGGCAAACCCTTAAAAAAACAGTCAGTTTTAATACAAAGCCTCGTGCCAAATGTCACACAGGTTCCTTTATTAACAGAGGTCTGCACAATATAAAAATGTATAAAACAAATGAAATAAAAATAAACTGCCTGCATATATAGAATAAAAATGCTTCTTGAATAAAATAAAACAAATATCCCTTTCCTGCATAACAATTAAATTAAAATACACTGTGCAATTAATACAATGTAGACAGTAACAGGCAGACTTTTCCACTGAGGTTGACAGTTGTGCAAATAACAAAACATTTGTGCAAATCTCAAATAAAACATTCAAGTCAATTTGTCACAAAAAAATAAGCTATATCAAAATCATAAAAAAAAAAAAATGTAAAAAAAAATAAAAAATAAAAAAAATATGTTTTTTTTTTTAAATCGATATAAACGATATTGTCTCGTACCATATCGTGCTTGAAAATATATCGATATATATTAAAATCTCGATATATCGCCCAGCCCTACCACCAAGTTAGTAGAAGCAAGTAACCCATCATAATCATCAGCATACTATCACTCACTATCAGGTGGTTTTGTTCCATCACCCCTTAAAACTGCAATTATGACCCCCATTCTTCAGAAACTCGGTTCAGATCACAGCAATGTCGATGATTTTCAACCAATTTCCAGTCTACCATTTCTTTCAAGGATTCTGGGAAAAAAATTGTCACCCTCCACAGACTCTGGACCTTTACTTATCTCCTTCTCCTTGATTTGAAATTAGCGTTTAACACAGTTTCTCACATCATCCTTCTTGACTCTATTGGAATCACCAACACTGCACTAACCTGGTTCCAGTCATGACTTCCGTGTGGTACTCAGTCAGTTAATCTAAAAACGTTTAAATCACAAACCACTCTTGTAAAGAGTGGTGTACCCCAGGGCTCTATTCTAGGGCTTCATCTTTTTACCATCTACTTTTTACCTCCGGGTCATATCTTCTGTAGACACAACATCCAATTCCACTGCTATGCGGATGACACGCAGCTCTATCTGTCCGCTAAGCCTTATCTCATTATTATTTTTATTTTTTATGGCATTTTGCCAATGTTTTAATCTGTTGCTATTTTCTTGGTATTTGTGCTCTTTTCTGTAAGGTGTCCTTGAGTGTTGTGAAAGGTGTTTATGAATAAAATGTGTTAATATTGTTGAGTATCCACTTACAAAGCCTATCAGCAGTCTCGGAAGTAGAACTGAGCTATTTGGGGAAAATAATATATATTTTTTAAATACTGATATTGGAATTGTTATTCAATTTGCAGCTATGCCAGTTGACGATGTCAAGGAGTGGTGAGGAGGGATAGGATTAAAAATGGGCACATCAGAGAAACAGCCAGGGTTGGATGTCTGGAGCACAGCACACATTTTGCCCCTTTTACAGCTCCGTTGGTACCTCTCAAGGCAGTACAGCTCTGAAACGATGCCATTTCACCTTCTGTGCCGTTCACACGACACAGAATACAGAGGCCACAGAGGCAGAACAAGGTTTCCTTGGTACTTGTCTTGTTTTCTTGTTCTTGGTTTTGTTCCAGCTCTGGTTGGTTGCTCTGCTGTTTCTCGTTTTTCATGCCCTCAGTTGTATTACCTGCTCCTGAAACACCTTCCGTTGCTCAGGTTTGTTGTATATTTGCTTGTAAAATATTCCATTGCACACAATTCTGACAATTCCCTTTAGTTCTTTCTCCTTTTCTAGCACCATCTTCACCAGCAGTTTATCATTCATCCTCCTTTAGACCACTTCTAACTCCTTCAATTTTCACTCTGCCCTGTGCAGCAGTGAGGCAGGAAAACGGCACATTAACTAATAAAACTCAACAGACTGATGTAAAGACACACTCATATTTAATGCCTAGCTACCGCTCTAAACTCCAGCGCTTCACCTCTTCTCATTCTCACACCCACATTCAATTACTACGAATCACAGTGTTTGGTTGTTATTGCAGAAGATATGTACTGTTCATTAGCTCCAGACAGATAGAGTGTGGTGTTTCTTTTAATCATTATTATTTTTAGCAGCACAGAGGGGAATGAAGTTCAGGATGAAATGAATGTTTTGCCAAATAAATGAAACATTACGGAAGTGAGACATTGCTCAGCAATAAAGGGATCTCAATTCTCCCCGCTGATCTAATAGCTGATGTTGTGAGACTCCAGGCCAGAAATAACAGGACGACCATTAAGCTTCCACACTGTACCGAACAAAGCCAGACAGGATCAGATAAAATACAGCCAGTTGAAAAAGTAGAAAATAAAGCTCCATTTCAATTTCTCCTTTTGGACAAGCTTTTGAACTACCCATTACTCATTTGGCTTTGGCATCTTCTCACCATTTACCCAGCAAGCCATGGCAAATTGGATTTCATGATGCAAGCGGGGGTAGATGACTGGATAATAAAATATACAAAATACAAGAAAAAAACAGCAGCTGCAATTCTTATCAATGCAGGTTGGCTCCGTCTCTTCACCGCCAATTCATTTTCTTGTTTTAGAGTGGCCAAAGAGGAGATGAAGAACAGCTCTGTGTATGAATGTAATCAAGGTTTCTGCCTCACATGACTTCAAGTGTACCCTCGTCCTCCTGCCGCTCGTCCATTTCTTTCAGTCTCGGTAAACCGTTTTATTTGATTAGCACGTCTGGTCTCTTGGCCAAATTTAAAGTGAACAACATCCTAGGATGAAATGGTATGTTTTTCTTCCATTGTTCCTCTTATACTTCATCTTTCCCTATCTGACATTTTGGTAGATTATAGTTTATCTTGCTGTAGACTCTTAAAATCTGTCTGCAAGCTGGTTGATGTTTCTTCAAAGAAACAAACAAATAAATAAACAAACAAATCATCTGGCAGCACCTTGCCGATCCACGAGTGGAGTCATAGAGGGGAGAAGGCGTTTGCCTGCAACAGCTGTGGTCAGGGATCCACCCGGCATTCTCACGCCATGGCCAGCGGCTGTCACTGGATCATCCTGTGGTGCTGATGGCAATGAGTTCTGAGGCCAAGCTACTTCCAGAAATGATACAGGCACTCAAAGACCCTGGGTGCAGCATTAAAGAACTTCTTCTGAGCTTTAACCTGGGAATTGTTCCTAAACAACCATTTAGCAAAGTGTTCCTGGATCCATGCAGGGATTTTCCAGTACGAAAACATATCTGTTTTTAATGCTGTGCTGTCTGACAACCCAATATCGCTGCCATCAAATGCAAATTTTCACGCTGTCCATGAGCTCAGAGGTTTCCTCAAACTCTTGTAATCTTGATGATAATGTACTGTAGATAATAGGGGTGGGTATTGCCAAAGACCTCACGATACACATCGCGATACTTGGTTCATGATTTCATATTGCGATATCCAAATTTTGCGATGTTAAACATAGTTCACTGAAAACTGTAAAATGCATTATGCATCTTAAAATCCAAGTTGCACGTACATCAGATTATAGTGATAGTTCATGGGACAAACTGAGTCAAAACAATGTAATTCAAATTATCCATGCCGTTTTATTGTAAATATACAAGTTAAAATGACAACAAATTGCATACGTTTTTCATATTATTTAGATAATATGGAATTAACATTAACAATATTATTTAAGCCCATGTATACATTAAAGACGTACTGGATTTATAACCCCCCCTGAAATATGATTTTCTTTTTTAAATCGATATTCAAATCTTGAATATTGTTATCGAATCGGCCGACAAGGTATCCCAATATATTACCATATTTTTATACCTTTTATACCTTTTTTATACCTAGTCATGCCTCCGAGCTACAGTCTGCATAATTAGTTGCAAGATGTTTCTCCTTGTTTTGTTTTAGTACCACTTAGTATTCCATCCCTTTATTTTCCCCACATATCCACTTTTGAAAAATGTTTCCCCAATCTGATTCACTTTCAACATTTTGATATGTTTCTATGTTCTGTTTTGAATGACATGTGGATAAATGCGATTTGTTCTTGTACCATTCTGTTGTCCTTTACATTAAACCGTAACCCAACCTTTTTGGACTTGTTCGTACAACTATGCAGCATCTTTATTGAGAATCAATATGCATGGATTGTCTGTATATCCACCACATCTGCCCCCTGGTAGCTGTATTATACAATGATAACTAGCATATTTTAGCAGGCCAAATAATTGCTGTCTATACTGTAAGAGACTCTCCCAGCACACAGCTCTTTTAGCATTACCCTGACAGGTTTGACAGACGTGGGCCGTGACCCTCATCACCATATTCCGGCGCTGACTGAAGTCGCTGCCTCCGACTAAGCATTCCTCTGTTGACTTCCAGTATTTCAGCTCGGCTCTGTCTGCAGCTCTGCCGTTCGGAGCACGCAGACATGAAGCTGCAGGGGCTGGTTCCCCCACTAACACGTCTATTTATGTCGGTGTGACAGGCAGAGATGGAGGACAGGCTTGGAGTTTGATATGCGGGGGTGCGTATATGTCCATTAGATCGGGGCATAGGAGACCGTAGACGGGAAATACATGTGACATGACCTTCTCGTGAATTTCTGTGCCTCTAGGCAGTCGTACAGTACGTGGCACTACAGTACGTGGCACTAGTGTGGTCAGTAGTGTGTTTGGCTCAGACTTGCCTCTGTGTGTGCTGGACTAAACTCGCTGGCGCAACACTTCTCCACAGACATCAGTAACGATCCTAGAGAAGCGAATTTTACTGGAAGGATTACCAGGTCACCTCCAATCAATCTGACATCAGTCGCTCCACACTGAGTGATATTGACAAGTACGAGACATGCAAGACAATCTTATCAGGAGTTGACGTCCCAGAAAACTTACCGCAGAGTGAGACTGTGAAATGTACAGAAGAATCAGAGTAAAGTTAAGATGTTAAGCTGTTATACCCCTGCGCAAGCTGATGAGCAAACAGCTCATCTGCACCAACTGTGAAACACGGTGGTGGAAGGTTGATGGTTTGGGTTTGTTTTACAGCCACATGACCCGTGTGCCTTGCAGTCATTTAGCTGAACATGAAGTGCTCAGCAAGTCAAAGCTCTTAAAGTCAAATATGAGTCAGTCTGACCGGTGAAGCTTGACTCAGACCAGTTCGTGCAACAGAACAACGATCCTGATCGCACCGG
Source organism: Cololabis saira (assembly GCF_033807715.1). NCBI lineage: Eukaryota > Metazoa > Chordata > Actinopteri > Beloniformes > Belonidae > Cololabis > Cololabis saira. The sequence continues at coordinate 9,193,917 of NC_084587.1, read as the reverse complement.
AATATCTACATCATAAAGGTGCTGCAATGACTGAGTCACACTCCAGACGTCTACAGTACCTGATGAAGATGCTGTTGCACAACCTTTAAAGACCTGCAGAGAACCAAGTGAAAGACTGAAAACATCATCCAGAAAATTAATTTTTCAAGCATTTGTTGCTAAAGGTGGTTCTACAGGCTATGAATTATGGGGCACTGTGTTTTTATTTTTACAGACACCTTTTCTGAATATGACTATTTATTTATTTATACAACAAATATTGACAAGTGTGATTATGTCCAGTGCTAATTCCACAAAAACAATTTCCTTGCCAAAGTTTATTAAAAAAGAAAATATATAATTTGAATTAAGTAGCATTAGTTCATAATGAATATGTTCATCTTTATTAGAAATGAATGTTCATTCAGCTGCAAGCAGTGTGTGTGATTGGGTGTTTGCCCTTGGAGTGTTTTTGAAGCCCACATATTCACATATTCACAAACAACCACACACACACACTCTCTGACCACCAAGTCAATCTATTTATTTATGTATTAGTTTATTTATTGTTATACATCTCTGACCTCCTGATCCATGATGAACCACCTGAAACCCTCAGGTCGTCAGGGTCACGCCTACTTTCTGAACCCAGAGTTAGATCCAAACACGTGAGGCGGCGTTCAGCTTTTATGCTCCTCACCTGTTGAACAAACTCCCAGAATGCATCAGGGTTGCTGAGACCCTCAATTGCTTTAAAGGAGCTGTATGTAAGAGCAATAATAAAACAAATCATAAAATGACCCCGATATGTCAACAGACATTTAAAAATCATGTTCATTTCAAATACTTATGTCACTGACAACAGCACTCAAGCCAGGATATTCCAGTTTAAAAAGAGGAGTTGCAGCCCTCAACTGATGTTTATGTTGTCATTTTTTGTTTTGGCCTGAAGCTCCACCCTCCACCTATCTCCCAATCACCAAGTCAGTATTGTTTCTGAAGCTCCACCCTCCACCTATCTCCCAATCACCAAGTCAGTATTGTTTCTGAAGCTCCACCCTCCATCTATCTCCCAATCACCAAGTCAGTATTGTTTCTGAAGCTCCACCCTCCACCTGTCTCCCAATCACCAAGTCAGTATTGTTTCGGCATCCGGGTTGCCCGCTCAGCTCTAATTATGGCAGCCATGGCAGCCTACGTTCCTGCTGCATTCTGCAGCCTACCTGGCAACCTCTGGTCGGGGGGAGGAGGGGGAGGGTACACGCCACTCAACAATATTTTGAAAGTGACTGCAGTACTAGTTTTGGCCATTTCTTACAGACGGCTCATTTAAGTCAAGGTTGAAAACCTTTTTATTTACTGCTGAATTTCAGTAATCTCCCATAATGCAGTGCAACCTTTTATTTCTTGCATCTCATTTGTTTCATTCTTTTTAATTCATGACTGTCCGTCTTTGATTATGTTTATGTTAAGCACTTTGAATTGTGTTCTACATGAAATGTGCTATATAAATACCAGCCTTGTCTTATTTATTTTTTGAAACTCATCATTTAGTTCAGTCACCAAGACCTGGAGCTGGTCTGAGGTTCTCCACAGAAAAGTCTGTTTTTTCAGTTTGGACTCACATGAGTTGAGTGTCCAAACAAAGCAACAGATGTCAGTGTGCAAGTGGACAGGCGAAGACTTGGGACTGTCTTGTAGCTAAAGGACCTGGACCTATGAACACATGTACTCCTCTTTAAACTGGTATGTGGCTGAGATTTCTTTAGTTTTTAAAGAAGGTTGAGAGAAGAAGGTTTTTGATTGGCCTAGTGTGAGCCCAGACCTGACAGAACTGACAGAACCTTGAGGGAGCTCTGGATAAATGGCTGAACAGAAACCTTGACGAACTGAAGCAAAGTTTGGAAGAACAACGGGGACAAAATTCATCAACAACAATATGAGGGAATGAGTCAATAAATAAACTACATTACTTCATGTTTTTACTGCTCGAAGTGGGTTCACAATCTCCTCAATCATGAAGGGTACTTAGTATTGCCCACAGGAGTCTTTTCTTTCTGGCTTCATGTGTCTTAAATAATGAAAAAGTGAAAAGGATTCATCATCTATGAGGACCCGTTACTATCTAATCATTGTTATTACTTTTATACATCAAAAAAGATCATATTAAAAAAAAAGTACTAACTTTTGCGGGTGACTGTAGATACTGTTGTGACCACCCACATCTCCAACTGCAGCCCCTCCAGGACAATGTCATTGTCCAAACCACAAAAAAGGTTTGACACGGACTCACGGACCAAGTTCTGGAGCCAAAGTCATTACCGCTTCCTTGAAACTCCTCAGATCCTAATCATCCACTAGATGAGTCCAATCAATGGAGGCCCGACCCACAACTCCCAGAGCCTGATTGATCTGCTGGCACAAGTCTCCGTCCGAAACCTCAGGAGACCCCCAAAGATCCCATAAACTCGCCGCAATGACTCAGAGCTGCTCAGTCTCACTAAAATATGGGCATATTTATCAACCAGTGATGGTTTTGCATGTTTCATAAATGATAAATAAGCTTAAAAAAAGATGAAAGGAGCAGCTGTATATAACAGTACTCTTGCGTACAAGTGTTCACTGACACCAAGTCCCGGAGCAGTATTTGTTTTTGACGTCGCTTCCTTGCCTCTCCATCATCTTTCACCGCATCACCGAAAGGCCTCCAATCAATCAACAGCACAATGAAACACGGTTTGCGCCGCAGCCTTCGGGGAAGGATGAGAGAAAGATAGAGGAGAAAGAGAAAGCTGAGTTTCAACAGCCATCCATCTGTTTCAGGGAAATAAGGAGATGGATGAAGGAATGCCGACATCACACCGAGGCATGAAACAACTTTTGACACTGGTACTTTTGCACAGCTTTGTATTCCCCGCCCATCTGTGTTTTAGGGTTTATCTTGAATCATCACCTCATGCCGTCTTTGCAAACACTTTAAACTACTTTTTTGTTGGTCAAAAAGGCTTTTTTCGTCCCATTTCCCTTTCACCGCATACGAGAACCGTTCCAGTGACAATTCAATAATATTTGTGTCCTTTGTCTCCATTGTCCTTCTTATTGTTCAATATTGCTAACTTCCTCGTGGATACACGTTTGGCATCGCTCTTTATTGTCCTTAAATCTCATTCAATAGTATCTACCTGCTTCTCTCTTTGCTGTTACAATCCACAGCTCTAATTCAGCCCTCGGGAGACAGATTAACGTCTGTGGAGTCTCGCTCTGTCGTTGAGACCTTTTAGCAGAATCTGTTCCTTTTTGTTTTATCTATCTTTGCTCCGAGTCACACCTTAACGTCGGAGATGAAGCAAATGACTGTGAGACCCTCAAACCCTGCTAAACTGGAGGAGATGTTGGTTAAATCAGCAAAAAGCTTATTATCTGAGGCGTTTTAGCCAACAGCAAGTGTGTCATCTGATCTACAGCTGACAAAAAATTGGAAAATATTGGGTAATTACCAGAGGTGGGTAGTAACGAGTTACATTTACTTGAGTAAGTTTTGGGAAATTTTGTACTTTTAGGAGTAGTTTTGAATCACTATACTTTTACTTTTACTTGAGTAGATTTGTGAAGAAGGAACTGTTCCTCTTACTCCGCTACATTAGGCTGTTGAGCTGTTACTTTTCTTTTATCCCTATCCACGTACGCGTCAATCTCATGACATCACTGAGTGATTCTTTGGGAAAAATGTTTGTTTTTGCATGTTTTGTCACATTTACACAGACTCAAACACAAACAGACACAGAGTTTCTATGAGTTCATTGGCTTGTTCTAGTTCTGCCTGGTTAAAAAAAAAAGGCTTGAAATTTTGTGCTACTTGTGCTTAATTTATTTTTTTGTTCTGTTATTATTTTATTTATTTTATTATTTATTAAAGTACTTGAATTTACTTTAAGATTATTTCAATTTAAGCTATTTTTTATTAATTTTAATTTATTTTATTATTTTATTGATTTAATTTGCCTGAAGATGATTATTTTGTACTTTTGTCTGTTTGAATAGTTGTGTTAAAAAAATAAATCAGATGTTACTCAACAGTTACTCAGTACTTACTTTATTACTTTTACTCAAGTAATTATTTGAATGACTACTTTTTACTTCTACTTGAGTCATATTATTCTGAAGTAACAGTACTTTTACTTGAGTACAATTTTTGGCCACTCTTCCCACCTCTGGTAATTACCCATAAGTTAGTGTTCTAGCTGTTTATACTCAGTTCCAGTTATGCACCGTTGAAAAACAAATACTGTACACATTTGCTAACAGTTTTTCACCTGGAGTAACCATCACTACTTTCTGCAACTGTAAACTTAATTAAGAAAAAAAATTTTTTGCTTTCAAAGTGCTGAGAATGGGTCCTTTTGCAGAGTTTTTTTTCTAGCATCTGCTCTCTATGACATCACAGAGGGCCAAATTGAATCGTATGGTTAGCGTTTGTCCAGGAGAACTAGAGCAGCAGAGGTTTATGAGGATCAAGCATGTTCTTCATTCCCATGGATCTTCTAACACCTCTAACTACATTTGTTTTTTTCCATTCATCTCCAAAGAAATGTGAGTTTAGTTGGGACGGTGGTCGACCGCAACTCGGTGGAGGCGGCTTGTTTATACTAGCTAGCAACAGGGTGATCATTTTTCACATTCGAGACACATGTACCGACGCACCCGTTACACATTTCCTTGTGAAAAGTTTTAAAAACACAGACGCTGCTCATTAGGCTCAAAAAGCTGCTCTGAATAATTCAAAACTTTTATGATTATTTCATGAATCAGTGATGCGACTGTCCCCTCCGTATATTTTTACAAGTCATTATGACAAAAACTGTACTTGACAGAAGAAAGTTATGAATATTCTCTTTTATGTTTGTAGAGAACAAGAACAGAGTCTTAATCAAAACTTTCAACACAGATCAAAAACTTAAATTGTAGATTTTAAAATAGTTTTTTGCAGTTTTTATCAGAATAAATTCACAGAACTTAACAAAAATCATATATCTTCTAAGATGTATGACTTCATTTGTTCCTGGTATTTCCAAGTGGGTTTACACAGAAAACACCGGTGATGCTGGTGAAGCGTTAAAAATGGCTATTGAGATGGTTCAGGCAGACAGGATTTATACGAATACACACCCGTCAGGCGTAAAAGTAAACCCACTGACATGTAACCAAAGGAAACTTCGTCCAATGCAATGCTCTGATGGGAAAACCTGCAACGTGACCTTCACGTGAGCGTTATTTTGGCACTTGTGACCAACCTATAGATTTGCAGCCCAATCTCATCCTGCAATGTGGCAACATCCCTCCTCCAAACTCCATCTGTCCACCGTCATCTGTGAGAAGCAATCCCAATCCACAGAGAACCAAACAAGCAACCCACAGGGCCCAGAGGACCTTTAGCTTACATCCAGGTATGAGACACTGAAGGACAACGTCAGATGTTCTCTATCCAGATCCGGAGGCAAAAGGAAGGCCTGCAACAGATTTGGTGGGTGCCCAAAACGTTGTGGCTGATCAGTCTATGCATTCAAATAATTCTATGAATTCGATCCAACGACATGCCGTCAGCCCGTTGCCAAGAGTCGTTTCTCAATCCCACGTACACTAAGTTTGGACTTGAATACTTGCTGGTTCATATTTTGTAGGTAGAATTCAGAAAATCACACTTTGGAGGATTCAGTTTAGCCTTTCTGCAAAAGGAACAGGCGTGCACTTGATGACATCACAGTTCACATTTTCAAACGTTTAATTGAATTTAAACTGAACCCTTTGAGCAACTGTGACAAAGGGGTTTATAACCACTACTTTGTTTTGTTTTTGTTATACGTTCTATGTTCTTGTATTTCAGTCATAAATTACACAAAATTAGATTTCAGAAGAATCTTAAAACTATATTCCAGTATACTACAACAAATTTATAACATTTAATTCTGATTGCTGAGGTGAAATAACTTCTGTGATACTTTGTCCACCCAACAGAACAGAACGGAACCAAGGACTTTGATTGCACTTGTCTGGACACAGAGCTTGAATTCTTGGCTGCGACTGAAGACTTTCAGGAGAAGATACGAACACGATGACTCGTGTTGAGAGACGAGACCTTGACCCGTCTGTTCATGAGCCATTTGTCTGGGTCAGGTGCTCCGGAGCACAAACACGTCTGAGATGTTCAGTACCAAACCTGACTTGGACCGGGAAACGCTGCTCTATGACATTGTGCTCGATTCAGTCTGTGACTCACGTAGTACTTTAGTCCCGCTCACCAGTGACTTGACTCGACTCGGACGTTTTCAGGTGATCCTTTCTCTCAAAATGTCTTTCCTTTCTTCATAAGCACACCTGCAGCTACGTACGCAGAGCAAACTGTTCAGCTGCCAACATCTGCAGCTGAAGAATCAGAAGACGCTGAAAAGGTTTGAATTCGCACCCGTAGACTGTTAGAAAACTTTTACAATGATGGCGACCTAAATTATCACTTTTTACCTGCAAACATGTAATTAAGTAAAATGTATTCATAGACCAACTTCACAATCAACCGTTGCCAAGTGCAATACAATGAAATAAAAACAGATAAAGAGTAATTAAAACTAGAAAAACAAAGCGGTGACGAAACGGCACGCCGAGTAAAAGAGGTCCAGAGTCTCAAAAGTCCGATCACCACATGTTTTAAAACCAGAACGAAGGCGCCACCCGCTATCTCAGACCTCAGACACCTACATACTGCAGGAGTACGAGCTGGGAGACACACTCTGGTGCCTCATTGTTGAGAGCTTTAAAACTCACAACAAGAACTTTAAAACTGATCCTGAAACTGACCGGAAGCCAGTCACAAATCGTTAAAACCGGTCTCTACGCCCGGAGGTGGATAAAAGCCTGCTGAACAATACTGTTTCTCAGATGGGTTAAAAGGTAGGGAGTCAGCTGCTGCTCCTGTCGCCGTGGCGACCTGGAGAAAGCCATTTATGCTTCCATTAGATTATTGCGATGCTCTTTATCTTGGCATGAACCAAACTTTATTGCGCGGTTTGCAACTTATTCAGGACGTTGCTGCTCGCCTGCCGACGAACACGACCTCATCACTCTGGTCCCGTGTTGTTCACACCGGCTCCCAGCTGAGTTCAGGGTCCCTTGTGAGCTCCTGCTGTTTGTTTTTAGAGTCTTAAATGGCTTTGCTCGTTCATTTCTTTGTTTTCAGCTGGCAAACACTTGTTTGGGAGGTGGGAAAAGTGGGGTGATGGTTCTTTTGCAGCAGCTCAATGGGACTAACCTGGTAAAATAAAGATAAAATAAATAAAAATAAAAAGCTGGTCCCACGCTGACCCCCGAGTTACGACCCCTCACTGGTTCAGCTTGGCATTCGGCACACACTAGCACTGTCACGTTTTTATTGGATTTTTATAGGAATGTTTTTATTCTCTTAGGGGTTTTGTTGTGTGTTGTGATCATTTTTATGTTTTTCAGTCTGTGTTGTTGTTTGATGTTAATCGTGAATTCCTCGGCTCACTTTGGTTGCACCCTGGTTGTTCAAAGGTGATATAAACAAAGACAGATTTATTCAGCGATTGATTGACGAGTGTCTATGGTATGTCTAAGGTTTAAGGACAGAAAACTGATTTTACAAGCATTCCAACTGACAATTAACCCTCCGATTTGTCGCTGGGATGGACGGTCGGGAGCAGAGATGGTAGTTTCAGTTTTGCCGGAGTTTAATTGCAGACAGTTTGTGTCTCACCAGCAGTTGAACAATTATCTCGCTCGGTGAGGCTACAGGCGTCATGCGGACGGAAAGGGCAAAGAAGCTGAATATCCTCAGCATACAGATGACGAGAAATGTAACCGAACTCTTGCAATTAAATGTTTGAGAGGCAGGATATACAGTACAAAGTAAACAAGGTGGGTCCGAGTGCAGATCCCTGAGGAACAACAGAGGAGGTTTGCCGTGCTGCTTTCAGATGCTCACTGAGAAATTAATGAGGTATTTGCATTTTTATTACCACTTGCAACTGATGGCAGGTTGTGTGTTTGCTGTTGACTACGTAGCATTACTGGCCCATTGTAACCCATTCTCAAATCAAAATGTGAAATAGCAACGTTGGTCCACAGTACAAAACTTAGTTGTTTTACAATAAGGCATCTCAAATTGTGCCTTGTAAAAGTAAAAACATGGCGGCCATCCTTGTCTTTCTCAGTGGAAAATGCATTATTTTTAGGTAGTTTCGACATATAAAAGCGTTTTGATCTTATTTCTAGTGAGAAATATACATTGAAATGTCATAATATTCGTTCAATTGCTGTATATGATCTTTGGTTTGTTAGTTATTGCAATTAATCTTTCAGGTCTCGGGATAAAATTGTTACAGTTTTACGTTTTCTGTCGTTGCTATGCTGGTTGCTACAGTAAATGCGCCGCTATGGACAAAACCAAGTGGCTTGTAGGCTATTTGAATTAGTGCTGTCAGGCGATAAAAAAAAATGAATCTAATTAATTACAGGATTTATAATTAATCAATCTAATTAATCGCATTTTAATCTCATACCTGCTAAAGGTCCCCAAATAAACAATTGGAATTCTAGGACATTGCAAAATTGCAGTGCATGACTAATCAATTGAATACACTAAGAAGAGAAGATTTGAAATCCACATTTTTATTGGTGAAGTGTGTTTCATAAATGAAATTCAAAAGAAAAAGCTCAAGCACATCAGCAAACCAATTAGGCCAGGTGTATGAGGCTAGAACAGTCTCATAATTCACAAATGAACAGGACAAAATTCAAAAATGCACAGACCGATTCACAAATGCACAGGACAAGATTCACAAATGCCCAGAACAATTCACACGTTCGTAGGACAAGATACACAAATGTATTTTCGATGCACACACAAATATAACCTGATTTACAAACGTTTTTTTTTTGTCTGTGAGTTGCGCTGGATTTGCGTGTGACTTTTGAGACTCCCCTGACGTGACTCGATCCACAAATAAGTTTTTTTTAACACGGAAGGATCTGCAACCAATCAGATGTCTTCCTTTGTTTCAGCCAATCATAAGAGTGCACCCCACGAGGGGGGACGATTTACTCGTAAACCAATCAGATCAAAGGGGCGGATACACCTGCTGTTTGAACTGCGTTTGCGTCGTTCGCTTAGACAAGTGATTCAATATTTCGAGTTGGTGGAGTAAAGATAAATAAACAAGACAGCAACACACATTAATTATTATAATTATATATTATTATGTAGTTATATGAGCTGTTAAGACATTTGTGTTATTTTGTGTAACTGTTGATGATATTATTGCAATATAGAATAAAATAAAACAGATTTTAGTGCCCAGGGGATTACTGAGTGGAGATCAGAGAGAAGTCATCGCAACCACAGATGTACATGTGTTGATGTGTGGCCGCATTGAAATCCTAAAAGTGTTTTGATCTGACCAGAACTAAAGAGCAGCAGTGGGAGGAGTCGTGCAGCAGACATCAGTCCAGATGACAGCGAGGCCTTTTAGGTGTGTTGACGAGAATGGCCTATGTCTGCCCACTCCATCTCTGTCTCCCAACGCACTCAAACACTCGGACAAGATCAACACGTACAGTACGTTAACTAAAGCTCAGACTCTGATCTGCCTCCCTGCCGGCGTTTAATCTGACAGCCGCGTCAGCTCCAATAAGCCTCGGCTTCCATCCGGAGCGCTGCGGTCGCCCCCTAATTGCTTTATCTCTCAGCTACCTGAGACCCCGCGGTTGCTCTCCGGCGCTGATGGAGTTGATACGGGGATGAGATGTTAGCGAGTGATGCCACAGCAAACATCATGGGCTTCTCAACGGGGGATGTGTGCCGTGGCCCGTGCCCTTGTGGAAATGAGAGCAGGCCGCGCTTGTGTCCGTCCAGAACATGGCAGCAATAACAACCCCGTATGAAATAAACACACACATTAAATCCCACGGGGGAGGAGGGCTAATCAATTATTCATGCACTCAGCAGGGATGCAGATGATGTTCCTTTTAAAATATTGATAACGGCAGCCTAGGCAGCCAAGAGTGTCGATGTTGGAGAATGAGCAGCCTGATAAAAAGATAATTTTAGTACTGCAACTTGTTTGTGACACATTTAATTGGATTTTGTGGACTCACACACTTTTTATCCATTATTATCCATCATAAACAGGAAGTATGATACGCCCTGTAGGTCTTGCACATAAACTCAGCTTGTCCATTTGCTTCTATTTGAATTCGGCTTCTACTCACAGCAGCTAACCGACTTCCTCTCTGAAAACTGCAGCAACGTTCCTAAAAACGGAGCTGTGACCCCCCTGAGCAATAGACGTGCACCAGTTGACCTTCTGATGATTGGAATCAGCAGATCCCCAGGGTGATTGGAGAAACAGAGGTTAAGAAGTGAGTGGACGCGGGATGAAGTGGGTGGTGGTTTATCTGATAGGACAGTACAAGAGAGCGCCGAAGGGTGGTGGGGGTTTACAGGAGGATAGAGAGAGCAGGACTTCCCTGTCGTGGCTGGGAGACGGCAGCGCTGGCCAGGAGACAGGAAGCAGAGACAGAGGGGGTGATGGGAACATTTGTATTTGGGAGTAAAAACGAGCACAAAAGAGCAGAGACAGTGGATAAATATTGGTCTGGGATTGATCTGCAGGTAGGAAAAGTCTTGGGGACGAGAGAACAAAGAATTCATTAAAGCAACAACCGTTGAGATAAATAAATGGTTCAAGTCTTGTTACGTGGAGATCAGAGCGGGGTCATGGTCGTCCAGACCCTCAATCTTGTTGTCCAAGATTTTGCTATAAACATTAACTATAAAATATAACAATGTGGAAAGTCCTGATTGCTGCCTTATCAGTTTAAAAACATCTTATCTTGCACTAGATGTACAACAAGATTGAGGACCAAAACTGACATAATTAAAAAATTATTCTTCCGGTTTATTGACCAATAGTAGAGGAGCTGCACCAAGATGGACCGCCCTCATCATTTGCAAAATGAGGCAGGAATGAGGGAAAACGTTCATTTCTGGTTTTGGAGAAAATGCACGAATAAGGAAAAGGAAAAAAATAAATAAATACATTTAAAAAAAAAAAATTAAAATAAATAAAAAAAATAAAATTATACATATATATATATATATATATATATATATATATATATATATATATATATATATATATATATATATATATATATATATATACTTCAGGATCAGACTTTTTATTGTCATTATACAGGGCACAACGAAATTAAAGACAGTACGGAGTGGTGTTTTCCTTCAAAAGCAGATTAAGTATAAATAAAGTAAAAAAGTAGAATAAGTATAAATAAAATAAAATAGTACAAAATAAATAGACTTTGTAAAAAGAATGGTATATTAGACCCTCCAGAAAAACCTCCAGCAAAAATCATTGATTATGCGGTTAAATGTGCGGGTTTTTATGTGCTTTTATGCGGTGAAATTGCGGAATATGCGGGAAGTTGCGGAATATGCGGGAAGTCGTGGAATATGCGGAAAGTTGCAAAATATGCAAAATATGCAGGAAGTTGCGGATTCGGCGCTGAGCACTTCCCTCTTGGCTCGCCGCTACTCATCATCATCATCATCGTCGTTTAGGCTATTAGTCAGACTCGAGGTCCATGATAAAAACATACAACACTCAATACATAAGAACACAGATTAAAAGAATGCTGATTGTACTGAGGGAATCCTTGTTAGTTTCTTGTCTTCCGCTTAGTAACATGCTTAATTCAGCGGGTTGTCTCGTCTGATCTGAGGTCGTAGACGAAAAAAAAAAAGGAGAGCGCAGGTGGAGAGGGGGGGGGTGGCGGCCCGGAGGCCGGTCCCCGCCTGGTCTCTCCCCTCCAGCCCGCGGCTCGGTGCTCGGGTGATTGCCGGGCGCACCGGCGCGGTGAGGGGACGAGCCAAAGCTTCCTCACCTCACGCGTCCGCCGCCAAGGTCCCCAAGTGGATGGGAGCGTGCGCAGCGGGCGCACTGGTACGCGGTCAGCGCGGATCCTGAGTCCACCGGCAGCCGCGCCCACCGCGCAAGCTGGGGGCTCGGCGGAGACGGCACTCCTTTTTCCTCTCACCCCCGCGGGTGAGAGCTGCTGTTTGGGGAGGTGGCGGTTTCTGTGAGGGATGCGGAGGTCCCCGGACGGGTCCCGCACGTCGCGACCGGGCGTCCCGACATGTCCCTCACAACACTTCCCCCTTTTCCAAACTTTATGCGAAAATGTGAATTGTGAAATCAAGCGAGCCCCGCATAATCCCCGCATAATCGCATATTTAGCGCGGACATGTGCAATTATCGCGGGAAATATGCGCCCTTTTAGGAATAAATCTATCCCCGCGTAATCTGCGCCATTTGGTTGATTATGCAATGAATTATGCGATCGCGTAATCGCGTTTTTCTGGAGGGCCTAGTATATGTACAAAAATGTGCAGAAAACAGAAAACACGTATAAGTCGCTCCAAAGAGAAAGTTAATGCACAAAGACGACTTATCAAACATAATACTTATGTACTTATATACTCGCTCAACTCTCCTTAAAAACAGAGCGGCTACGTCTGTTCGGGGAGTTTATCCATCTTTGAAATCAAGCAGTGAGGCTCGTTACAACTTCACCTGAGATCCAAGTAGCTTGATTAAACTGCAAACCTGGGTTTTCACAACAAAAATACCTGCTCGAATGTCTTCTTTCTTTTTTTTTAAGGACTTTCTATCCCCCACGACTGTGATATTTCTGGCTGTGGGTGTGAAATAAACCTCCCCCATTACCGTCTGCGTAAGACTTCTCACGTTGTCTGTAGCAGGAGGAGGTGCGACAGCCTCGCGTAAACTTGAACGCAGGACTTTGAACGAGGGGGTTGGGGATCACACTTTAGCTGATCTATAATTTATGCTTCATAAAAGAGGGAGACAGCTGCAGTACAGCTGGGTGCATTTAATGTGGAATGCATGTAAACGGCGAAGGATGCATTCTGGGACGTGACTTTTATTTGCACAAAGCTGCTCCGAGGAGCTCTAGGCAATTTTCTCCATTGATTTGCTAAACTGTCAGAGCTCCGCTGCTATGAAGGCTCGTGGCTGTAATTAGCTGTGTGTGTGTGTGTGTGTGTGTGTGTGTGTGTGTGTGTGTGTGTGTGTGTGTGTGTGTGTGTGTGTGTGTGTGTGTGTGTGTGTGTGTGTGTGTGTGTGTGTGTGTGTGTGTGTGTGCACTAAAGAGAAGCGATCTGGCGTTGGTGTCTACAGATACGTTATATTTTCCAACCCCCAGATCTGTGTAAATACTCTGAAAGGCCTTTCAGGTTTCAGGTGAGGCGTGTCCCCGGACCGAGCGAGTCCTCGTAGGCCGGCGGCCCCGCGGGAGCCACCCAGACCGCCTCGAGCAGCTCCATTAAGGAAATGAGACGATCAATCAGAATACATTAATCCAACTTTGTCTCCCGGGGCAGATTAGGACATTTTAATCTAGACCAAAACAGTTGCATGCACACACACACACACACAGTGAAACACTGTCAGACTTTAACTCCATGTTCATCAAGGTTCTGAAGGGAAACACTTTGCAAATGTAGAAAAGGTGATGATTCAAACCCACGACGTGATCTGACAGTCGGCTCGTCATCCTGAACAGACGCAAACACGTGAACGACGGACTCGCAGGTACGTTCACAACGCAAGGCAAGGTTTATTTGTATAGCACAATTCAACACAAGGTAATTCAAAGTGCTTTACATCAACATTAGAAGTGGCAAGACACAATTGAACACTAAATACCAAATAAAATGAAATAAAATGATAAGAAAAGAGGTAAAAAGTTGTTAAAAACTAAGGGCAGTAGAGTACAGCATTATTTAAAGGGAACCTATTATGAAAAACAGGTTTTCTCTTGCTTTAACATATATAAAGTGGTCTCCCCTCAGCCTGCCAACTCAGAGAAGGAGGAAAGCAACCAAATTCTGCAGTGTCTGTACAGCCGCCCGGATGAGCCGTCCAGTATGATGTGGATCTACGAGCCGTTCAGATTCTGCTCCCGTCGTTACGTAACGACGGGAGCGATTTACACATCCGATGCGTGAAACCACGCCCACAACTAACTCCGCCGGCCGGAGCTTCCGCCATTTTTTCGTAGCGGTGTATCGCGTCATTCAGGCAGCCAATCAGCACAGAGCCTCATTATCATAGCCCCGCCCACTCAGAATCCTGCATAGATAATGAGGTTAGAGAATGGGAAGATAAAGACATGGTTTAGAGACTGAATTTCTAATTTATTTAGCAAAAACAATCAAAAGCTTGTTTTTTAAGACATAAGACATTCAAGGCCTGTTTAAAACAGGTATTAGATGCCATAATAGGTCCCCTTTAATTTAAGAGTACGCTTCAGTAAACAGTAATGATTTTATCCTGATTTAAAGGATCTACAGTTGGAGCAGACCTCAGGTCTACAGGAAGTTTGTTCCACCGGTGAGGAGCAGAATAACTGAACGCTGCCTCACCTTGCTTGGTTCTGGTTCTGGAACCACAACAAACCAGATCCAGATGAACCTCAGGGGTCTGGGAGCTTCATAGGAACTAACAGATCAACCATGTATTTTGGTCCAAGACCATTCAGGTCTTTGTAGACCAGCAGTAAGATTTTAAACTCTATCCTTTGACTCACTGGAAGCCAGTGTAGTGATTTCATGACCGGAGTAATCTGGTCCAGTTTCCTGGTATTTGTAAAGACTCTGGCGTAAAAGCCACCAGAACCTCAGCTTCTGGTCCACATCTGTCCGTCTGTCAGAACAGCTCAAATTACACCAGGGTTTTTTCCCCACGTCAGACCCGGTTCACTTTCACGTGTGATCGGATATGTGACTTAGGTCTGAACCGCCAGGTGGCGTTGCATCCTCTCGGATGTCACCGTTGCGAGACAAAAGTCACAATCCTGCGCCGGCGGGACGCTGCTTCTAGGGGTGGGCAAAAATATCGATATGGCAATATATCGCGATACTTTCCCAGCCGATTCAATATCGATATTAAAAATTTGAATATCGATTTTTTATTTATTTTTTATCCCCGATTTTTTTCCCATTATATCACCCAGTGCTCCTACCTAAGTGACAGTCCTGGGCATTGCCACTCTCTACCAACCCTGGGAGGGCCCTGCACTGAGCTCAGGTTTTATTTCACGTTCATTTCATTTTATAATTTATTTTTTATATAACACAATTGCCTGTCCTTAAAAAATGAAAAATAATGGACAGAGGTTTATTTATTTATGGATTTATATCTATACTGACTGATCACTGTGCCTGTCCTTGGTTTTAGTACCCATCTTTCTTGTGTTTATTATCATTTGCCACATAATTAAAGCAACCTCATACTAAATTTAATGTTAATTTCATATGATGTAAATAACATGAAAAACATATACAAATATGTTGTAACTTTAGATGGTATAGTTATAATAAAACATTGTTTTGACTCAGTTTGTCCCATGAATTGTCACTATAATCTGATGAACGTGCAACTGGGATTTTAAGATCCATCACTATCATCTGATGTACATATATACAACTTGGATTTTAGGATGTGTAATGCATTTTTAAATTTTTCGGTGAACTATGTAGAATATAATAATCGGGATATCGCAATGTGTATCGTATCGTGGCTCAAGTATCGTGATGCGTATCGTATCGTGAGGTCCTTCCCAATACCCACCCCTAGCTGCTTCAGTGGAGTCATTACCGGTGACTGTAAATGGACATAAAAAAAAGAAGCCGGAGAGGGATGAAAGCTTTGATTGCAGAAGGAGATAAACTCAGTTACCAACTGAGAGATTGTTTCGTAGAAAAAAAGGGCAATTTTTCATTTAAGCATAAAAAGATCCTTCTGGACCCAAAATTACAGATAAAAGAAGAGGACATGAAATAAAAATCTGTTTAGAAGTTAATTAGCAAAAGACAGGATGACCTTAAAAGCTATGAATAAAGTGAAAACAATCAGTTTGGACGGCCTGCTGTTACATTTGTCAGGACAGCGGCTGCATCTCTCGCTGAGATCGTAGTAATTATAATTATAGTTTAGATGCAGCTGAACAGATTCTGACGAGCTGTGAACGTTGCGTTCAGGTTTTTAATCACTTTCATGAAATAGAACTTGCTTATTTTGGCACTTAGGTGGCAGTTGATTATAAACGGCCTGAAAGTAGATGTCTGCTGAGGTTAACGTGTGTTTAAAGGAGGAAGAAGCAGATTGTTTATTGTGGAAAACTGAGGCAGAATATGGTAAATTAAAGAGATATTTAAGGTCGGTGTTGCACTGAAGTGAAATAACTAAAGAATAAAGTGAAACCAGGCTCATGAAGACATCTTCCTCTACAAACAGATGCAGGACAGCCAGGAAATTAAGTTTAGCTTTCCCACAAAAACTCTTCTATCGTCCTGGGTCACTGGCCTCAACTAGCTCAGCTAAAAGCTGTGATTCATGGGCGGCAACCAGGGTTGCCATGGTGAAAAGGCGATCTAAAAAGAACTAAACTAATAAAAGTCATACAGCAAAAACATCACGGTTTGCACATATACAGGACTGTCTCAGAAAATTAGAATATTGTGATAAAGTCCTTTATTTTCTGTAATGCAAAAATGTCATACATTCTGGATTCATTACAAATCAACTGAAATATTGCAAGTCTTTTATTATTTTAATATTGCTGATCATGGCTTACAGCTTAAGAAAACTCAAATATCCTATCTAAAAAAATTTGAATATTCTGGCAATCTTAATCTTAAAATGTAAGCCATAATCAGCAATATTAAAATCATAAAAGGCTTGCAATATTTCAGTTAATTTGTAATGAATCCAGAATGTATGACATTTTTGTTTTTTTAATTGCATTACAGAAAATAAAGAACTTTATCACAATATTCTAATTTTCTGAGACAGTCTTGTATGCTAAAGCACAGCGTGAAAAAGACGCCTCCCTGTTGGTGTTAATCCGACACCAGTCGCTGGTTTCCTTTATTACCCGACAAACCCGATTTAACCGGCAGCCTAACTATCCAGTTGTCGCCGACTTTCTGAAACAGTGAGCCGCTCTGAAGCGCCTGAAACCCTCCAGCGATGAAGGCCGAAGGCAGGACCGCTGGAGCCGCAGCAGGATCTGGGATACATCCTAACTGCATCACTAACTCCTTCAAAAGACAAACGCGAGGGAGGACAGGAAGATGCAGAGTGGGTTCAACGCTGCAGCTGAAACAGGGTCCGGAGCCGTCTCGTCATCCAGGATCGTCTGTTAGGAATTGAGGTTGGAGTCGGACCCAGATCAGAGACGTTCAATAAACGAGACAGCCCACTCCGGTTGTGTTTCCTGTATCTGTGTCACGTGGGTTTCCCCACTGCCCCTTTAGGAGACTAACAGCAGGTCCTGAGTCTATTGAGTCCTATGGGAAAACTGAACGTGAGCACAGATTATTACCAATTCCTTCGCCCCATAGTAACCTAAGTAAATATGGGACCCATTCTTCAAAAGCCACAAACCTTCTGAACATTCTGACACCAAAATGGAAATTTTCAGACCGACAAATTAGGAGAAAATGAACTTTGTTTGAGACCTGTCTCTGTCTGAGCAACACACTCTTGCGAGATTTGGCACTCATAGCTAATAATATAATATAATATAATATAATAATAATACATAGCTCTCCTCTCTGGTGCTGATTCAGAGATTCAGAGTCGTCGGTCACTGCAGAACTGCCAAAGTCGTTTTCCCATCGGATAAAATGAAGCTTAAAACTAAAATAAAACTTGCTTCTTTGCTTAATAATACTGTTATTGTTATTATTGAAGTCTTTTTGGAAGGGAAAAAAAATATTAGACTGATCCGATGATCTTGTACTAGGTGGGCGACCACGCCCACTTAGGAGACAGGAAGTGTATACCATTCATACCATCTTCTGTATAGAGTATCTTTGCCCAGATGTAGGAGAGCAGGAGGCAGGAGTTCCAAAAGAGCAGTGATTTATTGTACTTAACAAACAAAAGCGCTGCTTAGCAGGATGGCAAAACCCAGAACAAGAATCAAAACTACAAACCCTGACATGGAAACACGGAGGGAGGAAACAGTACGGACCAGCCGGGAGCAAGCGAAAAACAAGACCAGATATACACAAGGGTTAACGAGACACAGGTGGAGACAATCGGGGCAGATGGGAAACAGGAACGTCAAACCAGAACATCGTCATCAACCGGAGAAAGATCGAACCCAAAGTGTGTAAAGGAGTCAGTGAAATCATTTGGTTTGGGGTGGCTGTTTCTCCAGCTGGAGACGGGCCTTGTGCCGCTACATGGCAGGGTAAACGTCCATCAGAACTGTCTTCAATAACACCGTCTCTGGGTCCATCACCAGTACGACGGGTAAAGCAGTTCCTTGCAGCTGAAAACATTACTCCGATAAAACGGCCGGCCCAGAGTCCTGATCCAAACCCCAAAGAAAACCCTTGGTGACCAAGTCGAACCCTCAACCGCTTTGGAAGAAACTACAGTAAAGAAGAAGAAGAGTGGACCGAAATCCCATCAGGGCGGTGGGAGAGAGTAGTGACGCCCTAGGGGGACGGGGATGTGCTGAAGTCCTTTAAAGTTTTACACTTCTGACCAAATGTCGACTGCTGAACCCCTTGAAAAAGTCCGGTTTTAAGCATTTTCTGTGCTGAAGTCACTCTAACTTAATTGCTCTTCTCTAATTGTGATTATTAATCACCGTTCTAGCAGCACGGTACAGCCGCAAGGAAAAATTCAAAATGAGATTATGTCCTTTTTAAAAAAAATAAAAAACAAGAATTCATGAGTCGTTCGATGTGAATATTATACCCCAAAGATGTAGTGTCTCAAAACAAAACAAAACAAAAGAATAGCTCCTGGGTCATTAGCGAAAGCACTTTTTGTGACTTTATGGTGAAATATTTAGAAGGTTTCTATATCATCATCTATCATAAAAATGGGAAACGGTTGCAGGGAAGTTAGAAAGAAATGTTCATGGAAATGTAAAATACATGCTACGATCGTTGAAGTGTACACGTTTGCTCTGCGGTACCTCAACGAGGAGCAAATCAGGCACCGTGACGGGTTAAGTGTCTTTCCTGGAGGGGGAGGAGACCTTGGAGGGCGCCGCTCCCCCCACTCGGCGACGGACGTTGACGAGGCGAGCGTTAAGGAAGCACTTGCGTTGACGTGTGTGCGCGACGAGACCGGCGGCTGACATTATCCGCTGATGGATCATATCGGCGCTGCCGGTGTCAGTGCTTCTGAAGCTTGACACGCCGCGCGTTTGTATCAAAGTGATGCTGAAGAGCGGGAGGCGAAGGGTGGAGAGAAAGAGCCGCGGAGAGCTTGAGTGTAATTTGAAGCGACTGTGTGACTGGTCCACAAAGGACGGGGGTTTCACCCGTCGACGTTTCCAGCACCCGAGCGGCAGAACCGAGCTGCAAATGAAAACATAACCGGCTTCTCTGCTCGCGTGACGTCTCTCCAACCACCGCCTTTCCTTCAGCTTTCAGGGTCAGCACACGCAGAGTGAAAAGTCACTTACTCACCGCCTCACGTACACACACACACATGCATGCACACACATGCACATACACACAAGGTTAAGTGGGACGGAAGTCAGAGCCTTCAGTCATCAGGCTCCTCTCCTCAGAGCTCTTTTTCAAAATTAGACTTTTAGATAAAACATATAGTTTGGGGTGTATCCTAAGACCCCGAGCCGCACCGAACCGGCTCTTTAGCCACGGTTTCTGGGTTATGACTAAAGTTGCTTTCGTCAACAAAAATCATGACTAAATATTGTCGTCAACGAACCTTTATCACCCGAGGAAAACGAGACGAGACGCAACGAAAATGCTGGTCATGTGACGATAACGATAATTAAATATAAAATGCAATATCGTAGACGAATAAAAACGAGACTAAAATGTAGATTACGAAATAAAAACTCAAAACGAGACAAAATGTTCTAACAAAGATCCTTAAAGTCCATGTTTTCAGTAGTTTCCTCTGGTTTAGATGCAGCTGTAGGTTAGAGGCTGATGCCGTTAACGCAGAGCTCTAGGTTCATGTCAATACAATCTTTGACTAAAACTAGACTAAAATGTCATCAGTTTTCGTCGACTAAAACTAGACTAAAATGGTCGTGGACAATTCTGACTAAAATAAGACTAAAATGCTCAGACTTTTAGTCGACGGAAACCTGACACGACTAAGAGAAGTATGAACGTGACTAAAACTAATAAAAACTAAAATGATAGACCCAAAGACTAGACTAAAACTAAAATTGAAACAGGCTGACAAAAACGACACTAGTTATGATGTCAACTTTCTTCTATATTCGGATGCATTTATTACTGCTACTTATCTCACATTTGTTTTTTGTCTGAAATCAAGTTTCCCCTCGCTGTGAAAGGTTAAAAGAGACTACCTCATTTTCCACACTTAAAATCCTTAATTTTTCTCAAAAATAATCGGGGCGTCTTACGTATGAATATTGTTGTGTTAACTGACCTAGAACCAGTTTTATGTGGTACACTGTGCTGAAAAACCTGTGAAAATGTTTTAGTGTGCCTTTGGTAGCGAGGAAGCCGCTCCGCTTGACTGATGGTTGGATTGTTTAGACATGTTAAAGTCGGTCCTTGGTTGGATACGGGTTGCAACGTTAGATAACTAATTATGTAGCGCTGCAAGCAACCATCATCCAACATCTAGTCAACGTTACCTTACTGTCATTAGACGTCAAGCCAACATTAAGGTTTTAGCTTAAACCCAATTTTCAAATCTGTATCATAATCAATTATAATCAAATGTTGGAATACAACATTGTTCCAACCTCACACTAACTTCAGGTTTCCGCTATCTCTGGCAACAATGAACCAATCAGAGAACAGGATGTAGTACGACGCTCACCTCCTCCACTTTTTATTGGTGGATTTGTGGAAGACGAATGATTTAGAAGGTGAAAGTACATTTTCTGTTTTAGTTACAACTGAATGCTATTTTGAGTTACTGTGGTCAGTCAAACTTTATTCAACTCGTTCAGACTGTTTTGTTTCACTTTATATGTTTTATTATGTGTCTTATTTATGAAAATGATATTACATCTTATCATGCGGTCTACCTAATGGTCCGCAAAATACGCTAGGTGTCTCTTTCCTGCCTTGTGAATTGTTTGTTTTTCTGTTAACGGGGAGTTTTTAACTTCCACTGTCGCCTCGTGCTGTAGACAGAAACACAGACTACATTTACATGCAGTCAAAATTCGGGTTATTGCTAATATTCCGGTTACTGAAACATTCGGAATATTCCGTTTACATGCATGAGCAAACAGGGTTATCCCTGTATACATGGTGATTAATTTTTTGGGATATCTGGATCAACCCAGCGACGCACGGAGAATGGGATGATGCAATTCCCGTCATTTCCGCTTCTTCTTCCTGTATCCAAATTCAAAACAAATGCTGCTTTGCGCAACTTTTCGCTCACCTTCTTTTAAATCTCGCTATCCCGGTACTTTCTACCGTGTACAAATGCCAAAATGTTCATATCCTTCATTACATTTATGAAGTGATTAGTCTCCTCCTCACTCCAAAAGTGTGGCGTGGTCTTGCGTTTCTCCGTGTTTAGAAGAACTTCCTGGACTCAAAAGACCAGGATTCCTTGTGAACAGAGCATGCGCAGAAAACAAATTCATGTTCCGTTTGATGGGGATATTCCGTTTGGCGTTTACATGACCGAATATTCGGGTTTTAAAAGGAGTAACCCAGGGGTCATATTCGAGTTTTAAAAAACCGGAATATGAGCAAATTCGGGTTATTCAAAGGGGTTATTGGTGTTTACATGGCCATGCAAATTCGGGTTATTGCCAATATTCGGGTTTTAAAAGGGTTATTGATGCATTTAAACACAGTCACAGACGCAGAGGCACAGGTTCGTCAGTCGACAGGCGGGTACCAGTCCATCGCAGGGCCAGAGCAACACTAACAATCATGCACGTACATGCGACTAATGAAACTAATTGTTTTTATTCATCAGTAACTCAGAAGCTCACCATGTGGCCTTGAAGTAGACGGCGGAACATGAAACTGCTAAGACAGGCAGAGAGCTGCAATCTGAATCTGATAAACGATGCAAATCCAAAGCGTGTGTAGTGCAAAGGGAGATGTAGAAACAGAGTTAGGTCTCATTAGAGCTGCCGCTCTCATCCTTTGTTTTCTGCTCGTCTGTCTGAACCGCATCTCTGCTGCCCTAAGAGACATGTCACCTCCTCCTTGCAGCCTTTTCCAGAAATAGCAGGCGAAGCCTCGCAGGCGCTGAACTGCTATATAAGCACTACATCCAGCAACGTATACGTTGTGGGATTCACTGTGCAGCTAATCCAAAATTGCTTTTGTTAATATCTTTTATTCATAATGGCTGCTTCGCACATTTCCCACGTCAGCACACCCCTGCTGTTAACTTCGTTTCAAGCAAGAGTTTTATTTTTGTGTTGCGTGCAGTTGTGGTTCGGAGAGAATACTAAGCATTACTGAGCACGCTCAGATTTTCTGGTTCGGGTTTATATTTGATGCATTTTGTATTTGATTACTGAAACATTGTTGAGAAACAGCTGGAACGCATCGAGGTTTTGTTTCACACAATAACCTATTTGGACCTTTGGTGAGGTTCTGCCGAGCGAAATCATGGCCCATTTCATGGTGAATTTGTTCAATATAGGTATGAAACTCTCCCTCAGATAAATGCTGCAAAGACCAATGAAGTGCTTATTGATTCCTGGAGGACGGCCCTTCACCCTGACCCGTGTATTATTAACGGGGAGCAGTACGGGTATTACTTTGGTGTCTTCCTGGCCCGGAAGCTTAGTCATGGCGCAAACACTGATGCTTATGTAAGATCGCTAACCTGTTTTGGTACCAGTGGCCTTTTTTCATTCAAAGTAGAGAGCCGGGGGAAGACGTGCAGCGGAGACCCACGGGCCGGGAATCCACCGGGACTAACTGCAGGAGGACTGAAGCCAGAGTCACTGAGGCCACTTTTTAGGGCCCGAGCACTTGCAGTGCGATAGCTCTATTGTATCTGTAGGAATTTCTATTTCTTTCTTTCTTTCTTTCTTTCTTTCTTTCTTTCTTTCTTTCTTTCTTTCTTTCTTTCTTTCTTTCTTTCTTTCTTTCTTTCTTTCTTTCTTTCTTTCTTTCTTTCTTTCTTTCTTTCTTTCTTTCTTTCTTTCTTTCTTTCTCTCTCTCTCTCTCTTTCTTCTGACAAAAGGAGGGCCTTTTTGCCCCCTAAACGTGGCCCAAAAGTCACCAAATTTTGCACGCAAGCCAGGCCTGGTGATACATTTATATTTCATGGTTTGCATTAATGGGCGTGGCAAAACGGCTCAACAGCGCCCCCTAGATAACTTTTCTCTGCCATAACTTTTGAACTGGTTGTGATAAAGACATGTGGGTGGTGTCATCGGACTCGGTATTGAGTCCTTGAGCTTCATTGGCCTGAATTAGCCCCGCCCCTTCTTCTGATTGGTTTTCCCTATTTTCTGTTATAACTTTTGAATGGTTTGACATAGAGAGTCGTGGGTGGTGTCATCGAACTCAGTTTTGAGTACTTGACCTTCATTGGTGCAAATTTGCCCCGCCCCTTCTTCTGATTGGTCGATATTTCATAGTTCCTATTTTCGGCCATAACTTTTGAATGGTTTGACATAAAGACTCGTGGGTTGTGTCATCGGACTTAGTTTTGAGTCCTTGACCTTAATTGGTGCAAATTGCACGTGCACGAGGGCCCGTTCATCGCTGCTTGCAGCTTTAATTTGGTTTATATTTGAAGCATGGGGTACCACCACCCACCACCTGAGATATCTGGCGCTCTAGTTTGTTTGTTTTTTTTACTTCTTTTACCACAACTTGCAGGTATGGCAGTCATTACCGCTAAGTCTCACCGGGCCGGTCAGTACCACGATCCAGTTGCCCCCGTCACGGATCCGTCATTCATACGACCTCTCGTCCCACCCGGAGGCCTTTTCTTATAAAAACCGATGGTTTATGTCCGATAAATTGGTGTGCTTTTCAACTTCTAAAATCCCCTGTTGATTCATGGTCGAGCTCTCGCTGGAGACCCTCGGACCAGCTCACCTGTGGCTGTTCTTCACAGGTAATAGTGACATGTGGATGTACAAGACAAATCCTAACAATCTCAGGGTCAAACTTGAAGGCATTTACCAAATTGCTGCCATAAACACATGTCGGGTCTGACATCTTTGTAACAAGAGCTAACACACTAACTAGCTTCCCCTCCTTTCTTCTACTATGTTCTTCAGCATTTGCTAACATCTCATTGTACCGCGCTTCTTTAACTGGAATCAATTAATCATCAACTATAATTTCATAATTGTGGATGTTTTGGTTTAATTGTTTTACAGTAGATACTGTAAGAATTACTTAATTTTTTAGTTATTAAGGCCCTTGGTGTGTTAATGTAATGTAACTCTTGATATAAAACAAAAATGTCACAGGTCATACTTTGCATACATTTACCTGTAGTATCTTTATCGACCTTTCAAAGGCGTTTGATACTGTTAACCATCAAACTTTAATGGATAAGTTACATAAGTACGGTTTTCACGATACTGCATACAAATGGTTAAACAATTATGTCTCAAATAGTAAGCAATTTGTTTGTGTTAATGGTTGCTATTCCAATAAGGCCAGATTACTTTGTGGAGTCCCGCAGGGGTCCATTCTTGGACCATTATTATTTCTTATTTATATTAATGATTTGCCTAATGTTTCAAATTTCCTTTGTCCAATAATGTTCGCAGATGACACAACCCTAGTGCTCTCTCATTCAAACTTCAACTCACTGATTAAGGATGCCAATGCCGGTTTAACTGCCTATGCTATGTGGTTCAGATTAAATAAACTATCCTTGAATATAAAGAAATCAAATTTCATAATTTTTAGTGGCAAAAAATCATACCCTAAGGATTCATGCAAAATTAATATTGAGTCTGTTAGTATGCCTCAGGTGTCAACTACTAGATTCCTGGGTATTATTGTTGATGAGAGTTTGAGTTGGAGAGAACAAATTGATTGGGTCACCAAAAAAATCAATAAATCCATTGGCATTATAAGGCGTGTTAGTCATCTTGTCACGACGAGTTGTCTCCTTACACTTTATTATAGTTTAATTTATCCTTATCTCTCATATTGTAATATAGTTTGGGCAAATACTTTTCCTACAAATCTTCACAAAATTCTGGTCCTACAGAAACGTTTTGTTAGGATTGCAACTCGATCAGAGTCACTCGCTTCATCTACTCCTTTATTTCAAAAACTCCAGATTCTTACTATTTATACGCAGATATGCGTTTTTATTTATAAGCAAAATTCAAGTGAAGGGAATATTCCTGGACAGTTCAAGACTGACTTTAAATTAAACTCAGAGATTCATTCTTATTCAACTCGACAATCCTCAGATCTTCATCCTCCTAAATTTCTCACTTGCAGAGGTCAATTTTCGGTGAGATTTAGGGACTAAATTGTGGAATGATTTTTCCCACTTGGCAAAGAGCTCGTTCTCTCTGAAATATTACAAAAGACGTTTGAAGGACCACTTGACTGCTGTTTTGTAACTGTTTTCCCAATGTATTGTTGTTTATGTATCCATGTTCTTTTTGTTTTTTTTTGTGTTTCACTCATACATGACATGTACAGTCTTATTTGCTCAGGAGTCAATATAATATAAGTTGTAAAAACAATATCCCATGCACACTCACACACACTTATTTTTTGTCTTTATTCTTTATTATTTATATATTGCATTATTAGTTTGCCATCACTTTTGTGTAGTTTTACTTTCTGTTTTTTTGTATGTTAATCTTGACATGAAATTTTAATATCTTCGGTGGAGGCTTCAAATAAGCTCATTGGGTTTTTTGCCTCTTCCTGCACCTATAGTGTTTATCATTGATATGTCCTGTATATTTTTTAAAAACTGTGCAAAACAATAAACTAAACTAAACTAGGTCATCCTTTCAGGAAGACAATTAATTTTTTTCAGGAAATTATTGATATGAATTCATTAATGCTGAAAAGCCAAGCATGTGCACAAAATTAACAAATTTCAAAACATATTTTTTACCATTACTATACATTTATTTCCCCTTTTGGTTAACAATGTAATCATCTCTGTGCTAAACCAATCCCAGGTATGTAATTCATGTATCAGATATGACATGTTTGGCCTCATAGGGTTTGAAAAAGAAGAAAAGCATGTTGTTTTGAAACACGAACAATCCTCCCCGCCGGAGGAGGCTGGAGACGGGAATTACCAGAACCACTTCAGCCAGCGCTTTGAAGTCGGAGAACAATTCTCCCAGGGAAGAGATCAGCTTATTAATTACGCACACTTGGCCCCAGCTGGACAGGGGTCTACTACGGGTGGTCTAATTAAAGCTGCTATTTACAGGCAATTATGTAATGACAGACAACGTTTTCAATTTTAAATAAACAAGAGAAAGAAAGAAAAAGGCATAGAAACAAGGATGTAGCCTGATTGGCATAAATAAGCCGAAACAACAGAAAAAGCTTCATTTAGTTGCAATTACATCATCCGACGCCCGAAACTTAATACAGACGATGGAACCAGAAGGACAATGACGGCGAAATGGGGGAAAGAGGTTGTTCAAAGTAGAAATAATCTCACATCAGGCTTGATGTGGTTTTAAAGCCTTATCAGCCGCCACCAGTACGGAAACCAGGATAATACAGCCACAACTTTTTTGTCAATACATAAAATGCCTTTAGTAGTCTCCCCAAACGGTCTGACTTCACAACCTGTGGGTTTGCACGAGTCGCGTTTATCTGCCAAAAAGGGGAAGTATGAGCAAACTTGAGTATGACACTATCAGGACTTGGGACATAATAATAATACCAGCCAGCTTATGGCAGAGGAAATGATGCGCTAGCAAACCTGCAGATAAAGCCTGATGCAGGCTGGGTAATTGAGACAGCATATTGCTGCAGGGCAGAGACATAGCCATAATGTGTTGTGCCTGGACATAATTTCTCCTTTACTGCGGGGTAAAAGTACTTATGTCAGAACAATGGCTCCCTTTGCCTGGAAATTAGATGGGCTCTCTCATTAATATGCATTGGTGTTAGGAATGGGCTGGCCATGAACTAGCAGGCAATTGCTAAGTTTGCCGAGAGGACCCACAAAGTTGACGAGGAGAGTCAAATGGAGACACTAAAGCTATACCGAAAAAATACAGCCAAGGTTTTCTTATCCAACAAATCCATTATTCCTTCAGTTAAAATTGATGAAATTTCATGAATTAGTATTTTATAGAATTCTGCAAATTATGTTTAAAGCTTGTGAAAAAACGTTACCAATCAACATTCAGAAAAGATTTGAATAAGGAGAAAGCAAGTATAACTTAAAAGGAACAAAGATCTTTAAAAAAAACAAGATTCAGGACTAAAATGATGGAACGTTGTGTTTCTGTGAAAGGAATCAGTTTATGAACAGAACAATCTGAACAAAGAAACCAAATCAAACATTGCATTCAAAAGAACAAGTAAAGCCAGTATGTTAAGGAAAGATAATGAAATATGTTAGTTACGTTTGATTGACATACCCATTGTTATGAAAGGTATAAACATTGTTTGAATGGTATTAACTGAATTCGGGAACTATAATGGAATGTGTCTGTGTTGGCCAGGAGCTATTTTATTTTATTTTGTTGTTTATTTTGTCGTTTTTTCATTTACGTTCTTTGTAAATGGATTTCTTGGGGGTAAAAGGGCAGATTATTCTTAAATAAGATTATTCTTCTTTCTGCTCCCTTTCATTCAGAATGTATCGATTGATTGATATGTTTATTTGGTCACGTTGTTGAAGTTTGTTGTCGATACAAAGTTTTTTCATGTAGATCAAGCAAGGACCAAAAGGTGTAGACTGAAGCCAAAGCTTATTTTGTCTACCCTTTTAACATAATATAACCACTACAGTGCAAGATTTGAAAAAAACGAAACAAAATAACTACGTGAGAGAGAAAATAAATAAATAAATATATATATTCATATATATACATATACACATACATACACACACATAAATATATACATATATATATATATATATATATATATATATATATATATATATATATACATACATACATACATATATACACATACAGATAGATAGATAGATAAAGAAAGAAAAAAGTTAAAAAAAAATAAAGAAATAATGTTGCTCAAACTGGCCTATCTCGGCTTAACAGCATCAAGATGTGCATACATTCATCCACATGCACCAAACCCACTTACATTGCTGTGCATACATACATACATATATATGCACTTGTTTATACCTGTATACACATACATACATGTGCACTCATCTACACATACATGCATACATAAGCATTCATATACATACATCCACATACATCCATCCTTCCATAGACATAATACACACATAATTTAGGAACATTTGTGTTTATATAAAATTGTTCTGTTATTTTAATCAATGAATGAAATAAAGAATCAATAAATCTGAGGTTAGAAGTCGGATTATGTTCCCACTCTGTGTTGGTACGTGGTCACTTTGATGGACTGGGGTGATGAGATGGTGCACCATGTCTGGACTGGATGGTACAGTATGTGATGATGGCAGATGGATGCAAGACGGCATCGTGATGGCAGGAATGCTTTCTCCTTTTCCTTGCATCGTTTTACGTCTCATTTATTTATTGTGAAAGCACTTTCCAAGCCCAAGTTTGCAGTGGCTACTCCAATATCTTCACCTTTCAATGACTGTGAAAACGTTCTTGGAGTCAATTCGGAGGACTCATCCACACCCGAGCTCTAACTTGATGGATAATATCTTGAAATGTTACAGTATACCTGAATCTTATTTCATCATGAAGATGGTTTGATTGTTTCATGTCACAGATGGATTCACCAAGTCATATTAAATATTGCTCATTCCCTAGAAAGGCACCAATGCTTATCAGTCGTTAAGTTGTACATGATGCAATTGTAAATATAAATCAGGGATTATAATTGTTCTTGAAAACGTTGTTACCATAACACTGTTGATTTTATTCAATATACAAGGCTTTTTTTGGGCTGTTATGAACACTGGATGCTCAATGACAAAAGCAGACAAAAGTTTTCCACTTTAAAATTGATCTGAAATCATTTCACAGTCTGGGTTTATAGTTGATGGTGTTATAAGGAGAGATTTTTACACTCCTAAAGCCTCAGACAGACACAATCCTCTCCGCGTCTACAGGGTACGACTGCGCTGATGAAGCGATTCCCCATCTGCACCTTCCACCAGAGACATGAGGAAGATTGCCACGCCAGATTTGTTCGACATGAAGCTGCGGGAAGAAAACACAACTGCAGGGAATTTACCGTAAAGATGAACAACTAGCAAGAGAGAGGGGGGGGGGGGGGGGGTGCTGAATGTGGACCACAGAGTGGAAGTGTGTGAGTTTAGTGATGTACTAAAACATACACTATAACAGCAGTTTCTATACGCATTGTAGTAGAGTTAAAGGCACCCTCTGTAAGCACGACCGTGCCACACCAAGTGGGGGCAGCATATCAGAAGGAAGCTGCACCACAATGTTGTCGCAAAAATTGTTGTTCGTTCAATAAAGTGTTCAAAAATGAATGTCAGGACACACTCAGCTGTCTTTCTGGAGTTTTAATAAAAAGAGAAACATTCAATGAATGGAGGTCACACAGTGCCGATCTGAGCAGACGCTCAGTCAGCCTGTAATGCCCTAGCAATGTTTAGGCACACGCTATCTTATAGTGGCTAGGCTGGGAACAAATAGACAAAATATCACCCTGGCCACCATGCCAGGCACTGTGTCAAAGGAGCATGACCTCACCATAGGAATGTTCACTTGAAAACAGGATTTGTGCTTTAGTCTTAAAGCATACGAGACAAAATATACTGTATGTTATACCAAAATTTCCCATTACAACAACTAAAACCTTCCTCATCTTCTTCCAGGCTCTATCTCACCCTAACCAGTGGAGCAACTAGCATCATAACTTAAATAAACTTTATATATATATATATATATATATATATATATATATATATATATATATATATATATATATATATATATATATGTATGTGTATGTGTGTGTATATATATATACATATATACACACATATACATATACATATATATATTAGGGGTGTAACAATATATCGTGCCGCAAAATTTTGCCATACAAAAACGTCACAATACGTGTTGTGGAGGTGACAAACTGTAGCACGATATTGGGTTATCAATATTAATATATTGTGTTTACTAGAAACGCGCATCCTATTGGTGCAGTGGGATCACATGACGACCGCTCCTCGACCCGCGGACGAAAATCTGACTACGCTCAGAAGAAACTAGTACCGTTTTGCGGTCCTGATCATGGGACTCTTGCAGGGTTTTGAGCTACGAACTTTTACTTAAAAGGTGAGCATGAATCAATCTTTTTTATGATGTAAAGATTGTGTCGTCCCCAAAGGGAGGGATGAAACGATACCGGGATTCACCTTACGGCCTCAGGCTGGGAGCATGTGGGTGAAACTCTTAGCTTTGTCATGAGCAAAATAACAGTCATGTTGCATTTCGAGTTTGGGACTTTTCATAGTTTATTTATTTACTTTTATTTATTTATTTAATTTTAGTTGTTAAATTTCTGGAAAAGAAAAAAGTCAAGTCACACATGAGAGAAACTTCAGTTTGTGGCAAAATATTTGTACTTGTATGAAACTGAAGATGCATAATGTAAACCTGACATTTACTTTTAGTTCAGTTTGTGCAAAAAAGGTTGGCCTGGCTTTCTCTTTAAAACTTAAACAGTTATAAAGCATTACAAACTGTAACAATATGGCAAACGCACAGCATTGTTTTGTATTTTGTGTCTTTCAAATAAAAGACAATTTTTTTCCAGTGAAATGTTCCTCATTCAAGGTTGTTAAAAAAATACTGCTATAATATCGTATCGTACCGTTATCGTGGCCTCAATATCGTGTATCGTACCGTATCGTGAGATTAGTGTATCGTTACACCCCTAATAAATATATATATATATATATATATATATATATAAAAAATCATGCAAATCTAGGTTCCGACTGAAAATATGGCACAGCAGGTTTGGTTGAAAGGGATAATGGCGTTATCCCCTTCCTTGCTCTCTTATTGGCAGTAGCTCAAACAGGAATTCCCTTATTGGCTATTTGGCATCGTAGATATCTGTCAGAGGTCAGGGAGATAGTGAAGCATCACAGTCTGAATGGCAAGCACCTTGCACCAATACCACTTATGACCTATAGTGGCAACTACAGTTAACCCTACGAGTCGTGTGTTGTGGTAAATGAAGATCAAAATGGATTATCTCATTCCCCAATACATAAAAACAAAATAGTTCTTTAGAAATGTAATTATATGTATTATATTGGGGTTATACATTCCGTATGAATGTGTTTGAATGTGTATGAATGTTGGTGGTGGTCGGAGGGGCTGTTAGGCGCGATATGGCAGCCACGCTTCCGTCAGTCTGCCCCAGGGCAGCTGTGGCTACAACACGTAGCTTACCACCACCAGAGAGAATGTGTATGAATGAATAATGATCTCTGTACAGCGCTCTGGGTGCCTTGAAGGGCGCTATATAAATCCAAGTTATTATTATTATTATTATTATAGCATGGGCGAGTGGGCAAATTGGCGTAGTAGCAACGGAGTGCCATGTACCCGGAAGATAACCATAATCAAGCTATTTATTCCAACAATTCAAATTGGATGAGGCGTGCATCCAGCAGAGATCTGGGAGGCGATCAGAGACCAGATACCACGCCAATACTGGATTATTCCCTGGGAAGGACATACTTTTTCCCTGCATCAAGAGGGGATGTACCAGTTTGCGATTACGAGGATTACTGAGCCGGTGGAGTAGTTAACCACGGCCGTGAACAGACGTGAAAAGGAGACAGAACGGACCTTGTGTGGTAGGTTTTTGTGTATATAATGTGCTAACGATTGTGAAACGTCCGGCAAAAACTGTCAAAAAGGACAAGCATGTTCCTGGTTGCTGTAAATAATAATTATATATATATATATATATTAGGGCTGGGCGATATATCGAGATTTTAATATATATCGATATAGTTTCAAACGCGATATGGTACGAGACAATATTGTTTATATCGATTTAAAAAAGAAAAAAAAAACATGTTTTAATTTTTTTTTTTTATGATTTTGATATAGCTTATTTTGTGACAAATTGACTTGAATGTTTTATTTGAGATTTGCACAAATGTTGTGTTATTTGCACAACTGTCAACCTCAGTGGAAAAGTCTGCCTATTACCGTCTACATTGTATTAATTGTACAGTGTATTTTAATTTAATTGTTATGCAGGAAGGGGATATTTGTTTTATTTTATTCCAGAAGCATTTTTATTCTATACATGCAGGCAGTTTATTTTTATTTAATTTGTTTTATACATTTTGATATTGTGCAGACCTCTGTTAACAAAGGTACCTGTGTGACATTTGGCACGAGGCTTTGTATTAAAACTGACTGTTTTTTCAAGGGTTTGCCTCAGAAAAAAATGAAGCTAACAGAGATGCTATGCTATAATACTTTGGGGGAAACCCCAATTATGGCACAGAAAAAATATCGATATATATCGAGTATCGCCATTCAGCTAGAAAATATCGAGATATGACTTTTGGTCCATATCGCCCAGCTCTAATAAATATATATATATATATATATATATATATATATATATATATATATAAATATATATATATATATATATATATATATATATATATATATATATATATATATATATATATATATATATATATATATACATACATACATACATACATACATACATACATACATACATACATACATACATACATACATACATACATACATACATACATACATACATACATAAATAAATCGGGTGTGCACGTGAAATTTACTTCAAGTCAAACCGGATTTATTTCATTTATGTACAGTTATATTGTATACGCTCTTAACACTTTTGTTCACTACAATCAAGAGACCTAGTAAATAAGTTACATCAACATACAACTAGGCTGAGTGTAACAACCTGCTGCTCACCAAACTGCCCTCGACTTAGTTGAGTATGGAAGTGGACATGTTAGCAGCCCTGGTAACTTAGTAGCCATCTTCCTCATTTGAAAGATTTATACCACCTCTGATAGTCAAAGAGGAATTACAAGGTGTGGTCATTCACCCCGACTCAGTTTGTGATTAACATGGAGTTTTTTTGTTTGTTGTTATTGTTTTTTTGTTGGCATGAAGGAACTTTTGCAATTTTTAGCTCAGCAGGTCCTCCTGCGTACAAGTCGCTTTGTTGGGTCTCCTGCTGCGTCGCTCTTTTTCTCTTCTATGATTATTTTCTTGATTCTCTTGCTCGCCGCTGCCACGTTGGGCCATAAAGGGATTCATCGTTGTGGCAAGAGACGACTGGGACAGAGGTCCAAAGTTATTTTGGTTGGATTTTGCCAACACTTAGGATGGGACGCCGCGATAGCTGCAGTGGGTGGGACTTCTTAAACTTAACTTAAGTCAATCAGATCTCCCTTCAAATGAAACTGATATTTTAACATGAAAGAAAGGCTTTTAATTAATACACATGTCGCCTTTAACATAGTTACCTTGTTAAATCTGTATTTTTGGCAGTGTTACAATGTTATGCGGTTATTTTTTAGGCATATATAACATACAGTATACAGTAACTGTAATTTATCCATAATCTAGCATGCTACATTATTCCTTTAGGATGCAAATGAAAACATGAAGCGTGATGGAACATCTTCATTTCCCTCTCCTCCATTCACGCTGCTGGCAGCAGCAGCAATACAACGTCGGCCTCTCTCCACCGCATTTGTGCAGTCGAACAAACTGCTGCTACATGTGGAGCGTCTGTTATCTGATCCTTACGGTAATGTGTCAATGCAAAGTCTTTCTTCTCCCTGCCTGCAGCTCAGAAGGGCAGATGGAGAGATTGTCTTCTCAAAAAAGGAGCAATAGTTTGTTCAAAAGGATGCAAGATGTTTATTTCAAGGCGTTCTCTCTTTTTTTTTGTAAACAGAATAATGGTAAAGCAGCTAACTCTAGTGACAGAAATGCTAAGTTGGCAACAGTGTGACTCAACAAGCCTTCCTCCCACGTCTGACCCGCTATTGATTCAGTGTGTGTGTAAGGAGGTGGATCAATACAGTGCATGTTTGTGTGAGAGAGAGAAATAAAGTGGATAAACTCATGTGCTGAATACAGCTCTACGATATAATATAATAAAGAGCTACTTTTTTTGTGGAAGTGATGAAAACAAAGTTGTGCCCCCTGTTTTCCTCAATTTTTTCTTAAATGTGAAAAATCCATACAGTACATCTACTCACAGTTCATCTGTTCGGACCTTTTAGCGAACACAACTACAGAGGAAAGTACTTTTCACTGTCTTACACTTTCATGCCTGCAACACATTCAAAAAGGGGGTTAAGAGTGGAATCTTTACAACTGGATAACATCAGCTTTCCCTTTGTTAACATTTTGTTCTTCATTGTGACCTGAGGAAACAAATTGTTGCACGTTTAGAGGAATCTGTGTCCATTCCCGTTGATTTCGAGATCTCAGTTATTCAGAAATCTGTTATCTTCGGTATCTGATTCAGACAGGACAGGCTGATGGAGGATGAGATGGATGAGGTTCTTCATCAGCAAGGCTAGGCAAGTTTATTTCTACAGCACAATTCGATGATTCAAATTGCAGTTCCCAGGTTACATTTCCAGTACCCCTTTTCCACCAAACCGTTTCCAGGGCTGGTTCTGGGCCAGTGCTGGTTTTGGTTCACAAATCATTCAACTTGCGAACCAGTTTGCTTTTCCATTAGCTCGGGTGCTAAGGGGAGCCACGTCATTACTTCACTGTAAACGTCAGTTACGTTGCTGCGTTTTCATTAACACATAAATCGAAGCAACAACTATGGACAACTTTGCGATTATACAGCTGCTTCTTCATTGGGATCAGAAAACGGCAGATCCAATGTCTTTTGTCAACATAGACAGGTTGTCAGGACGCTTATTTTAAAATAGCGCCATCTCGTAGTCTTGCCATTGGCCTTAACAACAGAGCAAAGAGTTGGTGCTACATTGGAACTGTTTTTTCTGGCCCGGAGCCAGTTCTTTGTCCGTGGAAACAGTAAGCCCGGTTCCAAACTCAGCACTGGCCCAGAACCAGCCCTGGAACCGGTTTGGTGGAAAAGGGGTATAGGTGCAGGGAAAGACAAAAGGTCTTCCAACTTACACCTGAGTTTGTGTGTCTATCGACGAGTTTCCGTTAGTTGGGCTCCAGGGTAGATTTACAAGGCCTCAACCACTGGTCCGTGTCTTCATTACCAGAGACGGTGTCACGGCAAACCTTCATGGGAACCTAAACGCGGAGGGAACATGTTCCCTGCCTTGGATTGGGTAATTGAGTGCGACCCCAAACATCTACTGCTGCTTGGGGTCAAAGTAGCCCAACATGATCCCAACATGATCCTTTCTGTGTAAAGTCTACAAGTTCTCTGCTTGCGTAGGTTTTTTCTGAGTCTGGGGGAAAAAAAAGTCTTTCTAAAATTGCCCATATGAGTGAGTGGGGTTTTTTTTGTCAAACTGTGGCCCTGTGACGAACTGTTGGCCTGTCAAAGGTGCACCCCTGCTTTTTCACCCCAAAGAAGGCTAGGATAGACTCCAGCAGATCTCTGTGACCCTGAAGTTTGAGGATAATAAGTGGGACGCAAAGTTCGAGTACGTTTTACCTCCAAGTAGATCTGGAAGGGCTCTTTATTTGTAAGACTTGGTTGTTCAGATAAAAGTCCCCGACCATGGATCAACAAATGCCGTTTGTTTTTCCAAGCCACCACCAGAGTAAAAACATTAGCTTTTTTCATGAATTCAAGTGCGACTACTCTGTGAACAGGCCCCAGTACGCCGCTGGATTTGTACACAGATTAAAGATGTAAATCATGCCAACATGATCATGCCAAGACATCCCCCTGGTGCCACCAACCGGAGAGTCAAGAGCATGTTGGCGAAAGCATTATCAGCTTCTGTTTTCTGGCTGCAGATGTGTCACTGCACTTCCCACGTCTAAACCTGTTACCACAAAAGTATACAGAGGAACAAGGTGACTAAAACACACCACAGCAGGAAATGAGTGTCGTATTAACAGAACAGACACGTCCACTAGAAATCTTGCTTGTTAGCTCATCGTGCTACATTCAGAGAAGGGTTTGAGGTGCTGAGGTGATTTACAGGAGATGCTGAAAATACATACGTCGACGACATGCGTGTGTTCATCAGGCATAAGCTCCACCCCCCGGCAAGCATCCAGGAATTTTACCAATCAAAACAAACGAGAGCCATATCTGCTGATTTTAAGGCAGAGACGGTGCTCGTGTGTCTGAGTTTTCATCATTTGTGTTTTTTGCCGATTTGCTCGCTGCAAAGCTGCTCTGGAGGTGAGCAAAATGAGCAGAACGTGGCCACTTTCAAACTTCAGGTGAAACTTTGGAGACTTTAATAACATTAAAGTGAATACACATAAAATTGGATAGATAAAAATATAATTGAAAGTATTCACTGTATAAGAACATTTGTGTGCAAATGTCGTTACATTTAGTCGGGGTAAACTCCGGAGTGAGGTCCTTTTATGACCCAAATAAAGATGTCTATGTCCATAAAGTCACACATTAGCGTGAGTCTGGGTCTCACGAGGGGAAATCAACATCGGAAGACATCAGTTTAACCCGCGTCTCGGCATCCGCTCGGATCTGAGGACAGCAGCGTTTCGCTCCCAATGATTGAGGCACTTTCGGGTGAATGATTTCTGCTACAGTTCTGCTAAAGTTTGCAAAGAGACAGTAGCAGATTTGGAGATATGAAGACGTTGGACAGAACAGGTAGGCATGAGTCTTTATATGCTAACGGTGAGATGAGGCAGATCCTCAGGGGCCATTGAAGGTCCTAGTGGTGATAAACTTTAAGATATTACAGGCTCAACAAAGGAAAGTTAAGATAAAACTAAATGTCTTGGATGACGTGTTTCTAATCTACAGAGAGAAAAAAAAACCCCATCTCATTGTCAATTGAACTTTTTTCACCTCCCTCTTGTGAGCAGATATCTGTTTTCCGACCCTTGCTTCAGTTTCCATCTTTTCACTTTCACTTCTGAGACCCTTCACCCTTGATTGCTGAGCCACTGAGGAGGGATTGGAGCTCTCTGATGGAAGGAGGAAGCCGATGCTCTGCAGAAGCGGGAGGTGGCGACGTAATTCGGCTAATACCCAAACGCATGCTATCGGGACAGCTCACACTAATGCAACAAAGCATTGCACGAATTTGGACACTATCGTGAACAAACAATCTACATACACGTGTTAAAATGAGATGAAAATCCTGTGAATCTGATTAATTCAGGGGGGAAAAAAGCGACACATCTAACAGCGTTAGCGATGATCTCTCAGGAAGCTGAGCTTAACACAGATGACAGCTCCTGAAGCAGATCTCTGACACCCGGGAAAACTAATAGAGATTAATCAGAGTCAGGGATACTCGCAGAAATTAGAATTTAGATAGCTGTGAGGAACCCGCAACCTTTCTAAGTAGTGCACCTTTTCCATTTCTAATAGCAAGCCCCTCTACAGAGGTCATTTCAGGGGAGAGCTGACAGCAGAAGATATCAGCTTTGGACGTTTTTCCATGTCAAGACATATCGCTACGTGTCATCTCTCCGTCTCTCAGCCCTCTGCAGTCACTTCACTCTCTCTCTTGAAAGATCACAGAGTGTACGCTGCAATTATTCTGGGCAGATGGGAATCAACCGGTCTGATTGCTGCGTTCATGGACTGGAGAAAAGTGTTCCGTTTTA
Organism: Cololabis saira; assembly: GCF_033807715.1. NCBI lineage: Eukaryota > Metazoa > Chordata > Actinopteri > Beloniformes > Belonidae > Cololabis > Cololabis saira. The sequence goes on along the minus strand of NC_084587.1, from coordinate 9,155,880 downwards.
TTTCCTTACACTGGACCGGCATATCAATAAATCAATCAAATAAATATATTTATTTATCCATTACAAACTTTGTTTGTGTAAAAGCATCAGCGCGTGTACAGTTAACCCTTGTACTGTCTTTGGGTCAAAATGACCTAATTCTCCTGTCCTTCTTTCCTCCTGCTCTTTCCTTCCTTCTCCCTTCCTCTTTTCTCCCTTCCTCCATTCTTTTTTCCCTTCCTTCCTTCTTTCCTCCCTTCTTTCCTTCCGTCCTTCCTTCCTTCCTTCCTTCCTTCCTTCTTTTTCCCCTTCCTTCCTTCCTTCCTTCCTTCCTTCCTTCCTTCCTTCCTTCCTTCCTTCCTTCCTTCCTTCCTTCCTTCCTTCCTTCCTTCCTTCCTTCCTTCCTTCCTTCTTTCCTTCCATCCTTATTTTCTCCATTCCTTCCTTCCTTCCTTCCTTCCTTCCTTCCTTCCTTCCTTCCTTCCTTCCTTCCTTCCTTCCTTCCTTCCTTCCTTCCTCCCTTCTTTCCTTCCGTCCTTATTTTCTCCATTCCTTCCTTCCTTCCTCCTTTCTTTCCTTCCTTCCTTCTTTTCTCCCTTCCTTCATTCTTTCTTCCCTTCCTTCCTTCCTTCTTTTCACCCTTCCTTCCTTCCTTCTTTTCACCCTTCCTTCCTTCCTTCTTTCCTCCCTTCTTTCCTTCCGTCCTTATTTACTCCATTCCTTCCTTCCTTCCTCCCTTCTTTCCTTCCTTCCTTCTTTTTTCCCTTCCTTCCTTCTTTCCTCCCTTCCTTCCTTCCTTCCTTCTTTTTTCCCTTCTTTCCTTCCTTCCTTCTTTTCTCCCTTCTTTCCTTCCTTCCTTATTTTCTCCCTTCCTTCCTTCCTTCCTTCTTTTTTCCCTTCTTTCCTTCCTTCCTTATTTTCTCCCTTCCTTCCTTCCTTTCTTCTTTTTTTCCTTCCTTCCTTCCTCCCTTCTTTCCTTCCATCCTTATTTTCTCCATTCCTTCCTCCCCTCTTTCCTTCCTTCCTTCTTTCCTTCCTCCCTCCCTTCCTTCCTTCCGCCCTTCCTTCTTTCCTTTCTTCCTTCCTTCTTTTCACCCTTCCTTCCATCCTTCTTTCCTTTCTTCCTTCTTTCCTTTCTTCCCTTCCTCCTTCCTTGACCCGACGACAGCACAAGGGTTAACATAATGTGACAGGACAATACAAAAACAAACCATACAATCAATGTCAATCAATTGGGGCGGCTATTATCATTAATGTAAAGCAACATCCATTGGGCAATCACAAGTACTGCTTAGACTTAGATGCTGTAAACCAAAGCATAGATAAAATAAGAGAGAACAAAGAGATAAAAATAAGTCCCCCATTACGTGCATAATAAATACATTAAAGGCAATAATTTAAAAAACATTTTTAAAAGCAGGTGCAAAAAATAAATAGGTAAATCAGCTATTTATGAGTCTGATGGATGAGGGCACAAAGCTTGACATGGCTCCGTTTGTCCTGGATATACAGAGATTTGTTTGTTTTGGTTTCCAAATGTTTTCTTTAACAAACAGCTGGACTGCAATAATAAAACTAAAAAAAAAAAAAAAAACAACCTTGCATCAACATTATCATTTTTATTGCATCATTAACTACAGAATACGGTCTAATAGCAAGGCAAATATAAATAATAAATAGAGACAGCACTCTGCCGTTCTATGCCGGCTGTTAAAAGGAAAGCGACGTGCCAAAGACCTCCGCTTAGCAGCAAATTGATCGATGAAAAAGCGAAGGCAGCCTGCCAAATATGCAGTTGCAATGACGTGGTCTTCATTAGGGCTGTTACCGAGTGAGGATTGTATAGAGGCTGTTTGTCAGAGAAAATACCTTTAAATGACAGAAGTGACAGAAAGCAGTCTTGTAGATGAAAGAAAAAGTCTTAATGTGTTCCAGGCCTCGAAAACTAAAGACAAACGACTAACAACAAATTGCCACGTAAGATTAAATCAAGAGATACCGAGTCAGCCTCTCCCTTACTGAACCATTTCTCCTCATAAAGTTTCCGAGTAATGGACGAATCAGACAATTGTAGCAACCCAAGCCAGATGTTTTGCATCAACTAATCAGCCGTACAATTAAGGCAGCTTCCAGATAACTATTCCTGTACAAGTAAGTAAAGATCTCTGAAAATCACATGTCCCAGCCGAATGTGCACCTTCTTCGGGACGGAGAATCCAAGATGCAAATGAACAAAAACACTTCATACATACATACAATAATCACAATCACCGTATAAACACTCAGACAGAGCGTATTCTGTCACAAGGACATTCATCTGCTAATTGGACATCCACATTTCAGGTTCTGGTATCAGGATTCTTTCCCCTCGGCGTCGGTTGTTATCTGACACGGTAACACAGCAGTGATAGAAAACCACTGGGATGGTGTAAGTGGATGATTGTATTTGACTGCGACTGTATAAACGAGCTACATTCACAGTAGACTCTCAGTAGCACTCAGAGCCGGCCCAAGGCAGAAGCGAACTAAGCGGCTGCTTAGGGCCCCGTGGCCACTATGGGGGCTCCAAAAGTAGAAAAAAAAATAAAATAAAAAAATACAATTATTTTTACATCAATGCACATATTGACGAGGTACTGTTTATCTAAGTTGAGTGATTTTAATCATAGTTCTAGTTTTTGTAGTACTTTGTTGTTGCACTTAAAGCAACACAACGTAACTTTCAAAAGCGGTAGTACTTTACCAGAAAGAACACTACGTTTCCCATGAGCACCAGCGCGTACTGACCGGAAAACTCCTGTCCCGTCGCGTGCATTTGTTTTGATAGAAGACGGGACGCTTTTCTGTTTCACCAAGTGAACAGACAGAACGCAAAAAAAAAGATGTTAAACTGCTGGAAAGGAACTGGAATTTACCGGGATACCTTAAACAAGGAAGCCAGGGAGCGGTATATGGAGAAAATAATGATTATTAACGGTCTGGATCCATATGAAGTCCCTACTGAAGACCCATGTGTTTCAATAAATTTGTATAATAGTACAACATACAGTACATGTTTTGTATCCCTCTTCCTTCTGTTTTCTTTTTTTGACCGCTATATTATGGTGAAGAGGCTCCGAGGCGTGAGCAATATTTTTGTTTTCCTCGTGAGATTATTTTTTTCCTCTGCAGCTACAAATAAGAGTTAATATTTTTTCCTCAACAAACTAGTTTTATCTGAAGATTGGGGTTAATTGCACCGCAGAGAGCTGGCCAGCAACTGCGTTTAGCTGGAGAAGTGGGGAATAAAACCCGTGTTTTGATCCGACCCGGTCTGCGTGAGTGTTTGTGGTTTAAGGCTGATTTATGGTTCTGCGTTAAATCGACGCAGAGCCTACGGCGTAGGGTACGCGGCGACACGCACCGTACGTTGCGCGTCGCCACGTACCCTACGCCGTAGGTGTGCGTCGATTTAACGCAGAACCATAATTACTGTGTGGAAGCCGGTGTTTGGTCGTTACAGCCGCGATCCAAAGCGAGCCGACGACACTTTCACTCTTTTACTTTGTTATGTCAGATACTTGGTCTCCGTGGTTCTGCCTCTGAGCAGGAAACCGTTGAAAAGTTAAACCATTAGGATCTTTTCCCCACGTCTGTTGTGTGGAGCTGCTGCAGCCACAACACAGCAACAGGTTCTGCGGAGCTCTGCGCTCCACGCCCCGCCCATTTTCGTCTCGACTGCAAATCGGGAAGGAGGGGGAAGTGACGTATGCCGTAAAGCAGTTAAAGTCGTAAAAATGTGTAGTTTTTTAGTGTGGCAGGGTTCCTACCATGCTCCTCAAAGTTACATAGTGCCAGTGAAGGCGATACAGACCCCTCAGACCATGACAGAGGTGTCATTAAACCTGTTGGAAGTTGATGTACCATCACAATGACTCTGGAAATATGATATTAAGGTGGAAAAATTACGTAGTGTCGCTTTAATTGTTGTTCCACTTCAAATTGTTGTTGCACATTGCTGTTGCAGTTTATTTAAAACCAAAAATAAAGTAGATAACATGTTTACAATAAATTGTTTATAAATTATCTATTTGATTATTTTGTTTCTTTTAGTACAGTGATTCTTAACCTTGGGCCGGCAAGTTTTGTACGTGTGGGCCGCGAGGGCCGCGGGACTGCATAGCAACTCCCGACCAAATGAGGAAAAGACACTCAGCTAGCTGTACGTGTAATAGTAAGAGAAATGGTGTGTATTTACAGAGTAAATCCTTCATTTTGCACAGAGTAGGTTTAGATTTTTATTAATACATCCATGGTTTAGATCCGCCAGGATCAGGGATCGATTACTTGGGTCTGCGCCCAGAGCGAGCGAGCGCGGCTTGATCATTTATCCCGACAGGTCCCCGCGGCCGGGGAGGTCGGTGCCGCTCGGGCTTGCGGGCTCCGTCGTTACTGCTGAAGGATTGTACATGTAGATGCGTGGGCTGAAGTGTCTGCTGGACTGGACTGTTGTTCGGGCTTTCGCAAAAGCATCGGAAAGAATCGGCTGCTCTGCAGCCAGAGCTGCGGGCTCCTGCCCGTCTCAGCTGATCAGCCTCGGATGAAACCTGACGCGCTGAGTCCTCTACTACTGACAACTGATTAACGTAATATCTTAAATAAAGTACAATCAAACTAAATTTTGTTCCCGCTCTATTTTTAAATATGCACACTTGTATGCTTGTGTGTGTGTTGTTTTAAGGTGGCGCTCCGTGTGTGTTGACGGCGCCTTTCCACACGGCGCGCTGTGTGTGTGTTTTAAATCCAGAAATGACACACACAAAACTGAGGGGGCTCCTTTGTACACGGCGCCCGTATGGTCGTCAAAATACGGTAATTAGCTTGACTGTAAATACAGAGATGAAAAGCGTAACAGGTGGAAAGGAAAGTTCAACCCGGAATGGACAGATTCATCCTGTTCAGTCTTCCCACTGGGACAAAACCAGTGTCTCATACGTTCAGAGACTGTGGCGTTCAAAGTGCGAAAGTGAAACGCCACTGAAACAAAACACAAAGTTTTCATCAAACATATCCACTCAAGTCTGAACTGAAGTCACAGAAAATAAGCTGACCATCTTAAAACATCCTGCCCATGTCTGGGTCCAGATACAGCTGTGAAGCAGCTTTCTCCACAGTGAACATAATTAAAACTAAATATCGTTCCAGGCTCAACAATGTTTATATTCATTTATTATAAAAATGTGTTGAGACAATTAACAAAGAAAAGGGGAAATTCAAACTGCTGGTAGAGAAATAAAATAAGATAGCATTAGAAAAATAAAATAAAATGTAAGTGGCAAATATGTACTTTTTTTTAATATAACAGTCAGATGCAGATGTTGATGCAACTATGACGCTACTTGAATATATATATATATATATATATATATATATATATATATATATATATATATATATATATATATATATATATATATATATATATAATGATGATGTTCTGGACCTTCGCTTGAGTAAATTTTCTCTAAATGGACCTCTTTAAGTTTTAGTTGAAGACCCCTGCTATACAGTGTTAATATTTAATGGGCCCCGGGCCACTCTGTACTGAAAAAATTGGGCCCCAAGGTCAGAAAGGTTAAGAACCCCTGTTTTAGTAGGCCTACACTGTAGATGACACTCAGTATCACACTTAGTACTATATCACGTTAAATATTAAGTGTAAATGAACCCCAGGCTGCTCTTGTAGCTGAATTTGCTCCCATTTCAGATTAAAAACTATAGATGAGTAAAAACATGCCAGGGTGACAATAGGATGATGTAAACAACATTGCTGCAACTGTGCAGCTCTTTAACGTTTTATCTGTTGCTTCTCTTTGTGGCCAGTAGGGGCAGTTACGGACTTTGCTAAATATGAATTGAAAGATTTTTCTGCAAATTTGTTAATCTGTTGTCTGCTTCCATGGTCTTAATCACTGTGGATTACAATCTAACTACAACAAAAAGTTCTTAAACTTGAGTTATGGTTCTGTGTCAAAACGACACCGTGCCTACGGAGTGTGGTGCGCGTCGACGCAGACCAGACGCCGTCACTGACGCCGTCATTGACGTGCACCTCCCGAAAATTGTAACTACGCGTTGAGGCGACGCAGACCACATCCAGACCGAGAGGGCTGTGATTGGTTCGCTTGGTAGCAACGCATTTCCGGTTTTACAAGTGTATTTGTAATGACAGGGAAGAACATGAAATAAGTTTATAGTGGGTGTGTGAATGATCAATAATCAGTAATATTGGCAGTAATAGAGGCCCCAAAATCTAATTTTGCTCAGGGCCCCATGGAGGCTTGGGCCGGCCCTGGTAGCACTGCTCAGGGCATACAGCTGTAAGAGGTGCACCTGATTTGAAAAGGTAAGTTTAGATGGCGAGGCGGCTGCTGGCGCCTGTGAGTGGCAGCACCGGCCCACCCGAGGTCAACTCTCCTCTGAAACTGGGATCACCCGTCCCTGCTGGGAGGGCCCTGAACATGGCCAGGAGGCCAGGTGGTGCCACCAACCCTGAACCACCACCTCCAATGTGGCTGCAGGCCAATAGATGAACTCAACATCTGGCAGGCTGCACACGGAGGCCGTTGGAGGTCCAAGCAATGTCAACGCAGGGAGAGGTACACTTATCCTTTTGTTATTTTGTTTCTTATTTGCTAGGTTTTATAATGAAAATATGCTTTCGTGTGATTTTATTAAAGTGACCCAGAGGAGATTTGTTAGGTAAAGGTATCAGTTTCAATTTCCCTTGAAGGAATATTTAATTATTTTTTTTCTCGATGAGTCATCAAGCACTCCGGTTTCCTGTTCCTACCATCAGCAAAAACCGGCAGTAAGTAAATGTTGATTCCCTTCCCAGCCGCCTCTTGTGACTGTCAAACATCAGCAGCGATGAAGCTCACAGCGCTAACGTGGACATCACGGCAGAGGCGACTACGAGACTCTGAAAGTAATGATGACGTGTATGTTTTAGTCTGTCAATCTTGTGAAGTAAGTTACGAAGCGCGGCTCCATGACGTTTCATAACGGTGGTGTCTGTTGTGGAAAAACCTATTAAACGTTCCATAATGTTCTTTCCAACTCTGTGAATAACTGCACTGAAACTGAGTGACTAAGTTACCAAGAATAAGACCTGATATACGATTCAGATTTCAGTTGATTTAATTAAGCAGTTGCATGCAAAAGAGTTAGAACATATATGAGGCATCTCGATGCAGAATGACGATGAAACAGAGGAAACATAATCATTTTAAAGCATGAATGATGAAGACGTAAGAATGATGATTCATTCTTATGATTCTGGTAGTCAAAACATTGTTACGGTCGATGTTAATCCCTTTTGGAGCAGACTATCAGTCTGTACATTTTTTGTCATTTTCAGCAGTTTTGGTTTAATCAAGCGGCAAGTGCTAAATTTTCCATCACAGTGTTGATGTTTCAGGTGATGTTTCAGTCCAGTTTGGACCAGTTTAGGGACATTTTGCTCACCACTATAGATCAGTCGAGTTATTTTTGTCACTCACCAGCCAGACCAGAAGTTGGACGTGTTGCAAAGTGCTGGGAAACAATTCGCCACCACAACACTAGGGGGCAACGACCAAGGGTCTTTCATAAAACGACAGGAGACTCTTTGGTGACAGCGGACATTGTTCAAACTGATCCATGTGGAACAACACATACTTTTATTATAAATGTTGCATTGTAAACAAAAGAAAGGTCATGCGATGAGGTGGTCTGTAACGAGTCTAGAAGAAGGGACAAGGCGGAAAAGTGAAGTGTCAGAGATTATGCAGAACGGTGGGTCTATCACAGTCCCCGGGCACTGCGTCATTTCAACATGTAATCATAATTTTTGAATGTGCACTTTGGGGGTTTATTTCGATCTTATCTAAAAGACAGGGTCTATTTTGTGTCTTTAGGTAATTACAAATCAGAGCTAACAAAAATAATACATGGAGTTCATCAAGGTTTACTTCTGGGAACTCTATTGTTTACTATCTAAATGCTCCCCCTATGTTCAAATTACGAAAAAGAACACAATGTGTTACCACACTATGCAGATGACACACAACTCTATGTAACCATCTCACCAGGAGACTATAATCCAATTCAAGCATTTGTCAAATGCATTGATGAAATTAAAGAGTGGATGTGCCAGAACCTTCTTCAGTTAAAAGAAAACAAAACAGAAATAATAGTGTTCAGCCAAGAAAGAAAGATTAAACGTCACCACTCAGCTTCAAGCAGTAAACCCAAAAACCAATAGCCAAGCCAGAAATCTGGGAGTGGTTCTGGACTCAGACCTTGACTCTGTTCACCAGGAGGGGCGTGGCCTACTAAATTTAACTTGCTGAGTAGTATAGGCAAATAATACAACTACGAAAACTCATTTCAGAGGAATTTCCTAGTGGTACTTAATTGGTTAATTGGAAGAAACATGTGGATTACTGCTACGCCACCCAGCTTCACAACCAGCGGACATCCTCTTTTCATTCCCACCCAACAGACTGGTCTCTTCCTCTTAAATAGGTTACATCCTTTGCTAATTGCTAATTGGGCAAACCACTGTAAGGGATGTATGCCAACCCATGTGTCCAAAAGAAAAATAAATGCATAATGAACACAAACTCTAGGAAAACTACTTAGGAATAATACCTAGAGACATATTTACCCAGACCCTCCAGTCACCGACTAATGCACTACAGTCTATATTTAAAAATCCTTTTACATAAAGCAGTTTGAATTCTCCTGTACATGTGCTCTACAAATAACCGTATAAATAAATAGACGATGCAGGTGATGGAGACGGTCAGGGAAAAGTTAGAGATTGAAACCAGAAAGATACACGGATAGAAAAAGTAAAGTCTGGAAAAAACTTGAGGAAATAGTAAATTAAACTGACACATGTGCTATATTTATTTTTGTTGGTCCGATGAATCATCAATGTGTGAACGTTTAGGTCACTTCATTTTTCGTTTCTTTTTAAATGAAATTCCAGGGCCCCTTGCAGCTTTAATGTAGCCAAGCCTCCTAGATGATCTTTTGTGTTTTGTATTTATTATTAATTATGATTATTCATTATTATTATTATTAATTCAGCTAAAATTCATGTTTAATTTGATGGAATGCATCATGTTTGAAGGTTCTGATTAATAAAGAAGTTTCTCACCAATGGCTGATTTATCAACAATAAGTTTCAGATATATCCAAGAATTGATGACAGATGGGAAAACCCTTTTTAAGTCTGGGAAACAGACTATAGACGGGTGATAATAGCCGCAAGACATAATGTCTTGCCTATGCGGTAAAATCTCGGCCGGACGTCTATAGACTATACATGTAATGGCACATTTACATATCAACACTTGCGTTTATTGTTTACATAACCTTAAGGCAATGAATAATCAAGAGATTACCTTTAATTTCATTTGTGAAAGAAAAAAAAAAAGGTTTTATTTTGTGCTTGTCAAAATTTCAGGTTCCAGTTGTGGTCGAGTTGAGCGATTGCGCGTCATGTCTTCTCATACCCGTCAATCACCGGCCGTTGATTCGACGTAAAAGTATAAATCGTGCCGTAGCGGGCTACACACTGTCTTTATTGCAAACAATGAAAGCTGTAGCGCCCCCTCGCACTTCCTGTAGTGAATTACAACCACAACAAGTGAACGTTCACTTTTTACTACTTTGTTACATCTATGTGGTTTTATGCATTGTTTGCATTTTTTCAGTAGATTAACTAACTGTTGCAGTCTTTACAGGAATGTGTGGTATCTGTAATAAAAGTAGCATCTTCAGAACCCTTTTAAATGTTTTTTTTTGTTTGCTTTAATCGTAAAAACAGACATTCCTTCGTGGACATTTATGCAACAGGAACGTGGGCTCCTGTGGTGCCTAATGTGGTTTCTACATTGATGCATTGTTTCACTGAGCTGCATTAATGGCAGCAGCATCTCGGTGTGTGCATGTGGCCGGGCTGCAGGTGTCTGTTGCGTGCGCGTGATGTGTACCAGGGTGCGCCTGAGTGTGCTGCACTGCAGGCGGTGAGCGGGGGCTTAATGAAAGGGCCAGTTGTTTCGCGCAGGGCTGATTCTGCACCGAGCAGATGGATCTTTCTCTCGGCCTCTCCGGATTCAATCTTGTCCCACATTGCTGCTGTCGCCCCATTAAACAGCCAATTTCCAGCCAGCTCATCACAAACGCACACACAAATACACACAGAAGGAGAGAGCAACAATCCCGGCGTTAAGGACCTGGACCGCGGAGTCACGCGTGGAGGGAGGAAAGAGGGTCAAACGGTCGCAAACACACACGACGGCGGTCAGGCGGAGTACATGACGGATATGTGAGCAGCTTGTGTGCACAGAGAGGCACTAAGATCATTAAATACATGAATGATATAAACAAAGGCACACACACACACACGCGGTTAACTCCTTTGGGTAAATACAGTTGGAGACTCCGCCGTTTTTAATGAGCTCGCTCCAGATGTCTTCACAGGCTGCGGCACATGAACGGCTGATTAATCAAGTACATTTTACCAAGAAACACGAATCTTAATTCATCACACAAACACAGTCGTCTCAATTTATCTGAATCACGGTTATCCCCAGTGACCCATTGTGTATGCACACACAGACACACACACACACACACACACACACACACACACACACACACACACACAGCGCCAGAGCTGCAGGATGTGTCCATCTCTGCATTCATTTAAATGCAGCACCTTCTTTAAATTTTCACTCGTTCATCTTTCTCTCCGACAACATGTGGGAGGCTTCATTCACTGCAGAAGAGACGAATCAGACTCAAGTGTGGAAACCCTCCCACAGCTCAGAGTTCCTCGTTCATCCAGACGAAGCCATTCTTGAACCAGAGACCGGCCCTCCCCGGCCTCTCGCTAACCACTTAAAAGTTTCAGATAAATCCATCAAAGTGTGTCTAAAAAAAAAAAAAAAAAAAAAAAAACTAGGGATGTCCCCGAACAAGTTTTTTTGGGCCGATCCGATTACGAGTCATTTGATTTCCAGGTTGTCTCCTATTTTTATTTTATTCACCTTATTTTATCATTTAGAACTTAAACAGAGAAGTTCTCTTTGGGGTAGCCTGAACAATCAAGTAAAAATAGTGCAAATTTAAACATAAATTTGAATTAAATAAAAACAGCAGCTCAACTTAAAATACCCAGCAGGCGTGTAAAGAAATAAGCAAATAAAAGTGCAACAGTGTCATAAAGTAAGGCCAGTAATGTGCTTTTAAGACTGTACTATTACTTTTTACTGTCCTTTTGTGGCTTAAAGAATAAAATGTTGGTGTTTGAAGTGACCTACAATCTTCCTCATGGTGGACGGGGTGTCCATCACGCCACTTTAGTTCGGGTTTCAATTACCGTTGTGACTTAACTTGTATTTATTTACCACTACTGTAACACGGCTGTGTGCAGGCACAGATCACCACAAACAAACAACTTTATTGAACTCACTTCATGTGACACAGCCCACACTCGGCACCCCACCTCACCCATAGCTTTCTTCATATTAGCAGTTGCTTGTTGATACACCAGTTGTTTAGTATTCTTTCCATCGTCTGTCTGATGAGCTGATCAAAATAATGAGAATAGAATATATATCCGATCCCTGATCGGGAGGCAACATCCCATTTTGATCAAATCTGAAACAACGTGATTGGGCCCTATTGCGGCTTTCCTGTACTTTTAAGAGCCGCTTGAGAGTTTTTTGTTAGGTCCTGTATATTTGCATGACGCGCTGCTGCTGACAGAGAAGCACGCTGAGTCTGAGAGAAGTTTTATGACGTTTAATGACAAACTCAGCCACAATGGCTTTCCAATACATTCACTTATTGGGTTTTAAGTTTAGTTTAATTTAGTTTAGTTTTATTTAGCACATATTTAGCACAAATTACTGTAGACATGATCATGAAAATATAAGTATTATGCTGAACAAATTGCAACACAGAATATGAAGTGCAAAAGAACATTAACAGTGGGAAACGTGTACACTGCCTGCAAATGTGTAATCAGAGTAATCAGTGCAAAGCGGTCAACAAAAATGACGGCTACCTAACTCGCCTCTCTCCAACACAGTGCAGGTGATTGGATACTTATATAACCTATGGTGATCACCCACGTGACCCAAACTTCCTTCATCACCGTGGCAACCAGATAAAACCAATAAAACATGAATAATCAATGTATAGCTCCTACAGGCCCGATTTCCGATCACATAATCAGATCGGGATATCCCTAAGAAAAACTAAGGTAGTTTGTGGTCACCGAGGAGAGGGAGCGGACTACAGAGCACTTAATGTTCAGGCGACTTTAAAAAGAAAAAACTACACTGAACTGTGTGAGTAATTAGTAGATTACTTAGTAGTTACTTAGTATTAATTAGTAGAGAATATTTACAATAACAATAATATGGTGGGACTTTACTACATTAATATTCTTGTCCACCTCCCTCCGTCTTCTGTTTCCGTCTCAAAGCTGTCAATAAAGGCTACTAGAGCCAGAAAATAAAAATCTAACATGTCTAAGATTGAAAAGACAATGTAAAACCACTATTTTGACTTTAATTCTTTCTAACCAGAATCAAACATTTTAACTGAAAACCAGTAATGGCAACATTTCTGCATCAAAAAAGTGAGTGTGACAACTTTAAGAGTTGCTCCTGGGTTTAGTAATGACCACCGGCGTATAACCTGACTACTAATTCTCCCATCTTTTATCTGTGCCGTTTCCACCCGTCGGGGGAGCGAAGCCTTTGTTTACTCAGCTGCTCTCCTGTTAATCCCTCCGGCGGATGCGCCGCTGCGCCGAGCTTAGCGACGGCCCCGAGTGCTGCTCTCAAACCTGAAACAGACTTCTCTTCATTTTCATCTCAAGTGTGACTTCGCACAAGTATTTAAAAGTCTTACTTTCATGTGGAAATGAGCTCATTTCTAAACAAAAATTAAGCCTCAGTGTAAGTGATTTTTATGTGCTGGTTAGTGGAGTTTCTGATGCTAATGGCTTCGAGCCTGTGATGAGCTTTGCACCGGTTTTATGAATTATTTGACTGTTTACTTCAGTGACAACATACTGAACAGTTGTTGGTTGTGTGTGTGTGTGTGTGTGTGTGTGTGTGTGTGTGTGTGTGTGTGTGTGTTCATTTCATATTTCTTTTAACTTTACACAACATTTTTCATTCTTAAGTCCATAATGAATAAATAAATAAGTGCTAGATGTGAAATTATGGGGGACAATTTATCCCCACAAAGGTTGAAAACATTTCATGACATGTCTATGAAATATCTGCATATGCATTTCCATTCATCTTAAACGGCAAAAAAAGGAATTCTGAGCAGAAAAATATATGGCAATTTTGAAAAAGCTTCCATTTTTCACAGAATTAGGGGTTAAGACAATCAATTAAAAAGCAAAACAAAAACTTTGAAACTGGCCTGGACAATTTATTTGTTACCCTCAAGTTAATACTTTGTTGCGCAACCATCACCTAATTAATTTCTGCCGTGTCTTGGGATATTATCCTGCTGGGGAACCCACGACCTGCGAGGGAGAGCAAGCTTTCACTTTCACTTTTGTATCATTTTACTGGCCAGATTCATGACACCCTGTAGCACAAGCAGCAAACGAACTCCAGAACATAACCGAGCTGCTTCCTCGAGTTGTGAGGGGAAAAAAACTGATAATACATGAATGTATGCAGGAGAGATCTTGTTTGAGGAAGTTTGAGCCTGGTTGAAATTGCCTCAGAAGGGGCGGAGCCACCAGCGGCGTGGCTTTGTGCTGATTGTCAATAAAACCCAGAGGTACCTAAAACTGTCAAGACAGTCGTGACGACAGTAACAGAGCGTTAAAAAGAAGGACAGAAAAAAAGGGATTTCCCCAGTGGTGGTGGTCCACCCAGTCACCCTCTTACACCCTCATAAATGTTGAATTCTACAGTGAAGATGTGGGAAACACTGAAGACACGTCAGTATCTGATTACTTTCTCTGCAGTTTAGGTTGAATCCCTGAGTAACAACTTAAAAGGGGTCACGGTGGAGCTATGGATAAACATTTAGTGGCCACGTTCTGCTCATTCACAGCCATTTAATCTCAGTCTCTTGACCTTCTAAAGCTGATTTGCACCTACGCAGCATAACTCAAAAAGTTTTAGTTTTATTTTAGACTCACTCAAGTACAGGCTTTTCCATTATACTGTATGAGCAGATTTGGTTCAAGTTTGGACGTGTTCCTGAAGAAAGAAACGTACCACCCTCTTGTTGGCAATCAAACACATGTTTTCAACATATCAACACTATATCTATGCTATATTTTCTTTTTTTCCCCATAAACCACATCAACATGCTCGAGGCAGAATCAAATTCAAAAACAGAAAATAGACAGTAGCACAACCCTGAAAACCAACGACGACACAGATTTATCTCATTTTTGAGCCTCTGCTTATGAGTAGGATGATGATTCATCATAATAACACTTCAGATAAGTCAGAAAACATGGTAAAGCATAACACGTCTGCATGCAGCACAGTGTTCAACAGAAAGGTCAGACCGTATTTATGAAAAATTAATGGAGGTAAGCGAGAATTTCCACTGAGCCTGTTCACTTTGCAGCAAAAATATATATATATATGTATATATATATGTGTATATATATGTATATATATATATATATATATATATATATATATATATGTATGGGGCTGGGCGATATATCGAGATTTTAATATATATCGATATATTTTCAAACGCGATATGGTACGAGACAATATCGTTTATATCGATTTAAAAAAAAAACATTTTTTTTTTACATTTTTTTTTTTATGATTTTGATATAGCTTATTTTGTGACAAATTGACTTGAATGTTTTATTTGAGATTTGCACAAATGTTTTGTTATTTGCACAACTGTCAACCTCAGTGGAAAAGTCTGCCTGTTACTGTCTACATTGTATTAATTGCACAGTGTATTTCAATTTAATTGTTATGCAGGAAAGGGATATTTGTTTTATTTTATTCAAGAAGCATTTTTATTCTATATATGCAGGCAGTTTATTTTTATTTCATTTGTTTTATACATTTTGATATTGTGCAGACCTCTGTTAATAAAGGTACCTGTGTGACATTTGGCACGAGGCTTTGTATTAAAACTGACTGTTTTTTTAAGGGTTTGCCTCGGAAAAAAATGAAGCTAACAGAGATGCTATGCTATAATGCTTTGGGGGAAACCCCAATTATGGCACAGAAAAAATATCGATATATATCGAGTATCGCCATTTAGCTAGAAAATATCTAGATATGACTTTTGGTCCATATTGCCCAGCCCTATATATGTATATATATATAAGTTTAAATTCTAGCATGTTGTGAGGAAGGTTTGGATTTACTGGTCCATTTGTTGTGCAGTTTTGACAAAGTCGTACGCAGCAATAAAGGACAAGCAGGACTGCAGAGAATTAAAGCTTTGCAATATGCAATGACGGCACTTTTCACACACACACACACACACACACACACACACACACACACACACACACACACACACACACACACACACACACACACACACACACACACACACACACACACACACACTGTGTATGTCTTTACCTTCTGTGCGGATGGTGAAAGGGGAGTCCCCCAGTCTCTTGGCTGAGAACTGGCCCCCAAGAGAGGTCATTAGAAAGCACAGGCTGAAGAAGCCGATTCCCACCACAAATATCCTGCAACACAGGAGGAGGAGAGAGGAAAAATGGATCAAAGAGAAGTTCAGATACGCATACTTATCGGGCAGGACAGGTAAATAGATATTTGGGATGAGAAATAAAGGAGAGTGAAATATCTGAAGGCAGAAAATAGGCTGGATAAATATAAAGAAGTGTGAAAAAAAACAAAGGGAGATTAGTTTGCTGCCAGCTATGGGAGGACAAGATGATTGACAGAGAGGGGGCAAAAATGTGGGGATAAACAGAAACTGCGAAGAGCAGAAGAGGAGGTGATGGGGAAGATCAAAAGAGTGAAGCAGGCGGAGTTTCCTGAAGGGAAAGCATAAACAGAGCAGTCACATACAGAAAAAGCCAAAAGGACACTTCAGACGAGCAGTAGTTGGAAGTGAGAGCCCTCTGGCTTCGTACGCTTTGCTCTCGCTTGTGCTTCAAGAAGTATCGAGTGTAATTTGGGTGCAAATTTTAGTCTCTACAGTCGAGCAAAGCTGTAGGACAGATGTCAAAAGAGGTGAGTGGATTGGCTGAGAAGAGTGCTGTGTCTCTTGACCAAATCATGACACAGGTGTATCATTAGGACCTCAGTCAAATTGTGATGGGAGGACATAAAGTCCGTCCTTTTATAGAATTCTCAGTCGTCGACGCTTGGCTGACTAAGATCAGAGCCAGCTTCATGACATGAAGCTTTCCCCTGCTTCCCGGCCTGGATCTGACGTTTAAAACGCCGCCACACCTCAACAGGGCAAAATAGACGAGGCTCTGAGGGATTCTCACTCATCGGACTATCGTGAGAGAATCGGATATGTATTAGGGCTGCACGATTCTGGACAAAATGAGAATCACGATTTTTTTGCTTAGAATTGAGATCACGATTCTCTCACGATTTTTTTCCAATATAAAATTTATTGCACTTATTACTTTAACTTTGCAACAGCTGAACACAAATATAAAAACAATAAACATCTCTTGTCTTCTTTACACAAACCTTTGAATAATTTAAACAATAATAACAATTTTGAACAATATTTGTTCCTCCCTGAGTTGAACACCCTTTCAGAAAGGGGACTGAGGCAACAAATTATTCCTCTGGCTAGAATGAACCCCCCATTGCCTTTTGCTGCTATTAAGAAGCTGCCAATACAAAAGGTAAACGTTACAAAAAATATGATGGTGCCTGATAAAAGACTGGCATCAACTTTGTAACAGCTGACATTGAACATAAAAACAATAAACATCTCTCTTGTCTTTGAATAATTTAAACAATAATAACAATTTAACAATATTTGTTCCTCCCTGAGTTGAACACCCTTTCAGAAAGGGGACTTGTAACAGATCCTGTAGTTCTGAGCCAACAAATTATTCCTCTGGCTGCTTTTTGCTGTAACAGCTGACATTGAACATAAAAACAATAAACATCTCTCTTGTCTTTAAATAATTTTAACAATAACAATTTTAACAATATTTATGTGCAATATGTGTCAGGTGATGAGAAAGGTAGATGTTTCTCCAAATGTAATCCACAATCATTAACAAAATATAACAAACATGACAACATGATAGTTGACCACGACAGGACTACAACAACCTAGAACATAGACCTAGTCCTTTTTTTATGCAGCCATCTTTAAAAAAAAGAAAAAAAGAAATAAATAATTTAAATCGTCATTTGGAAATGAGATTGCGTTCAAGCATGAATCGAGATCGCGATTTTTTAACGATTAATCGTGCAGCCCTAATATGTATCTTAAAAGAGGTGAAAATCAGATCTTTTAAATCCTGCGCCAGATAAGTTACTCTCTTCAGTGACGTATGGATCAGAGGTCATCTCATATTTCAGAGATGTTACAAGGAGACGGGGAGGAAAACCTGTTTGTCATTCTCATTACGTGGACCAAAATGTCGGCCTCAATGACTACGAAGTCAACGTGTACTTTCAAAATTCTCACTGCTTTCAGTCAGAAAGGGGAAAGGATTTAGATTAAAACAAAGGTAAATACAATAAACTATCAGCTTAAGCCATTTTCTGAAATTGCATCAGTCACAGGAACTCAACTAAATACATTGTGATTTCTAAGAAAATCAAAGCCATGATCCCAAAGCAGCAGCAGGGACGTAGTTAATAAGGAAAAAAATCAAATCAACAGGGAGAAAATATACCGAGAACTTTTTGAGGAAGAACTTTGAATCTCACCATAACAAACGAATGAATTATTCATAGGTATTGCTTTGTCTCCAGTGCCAGATAAGAGCTGTTTTCCTCGATGTCTGGCCCGGTGTGGCTCCTCACAGCACTTGCTGGAATGGCAAGTAGCTCCTGCCACGCAAACATCTGAATAAAACTTCTCCGTATTGCCGATCCCTTAAGGAAGGAGTTTCCATCAAAGGCTTGAAAAGAACTGCCACCTTAAAGAAAGTTTGCTGAATCGATCTCAATGACTGGATGTCAATTTGTTGATAAAGAGATTTGTTTTTGGTATGTGTGGTAATGGGGGGGTGGGGTTGTTTAATGGGGCATCAAATTAGGCTTTTGTCTCTATTACCAGAACCAGCACCACAATGAGCATTTTCAAGAACTTATATGAGACCCGACTTGAGGCGTGTATGCCCAGCTTAACTCAAGTCGGGTGCAATATTTTAAATCGTTTGAGACTGCCCCATTTCACACTGCACGACTAGATCGCTGCGTTCAAAAGTTCACAGCCCACGATTTATGGTCTCACACTGTACGACCCGTCTGCTCAGAGTATACGATCATAATCCTCCTGTCGGACTTCTGTGTACTGGAACTCGAGGCCGGTTTTGGGGCAGGGGTGGGCTGTGCCACCCAAACGTCCATCCTGCCCACCCAATCAAAGGTTATGGGGATCCTTTATTTTTTTATTATTTAATTTTCTTATATATATTTTTTTTTAAATCACAAAATATCTGTACCGTTTCTGATTGGGTCGGCACTGCGCATCATTTTTAGACACAACAATGAATGCATACCGCAAAAGTTGTGTCTTGGACAAGGAATTGGCTGGGCAGACGTGGGTAATGCAGTCTTTTTTTCTGCTATTAAAACATGATTTGTAATGTGAATTTGCAACACTTTAAACTACAAATAATAGTTTTTTTTTTTTTTTTTTTTTTTTTTTTTCGTTTATTTCGGCATGTTTATATAGACACATTTCATCTCCAGAACATTATACATTGCATACTCAGCACATGACGAAAAGGGTACGGGAGAAGCTGACGCTTATCAAAGTCCCGCCCCGTTCTATGTAAGATTCATGATCACATCAACAACAGAATTCAGTAAGATACATAGTTTACCACATAGCAATTTGTCTAATTTCATCCTTCACAGTCCAGATAGCATGTATGTTTGTACACGTGTCCAGTCCACTCATCCTGATCACCGTTCCTGTGATTTACTACTGTGTCCACTGTTCAGTTATTTTAATGTCCAAGCCTCTTTTTGCATGCAATCCACTTTGCAATGGAGGTGCGTGTGTCAATGCAGATTTTGATTAGTCGCCGTCCTCTGGCTCTCTAGCCGCCTTTGCCCCCTCCGCTCGTACTGACTTCATCTCCTCCCGAGCTTTGGACACCTCCGACCATACACTGGTCAGTCTCTCCTGGATGTCAGCGAGGCCAGAGAGCAGCTTTGCCTGATCAGCTCTCACTTTTCTCAACTTTTGTAGCATCCAGACCCCGCCAAGCCCTAGGATCACTAGGCCCACCGTCATGCCCGTGAATATATAGACGTCTTCCACGTCTTCTATATCCAACACCCCAAGACACACTACTTTCCACTTATTCCAGCTGTCCATGGTGTATCCCGCCAAGAATGTCCCATCTGGACAGGCCGGTTCCCTTGTCCCAGCACGCCGTGTTTTTGATGTGACATCAGAGATTGCGCATGCTCTCTGCGAAAGGATGAGTCCAATCGGGTCGTAGCTTCAACTGTGCGATTCCTTCACGAGGAGCGACCAGGATTTCAAACACGTTTGATTTTCTCACGAGCACACGATTCGTGATCGGGAGCTTGTCATGAGGTGTTAATATCTCGTCGTTACCCCTCGTTTACTGCTCGAAGCACGACCAACGATTGGGTCGAAATCCGGCCTGATCCAAAAAATAGTCGCACGACTGGAAAATCGCTTCAAAACGAGCCGATAATCACACAGTGTATGCCCGGCTTTAGGTGCATGTATGCAGTCTTGAAAAGCTGCTGGCTTTGAGGTTTTAATAAGTCTATTCTAACTGGATGTGCTGTAGGGGGGCTGTTTTATTGTCTTCTTTGAGTATGAAAGTGTCTCCTCATTTACACACTCATCTAGTCGTTCCAGTTTGTTTTTCTTGTTTTGTTCTTTTATCTTCTTCTTTTATTTATTGGAAGTTTTCAAATAGAGAAAGTAGCACGCTACCACCACCAAGTGGTAGGGAGTGGTACTCAGTGGATCCTGCCAGGTCAGTCACTTTAATGGAGACACTGTTTAAAGGATGAGGACGTTTGTTTACAATGTTTTTCTTTATGTTTGTAACCGTGGAGTCATTGCTCTCAGCAGTCTCTCATTTGGGGAACGAAGCAGCCGGTCAATAGTTCCCACTTCTTGTTCCACACTGTATTCTCGTCTTTTTACGATGTGGCCGTCGCTCTGTTTTGAAAGTGTTTTGTTTTGCCTTCATGGGGGTTAAAACTGGACTTCTAACAGTTCATTTGGGTCACTGCATCGGTTTATCGTGTCATGTTTCATGTGATTAAAAAGGGTCTGAATATTCTGTGTCACCTGGGAAAGGTTTTACGAAGAGAAAGAGTAACTGGAGATCATGAGCCCCCTGTAAATTCCCACGGTTAAATAGGCCTCAACCATAATCCACCTGAGTAACTGTTCTCCATCTCCATGGATGAGCTTGTGCACGAGCTTGGAGCAGCTCATCAGTTGTAGCTGAAGCCCCCGAACCCACAATCCCGTCCGCTGATGCGCTCTCTCACGTCTAGTTTGTAATCAAACCATTTATTGTTCCGTTTAGGCAGGATCATTCGATCTGAAACATACAGAGACAATTCTCTTGTTTCTCTTCTCAGCATTTCGCAGCTCATTTTCTGCTCATGATTCCAAGACTGAGACGCAGAGTGAAAGATGTCCTTTTCTCTGCTTCATAGATGAGTTTCTTTACAATCAATAAGACTGCATGGTTTGTCTTTGCCGTTGTCAGTTTTCAGATGTTTATATGTGCAAATGACTAAATATGGGAGCATTTACAGATAAAAGTGTTTATCTGTGTATAACATTTCACCATGACTGAGCTGTGTAAAAACGAGTAAATAGTTTACGTAGTTTAATACACCTTCTTGATTAGTGTAAAGTTAGTCACTCTATGTAACTTCTGACCTCAAATGAGAAGCGTACCGTAAAAAAGTTAATGTGTCAGCTCGCGGTATAAGACACACACCTCTAGTGGGACGGTGTGGTATTACAAGTCCTGCCGGACCATCCTCACTCATTAGCACAGTATCCCCCATGGCTATTTTGTCAATATCACGGTGGTCAGAAGTGGTCAGAAGTGGGATTGTGGCTTTATGGCTTTTCTTATTGTTAATTTACTTAATATTTTTTGTTTCTATAAAATAACTCCAGCTTTTCTCCATCTTCCCCTATAACAATGGCAATAATCACTCAGACATCCGCTAATTTATACTCAAGTAGACCACATTATGTATTTATACTGTGTTAAATGCTCACTACTAATTTGTGTAACTTCTAAATAAGTCAAGACTTTTGATATGTAATAATGAGTGTCGGCCTGAAAACATAGTATTGAGTTCAAGGGGGAGGAGTTTATACATTTTTTTTTTTTTTACTTATCCCTACTCCTTTTTGAACATGTTAAGAATGCTGCTGCTACCAACAAAAGTGTCACTTGCATTAATTGTTTAAGTATGTTCAAGTATGTCTGTTACTTACACTGCTATCATGTTCGAAATGGAGACTTTTGACTTTAATCACCTCTGAAAACCCCATCCTTGCAAAATCAGAATTCCAGTATTAAAAAAAAGAAAACGTAATATTGCCAATAATTCTATTCAAATTGTCATATAACATATAAAAGTCGACATTCTTAGCAAAGTCTGTGAACATTTCAGATGCTGATATCGGAATCAGGACAACTCTTGTCACACGTGCAACAACTGCAAAGCATCTTAAACAGGTTAATTCTCATGATATTTCAGATCATAATCACAAAAGAATCCACCGTGTCAAGATCCAAGCAAAGTAAACTGATCCTGTGTCGTGTCAGACAAACTTGTCAAACATTACTCTGATAAAAGTTCTACTTTTTTTTCCTTTTTTCTCAATGTCGTCCTTGTAGAGTGGCATGTTTGAATTAATGTTCCTTTCTTGGCATTTCTCATCCTGGGACGTTCCATCACAAAGTTGCTGCGTGAATCCATTTCTAACAACACAAGGTGTCGTCTGTGACAGATTATTCAACCCAGCTACAAACATCTACAATCAGAGCGCTATAATTCAAATATACATTTTTAAACGGCATCTTCAGAAAATGAATTTGGTCATTTTGAATGTGATGGCAGTAACAGCTCTCAGTAAGTTTGGAACCAGGTGATGTTGACCGGTGGGCATCCCTTTTTACCCTTTTACCAACACAAGTCTGGGGACTGAGGAGACATGTTGACGGAGTCTTGGGAGAGGAATGTTGTCTCGTTCTTGTCCGATGGAGGATTGGAGTTGTTACACAGCCCTGAGTCAGCTTTGTGTTTGTTTGTTTTTTCATGACGCTCATGTTTGATGAAAGGTCGGTCTGCCCTGTTAAGCACCTGGACTCCGCTGCTATGAAACCGCGGTGTTGTGATTGATGAAGTATGCTGTTTGGCATTGTCTTGCTGAAAGATGCAAGGCCTTGCTAAAATAAAAGTCATTGTCAAGGTGGGAGCATATATTCCTGTAAAACCAGTTTATTTTTCAGGATTGACACATTCCTTCGTAGGTACTAATGCACCACCATACCAGGAGAGAGGTGGGTTTTAGGACTGAGCGCCTATAAGACTCCATGGTCCTCATGGACATGGAGGAGGCCGTATCCATGGTTTCCAAAAGAAAAGTCAAACCCTGATGAGTTTGATCACACAATAATAATAATAATAATAATAATACATTTTATTTATATAGCGCTTTTCTGGGCACTCAAAGACGCTTTACATTAAAACAAAACACATAATACAAATTACAATTACACAGGACAGTACAAAAGGACACAACATGACAGGACATTAATCACACATTAAAAGCAGTTCTGTAAAGGTGAGTTTTGAGATGGGATTTGAATGCTGGGAGGTCTGTACAGTCACGGATGTTTTTGGGGAGGGAGTTCCAGAGGGTGGGTGCAGCGATGGAGAAGGCCCTGTCGCCCCAGGTCCGGTGCTTGGTTCTGACTGGAAGGGACAGGAGGTTGGCGTCAGAGGAGCGGAGGCTGCGGGAGGGAGTGTAGCGGTGGAGCAGGTCGGTGAGGTAGCAGGGGGCCTGGTTGTGGAGGGCTTTGTGGGTGAGGAGAAGGATTTTGAAGTGGATCCGTTGAGGGATGGGGAGCCAGTGGAGCTTCTGGAGGACTGGGGTGATGTGGTCTCTGGAGCGGGTGTGGGTGAGCAGGCGGGCGGCAGAGTTTTGAATATATTGGAGTTTATTGAGCACCTTGGAAGTTGAACCGTAGAGGATGCTATTGCAGTAGTCGAGTCTTGAGGTGATGAAGGCGTGGATCAAGGTTTCAGCGGTAGAGAAGGAGAGTGATGGACGGAGACGGGCAATATTTTTCAGGTGGAAGAAAGCAGTCCTTGTGATGTGGTTGACATGGTGTTGGAAGGAGAGGTTACTGTCCAGGATAACTCCGAGGTTGCGGATGTGAGTGGAGGGAGACAGAATGGAGTTGTCCATGGTGAGGGTGAAGTTGTGAGCGGTTTTGGTGAGGGATTTTGGGCCGATGATGAGCATGTCCGATTTGTTGTAGTTGAGTTGGAGGAAGTTCGAGTGCATCCATGACTTGATTTCGGCGAGGCAGTTGGTCAGGGTAGAGTGGGTTGCAGAGGTGAGGGATTTGGTGGAGATGTACAGTTGGACGTCGTCGGCGTAGCAGTGGAAGTGGAGGCGGTGGCGGCGGATGATGTTGCCAAGGGGGAGCATGTAGAGGATGAAGAGTAGAGGACCAAGCACCGAACCCTGGGGGACGCCTTGTGACAGAGGGGCAGTGGAGGAGGAGCAGTTGTTGATGCTGATGAATTGATGTCTGTTGGTGAGATAGGATTTTAACCAGGAGAGGGCGGATCCGGTGATGTAGAGAGATGATTCCAGGCGGGAGAGGAGGATGGTGTGGCTGATGGTGTCGAAGGCTGCTGTGAGGTCCAGGAGAAGGAGAATGCTGAGGTTGCCGGAGTCGGAGGAGAGAAGGAGGTCATTGGTGACTTTGATGAGGGCTGTTTCTGTGCTGTGACGTGAGCGGAAACCAGATTGAAATGTTTCAAACAGATCATTGGAGGTGAGGTGGGTCTTGAGCTGAGTGGCGACGGCGCGTTCCAGAATTTTTGACAGGAAAGGGAGGTTGGAAATGGGCCGGAAGTTGTTCATGGTGTCAGGGTTGAGTCCAGGTTTTTTGAGGATGGGGGTGACAGCTGCCAGTTTGAGGGTGTCCGGGACTGATCCAGAGCTGAAGGAGGAGTTGACGATGTTGATGATGAGTGGGGAAATGGCTGGGAGACAGTTTTTTATAAATGTGGATGGGATGGGGTCCAGAGCACAGGAAGAGGTTTTCATGCCCATCATGACTGTTGAAAGAGACGCTGAAGACATGGGAGAGAAGTGAGACAGGGGCTGAGTGGTGGAGGGGGGAGAAACAGGTGGGGAGGTGGAGGGGGTGGAGGAGGTGGTCAGGTTACTGTAGATGGTCTGGATTTTGGATTGAAAAAATGAGAGGAAGTCGTTGCACTTAGAGACTGTGAAGGAGTTGGAGATGTTGTCACTGGGTTTGAGAAGTTTGTTGATTGTGGAGAAGAGAGCCTTTGGGTTGGAGGAGTCGGAATGGATGATGTTGGAGAAGTAGGTGGAGCGAGCTGAGTTGAGGGCATCCTTGTATTGGTGGAGATGATCAGTGTAGGCGAGTTGGTGAACAGTTAATCCAGATTTCTTGCAGAGTCGCTCGAGTTGACGTTTACGGGATTTCAGTTTGCGGAGTTCAGGGGTGTACCAGGGTGCTGAGCGTGCGAAAGAGACTGTTTTGGTTTTGATGGGAGCCAGTTGATCAAGACAGGAGGAGAGTGTATGATTGTAGTAATCCACGAGGTCCGAGGGGTTGTCGGGTGACGGGGGAGGGGAGGCGGACATCTGAGTGGCGAGAGAGGCTGAGAGGGCAGAGGGGGAGATGGATCTGATGTTGCGGAAGGATATTTTGCGTGCTTCTTTGGGAGTGGGGATGGGGATGTTGATGTCCATGATGATTGCCAGGTGATCAGACACGTGGAGGTTGAGGCTGGAGAGCTGATTTATTGTGAGGCCAGTGGAGCAGACGAGATCGAGGGTGTGGCCGCGGGTGTGAGTGGGGAAGTCGACGTGTTGAGTGAAGTTGAGGCAGTGTAGCAGGTCCAGGAATTCAGCAGCAGGTTTACAGTTAGGATCGTTGATGTGGAAGTTGAAATCACCCAGGAGGAGAACAGAGGGAGAGATGGAGCAGAGCTGGGTCAGAAAATCCGAGAGATCCGAGAGAAAGGAGGGGTTTGGTTTGGGGGGGCGATAAATGACGGCGGTGACAAGAGGAGTGGGGCCAGGTAGTTTGAAGGCAGTGTGTTCGAATGAAGGAATGACAGGAATGGGGATGGAGGTTGCTTTAATGTCCTTTCTGTATATTGCTGCAACACCGCCCCCCCGCCCCTCAGCACGAGCTTGTTCCATGTAGGTGAAGTTGGGGGGAGTGGCCTGATTTAGTGAGAAATAGTCCAGGGGTTTGTGCCAGGTTTCTGTTAGACAGAGGAAATCCAGATTATTGTCCGTTATAAATTCATTCAGCAGCAGGCTTTTGTTGTTGAGTGAGCGGGTGTTGAACAGAGCCAGTTTCAGGTGGTGTTGCTTGGTGATTGGCTGAGAGGACTGAGGAAGTGGACGGAGATTGGACAGATTCTGTTTGTTGTGATGACGTAACGAAGTTGCAGGACGGCAGGAAGACCAGAAGGAAGGAATGGAGTTTGGCGACGTGAAGTTGTAGGAAAACATGCGTCCTGAGCGGCTGTGTGGAGGATGGTTTTGCCAGAGTGGACCAGGTGTCGGGCGCGGGTGGTGGGCCGCGGCGGAGTGGAGCGGCGGCATGGTCCCGGTCGAGAGCGGTAGCTGGAAGCTAACGAGAGCTAGCGTCGAGGAGCCGAGGGTCCGGGTGTAGAGGAGCGACGAGAACCCCAGGAATATCCACAGGATTAGCCACAGCATGCTACATCCAGCAGGTAAGCTTGTTGAGGTGGAGATGGTGGTGGCTGAGGACGGAAAACAGCGGTGACCAGTAACGAGTAATGGCAGAGTAGCGAGCAGCTAGCTAGTTGCTTTAGCCGGTGGTTCAGAGCAAAACTTACTCGCGAGGGCTCCAAGAGGAGCCCGCAGCGGAGAGAAGACAGTTGCGGTGTACACGGGAGAAGTAAAAGTTGTATCAAAACTTACCGGCAGAGGCCCAAATACTGGGCCTGCTGCGTTGGAAATGCTTCGGTAAGTTTGACGTGAGCGGGTGCCAGGGATAGACAGACCACGGTTCTGCTGCGGTGTCAGGAGGACCAGAGGTTCTGCTGCGGTGTCAGGAGGACCAGAGGTTCCGCTGCGGTGTCAGGAGGACCAGACCAGAAGTTTTTCAATAATATTTCAGATTTTCTTCGTCCATAATCGTCACGCTACCGTTGTTAGCGAATCAATCAGCAGTTTGTATTAACCCAGCTAATCGGCTAAACGAAACGATCATTTTTTATTTTGCAGTTGAGTCAACATGTTAAACGGTGTTTACGCCTTAAACGTCTGACGGCAGTTCTACAGATATTTTCAGCTGAAAGAGCTGGGATTAGGGCTGGGCGATATGGCCTTTTATTAATATCTCGATATTTTTAGGCCATTTCACGATACACGATATATATCTCGATATTTTGCCTTAGCCTTGAATTAACACTTTGATGCATACAATCACACCAGTATGGTGATTCTATATCTACATTAAAACATTCTTGTTCATACTGCATTAATATATGCTCATTTTAAACTTTCAAATAAGTCAAATTTACCAAAACTGTATTTATTAAAGTTACTAAGCAGTGAGTGGCATAAACATAAAAAGTGTAATTTCAAAACAGAAAGTGCACGTTGCATCTCTCTGACTCCCCGTCTGAAGAATATCTGCTAAGAACATGTTCTGGTCCTGGTTTTACCAGGATGACGTGGTTTTACCGTGGTTTTACCAGGGTTTTACCTGGTTTTACCAGGATGAGCTGCTCTGAACAGGAGGGCCTTTACAGCAGCTTTATATTAACACTAATTGTAGGTGTAGGGACTGCAATGTTTCATCCTCTCCTCCTTTAATTTGCATCACTTTCACTTACTTTTAAAAATATGACGTCATATAGTCTTGTTTGACTTTGTTTCAATGATAGTGATTGATTTCAGGTGGCCACATTTAAGCAATACTAGGTGATGTTTCTCAATTCTGGAAGAGAAATGCCTGAATTATGGTTCCGCGTTAAAACGACGCAGAACCTACACCGTAGGTTACGGCGTAGGGTACGCGGCGACGCGCACTTACGCCGTAGGCTCTGCGTTGGTGTAACGCAGAACCATAAATCAGCCTAAAGGCTCGGCAGCGCGTGTCGCGCTAAGCGGCTCCTCGGCTCTGCACAGAGCAGTGCGCGTCGTGCGAGGAGAAAACATCCCTCCCGTCTTTACTGAACCAGTTAGCTTTGAAAAGAGTCCGCCGCGCGTAGCAACCGCGCAAATGAGCTCACGGCGCAAACAGGCCGAGTTTGGGAAAGTTAAAGTAAAGTTAAAGCGGGGAAGTGAGCGCTGGTCCCGGACCGCAGCGCTGACACCAGCAGGACCAATGATAATGCACACACGACAGCACGTGACTGACATGTGTAACAGGGTGCGCTTGTTTTATGTCTCAGAGAAGGAGAGACGAGACGAGAGAGCGAGAAAAGCCTGTAATTTAACGCCCGCGGCTAAAAGCAAATTTATATTCGAATATGCACGATAGAGTCATTTTGTACATCGCACATAGTAGAAGCCGAGATACATCGGCTATACTCGATATATCGCCCAGCCCTAGCTGGGATCACAGCTAACTTTGATGGACATGCCGTGGGCGTGTTTCCATCGGCTTCTCCGCCCCATACGCTGTAAAACAGGCTTTAAAGCTGCTCTTCGGAAACCAACGGGTCACGTGACCGAACATTTCCTCCATCGTTTTATAGAGTCTATGACGTCTACACAAAATATAGCTTCGATTCTGGAGACGTCTACGTCAGGCTAGAGCAGAGAACCCGGGGTAGCTGCACAGGTCTAATAAAATAATGTTCACTCATTGTACTGACGTCTTTGAAGTTTTATTTTGTTGTCCCTCTTTTCCTTCATCAGACACTGTGAAAACTACAAAATAAAACCTCAGTCCTTTTAAGCACAAGCTAATGTCTCTTACTTTGAACAGTTTGAATTAAACGGAAGATTAAACAACAGAAAGTCCACATTAAGGCGTTTCAAAAACATTTGACAATAATAATGAAAAGTACAAGCATGTGCACCTCTTAGACCACATGCAGAATAAGCCTTGCATTTGTCTCTCTTCTGCATCCATGATGGCTTTTACCGACAATGCCTTGGTCATGCCTTTTGACTGAACTCTGGTCATGTGACCTGTTACAATTTCCAACTACATCTTAGGAATTTGCCTTATAACTTCAATAATAGTACTTAAACAGACTCGTACTAATAAATAACCAAATCAGGGGGCCAAAGAGAGCCCTCTGATTTGGCCCCCTGTGGGCGACTGGAGGCCTGGGTTCAGGTTTCTTCCTCGTCGGCTTCTGGTCTCTTTGGTTGCGCCCTCCCTCCTCCACTATAGTTACAGTTCAGGTGGAGCATCGTTTTGGCTTTACACACACAGAGTTACACAGACATACACACCTGCTCACTCACCTACTCACTCTGCAGTTTTGGGGGACAGATAATCGCAGTAGCCTAGCTTTGATTCAGTCTCAGGGACCTGAAACGGTTGCTGCTTGTGTCTGCGCTTGTTCTCGCGTCCGTTTGTTTTTTCTCTTACAGATCTCCAAGGCTTGTTTGCTCATTGTACGTTTCCCTGTGTTTTTTGCGTTTTAGACAGCGGATGTCACACCTCACCCCCACCCCCCACCCAGACCCCCCCTCCCCTTCATATTTAAAAAATAAAATAAAATAAATAAATAAATAAAATATTTTAAAAAAAACACAAAAACACACACACACACAAAAAATATATATATATATAAATATATATATATATATATATATATATATATATATATATATATATATATATATATATATATATATATATATATATATATATATATACATATATATATATATATATATTAATAAAATACATATATATGATATATTAAATGTATATGATATATATTATATATTAAAATATATATGCCTCAGGTTTTTACCAACATGGTATTAACCATTAATATATATGCAGACAAAAAAAATCAGTATGTTTTACAATACAACTTTAAAAAAAATGTAAAAATAAAACCTGTTGCCCAGACAGTTACACCGGGCTTTAGTTCTACTTTGGCTCCCCGACTGTTTCTGCCATCAAATTTAAACTGAGTAAATACATTTCATATGTTTTCTCCGTCCTGCTGGTTTTATGATGATGGTTTTATGAGATCTTAAAATCTTAAATATTCATATATTAGAGATCATTCTGTTTTGTTTAGTCTTTTTTCAAACTGGGGTTGTAGTTGGCTGAGTTCAACAAAACTTTAATTTGATTACCAGTGTGAACATCAGAGTGGTCAGTGTAGCAGATGGAGTCAGAGCGGCCAGCGTACACCGGTACTGATGGAGTCGGTGTTCGCTGGTCGGATCCAGAGTAAGGCTCGGTGCATCGCCGCCAACCCTACCCACCCGGGAAAGGGACCGTTTATACCGATTCCATCTGGAATACGGTACAGAAATATAAAAGCCAAGGCCACCAGACTGAGAAACAGCCTTTTCCCCAGAGCCAGTCAATCCATTTCCCCCCCTACACACAAACTCACACACACTCACACTCAGCCACATAATGTGCAATTAAGGACTGAGTCGTGCACTGGACTGCACATTATCATCCATAACACTGTGCCTATTATACCGCTGCTAAAATGTTTAATTTCTTATTCATTTCTGCATATCTTACCTTCTCTTGTACATCATGTGACATCCTATAGCTGGGAGTCACTCGTCTTAATTTCATTACGTAGAAGCATAAAGACCATAAATCTTCTTGACTGATGTGCAGCTGCATGTCTTTACACATGAAACACGTCACACTTCCACTATCTAATAATGTTGCACATCTTTTACCTCTCTGTCTCTCCCAGGAAATTGTAATATTATGAAATGGAGAATATGCTCCCCGTCCATTCCAGGCATATTGTGAAATATATTAGAATAGCTCAATCATTGTCGGAGGACCAGAGCGCAGGGCTGCGGTAGCTTAAAGGGAAGCAGTCCCATCCCATCAGGGGATTATCCAACATCAATATGAGGCCGTGATCCAGGGATCTTACTGGGACCTGCCTGGATTATGATCTGCTCGGCCAACTGAGCGGCCCAAACCTGGAAATTAAATTCATCGACCTCACTTACAGGACGAGAGTTCATTCTCATCAGCAGACCCACCTTTTTTATCCATCATCTTCCTCTCTGCCTGATAGAAAAACACTTACACATTAGGAAAGACTCAGATATTACAAAGAGGACATGATGATAGATTGGTGTTAATAAAAAAAGTCTACTTTTGTTCAACCTTTTTTTAAGCATAAAAAAATGAATCTTTTAATCCTGTGGTTTTTTCTATAAACATAATAATAATCTGAGCATGAAGGGTCTTAGACAAATTCAATCATGGACGAACAACAACCACATACTGTACAACTGTTATCACCACACTGGTGTTTATTTAACAACAATGAAGCCATCAAATACTAAGTAATTCCTTCACTGCTTCCATAGGTTTTAAATTGCTTAATTGCAGCTAGATGCTGCTAATCATGAGCTATTGAGTGTGTATAAACACACTGCTGAGAGGGAAAGACATAAGCAGCGGCCTCAGAGAAGCAACAGCTGTTGGAAACAGTAAGAAAACCTTTTCCAATATGAAGTAGAAGGTTCTACAGTGACAAAGTTCATTCACAAGTGAAAAATATTCAAGTCAGCTCCCAATCTTCCCGGGAGGGGGTGTCCTAGCAAATATACCCCGAGGTCAGGAAATGCAATCCTCAAATACAATAAAACGAATAAAAATAAAACATGACAGCAACAATTGGAGACTGAACAAGTACCGGGGGAAAGCCTGTTCTGTCAAAAAGAATTGAAAGCCCAACTTTAAAACACCGTGTGAACAAACCACATGACTGCTGGGACAACGTCATTCATATAGATAAGATTAAAGTGGAGTTTTTTTATGTTCTGTCTAAGTCTAAATGCAGCATTTCAGCAGGAAAAACCTAGTAACCATTGTCAAGCACGGTGGTGGGAGGTCGATGATGCATAGTTCTGCAAACACGGGACTCGTCAGCTTGTAGTCGCTGAGTCACCTGAGACCTCCTCTGTAATCCAGAATGCCGTCACTCTTTCAAAATAATAGCATCAGCCCAATTGTTAGATAGATAGATAGATAGATAGATAGATAGATAGATAGATAGATAGATAGATAGATAGATAGATAGATAGATAGATAGATAGATAGATAGATAGATAGATAGATAGATAGATAGATAGATAGATAGATAGATAGATAGATAGATAGACATGAAGAGGTAGGAAGACACAAGATACAGACTTATTTCATTTTTCAGTAAGAAAATATTTCATTTTGAGTTTGAAAAATTAAAAGTATATAATACAGAAGGATAATACAAAGGTGAAAATGTTACAATTCTGTTGAATGTTGAAACTTTACTAAAAAGTTTAAAATGTTTAAGATATTTGATTCATTTAAAATGTTTAAGATGTTAACTTTTGTTTCTGTCTTTAAAAGTTTACAACCTATTGTGATGAAGGGACCAACCAACCTAAAGAAATTGGAATTGAGTTGTCCTTGCGTCCTTTGGAGGGGAAAACAGGTGGACTTGACATACAGAGAGCAGGATAAAGTGTTAAGTGACAGTATTGGACTAAGTTTAAAGGAGCTTGAGGCTCCTTTTAAGAAATGAGACTCGATAGCGCCACCCTTCACCACGATGGCCGTTGGGGGTACTGCAGCCAACAGTGAAGCCGGCACGGGAGAACGGGGAGAACGCACATGCAGCGTCATGTGACGTCACATCCGCAGCCCAGCGCGGGAAAATCGGGACCGAATTGCAGCACATTTTGCAGCACACAGCCTGTTCAAGGCAACGGAGAGATACACTAGAGGAAACATTCTTTTGGGTTTGGAACGCTTCATCTGACATTATTAGTACAAAACTTAAAATGTATACGGATTTTTTTCATAAATCCTGCCACAATCCGGCCTCAAGCTCCTTTAAATAAGTTAAGTTTGAATTTGCACTTATAGGAAGTATATTACACTGGATTCACTATGTCTCAAGTTTAAAAAAAAAAACAAAAAAAAACAAATGCAACTCAACCAAATATTTTGTTCAGTTTTTTCTGTTGCCTGAAAAACTTGAGAAAAATATGACTGAAGCCATGACTTTACGAGGGTCGATGCCGTGTTTGTAAGTGGTAGATACGACGAGACCACGAGCCAAGAGACAATCCAGACATTAAACCACAGAACATAAAGAGCTGCACATAACCTCATGTCCAAAGACGGCAGTAACAAGTAAAGCTGTGGACTCTGAGACGGAAGCAACATAAGCAAACATAAAGCAGAGAAACCAACGCTGGTCCGATGCCGTCCTCGAGCCGCCGTTTCCTCTCATATCAGTTAATTTAGCAAAAGTGCCTTTAGATAAGCGATATGACGGGATTAGGGCCCTGTCCTGCCTGACGAGTCTTTAATTAACAGGCTTAAAGTAAACGCTCCGCTTCTTATAATTGGATCTGGAGGACAGATGTGCTATCAGCTAACTGGCTTACTCGCACGCACGGACACGACTTATCAGATCCTGCCTCTAGGTACAGCGGTTCTGTCAGGCGTAGAGGAGCCTTGCTGTCGGTGTCAGGCGTGTTGTTTTCCAAGAAACGTTCCCCCGAGCACCTTAACGGGACCAGAGCTTGCGCAACGCCCCAAATGGGGAACTTCACACAGGAACTATTTCCAATCTGAGGCGTCAAAGATGTACATGGATGCTGATTGCCTCCCACATGAAAAAGTCTGTTACCACAGGACGAAATACATTTTTTAAAATGAGCAAATGTTCAGATTTATGACTAGTGTACGTGATATTTTTGTTTGTTGCCCCCTCCACTGAAGTACTTACTGAAAACTGGAGAAAAACCAAGCCGAGCTTGTCCAGCAGAGCTGGAACCTGAGGGGATTGTAAAATGCTGTACAGAAAAAGCGCCTCAGGGCAATCAGCTTCCTCTTATCTAGCAGCTGGAACACTGAATTGAGGAGCAGTACATCTCATACCTCATTCTCAAACATCTTATATGCTGTTTGACTATTTTCAAGCAGTTTTATCTGTTATATGCTTTCGTAGGTGCTTTCTCTCGCTTCTTTTTTATCAGTTTATCAACCTTTTATCTGAGATAAAAAATGAGCCTGTACAGCTGATTTCAGTGTTTCTCATTTCCACGTTTTCCACATCTGTTCATGACATTCACTTTTCATTAATAAGGGTTTAAAAAAAGATTGATTCTTTTTGACATTAATTACATCTTCTATTTTGGCGCCTATGTGCTTTGGTTCCTGAACACAATATAAACCAAGCTTCACAAGAGGGTTTTACGCCCAACATTAATTAAAAGAGACGTCTTCTGCACATATTTCAAAAAGTTGACACAATTCCCTGAAGTCTTAATGAAACTTCTGTGGCATTTTTGAAGAATTATGCCACAAAGAAACGATGCATCTGCTCTTGTTTCAGTGTGTTTAACAGCTCTGTTCAGAGCGGCTTTGTTTAGTGGGCAGAGCCAGACCACTAACTCCACCCCTCACCTGAGAAATGGGCCTCCTTTGAGATCCGGCCGTTTGACGGTGCTTGTAACATTACTTAGAAAATTGCTGCATAAATATAATATTATTATGACTGTTGTAGGGATGGACATTCGATGAAATTTCCTTCATCGACGATCAGGGAAATGAACGATCAATTATCGATTAATTATGATCAAAATACACCGTGTTGTTCCACAATAAAATATTTATTTTAAGAACAGTCCAACTCTTTGGGCAGATAAATTGGCAGGTCAAATTGCATAAGCAGCAGAGCCGGCGCCCAAAAACACAATTGACACTCTTTTGTTACAAAATAAAAAATAAAAAATCCCAAAACACAATCACATTTAACACTCAATCAAAAATATAATAATACTTAGGACTGAAAGGTTTTTCCAAAATATAACTTAAAACTATTCCTAAAGGAACGGAACCTAGAAAGACGGTGAGAGTGAGGGAAAATACTTAATAAAAGTAACTTACTCACAGTGGTGATGACTGTCCTCTTCTAACAGTAAATATAATAAATCCAACAGCAGCCTCCTGATTTTTGTTGATAAAGATATGATTGCGATAGATTGCGGTGATGGAAGCCTGAGAGCACGATGCACCACCACCAACGTTAAGCAGGGTCACGTGTACGTTGTTCAAATGGTACATCATTTGAGTTGTGGACGTGTTGTATTTATACACAGCTTCGCAGTGTTTGCAGTGAACTTCGTTATTTTTCAACTAAAAATGCTCCCATGCTAAACTTCGCCGCGCCTTCTTCATGATTCTTTTCTGGAGTCTCCGGTAACTCCGGTGTCTGAGTAGTGTTTTCTCAGTTTGAATGCCCCCCCCCCTGGTGGTAAGATCTCTCACTGCTGGCTGCTTTGCTTGAAGAATCAGCGCAATACAACCTCTTTTGATGCCAGACTTTGATCGATAAGAAATTCACGTGATCGACAAAATTCTTAACGATCAGTAATCGATCGTCGATTAATCATGCCCATCCCTAGACTGTTGTATAAAATGAAACTGGACAACCCCTCTGTGATGTCATCCACAAGTTCTGCAGCCAGTTTTTTGTTCAGAACATCATGTTGGCAGGAACTGACTCTACCCAACCCGAGTTACGGGACCATTCCGGAGTTTAAACAACCCCGGGTCTGTTTTGTGATGTAATGAACGTAAACTTTAATTAAAATGATGTGCATCAAAATATTCACTAAACTCAAAAATGTCTTTCCATTTAAAAGAAACAGAAACGGTCCTCGCAGACGATCCAAGGTTTTTTTTAATTAAGGAGAACTAATAGCCTCCGCTTCTACTGGATCGGTACCTCTATTTATGCAAGATATAATAGCAAGATGGTGAAATGACACCTGAAACAAAAACTTACAAATGTGAAGTTCTGAAGCATTGGGAGGAGACGCAAGACCCCCTTGCTGACGGTCGAATCAGGAACCTTCCCGGAATTTTTTTTTTTTTTAGATATTTGGCAGTTTTTCCAATTAGACGCATTTCTATTAAAAAGGTTTTTCTTTGGAATATTTAGGTTTCGGACAAATCTAAGGGTAAAGGAAACACAACTATGTGATAACAGGCAGCCATTGACTGACACAAGCTGTCAGTCAAAAAAAAAATAAATCAACTAGTAGTCAGTTCAACTAATTTATCCATCTTAGAAGTCAGATCAGCCAGTTTGGCACCGAGACTGACAATTGTCTCTGGCATCTTAATTGTTTGTTGGACAATGGCCCCTCATCCTTTACCAGGTCAATGTTTGTCCACTGATTAATGGCACTCCTTTTTAAGGCACTCGACACGTAGCTTACTTATTCTCCTTTCATCAAAGTGGGAAAAAAAGTGGTAAATGGACTTTTAAAGTAGTTGTAATGAATTTGTTTGACACGCAGTAGGGAGCCATGAAACCCCTTGCGACTGCTCACTCGCGCATGCTCACCCGGCCATTTTTTCAATCAACTAGAAAACCACATTTTGCAAGTGTGCATGCATTTGCCACTACTACCCCCTGTCGTCGTTTAAGGAACTGCATTTGCAGCGTGAACTCAGCCGGAGATGGATGAGGAGGTTGGAGCTGTTTCCCTCTGATCAGGGTCTGTGATGTCACAGCTTTGCAAGTCAAAACAGGTCAAATATTTTGTCCAAATAAAATGTTGTAATTTTCAGATCACCTCAGACGCTGATATAAACTCTCATGCACAGGATCAGATACGTTTCCATGCATCCCCTTCCAGACACGTGGTTCTTGCTGAATCCACAGCTACACGGCCCGGAGGTTTCTCAGAGAACCCAAACACAAAAACATGGCACATATAAACCCTCTGAAACCACGTTCCCCTCCAGGGAACCCCTCAGGTCCGGGTCGTGTAGCAGCTGATGGACAAAAGGCTTTGCTCATCATTTTGCTTTTTATTCTGAATAAAACCAACACAATTCTGCATATTTACCACAAAACCAACAAAGTTATGACGTAATTTGCAACCAATTTCATGACTGCAACACTTTGCTCTTGGATGCATAACATTAAAACCTTGTTATAGAGAACTTTTTATTATCATTATTATAATTACACGGCACTCAGGAGCAGCAGAGCGCCGTGGAAGTGAGAGAGGGATCCTGTGAGCCAGTAATTACACCGATGTGATGGAGGAATTACACACAGTCCTCCTCGGGGGGTCAAGCGTTGATCTTACGGGTTTCAAGGCTGAGGCTGGAACCTGGTGGGATCAGAACCGACAACCTTTCCTCTCAGACAAACACCAGAAACCCCCTTATGGCATCTCTGGCTCCCAGGATGCCCTGGACGACCTGGACTAACCTGGACGACCTGGGCTGGCGCTCAATTCCACACCCATCAAAATGTGAGCTTTGTCAAAGTCCGCCTATTTTTGTTTATTATTATCATTTTTCCTGTCCAGTTTAAGCAAATAATGCTGCTCCACTGACTTTTTTGTCTTAATCTGATCATTGTACTTTTTGAGGGATGATAAGCGCGTTCACAGCAGTTCCTTGAGACAGGACGTTATCGGGGGGTCCCAGAAGAAGAGCAGATTTTTCCTTACTGTGATATTAATGATATTGAAAATGAGTTCCATTTTGTATTTTATTGCCCTCTGTATCATGAGTTGCGTCAGAAATTATTTGATAGGTGTAAGAATTTGGATTTGATGTGGCTAAGTATTTGCACGTGCTGACTATTTAGAGAAAGCGTGGGATAAACAAAGAAAAAGTAACATATATGTGAAAATATCCATTCTGGTTTTTGTTGGGGAGAAAGAAATATTAAGTATTTTTATTTTATTTATTTTTTATTTATTTTTTAATTTGATTTATTTATTTTGTTTTTCTGGTGTACATTGTGTAGCTTCCAATTAAGTGAGTGTGATATTGTATATTGATGATTTTCTGTGTCTGGTGTCTTATAATCCTGTAAGGGATGGGTCTTCGGACATGACACAAAAATAAAACTCATTCATTCATTCAGAGCAGCAGGTTTGCGTGGGATGACTCAACGCGCTGTAATTTACCTCTTTATGTGATTAACATGTGTAAGAAATGCACGTCCACTGATACCGTCCATCCATCCATATGGATCTAAACAGTACTCGAGTTGTAAAAAAAAAATCAGGGGGGATGGTGGATTTGATCATATGGGGACAGATAATTTGTGCTGATTACAAATAATATAATATATTACAAATAATAGCACTGACCGAAACACCTGCAGAAATACTGCAGGAATGACATAGCAGCAGTTAAATGCAGCCTTCTGTAAGCTTTAAATATCCACTGGGCTTACATCAAATACATCAAAACACAACAATAAAAAACAGTTTTCTGAACTTATCAATATGACTCTGTCCTTCACAGGATAAGTAAAATGGATCACTGCAAAAACTCAAAATCTTAACAAGAATATTTGTCTTATTTCTAGTTAAAATGTCTCATTTTAGTAAAAAAAAAAAAATCTTACACTTAAAACAAGACACATCACTGGAAAAAAAACACAATTTTCACCTGTTTCAAGTAGATTTTCACTTGAAATAAGTAGACCAATCTGCCAGTGGAACAAGATTTTTTTGCTTGCAATGAGAAGATAAATCTTGTTCCACTGGCAGATTTTTCTACTTATTTCAAGTGAAAATTTACTTGAAACAGATGAAAATTGTCAAATAAGTTATTTTTCTGGTGTTATTTTTCTGGTGATGACTCTAAATGTTGAAATAGCAGTAAAACCACATTCATTGATGAAATGACATAAGGGATGGAAAGGGGGGATGGCAGTTTTACAGGGGGGATGATTTGGGATGCCATCCCCCCTCAACTCCAGTACTGGATCTAAACCTGATTCAACAATGTGACAGACATCTGTTGTGCGTGGATGAACGGAGCGCATCATCACAGGTTACAACTTAGATACTAAGGTGAGTGTTGGCTGTATGCTGGACCCCTGCCGGGTCCCTTTTGTCCCTGCCGGGTCCCCGCGTCTCTTACCTGAACGGTTTGAACGTCACTAGGCATCTCCTGAGCATTATTTGGCCGTCGGTTGCTGCCAGTAATCATTTATTCCCAAAACGAGAGACCCCTGACATTGCCGTTAACCTCCCCGCCTGGGACTCGAGAGGACCGAGCATCTTCTTAATTAAAACACGTCCCCGCTCCTTCACCTGTCCGGGAGAATCGGCACAAAGTTTCATTCACAAAAGTCTCCTCGTCCGCGTCGGAAAGCGGCTCCCTGACCGGAGCGCAGCGGAGTCCGCGGGCTGAAGGACCGACCGCTGTCCGCCGGGGCGGGCAAGTGTGGGAATTCAAATTAAAATTAAAGAAAATGAAGTAAGATACGCGTCTGTCGCGTTGGGTTTTTTTCTTCCTCTACGTAAGCTTTCGTGAGTGGAAAAGCTGCTCCGCGGAGGATGTAACTTCACTGGAGCGACCGCTGACTGCCGGTCCGCCGCTCAGTCCCGGAGACGCGCTTCGCTCTGCGGGAGGAGCTTCCGCTCCCGCTTTTCAAAATAAAAGCATCAGAATCAGCTTTATTGGCCAAATCAGGGATTTTTTTTTTAGAAACTCTGTCTATTGATTTTTAATACACAAATTGACAATGATAAAGTGGATGGATGGATGGATGGATGGATGGATGGATGGATGGATGGATGGATGGATGGATGGATGGATGGATGGATGGATGGATTAATTAATTAGTTAATTCATTTTTATTTCGAACATAAAATCAAAGTAAAAATAATAATAAAAAGATAAACATTTACATCTTCATATTCACATATGTTCGAAAAAAAGGAGTAGGAAGTGTTTCCTAGTTCCTACTACCCCTTTAAAACTCTATGGATTTACATTATTGCTATTATTATATCTACACAATATCCATATAAATATAATCTATATAAATACTACGTAAACATGCCTATTATTACATAATTATCCATATAAGTAAATAGACAATATAAATATTACATAAATATTATATAAATATCTAGAAAATACAACTATTATATACATCTATATAAATATACACTATATAAACTACATAAATATCCCTATAAATATATATGTGCTACATACCTAATAAGTATATAACATATATTACATAATTTTAACTATCCCTCTCAACAGATTATATATATATATATATATATATATATAGTGTGCATGTAAATGTCAATAACATAAGATTCAATTCAATTTTATTTATATAGCGTCTAATACAACAAAAGTTGTCTCTCGTTTTCCAGAGACCCAGAACATGACCCCCGAGCAATTATTACATAAACAATGGCAGGTAAAAACTTCTCTAGTGGGAGAAAAGCCTTAAGCCAAACAGTGGCAAGGAAAAGAGGCAAAAAACAAATAAACAAAAAACAAAAAAACAGACAGTCGGCTTGGCCATGTTTCACAGTGACAATAACCTCATTTTTGAAGTCAAAATAGAAATAAATACATAAATGAGCAGCACGGTGGCTTAGTGGTTAGCACTGTTGCCTCACAGGCCCAGCAGGACCTTTCTGTGTGGAGTTTGCATGTTCTCTCCGTGCTTGCGTGGGTTTCCTCCGGGTACTCTGGTTTCCTCCCACAGTCCAAAAACATGCATGCTAGGTTAATTGGTGATTCTAAATACCCCGTAGGTGTGAGTGTGTCTGATTGTTTGTCTGTATATGTGGCCCTGCGATGAACTGGCGACCTGTCCAGGGTGTAACCCCTGCCTCTCACCTGAAAATAGCTTGGATAGGCTCCAGCAGACCCCCGTGACCCTGCAAAGGATAAAGCAGGTATAGATAATGGATGGATGGATGAAACTCTGTTTATTGATTTTTAATACACAAATTGACAATGATAAAGTGCATGTTAATGACAGAAACATAAGATTCAATTCAATTCAATTTTATTTATATAGCGTCTAATACAACAAAAGTTGTCTCTAGGCGTTTTCCAGAGACCCAGAACATGACCCCCGGGCAATTATTACATAAACAATGGCAGATTAAAACTCCTCTAGTGGGAGAAAAGCCTTAAGCCAAACAGTGGCAAGGAAAAGAGGCAAAAAACAAATAAACAAAAAAAAAAAAACAGTCGGCTTGGCCATGTTTCACAGTGACAATAACCTCACTTTTGAAGTCAAAATAGAAATAAATAAATAAACGAGCAGCACGGTGGCTTAGTGGTTAGCACTCTTGCCTCACAACAAGAAGGTCCGCGGTTCGACTCCCAGGCCCAGCAGGGTCTTTCTGTGTGGAGTTTGCATGTTCTCCCCGTGCTTGCGTGGGTTTCCTCCGGGTACTCCCAGAGTCCAAAAACATGCATGCTAGGTTAATTGGTGATTCTAAATTGCCCGTAAGTGTGAGTGTGTCTGGTTGTTTGTCTGTATATGTGGCCCTGCGATGGACTGGCGACCCCTGCCACTCGCCTGAAAATAGCTTGGAAAGGCTCCAGCAGACCCCCGTGACCCTGCAAAGGATAAAGCGGGTATAGATAATGAATGGATGGATAAATAAATGACTAAATAAAAATAAACTGGAATCTTATTCAGGTGTAACTGGGAAGGCGACTTTCTCTGCATAGGAAAAGAAAGGTCCCCATATTTCACAAAACTTTCTGGAAGAGCCTCTCAGTGTGTATCGGATTTTTTCAAGCCTCAAATTGTTGAAAATCTCTTTTATTTACAGTGTATGTGATGGCGGTGTTGGGCATTTCCACCTCATTAGAATAAGATGTCTAGCCAATAATGTCACAAAAGCTATCGAATCTACTTGAAGTTTAAGACAGGGAATTTGACTTGGTTATTTTCGCTCACTGTACAGTAAATAAATGAGAGCTCTTATTACTGTAACATATATACAATTTTTTTTAAGTGAAAGGTGTAGCAGTATGAGGTAGACATGGTTATTGAAAGGTGCATTATTACAGCATATGATTGTGGTTATTATTATTATTATTATTATTATTATTATTATTATTATTGCACAGTGATTGATTACTCTGAGACTCTATGAGTGATGTAAATGTACTTTATTTATATAGCCCTTTACAGCCAGCCTCTAAGTGAGCCAAAGTGCTTTACAGAATAAAACATACAGAAATCAGTGGCGCCAGCAGGGGGTGGCCTGGGGTGGCCACGGCCCCCCCAAAACATTTGCTGGCCACCCCACTGGCCTCAATAGAATAAATAAATAAATAAACAACACCT
The DNA here is from genome assembly GCF_033807715.1 of Cololabis saira. Lineage (NCBI taxonomy): Eukaryota > Metazoa > Chordata > Actinopteri > Beloniformes > Belonidae > Cololabis > Cololabis saira. Next base: position 9,114,052 of record NC_084587.1, on the reverse strand, counting down.
GCTGGTCACATAGATTCTATCATCAGTTATGCGTTTCATCCCAAATTATTTGGGCCAAATGCATATCAGTAAGCATTTCTTTCAGTATTTCTGAGCCTGTATACTACAACAGTATAATAAAATCCTGTAATGATGGCTTTTAGTTTTGGTATCCACCCCAAGAATTTAAGTGGCCCCATCTGGCCAAAAATGTTTGGAGGTGCCCCTGACATCAATACAACATACAATCATAAGACAGAGCAAAAAAAAAACATAGAATAAAAGAAAAAGAGTAAAAAGTGTCACCACACTACTAGGTATTAAAAGACATTCTAAACAAATAGGTTTTAAGCCTTGATTTAAAAAGGCCCAGGTCAGAGATAGTGCATAAGTTGCAGGGGAGCTTTGACCTGGGCACTTCCAACAACAGTTGGTTTGAGGATCTCAACGCCCTGCCATGCTCACGCACCGTTAAAAGCTCCGATAAATAGGGTGGGGCAAGGCCGTTGAAGGCTTTAAAAACAAACATTAAAAGTTTAAAATCAATTGTCTAAATCCTGTCTAAAATGGACAGGAAGCCAATGGAGTGAATAGAGGAGCGGAGTAACGTGCTCACGTCTTTTAGTGTTTGTTAAAAGACGGGCATTCTGCACTAGTTGAAGGCGGCCAATAGAGGACTTGGAGACGCCAACATATAGTGCATTACAATAGTCTAATCTGGATGAGAGGAGAGTTCATCAGAGCAACAGCTTGGGGGAAGAAACTGTCTCTGAGTCTGGAGGTTTTGGCGTACAGAGCTCTGTAGCGCCGTCCAGAGGGGAGAAGTTCAAACAGACTGTGTCCTGGGTGTGAGGGGTCTGCAGAGATGCTACCTGCCCGTTTCCTGGTCCTGGACAGGTACAGGTCCTGGATAGATGGGAGGTTAGTCCCAATTATCCTCTCCGCAAACCTAATTGTCCGTTGCAGTCTGTGCCTGTCTAGTTTGGTGGCCGACCCGAACCAGACAGTGATGGACGTGCAGAGAACAGACTGGATGATGGCAGAGTAGAAGGTGGTCAGCAGCTGCTGTCACTGACAAGCTTACTATTTCTCACAGTGGCTCAAAGCCAGAGACAGTATGACTACGGGACAAACCCTCCATGACGTCAGTCATAGTTTTATTAGATTAGATTCATTTTATTTTTCATTAGGGAGATTCCTCTTCAATTGCAGTACATTTCATCAACACCAACAATAAATAAATGACATACATAACAACAAAGACAACTTAAATGACAGCACAAAAGCAGACAGACAGATTAGCGGGGTCTACTGTTTAGGGCTGCTAGGACAGCAGGGATCCGGCTTTTCTCTAGCCGGGTCCCTCCTAAACTTAAGAGTTATGTACCTGCGCCCTTAGAGTGACTTTCTTGACTTAAGCCCTTTGCGCCTCTAGAGTGCATAGGCCATTGACAAATGTCCTCCATTTCACTCGGCTCTTAGCTGTTCTTTCGATATCTCCCCAGTTGAGGCCGCTCTCTACGATCTCCGCCTCGGTGCTTCTTCTCCAGCTGTTCCTGGGGCAACCTCGTTTCCTCTTTCCTTGGGGGTTCTACTTCAAGGCTTGTCTGGTGGTCTGTGTCGCCGGTTTTCTGAGGGTGTGGCCAATCCAATTCCACTTTCTCTTCCAGATTGGTAAGTCAATGGGATCCTGGCTTGTTCTCTTCCACAGGTTCACATTGCTTACTTTGTCCCGCCATCAGATGTGGAGGATTCTCCTGAGGCAGGTGTTTATAAAAGTCTGCAACAAGGTCTTGGCTCCATACAGCAACACCTGTTTCACACTGGAGTTGAAGATGCGCTACCCCACCCTGTAAAAAAAAGCGTGAGTTACAGAAACGCACCCTGATGGTAGTGGGGTGATATGTTGGTTCAGTTGGTGAGTGATGTCTTGTACTATGGAGTTGTCTATGCGTAAGATGGACTTGTTTTCTGAAAAGTTGGAGTTGATTTTGACTCCCATGTTAAAATGTACAACGTTGCAGCAGAAATAAACATATTAACAGCTCGCTTCAAAGACTGGTTTGGGTCATAATAAATATATTTCCCATCCATGACAACTGTCAACTTTTCTATTTTTCTGGTACTATGTTAAGTGAATTTCTATAAGGCAATGAATTTTGTAATAATATGGGGTGTAGACTTTTGATTGCTAGTCGACTATGACCACCAATGACTAGCCATCATCACTTCGTCATCCTCAGACGTCTAAGAAAGTGTACTGTTGTACTGTTTGTAGTATTTTCCAGGACGCAGCTGTCATTTCTGATTATGCCACACCCAAATGGGATATTCTGCGTCAAACACCCGCCAGCTGCTCAGGTTCTCCTCTGGCTTGTATTGGCGGAAGTAGCTGGCAGCCACGGCGAACTTTTACTGACACAAGGTGAACGTGTACCAGCTGGGTTCCCTGACCTTTATGTTCTGCCAGTTTATACAGAGGTCCAAACAGCCCTTCAGAAAACCTTTGGGTGACATCACAAATTGTCCATCCAGTAATATTTACAGATGGTACTGCATGGCACCGTGTTAAGGTGCTTGAGATGCCAGCTGAAACAAGCCCACCTAATGTCAATCGAGTGAAATTGGCAATGACCACCGGATTTGGCTAACACTGTGTAACCACAAGGTGCTGGATGACAGTGAATGATGTGGATGTGATAATGGCCAACCACCGGTTGAACTGGCAGCCAAGAAAAATCCACGCCCTTTATTAGACATAAATATATACAATTTTACCTGATGTGAGTACAGTTGTCAGGGAAGTGAATTCAGGCTATGCAGATGAACATTTTCTTTTTAACCAGACTGTAAATATATACATTGCTGCTCCAAAGTTTGAGATTTTTAACATGGGGGTCATTGAAACTTTGCACTCACTTTTGTGTGTAACCTAGTGGTCTTTTGATGAACTGCAAGTTTCCTTGCCTCTGCAATGACTTCAACTGCAATAACCAGTTGTAAAATATTCATTGGTGAAAAAAAAGTCAATTATTCATTGAGGTTGAAAACTTTTATAATAAATTGCCAGCCTGGAGTTTTTTTCTCTCTTATTTTGGAGGGACATTTCCTTAATTTCCTGTTTGCAGTAGGATTATTCTGCCGGACTTGACTCTAGTGAAGTGCAACAGTGATTGACAGATCCTGATGGTGGAGACCCTCCACGGTCACTTTCCCCTCTGCTTGGTGGCATCAACGGCTTCACGGCTGCTGCAGTGACATGAAAAGCGCGTCTGAAAAGCTGTTAACAACATATTTGTTTCTGTCACACAGTGTACCTCATTTATCAGCATGTTTTTCTTCCATAATTCTTGTCAAATGCTGAAATCCTCATAGTTGTGACTCGCTCAGGCGATTGCCAGGGTGTTATTTTCTTAGTATAGTAATAATGAAGTTAGTGATTATATATATACATACATACATATATATACACACACACACACACACACACACACACACACACACACACACACACACACACACACACACACACACACACACACACACACACACACACACACACACACACGTTTTTTCTTGAGTTACAGTTTTGGCAGATTAGGAACAAGACAGGACCAACAGCAGTTCAGCACCATGGACAGCGAACGCGGTTAGGATACAACAGCGACACTCAGCGGTGGTCAACGGTACTGCAACGTGAGCATCTTTAACAGGCAATAGTAACAGGTACTGATCAGGATGTAGACAAAAACAAAGCACTTCACCAAATAAACCAGTTTTTGTGTAATATGACACACTCCATTTTCTTTATGGATGAATACTGAAACACTTTACCCTGAGAAACAAAGAATGGCTTATGTCCCAAATTATAATGAGTAGCCTATCTAAAAAATGTGGGAGGGTAAACAAAAAAAACCTTGATACATTTCTCAACCACTTCATTCATTTACTTAAATGTTCTGCAGTCACATTTAGTCGCAGCTCCGATTATACAACCTTAGTGACCAGCAGAGCAGAGATGGAGGGAGAAGGGAGGGAAATCTACAGGGGAGTAGACTGAAGATGACAGTGAAATATCAAAATCCCTTCATGCATCACTTGCACTCATACATGTGAATATGACTGACAGCATGCATGGACAGCTGGCTGTCCCCCACTACGGGGTTATGGGAATAACTCTGCTCCGTCAGCAGGAATTCGTTGTGTAAACACAGGATTTTTACACCTTTTGTTTTTATGTGCGTGTGGAAAGAATGTTTTTTATGTGCACACAGTAGCGTATTCATCACATGCACACACACTAGCAGGAATAACTGAAAGGTATCTATCATTCATGGTAAATACCCAAAGGTCTGATCCATGAAACCTACTGTAATCCGGCTTTTACAAGGGAAATAGAGACATCATCTTCACCCCCCTTAAAAAAATCAATTAGAAAATGTTGCATTTTCAAATGGCATAAACTGCCCACTGAAGCCCTCTAAAAAACATTTTTTCTTGGAATAACATAGTAGGTATAAAATCTTTAGAGTGAAGAAAGCATAACGAGCCTTGTCACATTTATGACGTGCAGCTCTCAGGAGTCCACTTCTATCTCCTCTCAGCTGGCTAAGTTCTCCCAGCAGCACTTGTCACTGTTGTTAATGAGCCTTCTATGTTCAAGCCGAGTGTAGCCGGCGGCTGGGACGACCGGCAGCATCTGCAAAGCCTCCAGAGCCACCGAGGAAGCAGGGAATCTCAAAATAAAACCCAAACACAGGCCCGGAGTCCTGTGTGATGGATAATAGGCTTTCTGTGTAGCACTTTCGGTGACTTTGGACTTTTTCTCTTCTGCATTGCCGTTCTGAAGCTCAGTAGAAATCTCAGCTTGTGTGAAATATTCAAGTGGATGAAAGAGCACTAAACCTAACCCTGGTGTATTTATCATCGCACTAAAAGAGTCCATCCAACACAATAAGTACATAATTGTCTCATAAGCATCTCATCTCCATCCACCCCGATGTCGCACCATTAGAGGGCAATATAATATTAAATACAGAGGGGTCGCCCTGTGGGATAACTTCTCAAACCTAGTACTCCGTCCCTCGTTTTCAAAAAAACATTAAAAAACAAACTAATAGCTGCTGACCCAGTACCATCAACGTCTGCATGTAGCTTGTGTGTTTGTCTCTACATGTACATACAAGTACACTGTAGACTGTATATACTGTATATCCAGATGCTCTTTGTTTTGGTTTTTGCTACAATCTGCTCCTGTTATCATATTTTTTATGATGTCTATTTTAGCCATTATTTATTCATCTTGTGTTTTTTTTCTCAAGTATTTCTTGTTTTACTGCCTGAAGTGTATCATAGAAGGGAGGCCACTCGATAAGCCCTCTCAGGTTTCTGACCTCTCCAGCACATTTTATTTTATTTTCATCTAAACGCATTCCATTGTATTTTTTTTTCTTCTTTCAAAAAGGTGCAAATAAAAAAAATAAATAAAAAAAAATAACCGTCACTGTTTCAGTAATTTTCCCTAATAAAGGCTAAAAAAAACAACTTTATTGTGTTTTATTCCTTCTCCAATGACCTCCCCTATGTCTCTTGGCCATGCAGGTTGCTTTCACACCTGTCTGTTTTCTCTCGTCCAATCATTTGATGACCTTGTAAACTAGTATTTCCCACTCATACCTCCAGTCATATACGAATAACAGTTCTTTTTTTCTTTTTTTGTGTTTTCATGCAAATAATACAAACATAAAACCATCTGGTCCTAGTGGGTCTTAGCCCCGTCCCCCCGACGGACCCGGTACCGGGTCCAGCAACTGTATCCACCAGTTCATGTGTGGAAAAAGTTACTCAAGTGCTGTCAGGGTATTTTCTTTCAACTGTTTCTCAAACTGTTTCCCTAAAACCAATATGTCAAAACTCCAAGTACGTTTTGTCAACAGTGTATAAATACATATGCAACAATGATGGCGCCCTCAACACGAGCAACACCCGCAAAAAAATGCAACAGAACGCAAGATCCATTTTCTCCACCCCAACGTAGTGGGTATCATATGAAACTAGAAAAGCTAAACTTTCAGATGATACTGAACATTATCTTTTCTGGGCCGACCACTTCATGCCAATCTCAAAACAAACTGAAAGCCAAAATTCACATTTCACAGTCAGCACATCAGATTGCGTGTTAATCACACTATGTCAGCAAATCCCAAAGATATTCCCACCAAAAGCAGTATATTTTATTTCCTTACCATTTAGTTTTCATTTTCAGTCTATCCACACCATCTTTGACCAGAATTCATGGTTTAATCCTTCATAGGAGTGAAACTGCTTCATCCGCCGTCATTTCATATCCTGCCGGTCGCAGCCATTTCGTTGACTTCTCCTGGCTTTTAGGAATTTACTTAAACTTTGTTGACATTCTACATGTTGTCAGCTTTAAAACGAGATATTACACTTGAACGAGACTTCATCCATCAGGCCTCTACCATTGAGCGTAAACGCTGGAGCGCGGCAGCCATCATAGAACGACAGCCACAGAGAGACCCGGACAGAGCGCAGTGATTTCTGGATTAAGATTTTACATTTATGAAATCATGTATCATCAAATCATCAAAGTGTTTTATAGCCATATTCCCTTCAAAAAGGGTAAAAAAAAAACATATTTGGCACATTTTGGCACAGTAGTCACAGTAGTCACAGTAGTCTATCCACACTAAAACCTTTATAAAATCTATGTGCTTTAAGCTATTCTCATGTAACTTGGTACAGTTATAGTCAAGGGGATGCTGAATCCAGGCAGTAGTGCCTTTATAATCATATGCTTTGCTACCATGGTTTTTTCCGTTGTGCAAACTAAAAAAACATTAGACGAGAGTAAAAATGTAATTTTTTTTCTTTGGTGTATCACAATTTGCTCAGGCATTTGGACATTCACAATTTTCTGACACTAGAAATGTGTGCTGTGAGCCATCCATTGAGACCAAGATTATGCATATTGTCCTTATAATTGTGGACATAATGTTGATTTAATTTTGATAGGCCTGGCGAAATCCACCTCCAAAATCCCTAGTGGCGAACAGGTTAATTGTGCAACTGTTTATTCAGCAAGAATTAATAAAAAAACAAGTGTGCCTCAAAACAACACCAAGTGGAAAATATATATAAGCTATTGGTCCCCACAAATCTTAAAAATGTTAAGAGTTCAACCTTCCACAGTAACACAGATTAATGAAGAATGGAGGGTATTGACGACCGTTGCCAATTTTGCCAAGGGGGACACCGCAGCAAAATTTAGCCTGACACCTCTGTCTGAAAAGAACATGCAGCTAAACCAGAGGTTCACAAAACTACACCCGAACAAGTCACGAGGCCTCGAGAATAATGTCCTGTAGACAAATAAGGCCAAGTGGAGGAGTTTGGTGTTAATGTATCGCACGATCTTTGGAGGAAACCAAGCAGCCTTTCAGCTGAAACCTCCCTGTGAAGCACAGCGGCGGATGACAGACATCAACTGCAAGGGCAACTGATCTATTGGTAATAAGTGATGGAAATGGCGTGGCGGAGTGATTTTTCTCAGACACATTTAGGCCGCTTGTAGGTTGTTTTGTCAGAGGTTGAATGGAGTACCGTGACACTGACTGGCACCACAGGTCGGCACAAAAGAGGCAAATTTGCATTTTAATTAAGTTACGGCGCTGACACCTCTCTCTCGTGTGGTTTGACAGATATCCAGACTGCAACACGTGCATGTGCAGGCGTCTCCATTTTCCACACCCTGCTTCTCTATTAGGGCTTCATGTACAGTATTTACCAAAGTACACCTCACGGTAGACAAAAACATCCCCTGCTGGCATCAGTTGTAGGCTGGTGTTTGCGGTCTGTTGCCGTTGCACGGCGTTTGCAGGCTCTGATCTCTCCCGACTTTTTTGTCTAAACTTAATTGTTTTCTGGTAAAATAGTACTATATCTGGTAAATTTCTGTCTTTATTTCAACTCTCGCACATTTTTCTCTTCCATAACTTTCATTGTCACCAATCACCGATAAATTTTCTGTCCGTTAGCCTCTGTTAGCCTCTTAGCATGGCCTCTCCTTCTCCCACCATTTCACCTCTTTGCTGCTCAGTGTGTGAAATGTTTAGCTATTCATCTGCCTCCTTTAGCGAAGACGCTAAGTGCTTAAAGTGTAGTTTATTTGCAGGGTTGGAGGCGCGGCTCAGTCAGTAAGAGGTTAGGTCAGCTAATCCAAAATGCAGCAGCCTGAGTGCTGACTGGAATCAGCAGGAGAGACCACGTCTCTCCCGTGTTAGCGTCGCTCCATTGGCTACCTGTAAAATTCAGAATCCAATTAAAAATGTTATTACTTGCATATAAAGCCCAAAACAGCTTAGCTCCGCATTATTTGCAAGACCTGATAGTGCCTTATGTTCCTGGCAGAGCTCTCTGTTCTCGGAGTGCAGGTTTACTCGTAGTTCCTAGAGTATCCAAATGTAGATTTGGAGGGCGGGCGTTCTGCTATCAGGGACCATTACTATGGAACCAACTTCCAATCTGGGTTAAGGAGGCTGACACCACCTCCACCTTTAAAACTAAACTTAAAACCAAACTTAAAACCTTTCTGTTTAGTAAAGCCTATAGTTAGTGTTTAGTAAACCTCTAGCTGGTGTTGGTAAATCTCTAGGTAGTGTAAACTCTAGTGTGTTAGAGTCGCTCCTGTAGTTTCTTGTGCTGCCCCCCTTTTCTTCTCTTTTTTCTCTTTTGTACATGGTGCAGCATCCTCTGCCGGTGGCAAAGAGCATCTCTGAATGCACAACACCGGAACCTGCAGCGTGGGAGTGAGAGGGGCAGGGTAATGGCCCGGTCAGGCGGGGGAGAGATTTGTCCGTCAAGACTCCTCTCCCTGGCCTTGCCCCTTCTCAACCTTTCCCCGACCCTGCACCTAACCTGGGGCTTTCTGATTGGGCGCTATATAAATAAAATTGAATTGAATTGAATTGAATTGTTGCCTTTTTCCGCGATGATTTCTTTTCTGTGATGAGGTGAAGGCCCAGCGGTAGTGCTCACGGTTTGCAACTGAGTTTCAGGCAACAGAAAGGTTCATGGTCAGATTAATCTAAACCCCAGATCGATCACTATCACCATGTTTGGCAGTTGGTATGAAATGTTTGTGGCGATATCCTTATTATTGTTTCACTATGCTGGGAATAATGGAAAAACATCTCCACTTAGCTCCTTTATGTCCAGTATTCCAGCAAGGAAGACTATTCACTGGGACATACACTCCTGGGAAGATTGGCAGTCGTCTTCAATGGTTTTCACTGTAAAACATTGAAGGCCAACTCTTGTTTGAAAATGGTTATATAAGTCTTTCCTGATTGATGTGCAGAAGCTATTGTTTACAGCTGCTTATTTCTTTCCTTCTTGGCAGCGTGTTAACAAACATCTAAATGGTTTTGGACCAGCCGGCTGCCAAAATGTCTGCTTTTATAGACGTCTGCTCGCCTGCTGATGATCGGTTCTTCAGTGGCTGTGAGAACGCAGCAGCTCGCTGCTTCTTATCATATCTTTGTTCCCCTCTCATTTTGGCTTCATTTTTGTTAGATACAATGAAAAAAAAGCCATACAGCCAGAACAGAGAGGAGAAAGAAACTTGGAAAAAAGATAAAAGGAAAAGAAAAGAAATGCAAATACCGCCTGAGCTCAAATTCAGACAGAAAGGGAGGTTATGGTTTATGGACACAAACACAAAAGGCTTGATTTCTGAAAAAGAAAAGCTTGACATGAAGATTTTTAAGTGCAACAGTAAATAAGGAAATTGGCCTTTGGCCAATACAAATCACAAGAAATTAAAAAGAAAAAAGCCTCAAACATCTACCTCGTATCACAGAAGATGAGGAAAAGGAAACTGACAAACCGTTCGCTAGAGAAGTCCAGCACACGCCTAACCACAAATCACAGGGTCCAGACAAGTTTTATTCAGTTTTATTAACACTTTTGGAACATTTAAGTGCCTTTTTTAACCAGATTAACTGTGGAAATTAAGCAAAAGTCTAAACTCCCTCCAGTGACGAGCGCTGCTGTGATGGCATTAATATTTAAACCTGCTGAAGACCCCACATCCATCGTCCACCGACATGGAAAACAGGAGGAAGTCATTCCAGTTATTACCTCCTTCACATCAAACTGTGCAGACTAATTTAAAATAATGGTAATAAATAATGAAACACATCAAAAGGACACTGCCCTTGTCCTCCGTTCGGATGCAAAGTTTCTTCAAGGAGAAGGGTCATGCCCCGATGACGGGGGTTGGATGTTTCCACACACCTTACAAATAACAAACAAGAGCGGGGTTTGTCGTTCTTTTTAACTGTAAATACAACGACACAAACGTGTATCATGAAGTGTGAGCGAGAGCAGTGTTGTGGCTCCACCTTCGTCGAACTTGGAGACTGTCAGATTAAGCTTGACGTCACCTGATGGACATACATCAGGTAATTCATGTGCCAGAATCAGAGTCAGCCCGATGCTCGTAAACCACAGATCAGAGGGCTGTTTCGCAAAGTGGGATTAAGAAAACCAGGATAAGGGATAAATCCAGGCTTGGTATAGCGTCATCAGTTTCACAAAGGCCAAACCAGGATCAGGGGGTGCAGCTTTGTCAAGCCAGGTGTAAGTAATCCAGGTAAATGAGCGTCCACTGATTTCTTCACAAGACCACCGGTGCATCCGAAATGCCATACTAAACAGTATATACTCAATAAGTATACATAAGTTGCGCACACTTTTGAGTAAATATCAGTAGTATGCATTAATTCGGACGTACTACTCAGAGCTACACGGCACTTCCTGCCATTGGGAGGGGGAGTTGTTACCATGGTAACAGCTCCTGTCACAGCAGCAGTAGCAGCACCGCTCCACTCTTTCCCGTTTATCCTGGCCCAAACAAGATGACAATTCTCCTGCGCTGTGTGCTTTTATTCTTACGTCTTCAACTTCTAACGAAAAACAGAAGAAGAAGGCTTAACAGACGTTGGGACTCCGACAGGGAACTGCATGCTTGGTACCAGTAACATTATCCTCCATTTTTGTTGGTTGCTAAGTATCTGCGCAGCACTTAGCAACCAAACACCGCTTCTGCTTAGCTAGTGTCCTTCAATCCACACTAATACATTTCTCCGGAATGAGTATTGATAGCGCATACTATTGTGTACGTACTAATGTTTCGGACGCACTAAAAAAATCTCACATACTGTTTTTGCTACTAGGGTGGGAGTATGGAATTTTGGACGCAGCTCATGATATCGATCACAGATTCACTGATTCTACAGCGGACAAACTGCGTCTGCCTTATTTCTCACCAAATGAGCAACATCTTTTGATGGAGGCTTATGTAGAAATGAAGCATACAGTATATTAAAGAAGGGAAACACTGCCGCTGTTATAAAGTAGCAACAGAGGGCAGAGTGAATGATAGTGGATGGCCTGAATGCGTAAATAGCCTAAAATACATATTTTCTAACCACTACTCTTAACGGAAAATGTTACAATCATATCATTCCATCATTTACCTGAGATTTGCTCAGATTAACAACTTTAAACTTATAAATTAACTGTGGAAGTTCATAATGTGGGAATCTGACAGCGGAGTAATTATTGCTGATATGGACCGTGGTCAGCTCAGTGGGTAGAACTCTATGGGCAAAGGACTTGTTCTGACTTAGAAGGTGCCTGCTCACATATTTCATGATGGTATTTATTTTAGCTGTTAAAATGTTTTTGGCACAGGGGTAGGCGGGACACCATCTCCAGAATCCACCCCAACAGAAGAGCTCACCCTTGATATAATAAAGGGAGGCCTGTTTTAGAGGGGATCTAGGGGGGGACAGACGCTGACTGTGTCTCTACACAGATCACCTGTGTAACGGTGGGGGTTTGGCTCCACTCGGTGCGGTGCTGAAGTCTGGGACCCAGTCGTCTGCACAGGTAGCGGATGGCATCCCCAGAAAAGCATCACGCTCATGAAGGTTGCCGCCTGACTGCAGAGCGCCGTGGCGGTAAAGGTCTGCAGGGGCCACCGAGTCCCCCGGTTCTGACCCGGTGACTGACGGATCAGCCGTCTGAAGCGGTGACTACGTTTACATGCAGTCAAAATTCGGGTTATTGCTAATATTGCGGTTACTGAAACATTTGGAGTATTCCGTTTACATGGTAATTAATCATTCGGGATATCTGGATCAAACCAGCGACGCACGGAGAACGTGATGACGCAATTCCCGTCATTTCCGCTTCTTCTTCCTGTATCCAAATTCAAAACAAATGCTGCTCCGTGCAACTTTTCGCTCACCTTCTTGTAAATCTGGCTATCCCGGTACTTTCTACCGTCTACAAATGCCAAAATGTTCATATCCTTCATTACATTTATGAAGTGATTAGTCTCCTCCGGGTCTTGCGTTTCTCCGTGTTTATAAGAACTTCCTGGACTCAAAAGACCAGGATTCCTTGTGAACAGAGCATGCGCAGAAAACAAATTCATGTTCCGTTTGATGGGGATATTCCGTTTGGCGTTTACATCACTGAATATTTGGGTTTTAAAAGGAGTAACCCAGGGGTCATATTCAGGTTTTTAAAAACCGGAATATGAGCAAATTCGGGTTATTCAAAGGGGTTATTGGTGTTTACATGGCCGTGCAAATTCGGGTTATTGCCAATATTCGGGTTTTAAAAGGGTTATTGACTGGATGTAAACGCAGTCAGTGACGGCACGTCAAGGAGGGAGGAGACGAAAGAGGACAAGCAACCCAAAGCATCCTTCTAGAGACAGAAGATTCCTCTTCATCAACATCCTCGTGGCTCCGGACAGCCGTCGGCTTCAGCGCATTTGTTCTGTCCTTAGGTCCAAAATGAATAAACTGGACTCTATAAAATTAGACCAGTGCAGACGCACAAGCACACAGGCCAGGAATGCATCTTCTCGTCTTCATATAGTGCTGTAATTACTTAAATTTGACAGGGTTTGTACACTCCCAATTTCCCCATAAAAAGTTGAGACACGGTTTAAAAACGCAATCAAATAAAAATCCCATAAGTCCAGGTTTTATTCACAACAGAACACAGAAAATATGTCCAATGTTGAAAATTAGATATTTTACTGTTTCATGTCTCAAAAGATGGGACTTGGGCGACAGAAGACCGGAAGAAAAAACCTGCTGATTGGAACGAGTGGATGGGACCTGTCATTTGAATCAGGCGGTGCTGCAGCAGGACATGAACATGCGGGGCAGCCGCCCTCGACGACCAGAACCGCCCGGCCCTGACCTGGACGAACATCTTGCAACCAATTAGGTTAATTGGCTGCCATGTCAAAGACATGTTGGGTATAAAAAGAGCAAAATCTTTCTGAAGAAAAAAGAAATAGGTGGAAGTTCACCGATCTGAGAACAATGGTGTCGACATACCGTGAAAGAATCTCAGGATAATGTTCCTCACCATAAAATTACTTTGAATATCTCATTATCTACAGTTCAAGATATCATCAAATGATCCTGAGGATCTGGGGAAATCTTTGTGTGCACAGGACAAAGCTGAAAATCTGTATTTGCCGTGACCTGCAGGCCTTCAGGCAGCTCTGCAAATAAAACAGATGTGATGTTTGAAGCTGGTTGAACTCGGGAACAATTCAGGAAATCACTGGCAAAGAGCAAGTTTCACTGTGTGATCTATGATTGCAGGTTAACAGCTCCATCATGCAAAGAGAAGCTGTGTGAGTATCATCCAGAACCACCAGCATTTTCTCTGGGCCAAAGCTAATTTAGACGGACTAAGTGGAAAACTGATTAATTTAAATTGAAAGTCGTTTTTGGACACCTGAGATGCCGCTTCCTTCTGACCTGAGGGTTCATCCGGCGTGTTACCAGAGCAGGTGTCAAAAGTATTCACATGCATTACTCAGGTAGAAGTATAGATACTAGAGTTTAAAAATACTCCTGTAGAAGTTGAAGTATCAACTCAAGTACTGGTTTCAAAACTACTTAAAGTATAAAAGTAAAAGTAATGTAAGGGGGAAAAAAGCCATTAAGGACAAAAGCCATTGAAAATGAATGCATCTTAGTATAATGCAAATATATTAAAGAACCATATATGTGTACTATTGAGCATTAACATGTGTTTCAGAGAGCAGACGTGTACAAACCAATAGGGTGTCGGAATGGTATTATGTTTATACTTCTCTTCCAACCTCAACCAAATTCACTCTATCCGGATGGAGCAATTTAACTAGATAGTTTTTTTTTAAAGGCTGAAAGAAAATAGAGTAACGAGGCTGTTTTTAAAATGTAAGGAGTAAAAAGTACAGATAATTGCGTGAAAATGTAAGGAATAAAAGTAAAAAGTTGTCTGAAAATTAATTACTCCAGGGAAGTATAGATAACCAAAATTTCTACTTAAGTAAGGTAACAAAGTATTTGTACTTCGTTACTTGACACCTCTGCGTGTTACCAGCTCTCTGGTCAGCAGCCTCCATCTCTGATGGGATGATGGGGATTTGGTGCCTCATGTGCAGCTTAATCATGTGGAAAGAAAACATAAATGCTAAAAAAAAAATTCTAAAGATGCTAAAAAACTCACTTCTCACCCCCCCCAGTCTGGCCTTCGGCCCTTATGAGCCTGGTCCTGCTCAAGGTTTCTTCCCTCCTAAAGGGGAGTTTTTCCTTGCCACTGTTTGGCTTAAGGCTTTTCTCCCACTAAGGGAGTTTTTACCTGCCATTGTTTATATAATAATTGCTCGGGGGTTTATGTTTATGTTTATGTTTATGTTCATGTTCTGGATCTCTGGAAAGCGTCTAGAGACAACATCTGTTGTATTAGACGCTATATAAATAAAATTGAATTGAATTGAATTGAAACTTCTAACTTCGACTGGCAGAAATTTAAGCACTGAACTGCCAGAAGTAAAACAAAGAAACAAAGAAAAAGGGAAGGTGTCCCCCAAAAAAGGGAAAAGTAAGGTACATCTTTGTGTAACATCATCTATTGACCATGGAGAAGGAGGCGTGATGTCTGGGGCTTTTCCGCTGGACCCGGGGTCGCTGACTGGTACGGTGGTCAGGGTTAGTACCTTCTGCTATGAAACAACACTTTTTACAGCTCAACAGCGGCAAAACAGAAGCCATGCTCATCGGCACCCCACACCAGGTCAAGTCATCTCCCATCACATGCATCACCTTTTCTGGCCAGGATATCCCACTGTCATCCGTCATCACCAACCTGGGTGTTAGAATGGACCCCCACCTCAACTATGAGGCCCACATCAATCACCTCCGTCAAACATCCTTCTTCCACCTCAAAAACATAGCCAAACTCCGCCCCATACTCAGAGGCGATTCTAGGGTCTGTTGGGGCCCTAGGCAAAAATTTCTAGGGGGCCCCTCAAACCAGCGTTCATCACCGTTACGAAAACTTTATGAAATTTATATTTATTTACACACTGCTAATTTACACACACGACACTGTGTGTAGTTTTTTTTTTTTTTTTTGACACTGCGTACAGGTGGATGGCCGTGATCATGGGAATGACAACATGGGGCCCCTTAAGGGAGGTTTCTTACTGGCTACTGAGACGTCATTGATAATTGCCTTATGTTTGTTTAAGGAGGAGGATGTGGTCATTGCGGTTACCACATTTTGAGATCTGTACATTAAAAACAGCCTTCAATACTTTTTTAGTCCTCAAAACCCCTGAAAGGAAACACTTTTGTAATAAAAGTAATTATTAAAAAAAAAAAAAAAAAAAAAAAATTTTTTTTTTTTTTTGGGCCTCATGGGCCCCCCAACAACTCGGGGCCCCAAGCAGTTGCCTGCCTTGCCTGTTCACAAGCTGCGCCCCTGCCCATACTGTCCCCGAAAGATGCCGAAAAACTGGTCTCCTCCAGGCTCGACTACTGCAATGCACTTCTCATCGGGATCCCAAGCAAGAGCCTTCTAAAGCTTCAATACATCCAGAACAGTTGCTAGGATCCTGATGAGAGTGCGCAAATACGACCACATCACTCCCATCCTCCACTCACTGCACTGGCTTCCCATCTCCTCCCAGACAGAATACAAAATCTCCCTTCTTACCTACCGATGCATCCATGGCAACGCGCCCCCTTACCTCAAGGAGTTGATCCATACTCAGCCCCCCACCCGCACCCGTTCAACAAACAAGAACAACCTCCTCAAACCCACCAAGACTAAACTGGTAACTATGGGAGACCGGGCCTTCTGCTCCGTTGCCCCTAATCTGTGGAACGCCCTCCCCGTCCACCTGAGAGAACCACAGACAATTGACTCTTTTAAGAGAGGACTTAAAACCCACCTTTTTAACAAAGCATACGCCAGCTATGATAAATGATCTGAATTTTTTTTTTTTGACTCTTTTTACCTTTTTCTTGTAGCACTTTGAGATTCACCGAATGGAAAGTGCATTATAAATTAAATTCATTATTATTATTATTGTGTGTTCAGCTGTTGCAGCTTCTTTGATGGATGAAAAGTAGAGAATATGTTTTGGTTTAATAACTGATTCCATGATTACTTTTTTCCTTTTTTTTTTTTAAAAGTCACTTGTTTATGCGCTATGCTTTCATTTCTATGGAAGTGGATAGGGGTAACTGAAGAAAAAAAAAATTTAATTCTGAGAAAAAAGTCAGAATTCTGACTTTTTCATTTAAAAATTCTGACTTTTTTCAATAACCTAAAACAAAAACAAAAATTTAGGGAGGATTTTTTTTTCATATCTAAAATAAAAGTTAGAATTCTGACCTTTTCTTTTTCTTAGAAAAAGAATTCTGACCTTAATTTCAAAATTCTGAGAAAAAAGTCAGAATTATGACCATTTTCTCAGAATTGTCTTTTTTTTTCTCCAGTGGCTTATCCTCTTCCGTACATTTCAGAGTACAATGAGACATTAAAAATATGCATCAATTCCAATAACAAACTGGAAAAATCCCCCCGCCCCAGCTGCCATCCAATATTCTCTTTTCTTCTAATGGTAGATTTTCTGACTCTTACCAGCTCCATGTTTATATGTCTCCATGTCTCTTCTTTTTTGGTCATGGTGTTGCAGTACACGAGGAAAGCCTGTGCACAAAGCAGGCTCCTTGAAATATTTATTTATTTATTATCCTGCATTGACTCTGCTGTCCTGAATCCCTTTCACACATCTCTGGAAAGAAATTGCAACGCTGAGGAAACGCTAAGCTTCATCACACACCAGCTGCCTGAGCTCACATGTGCTCTCATATCTGCAGCCAGGTTCCACAAACCCAGACGAGCAGGGGCCCTCATGAGAGCGGGCTGATCTCCATGGCTTTCAGGATGGGATTTTCAGCAACCACATGCGAATGTGTGTTTTTCCTGTTGGACCAGAGTCAACACGGGGAATAAACATCAGCAGCCTCCGACTCGGCTCGCCTGCCTCTCTGCCGCGGGGCTAAATCCTGCGCTTCATGTCCTACTTGTGGCGGCTCTCGCCTCCCACAGGGGCCACATCCCAGCAGTTTCACACACTCGCTATCGTCCACAATCACATCGCTGACCTGCTTTTTGTGAGGCAAGGCAAGTTTATTTGTTTATTTGTAGTTGGACCAAAAACACAAAAAACAAATATGTCTGGAGCCGCAAAAAATGAAAAGTCTTGTATAAGCCTTAGAATGAAGGCAACACATGCTGCATGTATCTATATTAGTTAGAACTGGGGGAAGATTTTTTTTTCATTATGCACTTCGGGAAAAAAGTAAAAATGTCGAGAAAAAAGTTGAAATGTTGAGAAAAAAGTCAAAATGTCGAGAAAAAAGTCAAATGTTGAGAAAAAAGTCAAAATCTCGAGAAAAAAGTCAAAATGTTGAGAAAAAAGTCGAAATGTTGAGAAGAAAGTCGAAATCTCGAGGAACTAGTCAAAATTTTGTGAAAAAAGTCAAAATGTTGAGAAAAAAGTGGAAATGTCGAGGAACTAGTCAAAATTTTGTGAAAAAAGTCAAAATGTTGAGAAAAAAGTGGAAATGTCGAGGAACTAGTCAAAATTTTGTGGAAAAAAGTCAAAATGTTGAGAAAAAAGTTGAAATGTCGAGAAAAAAGTCTAAATTTCGAGAAAAAAGTCAAAATGTTGAGAAAAGGAAAAAAAAAGAAAAAAAAGAAAAAAAAAAGAAAAAAAGAAGAAAATAAAGGAAAAAGGTCAAATGTCGAGAAAAAAGTCTAAATTTCGAGAAAAAAGTCAAAATGTTGAGAAAAGGAAAAAAAGAAGAAAAAAAAGAAAAAAAAAGAAAAAAGAAGAAAATAAAGGAAAAAGGTCAAACATTGTTGAAAAAGCTCCAGGGAGCCACTAGGGTGACGCTAAAGAGCCGCATGCGGCTCTGGAGCCGCGGGTTGCCGACCCCTGGTATAGCACAATTCAACGCAAGGTAATTCAAAGTGCATTACATCAACATTAAAAGCGGCAAGACACAATTAAACAGTAAATAACAAATAAAAAGAAATTAAATGATAAGAAAAGAGGTAAAATAATAAAAAGCACAAGTTGTTAAAAAGTAAGGGCATCTCATTCTCATTCTTACAATGGCAAGAATTACGTTTCTATACAGTCAAAACGTACAAAGACCGGGTCAAATACAGTATTACAAAAGGTAATCTGTAACAATTCGTACGGTGAATTAAACTTGACAATTTTATGCTGCAATGCCTGTTTCCAGGTCTTATTTCACACAACTGACATGAGAAGAAACATTTCTGTAGACGAGTGTTCCTGAACACTCAGAAATAACCTGAAATAATGAGAGAGAACTAGAAAACTGAAGAGGAAGTAAAAGAGCAGTCACATCCCTTTTTTTTTTAATGTTACTTCAGATGAAGATCTTATCTGTTTGAGACGAATCCCAGGGTGACGTTCTCTGCCAACGGCCGTGTTAGCTGCCTCAAACTGAAAACGTCAGGGTCCCCTTGTGCTCCGAGAACGACTCGCTGCCATCTGTAAAGCCTCTTCCTCCTCGACTTCATCAAACTGGGGCTCAGTAGCAGCTGGAGCTTTACATCATTCTGCTTTCAGCGTGCACTCCACAGTCTTGACGGAGAGGATGGAGAAACTTTTTAGAGCTGGTTTTCTGCCACTCGGCTGCAATATGTTAGAGAGTAAAGCAGCAACACATTTGGCTCATGATGGAGTATTCCTTTTTTCTTTAATCCGCCGGGGTTGCAAAGCTTCTGAGGTTGCTGACTTTAAGGTGGCAAATGGGGAAAAAATGGATGATTGATTCGGTCCTCTTCCCACCTCGGAGCAATAAAGAGACAAAAATCGATGGATCCTTATAAAGGTTGCTCTTCTGCTGTGACTGTAATGGTATGAACGTGGTGGAGGAGAGGCCCAGGATTTCGATAACTGGGTAAGTTTCGTTGCAGACGGCGTGCTGGTGGACGTGCTGTGCAAGCAGCGGGAGGCCTTTCTGGCGTAGCTGCGTCCTGCCACGAAACCATCAAACTTCTTCACGCTCGCTGCACAAATAAGCCGCGAGCTTTCAAATAGTCCCGCCCCCACGTGTGAGTTTTATTGGCACTAGCCGCGTAGCCACAATTTTTGCTGACACTCGTGGTGAAGTCTTACATTTTGAAGATGACTAGACTAGATTTTGTGGCAACAACGCTGCTACTTTGACAAACCAATAACTGAATCCGGCAATGGTTGGTCACAGGGCCGGCCCAAGCCTCCATGGGGCCATAAGCAAAATTAGATTTTGGGGCCCTCTATTACTGCCAATAATACTGATTATTGATCATTCACACACCAACTATAAACTTATTTCATGTTCTTCCCTGTCATTACAAATACACTTGTAAAACTAGATGTAAGAACTTTTTGTTGTAATTAGATTGTAATCCACAGTGATTAAGACCATGGAAACAGACAACAAAATCTTTATCTTTCCGTTTTTTCTCCTCTTTATCTTTCATCCTCTTTCTTTTCTCTGCTCCTGACAGAAAGGTCCATTTTTGCGACATGGTGGGCCTTCAACCTACTCCTCAGATGCGAAGTGCCGTGAGCAATGCATGGTTGAATGAACACATTACCAGTACTACAGTTCTACTGTAGTCTGTTAACATAAGATTGTTTATGTAATAATATTAATTATTGTGTTTTTGTACAATAACATACCTTTAATAATGTATGAATCATCACTCACACAGGAAAACATAATTTTATTTTTTTAACTCTTGGGCGCCCCCTAGTGGTCACGGGGCCCTAAGCAGCCGCTTAGTTCGCTTATGCCTTGGGCCGGCTCTGGTTCGCCACACCTCTATCTAAGGGGATGGACTAACCACTGCATTATGCTAGCTACTCTTGAGTCAACGCACCCTGAACTTCTTTCCAGCCGTGCCTGCAAAGTGCCTCCTCTTTCTTTACTGACAAAATTTTGAAAATCAGACGTTCTGTCAGGGCTCCTATGCAAGGTGCAGGATCTGTGTCCACTACAGGAAACCATGAGGCTATTTTGTCCACCTGGATGACGTCATACATCACCCAAACTTTTTTTTGTTCTAATTTTTTTCTATTCTGTACGTGTCTGCAGGCCAGAGCTTCAGGAGCTGCATCCTAACCTGCAGTGCCCCCTCTGATCATCCGACTGCTTGCTTCCACCTGTCTGTATGGATGTCTGGTAGATACCTGGTGACATCCTGACCCCCCCCCCCCCCCCCCCCCCAACCCTCTGACAACCTCAGTGTCTGCTGTTTACATCTGCTTATATAGTCATCCCTGTAGTGCACCAGTTAGCCATTGTGTCTGTTCCTCCTTTCTCTGTTCTTCATTCTCTCTGTCCTGCTCTGCCCAGCTGTTCTCTAGCAGGAGGGTCCCCCCTTACGCCTGAGATATACTTGCTGTTGGTGCTTGCGTTCGCGTCCGTTCGCGTCCATTTGCGTCCATTTGCGTCCGTTTGCATGCACCACCAATCCCAGCGTCGCTCGTGTAGTACGCGAGGAGAGCGCGTCGTGACTGAGGGCAGTAAGCAGAGCAGCAGTTGGAAAAGTGACTAGTTAGAGTCAGATTAGATAGTAGCGGTAGTAGCAGTAGCAGATTAGAACAACAAACAAGTTTACATGACACCATTGGATGATGTAGGAGATTATAACATTGCTTTGGTTGCAATCCTGGCAAAGGAAACGGCGCCAGCGACCTCCGTCACTTGTGGCCAGCTGGTATCTGACCGGGACCAGCTGATATCTGACCGGGACCAGCACCACTCGCGGCCAGAGCGAGAACTGCAGGTCGCGTACGTGTTCAGTGTCTTTTTGAGAACATGCACGTCGACGCGTCAAATGAACGCAGGATACGCGTGGCGGCCATGATGTGTACGCAGTCTGAAGTGCAAGTATATCTCAGGCCTTATGATCCAGGTCATGTTCAAGGTTTCTTCCCTCCTAAAGGGACTTTTTACCTGCCAGTGTTTATTCAATAATTGGGTCATATTCTGGGTCTCTGGAAAGCGCCTAGAGACAACTTGTATTGTAATAGACGCTATAAATATATATATAAAATTGATTTGAATTGAATTTAACTCCTATGATAGAGTAGAAACCTGTCCAGGGTGTACTCTCTGCCTCTCACTTGAAAACTAGCTGAGATAGGCTCTAGCAGACCCCCGTGACCCTGAAAAGGATAAAACGGGTATAGAAAATGGATGAATGGATGGATGGATGGATTGATGGATTGATTGATTGAACTCCACCACTTACCAGAGCAGCGTTTGACTGCGAGGAGCTGGTCTGACAGCTTCGCCACTGTTACAGGCTCACAGGGGCAGCGGTTCATTGCAACCAGTCAAAAGCCGCAGAACATGTGAACATGTTGTTGTTGTCAATATTTGCATCCGCATGCAAGAGAAATAATGCACAAGACTCAAGAAGCAGGAGGTTTCCAATAAATAGGTTTTAATAAACAAAAAGTGAAAAATATTCAGACCAACGGGGATATTAAAAAGGGGGGAAGGAGAAGATAACAGGAAAGAACGAGCACCCAGATAAATATATACAAACTTGCTGAGACACAGCTGGATACAATCAGGCCAGATTGGGCAAGAATAGTGAAAGTAAAAAAAAAAAAGATAATTGCAAAATAACTAAGCTTGATGATTCAATGGTGCAACTTCCCATCTCTAGTTGATATTTCAACTCCAGCAGCTGCATGTTGAATTAGTCGGATTCTGTTAAAATTAAATCAAAAAGAGAATCAAACCCACCTAGAAATAAAAGTGTGAGCCGGCTTCTTGGAGTCGGACCGGGGCTGCAGGAGACCAACCTTTTCTGTCTCTCTGAAATGACAAAAGGGCTGTTTATGAACTGTAACTGAAATCACAGCCAAGACTGACATCCTCACACATCGTCACAGGCCACAGGGTAAATGATTGGAGCTTGGAGTCTTGGGACCAAGTTTCAGGATCTCTGGAAAGGAGAGACATTTTCTTGAAATTACTTTTTATCATTTTTTGGTTTGTTTTAAAGGAAAAAGATTCAAAGGTCTCAGAAATGCATGCGTCAAATACGATACATCGGTGTTAACGGGTTCATTTCGATCTGGATGGAATGTTTGACTAGAGGTCACCATGGAAACCCTTGACTCTCGGTTAGAGCTGCTGAACTGAGGCTGAACTGAACTGAGGCGGCGCCCTTTCTGTCGTTGCCGTTCTGCAGTGGAACATGCAGTGAAAGTTCTTAACTTCTATACCGAGCACATCCGACTAAGCATCATAAAAAGAAGCGTAGATCCAGCATTCGCTCGTCAAACATCATGAAAGCAACTTCATGAAGTATGTTTGATTGGAGAAACGAAAGAAGCTGAGATGCAGCTTTTCTGTTATATTTAATATTCTACCCATACTTCTATCAATCAATCTCAAACTTGTACACACTTTCGAACGGAGAATCTCGAGTAATAAGCACGCAACGAGGGCCGGGTAGTGGAATTGCTTTGTCCAGATACTCCAGCTTTCGTGATTTTTTCCCCTTCAGCAAGAAGGTGAGTGACTTAGAAGATGAACAAGAACCCCATTACTGTCTGGAGGGAAAACTTCACAAATGCCGCCTCCCGCTGCTGCGCCGCGTTTTCCCAGGTCCACACAAGTCCTGACGTCTAATCGTCGACAAGGGGGACAGACGGGGCTCTAAGTGGGACAAATGGTGCGAGAGCTCGGAGAAGGCAGCGATGTGTCAAGCCCTGGCACGGCTGGTGAGAGGTTGGAGAGCCGGAGTGATTAAAGCAATGAATCACTATCGAGGAGGTCTCAGCATCACCCTCCACCCTAACCCCCACCCCAACCCCCCGGCATCATCTCCCACGCAAGTTGGGAGCGTAAAAGCAGTGAGAGAAACACTTTACTTTTTTAACAACTTGTGCGCTTTATTATTTTACCTCTTTTCTCATCATTTTATTTCATTT
Organism: Cololabis saira; assembly: GCF_033807715.1. NCBI lineage: Eukaryota > Metazoa > Chordata > Actinopteri > Beloniformes > Belonidae > Cololabis > Cololabis saira. Next base: position 9,090,627 of record NC_084587.1, on the reverse strand, counting down.
TATTTGTTATATACTGTTTAATTGTGTCTTGCCGCTTTTAATGTTGATGTAAAGCACTTTGAATTACCTTGTGTTGAATTGTGCTATACACAGTACTGGAGTTGAGGGGGGATGAGGGGGGATGGCATCCCCCCCCTGAAATAAAAACAGTCAAAATCACCCCCCCTGTAAAACTGCCATCCCCCCTTTCCCTCCCTTATGTCATTTCATCAATGAATGTGGTTTTACTGCTATTTCAAACTTTAAAGACATCACCAGAAAAATAACTTATTTGACAATTTTCACCTGTTTCAAGTAAATTTTCACTTGAAATAAGTAGAAAAATCTGCCAGTGGGACAAGATTTATCAAGCAAAAAAAGTTTAGTTTAGTCTAGTTTTTTCTACTTATTTCAAGTGAAAATCTACTTGAAACAGATGAAAATTGTTGTTTTTTCCAGTGATGAGTCTTGTTTTAAGTGTAATGAGATTTGTTTTACTAAAATGAGACATTTTAACTAGAAATAAGACAAATATTCTTGTTAAGATTTTGAGTTTTTGCAGTGATCCATTTTACTTATCCTGTGAAGGACAGAGTCATATTAATAAGTTCAGAAAACAGTTTTTTATTGTTGTGTTTTGATGTATTTGATGTAAGCCCAGTGGATATTTAAAGCTTACAGAAGGCTGCATTTAACTGCTGCTATGTCATTCCTGCACTATTTCTGCAGGTGTTTTGGTCACTGCTATTATTTGTAATATATTATATTATTTGTAATCAGCACAAATTATCTGTCCCCACGAATACTGGCTATACAAATAAACTTGCCTGAAACCAGAGGACGTTGAGAGGTTTGCTCGTGTCTGGTGGAGATAGAGAGAGATGTTTCTACAGCTCCGCACAAACGTGTCCAACGTCATCATCAATCTTGGCCAAACTAAAACCGAAATCATAGATCTAGATGCCGGATGGGTGGAGAGAAGTGCAGTCGACTTTGTAGCACACTGAGCAAATGGGTTTGGGCGTTTCTGGCAGGTAGGTTTTGGAGAAGAGAGGCTCGACGTGGCGGCACAGATCAAGACGAACCTGCTGTGGTGTGACGCCAAACCAAGACTCTAAAAGTGAATATATCAGCTGCAACCTCGCCAACGTTCATATGTGAGACGCCTCACATGTGAACGGGGCCCCGTGGGATCGTGTCCTTTGTTTCCAAGTGATGGAAACTACTCACAATCAGTACTGGAGTTGAGGGGGGATGAGGGGGGATGGCATCCCCCCTGAAATAAAAATGGTAAAAATCATCCTCCCTGTAAAACTGCCATCCCCCCTTTCCATCCCTTATGTCATTTCATCAATGGATGTGGTTTTACTGCTATTTCAACATTAAAGTCATCACCAGAAAAATAACATCAGAAAAATAACTTATTTGACAATTCTCACCGATTTCAAGTAAATTTTCACTTGAAATAAGTAGAAAAATCTGCCAGTGGGACAAGATTTATCTTCTCATTACAAGCAAAAAAATCTTTGCGCCGTGAAAAACGCTTCCTTTTCCCCCTTTCCTGTCAATCATTGCGCCGCTCCTCCTCCAAACCTCCTCCAACCCAACCATACGCTCACAGCGGCGTCAGAGAGTTAAGCCGGGAGCGACAGGCGAAGCATGCACGGAAAAGCAGCAGGGCGAACCACAGCAAACAATCATAAAAATAAAGGCATGCAAGCAGCACTGTCCCCTTATCTTAAGTCCAGTCAGTGGCCGCGGGTCTTCTTGGCAGTTTTCCTCCGGTGATTAGAACAAAAGAGGCTCTAAACAGCTCCGTGTTAAGCCTGATTTATGGTTCCGCGTTAAATCGACGCAGAGCCTACGCCGTAGGGTTCAGCGTACGGTGCGCGTCGCCGCGTAACCCTACGCCGTAGGTTCTGCGTCGTTGTAACGCGGGACCATAAATCACCCTTTATGGTGCGCTGGAGAGGAGAGGAGGCAGGGAGCTGGGTGGAGGGGGCGGTGACCCTTGACGTCACGTTCCGCCACCAAACCACATGCGCCGTTTTTGCACAGTTATGCGGAAAATCCCAGAAAGCACACAATACACTGAATGTTAAAAGTTTGTTGTTTTTTGGGTGTAATTGATGTCAAGACACCCAACAAAACACAAAAAATCAAGAAAAATGTGTTTTTCATGTCACAATACCTTTAACACTTAATATCTTAATTTACATGTGCAAAAGGGAGTAGGAAGAAGTTTAAACTTATTTACTCCTTCCCCCATTCACTAATCATTTATTACAAGCAAAAAAATCTTGTTCCACTGGCAGATTTTTCTACTTATTTCAAGTGAAAATCTACTTGAAACAGGTGAAAATTGTTGTTTTTTCCAGTGATGAGTCTTGTTTTAAGTGTAATGAGATTTTTTTTACTAAAATGAGACATTTTAACTAGAAATAAGATAAATATTCTTGTTAAGATTTTGAGTTTTTGCAGTGATCCATTTTACTTATCCTGTGAAGGACAGAGTCATATTGATAAGTTCACAAAACTGTTTTTTATTGTTGTGTTTTGATGTATTTGATGTAAGCCCAGTGGATATTTAAAGCTTACAGAAGGCTGCATTTAACTGCTGCTATGTCATTCCTGCAGTATTTCTGCAGGTGTTTTGGTCAGTGCTATTATTTGTAATATATTATATTATTTGTAACAAATTATCTGTCCCCATATGATAAAATCCACCATCCCCCCTGATTTTTTTTACAACTCGAGTACTGCTCACAATGGTCAGGAATATTTGGCAACCTTGAAACGTCATGATGAGAATCTTGAAAGAACACACTCATAAATGTGTCTTTCATCCATCCATCCATCCATCCTGTTCCACTCATCCACCAATGGGTGCATTCACCACCATAGTTCTTACTACCGGCCACTGAGCTCGACATCCCAGGTAGCACAGAGCCAGTTGCTGGAAGTGGATACTGGGAAATGTTCAGCTTGATTCAGAACCTGGGCTTTTTCATCATTTGTTTGCTGTGCTGGCTGTTTATCGTTTCATGCCCCGCCGGGACCCATGGGTAAAGGATTGCCCGCCGAGTCCTGCAGCTGCACACTGAGAAGAAAAACACGTTGGTTTGTTGGTCTTGTTGTTGGTTCCTCAGAAGATACACCCTCGCTTTTTCAGAGCAAAATTTTATAAACTGTATTGTTTCAGTCCTTCATATTTGTGGATTGACACAATATATTTCCGGTGATGTAATAAAACATCAACTCAGAATGTGTTTCTAACTCCTCTTTCAATAGCACTTCACATTAAAAGCTTCACATCTCACTTACGGAGGACCTTTGTCAAGAGCGATCGATCAACCGCCCATCAACCGGCTTTTATATTTACTTTGAAATATAAATCACAATGTAAACAAATTCCTGGACGTAAGAAGCAACTTCACTTTTCATAGAATCCGAAAATTTTAAATTATAATTTAATAGTAAGACGTAAAAATGTGTCAAATAAGTTAAAAGTCCTGTTTTCTCTTTTTATTTCTTTGTTTTTTATTGTAGCAGAACCGAACTGAGACGGATGCTGAGGAGACGACCTGGACATGCCCATAATGCATCTGGCAGCGTGTCAGCAGTGATTTTCACGCCTGAAGGGTGACTGTTTCAGAGCTCAGACAGACTGAGGCTCAGCCCGACTAGATTGTTTCATCAAGTGGAGAGAAATTCATTTAATTTTTAAAAGCCTCATGTTTGACAAGAACCCCCCCCCCCCCTCCCCGCTTGGGCCTAGAGGGGGTTTCATTATGCAACGCTTGCAGTCTGCTTCTGGTTCTGGTCCAGAAACACTCACACAGCGCAGTTACACTCACACACTCACCAATTAACCGTTTTTTGTTTTGTTTCGTGCCCCACAAGGAGGCGCTGATAGTCGGATTGATAAATCACCCGGTGAATTGTCCAATTGACTCAGAACAAAATCGACCAGGACCGTTAAGTGGATCAGTTTAGAATCTTAAAATACTGAGAAATCCATATTTTTGTTCTGTGAGGAATAGAATAACATGAACAAAACATGAACAAACATGAGAAAAGACCAGCGATTAGAAATAAGATCAGACGGGTCACGAAGAAAGAAAATTGGAATAGCGAAGGAATGTGCAGTAAGTAAATCTCTAGTGCAGGGGTCGGCAACCCGCGGCTCCAGAGCTGCATGCGGCTCTTTAGCGCCGCCCTGGTGGCTCCTGGCGCTTTTTCAAAAATATTTGATCTTTTTTTTATCTTTTTTTCTCTTTTTTTTCCTTCTTTTTTCCTTTTTTCCTTTTATTCTTCTTTTATTCATTTTGACTTTTTTCTCGACATTCCGACTTTTTTCTCAACATTTCGACTTTTTTCTTGAAATTGTACTTCAACATTAATCTCGACATTTCGACTTTTTTCTCAAAGTTTTGACTTTTTTCTTGACATTGACTTTTTTCTCGATATTTAGACTTTCGCCATTTGTCTTCATTCTAAGGCTGATACAAGACTTTTCATTTTTTGCGGCTCCAGACATATTAGTTTTTTGTGTTTTTGGTCCAATATGGCTCTTTCAACATTTTGGGTTGCCGACCCCTGTCCTAGTGTCTCTAAACACTCCCTCTTACTACGCTTGCATGACTGCGTGACTTTCAGTTCTCTGATCTTTGGTCTGTTCAGATTACATAACTCATCAGCCGCTATTACACTGGCAGATACGGCGGGTTTGGCTCCCAAATTTGTTGCTTGTCCTTTTTACATTAACCTACACGGGGCGGCGTGTCGAGCTGGCACCGCCAATAACTCGCCCACAAGGGTGTCAGGATTTGACATTTCCCTGTTTTATTTTGAAAGCCCATGTCCTTGTATTTCAGTTCTGTCTTGACCTTCCTGTTTCCCATCTGACCTGATCGTCTGCACCTGTGTCTCGTTAACCTTTGTGTATATCTAGTCTTGTCTTTCTCCTGGTCCTCGCTGGTCCGTACTGTTTGCTCCCTCCATGTTCTCCTCGTCAAGGTTTCTGATTCATGTTCTTGTTCTGTTTTTTGATCCTGTTTTTGGTTAAGTTTTTGTGAATAAATCTCAGTTTTTTGGAACTTCTGCCTCCTGCTCTCCTGCATCTGGGTCCTCACTAAAACCTTTCCTGACAGAACAGACCAGCCAGAATGGACCCAGTAGGAGAGTGGATAACCCTATGGGAGTATTTCCACCGGGAGGCAGAGAAAACCACGCTGCGGCTCACGGAGGAGAAGTCCTCCTTCAGGGGAACACGCCTGGCTTTCGGTGGGCCCAAGAGCATTCAGGCTCAGTGCAGGCGGAAGACACGACAATGGCGGCGGCGACCCCCTCCTGTCCCTGTTTCGGGGGTGGTCCTGGACGCACCTCACTCTGTTCCCGAGGTGGTCCCGGACGTCCCCCAGCCTCTTCCCCCTCTTCTGGGGAACATGCCTGGCTCGAGGGGGGCCCAGGTGTGTTCAACCCCAGGGGAGACGACGTCGGCGCCAGTCTGTTCCTGCTCCGGCGGTGGTCCCAGGCGCATCGGCCCCTGTACCTGTTCCCGGGGTGGTTCCGGACACACCTCCCCATGTTTCCCTGCTGAGACCCGGGGGCTCAAGCAAGCTCAGCCCTCCGGCCGTCGCCCCGCCTCCCACCCGACTCATCGTTGGTCAACCCGCCTACGCCGTTTCCCCGACAGGCCGTTCGGAACGTGTTCGTTGAGGGAGGGGGTACTGGACGCACCTCAGCCGGTGCCAAGGACCCGGTGTCCCCCGAAGCCGGCCCCTCGGGTTTTGTCTGCCCCGAAGCCGGCGCCTAAGGTTCTGTCTGCCCCGAAGCCGGCCCCTCGAATTCTTAGTCCCCCGAAGCCCTTGGCCCCTTGGATTCTGTCGGCTCAGTCCCGAGACCGACCCTCTGACCCGTCTGCTCAGTCCCATGGACGACGCCCTGACCCGTCAGGCCGGTCTGTCAGGTTCCGAGCACGACCCCCCCGAACTGTCTCGCCGGTCGGCCCGGCCCCGAGGGCGACCCCTGAACTTTGATTATGTGTTGGCCTGGTATTTATGATAACTAACTATACCATAATTATACTCACACACTGTACTCACACACTTAGCTATACATACATACACATAGTTGAGTATTTCTATATATTTGTACACACATGCCCCTATAAATAATTATATAAATATACTCACAACAACACTCAGCTATGTAACAAATTGAAGAGCGTCAGAAGCCCTGATAGCAATATATGATTGAATCAAGGTTGAAACATTGAATCCATTTCCAAGCCGGGTCCGCGACAAACAGAATACGTTGATCGATTACACGTTGGCATTACAATTGGCTGATTGATTGTTGGTTGATCCACCATCAATCATCAACCAAAATCTACATTTTTGACCATAATTCAACATTGATTTAACACCTTTTGCTATCTGGGAAGTTCTTTATGGGCGAACACAACAGCGGGAGGGTTGGAGGGGAACGGCTGGTCACGTTTGTGCAGTGCCAGTTGGAAGTCGCTACACAAATCCAGCAAGAATTGTGGACCCGCTCCACCTTCTGGATCCATCCAGATCTTACGATGTTTGTGCGGTCAGTGACAACCACCACTTGATTACACCTCCCACCTCCCCACTCCCCTCAACTCAGTTCAGCTTCAGGCCCCCGGTGTCAGTGGTTGACATTTCCCCCAGTTTGTGTTTCTGTTCTGCCCCGCCTGTCTTCCATCTGCCCTGATTGTTCACACCTGTGTCTCGTTACCCCCTTGTGTATATCTGGTCTTGTCTTTCCCTTGCTCCTTGTCGTTCCGTCCTGTTTCCTTCCTCCATGTGTCCTGCCAAGTTTTTGCTCAAGTTTTTTGGATCCCTGTTTTGTGTTACTTTTGATCCTGCCAAGCAGCGCTTTTGGTTTTTGTAAAATAAACCCTTTTTTGCTCCTCCTCTCGCTCTCCTGCATCTGGGTCCTCATCCAACCACCCCGTTACACCCGGGAAGGAAATAACACGCCTTGCATTCACACCGCCCGCTAAACACTCGTTCTTCTTCCAGGGATAATAACATAATAATAGGGTCTAATCTAAAATCGTGTTGTGATCAGAAGTCCTAAAAAAATAATAATACATAAATACATAAATAAATACATAAAAAATAAAAGTCCTGACATCCTTTTCCTGTTCACATTACAAGACCTAGCGCCGATAGAAGGTCACATGCTGCAGGGTCTGACATCGGCACCAGATCGGTCCCTAAAACCTAAAATGTGAGCTCACGGGGCCAGCAGAGACCGGCGGAGAGCGTTGAAAGTGAGCTAAAAAAATCTTTTGTAATAAAATATGTAGTTGCCTGCTCGTGTCTTAAATCTCCAGGATTTCCTACGACAGATAACTCACCTCTCCCAACACAAAGGAAGACAGGAAACACTCTTCAAGAATGTTTCATAAATGACGTGACGCATCTAATCCCTCTTCAACGTGCGGGTGATGTTTGTTCATCCACAGACGTATAAAAACACTTATATTGGAAAAAATGAGCCAAAAACCAAACATACTTTCACTCTCACACATGAATGTGTTGCGAAGGCAACCGGAGACCGTATTTGTACCAGTCGACGCACACGAATCTCGATCCCTGTGGTTTAGATGTGTATAAGAGCCTTTAAGCCATTAGTGACTCCTTTCATGATTCGTTCCTCAAAGAATCGGGACCCAGTGTAACGCGTAATTAGGAAAGAATTCAATTATCTACGAATTAGTTAAATGTTATATTTAACTCAGTGCAACATAATGAGAACATATCAGTCGCTCACTGGGGGAAATGTAATTGGAAAGTTCATTTTGATGTTCGTGAAACTGCCTAAAATGTTGGAGAGGGACACGTTTCCCAATTTGTTTTTATCAAATCTGACCAAGTTCTGTGTAATCTTTTTGTAATTGAAGAGATCAAGTGGACTAATGTGAGTATTGATCAATGAATAAAGTGACATTTCTTACAATACAAGGAAGAGGGGGCAGATTTACTAAGTCAGGCAAATCAGCGATAGGTCACAAATAAACGGGGACGTTCAAACTCAACAAACAATAGAAAACCAACAAACGTGCAGCCATCTCAGATTGATACTAAATACAGTAATGTTTCCGGGTCTGGACTGAGCACAACATGGTGAAATAACCTAAGAATAAGGACTGTTTTCCAGAAAACGGCACGATTTTCCTCGTAAACAATCCGCTCAGCTGTATGTTATTCCAGACCCTTTCAATTCATTAATGGCATCTTTACTACATTCAGGACCTGTTCCAAATAAAAGAAACCCGCTATGACCTGAGGGGGAAACTTATGTTTGAGATGACGACAGCAAGAACTAATATTAAAAACTAATATTAAAAAGAGATCAATTAAGGCTAGAGAAATTTGGAATAGTTGTGATAACGACCTAAAAATGTGCAGTTCTATCTTCAAGTTTAAGGAAATGTTTAAAGAAAATACTGTAAATAAATATAAAACACTATAATTATAAAGTATATTAACAAAAACATTCTAGAATGAGAAACGTCAATTTTATATTTTGTCTTACTTATTTTTGTCTTCTTTATGTATTGTTTGTTTTCACAGAGTAATGTTAATGTCTCATATTTAAGCTGATCATAAGATAAAAAGGGTAGGCACTATAAACTACGGCTTCAACCTACACCTTTTCGGCAAAAGAAATGTTTATTTTACCTTTTTATCTTGTTTTGTAAAAAAGTGTGTACAAGCCGAAATAAAAGATTCATTCATTCATTCATTTACTGATGTAAAAGATGACGCATGCACGTGCATCATCGATGCGGTTATTCTTTACGTGTGCTGATTATATGTAAGATGACGCACCAGATGGTTTGTTTCCTACGCCATCTGGGAGATGTTCAGCTCAAACCGCCGCGGTGAGTAAAATAAGTTAAATGAAACAAAGAAAGACTAAATATCCATTGATGATAATGTTTAATGCGAACCAGTACCCAGTCCTTCATTCCTCTAATTTGTGTGTGTGTGTAGAAGTGTGTAGAAACTAAAACTCATCTAATTAGTTTGGTTTTTGGTTCACTGTTTTGTTGCCCGACCCGGTTTGATTCAACATTTATCTGCTGAACAGACAAAGTCATGGTTGCTTCTAGAAAAGTGTTGGTTTAAAGGGGAATTCAAGGTGAATGCAAGGTGCGTCTGGTCCCGGCAATGCTTTGGGGATTCACTCCAAACCACTTTGGTCTCATCTGACTGACGCACATGGGTCTTGTGGTTTTGCTCAGATGCAGCTTTGTGAGCATTTGTTTGGGTATCACGTTTTTAGACTGAAAAGGGTTTCTCCTGTCAACACTTTCAAACAAACCTCACATCTTTACTCTTTGCCGGTATTTAACATTTAACATACACAGTGAGGTCTGTAAGGTCTTAAAACCTTTCCAGATCAACTTGCAGCAAAGTTTACTTCTCCAAGACCATTTATTGTTTCTTTTCCTTTTGGCATTGTGTTATGTCCTCCCGAAATGTCCGTCCCTGATGATCAGATCACCAATCGGCGATGTAACTGCAACTTCCCATTTTAAATGCTATGAAAGCAGGAAGGATTAAGGATTGCCCACATTAGGTTTTTGTGTATTTTTCTTTTTATCTTAATTTTAACAATCTCAAAAAAAGTTACGTTTGTGGAAAAGTGATTGCATTAACACTGACATTTGTCAATTTCATTCATGTTTTATTGTAAATCCAGGAAGATATTAACCGCCTATAAGCTCTCCTGCTTCCTCATCTTTCAACAGCTGCTTGATATTGACAACGCAGGTTTTTAAATGGACATCTTTAATGCTTCTCGATACTTCTGCAGTGTGTGATTCAACTTTCCATCAACCCGCAGACATTTGGTCTTAAACAAAATGAACTGAACTGGGATAAAATGCTTCTCTGTTCACATTCTGGCAGCAAAGTGCTTGGTGATGCGTTGTAAGGAGGAGAAGCCGTATGCGTTCATCACCATCAGCCAGTTTCCAGCATAAGCCAGAGAAAAAAGAGGAAATTAAAGAGTTGCATGATGTTTCTGTCCTCCCCTCTATTTGTTTAAACTTCTATTAACCATGCACATTTAATGCACACTGCTGTTTCAGGCAATTTCAAATCCGTCTCTTGCAGGACTGTGCGATGGAGCTTGGCCGAGAGCTAATTGAAGTCCACCGACACCATTAGCAAACTGCCAACACGCTGGTAAACAGCGGCGTAATGAGACGCCGGTAGCTGAGGAGGAAGGGCGGAAAGAGACAGCCGATGAAGAACAACAGCACACGCGTTTCTGTCCGGCACGTCAGACCACATCTCTCAAAACAAGCCCCGAAGGGAAGGCAAATAATGGAGTAGAAAGATGTGAAAATTGATGAATTCACACAGATTCTGCCGTTTCCATTTGAGCTGATTCAAATGAGAACTTGGAAAGACTATGCCTGTGTTGAAAAAATCGATTTTACGATTCTAAATCGATTCTCATATTAATTCCTAAAAATCGATTCCTACAGTATGTCTAAAGATCAATTTTTTTTCATTATTACAACTTTTGGTCCTTTTTTGTTTATGCCCAAAAAAGGAATTTTTTTGTTGGACACGAGAATAACTTGGGCCAGTGTTTTTGCCTTTAAATATGTTTAAAGGTATGAAAACATTAAAGTTTTCAGTTATAATTGCATAAATTGTCTATATTTCATTACTTTATATACTGTCATGGGGTTACATTTGCATAAAATGCTAAAAAAAACAAATAGACCAAAAATCGAAAAAATGTAAACGGAAATGTGGGAAAAATTAAAACTGATTTCATACGTCCTCTGATTGCTACCCTGGATCTGTTTGATAATTTTGCCCCATGATGTTTCTGAAAGCAGTTCTATCAGCATTCTGGGAGGTGATTGGTCCTTACAGCATCATTAGCTGCCAATACTTGCTGTTTAATCTCAATATAATACTAGTATTAATATGTTGCATAACTACACAGTCATATAATTCATGCAACAGCTCAAAAAACAGTTTTAATAACACTAACCCAAATCAATATCGGAATCGAATCGGATCGAATCAAATCTTGATAATCGATTCTGAATCCTTCCTCCCTTCTTTTCATTCTTCCTTCCTTCCTTCTTTCCTCCCTTCTTCTCTTCCTCCTTCCTTGACCCGAAGACAGCACAAGGGTTAAATAAAAGGAGGGTTTTATTCCCAAAATAACTTTTTACAAAATGGGCCCTTAAAAGAGGTCAAAAATAAAGCAACTAAACAATAACAGCCACCAAACTGAGACGAAATCAAACTTACCCAACCTAAACAAACACACACAAAGAACTTAAATACTGGCTGATCAGACCAGTGACATACAAATAACCTACACAAATAATATAAACTAACAGTGATGAGGGCAGTTGCTCTAACTTAATTCCTAAATACAAAATTAAACTAATGAACTTAAATTATAGTGAATATTTACACAAATGACCCAGGATTCTCCCCCATGATGTAGCTGCCCTTGGTACTGTCCCAATCGCCTTCATTTCTGGCAGCTGCATCAAAAGTTGAATATACAAAGTAAACAAAATGTGCATTTCAACATAATATAAATAAAGGTGCGTACAAAATAAACCAAAGGGTGCTTGATGTTACCCATAGACATATATAAAGGCTAGATGACTCGTCCGCGCTGCTGCGACGTCGTCACACGGCGGCCATCTTGCCACAGGAGAGCTCGCTCACTTTAACATTGTGTTTAATGGTGCCTGTACTGCAAAACAACCATAAATTGCTCAATTCTCAACAGATTTTCAAACAGTTTGGTTTCTTATGAACGTCAGAGATGTAGTTATGACACTGCATACTTGTGAATAATTATAAACATTGAAAAACGTACTTTTATATGAAAATAACCAGAAACAGATAGCTATGACATGGTATTTATATTAAATCAATATTTCTATAGTATTCTTAGTAACATTTATATTTACATCTTAAGCATCGGAATTGAATCGATTCTCTACATTTGAATCGATCCCCAGCCCTAGTAATTCAAATGTTTTGAATAAGGTTATATAATGACATCAATCATGAATCTACAGTATATGTGAAAGCAGAGCCTCCACTTGTCCAGTTCACTGTAACAGCGGTGCATCGGTCTTTGCAGCGAAGGTCATTCGGGACAACGACCTGCAAGCTCCTTCCACGCAGCAGCATTCATCTTCGTGGCGTACGCTAATGCACTGAAGCGGCTGGCTTTCCTGATAACGCTAACTAGTAGATTCAGTTCCTGAAAATGTATTTGTTAATGTACATGATAGCGAAGTCTGCAGGAAAGGAGGGCCAGATAGTGGTTTCTGTGTGTATTAGAGAAGAGAATGTATGATTAAGTATTGGGTTTGATCAAGGACTTTTAGAAATCACTGCTCCGCTCTTGTAGCGCTCGCAACAAAAAACAAACATGCCACTTTTATACTGTTCAAGGAGGGTTTTCCATTAGTGAACATTTCCATATTGGATCCGACCGATCTGTCTTTATTGACGGGCCGTGTACCTCAAGGCTTTTAACATTGCTGTAATTAAACCTCCTCTTGGAAAGGCCGGATATTGATCCGAGATTGTTAGAGAAAGCTATGTGTTTGAGAGGTTTCTGTCAGAATCTTGAAAAGGGTCACGGCACAGAAACGGTGACGATGAGAGTTAACGACAGTCTCCTCATGGCTTCAGGCAGCCGACTTCAGCACTCTATTACAGAGTGTTACAGGCGTAATTGGGGTTGACGTAACCAGTGAGGGACCGACAGGTTAACCACGAGGACACGAAGATCTTAAATAAAAAGAGGGTTTTATTCCCAAAAGAACTTTTTACAAAATGGGCCCTTAAAAGAGGTAAAAAATAAAGCAACTAAACAATAACAGCCACCAGACTGAAACGAAACCAAACTGACCCAACCTAAACAAACACACACAAGGAACTTAAATACTGGCTGATCAGACCAGTGACAAACAAATAACCTACACAAAAAATTTAAACAAACAGTGATGAGGGCAGTTTCTCTAACTTAATTCCTAAATACAAAAACAAACTAATGAACTTAAATTCAGAGGTGTCAATAGTATTCACATTCATTACTCAGGTAGAAGTATAGATACTAGAGTTTAAAAATACTCCTGTAGAAGTTGAAGTATCAACTCAAGTTTTTTACTCAAGTAAAAGTATAAAAGTACTGGTTTCAAAACTACTTAAAGTATAAAAGTAAAAGTAATGTAAGGGGGGAAAAAGCCATTAAGGACAAAAGCCATTGAAAATGAATGCATCTTAGTATAATGCAAATATATTAAAGAACCATATATGTGTACTATTGAGCATTAACATGTGTTTCAGAGAGCAGGAGATATGATGACTAGTTGCCTATAAGTATTGTAATGGTGCAAAAAGTCAAACTTCAGCGGCATGTTATCATTTATCCTAACCTTTATTGGAATGTACATCAAAGTTTAGTTGCAGGAATCTGAGGGAACGGATGTAAGAACAAAACTGGACAAGAACATCTGAAACAACCACAACCAAATTCACTCTATCCGGATGGAGCAATTTAACTGGATAGTTTTTTTTTAAAGGCCAAAATTAAATAGAGTAACGAGGCTGTTTTTAAAATGTAAGGAGTAAAAAGTACAGATAATTGCGTGAAAATGTAAGGAGTAAAAGTAAAAAGTCATCTGAAAAATAATTACTACAGTGAAGTATAAATAACCAAAATTTCTACTTAAGTAAGGTAACAAAGTATTTGTACTTTGTTACTTGACACCTCTGCTTAAATTATAGTGAATATTTACACAAATGACCCAGGATTCTCCCCCATGATGTAGCTGCCCTTGGTACTGTCCCAATCGCCTTCATTTCTGGCAACTGCATCCTGAAGTCCCCGACATCCCCTCAGCCGTGGCTCACCGCACCAATAAACCATAAAGAAACAAAAGTATACAAAGTGAACAAAATGTGCATTTCAACATAATATAAATAAATGCGTGTACAAAGAAAGAAGAAAAGAAAGAAAGCTTCCCTTAGTACTCCCACAATGGGGAAATTATTTCTCTACATTTAACCCATTTTCTAGTTGAACTAGTAGCAGTGGTCTGCCATGCAATGGCACAGTGCCCGGGGAGCAGTAAGGGTTAAGGGCCTTGCTCAGGGGCCCAAGGTGGTTTGACTTTTGGTTGCAATCCAGGGGCTTGAACCTGGGTCCTCCAGACTCCAGCCCTCCTCTGCAACCACTAGGCTGCCACTCCCAAAATAAACCAAAGTGTCGGTGCTTGATGTTGCCGCTTTTATAGCTGTGGGGTTGCAGGTTTGGCCATCACATAACCACATTAGGCTGGTTTGAATCATAATCATATCAAAGACTCCAGTTTGTTCATTTGAAAAAGTGGAGCTGGTAACGGAGTCCCAAAAGGTTCTATGCTTGGACTTGGGGCAGAAGATGGGTAGCTGGATCGATATAGATAATACAGTAAGGAATTGACGAGAAGGAATGAGAAAGGAATTGACAAAGCCAGAATAATATGGTGAAATTGACAGCAGTTAACCTTAATCTGAAAATGTGTGTGATAACTGGCTACTTTTGGACCTTCTACGTTCTGCATTTGGGCAGTCACGTGTACAAAGCTTTGTTAGTGCTACTGCACTCGGTGGTTGGTTATAATCTTACACTTTTATATTCTTATATCTTTTATATCTGCAATTCTGTGCTGAGCCAATGCTACCAAATGTTTTGTTTACTTGAATGACAAAAAAGGCAAGTCAAGGCAAGTTTATTTGTATAGCACAATTCAACACAAGGTAATTCAAAGTGCTTTGCATCAACATTAAAAGCAGCAAGACACAATTAAACAGTAAATAACAAATACAATGAAATAAAATGATAAGAAAAGTGGTAAAATAATAAAAAGCACATGTTAAAAAAGTAAGGGCAATAAAGTCTTGAGATTTCTGATGCCAGTAGAGTGTTGGTGGCTCCTCGATGGACAGGGTCCTGTTCAGAGGGGGCATCGGCTCCAGCAGACCTGCGTTACAAGAACCAAGTACAGGTCATGCATGAATCGATGGTTGAGCATCAAGGTAAGTGTACCGGGAAAGCTTATTAAGCTGATTAAAGGTGTGAGCCGTCAGTTTCCGTGGCAACTGGGCCACGATTTGATTGAAGCGACCCTCATTTATTTCCTTTGGCAAGGAAGAGAATTGGAATAACACAGGACTCAATTTGTATAGATTTTAATGTGTATTGACCTGTTTACTCTCTATGTAAAATCATTGTAAATTTAATTGAAGCTTGGCAGTGTCAGCAGAATTAATCCCCCTGGACTCAGCGCCCGCAAAATGGAGCCTTAAGTGGGCAGCGGCGCGCTGACGTGAGCTGTCATCCGTCCCGGGGTGCCCTGGATTTGATTTGGCTGCCGCTGTCCTTATTTCCCCCGGGGCTCCGCCACGCTCGGCCCGAGGCGATGGACGTGAGCCGTCCGGCTGAGTGGAAACGCTCCCGTAGACGTGCAGCGTGTGAGAGATCACCTCTGGGGGCCGATGCCGGCTAATGGATATCTGATGGACTGAGCGAGGAGAGGAAGTGAAGACGGGGAGTGCAGAAAGGTGACGGGATTGTCTGTCTGTTTTCGTGAGCAGTCGAGTGTGATGATGCCCAGAGGATGCTTGTGTACACTCATCAGTCTTTAGTGTTTACGTGTGTGCTAGATTAGGTGTATATTCCCCCCCCCTTCCACCCTTCCCTCCCATAGGATCTCTCACTCGTGGCACTAATGAAGGCTGCTTACAGCATAATGAGAGATGTGGTCAGATAATGGAGGAGGTAATTACTCCAGCGCCCGGCAGCCACTGGTTAAGAATCACATTATTGATCGGCCAAATCCAGAGTTGTGATAGATGGCGGGAAGAGGGGGGGGCAGAACAGAGAGAAAAAGAAAAATCAACTCTGAAAATATACAGCTTGTTTGATCTGGCTGCCAGTCTAGATGGGATATCCATATCTGACCTACTGTGTTGAAGTTTGGGGAAATGCCTGTAAAACATATTCAGTCAATTTTCATTTTGCAAAAAAGAGCCAAAAGAATAATCAGTAGAAAACGATATAGAGATCCAACAAATCCATTATTCCTTCGGTTAAAATTGTTGAAATTTCATGAATTTTCATGAAATTAGTAGTATTATTAGTATAATATTCTGAAAATTATGTTTAAAGCTCATAACAAACCTTTACCAATCAACATTCAGAAAAGATTTGAAAAAAGGGAAAGCAAGTATAACTTAAAAGGAACAGAGATTTAAAAAAAAAAACAAGATTCAGGACTAAATTGATGGAACGTTGTGTTTCTGTGAAAGGAATCAGTTTATGGAACAATCTGAATAAAGAAAACAAAGAATCCAAATCAAACATTACATTCAAAAGAACAATTAAAGCCTGTATGTTAAGTAAATATACTGAAATATGTTAGTTAAGTTTGATTGACATACCCATAGATGGCGATAATTTAATTTTAGTTTTTTATTTACTTAGTTGTTGTTTTTTTATTTGTTATTTGTGAATTTATTACTTGGAAAAATGGGCAGATTAGATAAGATTCTTCTTCTTTCTGCTCCGTTTTTCATTCACAATTTATGAACATTTGTATTTGTATTGAATTGTTTTTTTGTTTTTTTGAATGAAATAAAGAATAAAACTAAAATGAAATGAAATGGAGATGAGGCGCACAAGTGAGTGGAGACAAATACACACCTAAATACCCAGCGCTAAACACCTTCCCTAAGCCGGGAACATCTGCAGTCGTGAGAGTGTGTGTGGTGATCCTGAAAGCTCATTGGGGAGGTACATTTCTGGAATTTGGTTTTTTATTACGACTAAAAGGGGAAATAATTCAGAAAGCAGTGAAATGACATTCTGATTTGACCTTTTCTGACCTTCTCAGCGTTGCCCGGAGCGAACTGACCTAGAGCAGCAAGCTGTTGGGACGTCGAAGTCTGGCCTAAATAGAGAGTTTAAACTGCTACTTACTGTCATTTGAAAACTAATAAATTCCCCTTCGAGACACATTTTATTTATAACCACCCCAATTATACAGTCATGTGAAGAAGACACTCTTGGAATCATGTGTTTTAATTTGTATAAAAACTAGTGCTGTCCAAGTAAACACGTTAACGATGCATTAACTTCACGTCCTCTTAACGCCGACAATTTTTTTAACGCATGAGATTAAAAAAAAAAAAAGGCGCAACATTTCTGGCGCTCGTCGGCACCCGTAGCCTGAGGAAACATATGGTGGATTGAAAGATGGAGAATGAAAAGGGACTTTTGAACAGCAAGTTCACTTTCAAAAAGATGCAGATGGTTCGCTGGACAAGACTAAAGTTATTTGCATGTACTGTCGATTTGAAATTAATTACCATCGAAGTACGTCGAGTCTCAAATACCTGCAGCCAAACACACGAGCAGAGAGCGCCGCGACAAGCACCGTCCCCTACGCCGTAGGCTCTGCGTTGGTGTAACGCGGAACCATAAATCAGCCTAAAGAGCGCAGCGCTCCGCGCCGCTCCGCCCCCCCACCTCGTCAAAAGCAGACAACGCTGTAGCAGCTTGCAAAAAATGACCAGTCAAATCAAACTTTATTTGTTAAGCGCTTTTCTTACAAAATAAAAAATGCAACGCAAAGCGCTTTACATAAAACATAAAACTCAATAATGCCCCCCTGCACACACACACGCGCACAGACGGGCGCACGAGTTTATGGCTGAGGATCAGGTGAGGAAACGGCTGCACATTATAGGTGGAGTAACACTCCCTGCTGTTACATGTGCACTTTATTTGTTTGTAATTTAGTTTTTGTATCCCCCTTGTTACTCCTCCCAAAGCACGACGAGACGCAGGTTTTCTTTTACGGGTTTATTCTTTGGTTCATCTTCTTGAACCTCCCAAAACCGTGAAAACTTAAACATATAATACAGTATTAGTGACAAAGGCTGACACAAATCACACAAATGAATGAATAAACAAAATGATAAACAAAACGAACCTCGTTGGCTGCATGCATGAATGAGAGAAAGTCCTTGGTGACTTAAGTCCTTGTCTTTAACAGTCCTGAAGTTGTAAATATCCTTAATAAATTTACTTAAATCGAGACTTTGCTTGTCAGACCGTCTCGTGAAGCTGCTGCTCGTTCCCGCCATTGAGAGCGGGGCCCACTCATGTTCCGGTTTTCAAAATAAAAGCTTGCGCTTAAAACACGGAAGTATACAAAATAACCAAATAAAATATCAAAGCCCTTTGCATGAAAACAATTAACATGTAATGAATGCTTGCATCTGTTACACTCCCACCAAATCACATCATACTTAATGTGTGATTTCACTAAACTTAGAACAAAACTGTTGCAAGTTAAATATCAACCTTGAACCATTAACTGTAATAATTCAAGTATTACACATTCTATTCTGCTTCAATAATGTGATGACCTTCTGTATGGTCTATCAAGCAAAACTGTCTTAACTTTAGGTTTACCCTTTGTGTCATGTATTGTGTTGATAACTAATAGTTTGACCTTTCTCACTCTGCCGTCTGATGATGGGAAGACTTCATGGACTCTGGCCAGCTTCCACTCGCTGCGAGGGGCTTCATCATCGTGTGGGTGTAGCGCGGCTTGACTTAAGCGTCCGCCCACTCTCAGGACTCCATCTTCATCCAGTATTGGATTCAACTTGAAGATTTTGTTGTGTTTTGTCTTGCGAAGTTCAGGATCATCATCTTTAACTTCTCCCACCTTGCTTTCTCTATGCGGTAGTTCTTGCTGCCATAGAAACTCAGGACCAGAGAACCAATTTGAAGTCTTGAGCTGCTCTGCACACATCTTGTTGTCAGGCAGTTTAGGTTTCTCCTCCTTAAACGGCAATGGCATTTCGAGGTGACCATCGTCTCTTTGAGATACATTTTCTCTCGTGATGGACAGGAACTTGAGGTCATCTTGAGAAATGGGATCTTCTTCTCGAGCTCTTTCTGGGAAGTCTGACTCGGGGATCTTGAGGATGTCTGAAGGAGTGACCTCTTTGACCTTGCATCTGTTCACGTAATGAACTTCAGCCTTCAGGTTGACAGGAGACTCGATATCTGGTGAGACTCGCATGGTGACTACGCGATGACTGATGCCGACGGCGTCTTCAAACTCCACACAGGGATTCCCATGGCCTACGATACTCCACCCCAGGTCAGTGCGTTGCGCGAAAGGCTGATTGGCTTGACCAGCCACGACTTCTCTTGGGAGTAAGGCTTGTGAACAGTTGTAGCCAATGAGAAGGCCGACTTCACAGCTCTGCAGAGGTGCGATGTGTTCTTTCAGGCGCTCTAAATGGGACCAAGACTTAGCGGTTTCTTTGGTGGGGATGTGAGTTCTGTTGGCTGGAATGACGTCACGCGTGTAGGATGGTGGTAAGGAGATTCTTTTGTCCGAGTGAAAGCCTCGAACCTGCAGGTTCTTCACTCTTTGAGACTGTACTACTGTAGTTGAAGTCATAGTTGAGAGCTTTAACTTGACCTGGTCTTTCTTTGCATATAGAGCGTCTGCAACTTCACTGAGTACAAACGTTGTGTCACTTTGTGAGTCCAACAGAGCGTAAACGAGCACCTCTTCTGCTGGATAAGTGGCAGATGAGAGCCAGACTGGAACTATTGCAGCTGTTTGCCCACCGGGTTCTTGTTGGATAACTCTGTGTGTAGAGGCTGTGACTGTCTCGTTATCCTGCTCAGCTCGAGTCCTTTCCTTATTCCTTTCTTGATTTTGGTTGTGTTGGACTTGTGGTGTCTTTCGCTCTCCTTTGTCTCTTTCTTCATGCAGGCAAGTAGGGTGACGCTTCTTGCAAGTGCCACAGACACTCCTATTGCTGCAAGTCTTAGAGTAATGGCCTGCTTCAAGACAACCGAAACACAGCTTCTCGCCTTTGATGAACTTAACTCTGTCTGAGACTTCTTCGTTCAAGAGCTTTCTGCATACATGCAAGGTGTGGCCGGTTTTCTTGCAGAACAGACATGTTTTGGCGGCCTGCTCATTGGAACATGTAGTTAGAGCCTTTGCGTTCACAGTCAGCTGCTTCTGCATGTTGCTTGCTGGTTGCTTTGCACTTTCAGCTTCATTTTGCTTGAGTGAATGCAGGGATGTAACTGGGTTACAGGCGATCTTTGCTTCTCTTGAGAGGAACTTGACAAACTGACTGAAGCTTGGGAACTGGCCGTTCTCTTCTTCCATGTCCATGACTTTCCGGTTCCATCTAGCAATTAGCCAGTCAGGTAACTTTGCAAGAATGTTTCTATTTTCATTGCAGTCGTTCAAGATCTCCAGTGCCTTGAGATGTAGCATGGCAGCTTCACAACTGCGAAGAAAGTCGGAAAACTCTCTGAGCTCAGTGTTGTCTTTGACTCCAATCCTGGGCCATGCATGTAGCTTATCTCTGTATGCCTTAGCGACTGTGAATGGGTTTCCATATCTTTCCTCCAACAGCTCCCATGCAGCAGTGTAGGCTGACTCGGTTCCAAGAAGGAAGTAACCATCGAGTGCATTCTTGACTTGTCCGCTCACATACCTGCGAAGGTAGTATATCTTTTCCCTCTCCCTGATGTTCTTCTGGTCGATCAACGTTTGGAATGACAACTTCCAGTCGCTGTACTTTAACGGATCACCGGTGAATATTGCAGGTTCTGGAACAGGTATACGACTCGCACTCATTGCATCCGAAAGCATTTTAATGAGCTCTAATGTGGTTGGATTAGCTGGCGTAGCTGTTGGTTGAGAAGCTTGAGGTACAGACACCTGAGGACCTCTCTCAGGAAGTGATGGCTTGCGATCTGCTACCAGGACACCCTGTGGCTCTTCATGGATATTTAGCCCTTGGTTGTACACTTCACACTTTGCTCGTGCAGCATTGAACTCTTTTACTGTTTCTAAACTTTTAATCTTTAGTCGCTTTTCTTCAAGCTTGGCTTTAATTTCAGCTGCCTCTTCTTCTCTTTTAATCCTCCACTGAATTTCTTCTTGTTCCTTCTGTTGGCGTCGCTTCATGTCTACTATCTCTTGAGCTGCTATCTTCTTATTGGCTTCTGCCTCCAGATGCTGCAATTCCAATTGTTCTCTTTGTTGTTCTTCCAACACTTTCAGAACGGCTTGGCTTGCTGCAGCCTGTGCGACAGCTTCTTGGTGCTTTACAGAAGATGCATTTGAACGCTCTGAGGGACCTTTCAGAAAGGAAGTGACAGAATCCAATTCACTTATAGTAGAGTTCCAAAGAGAACCAGCTTCCGGCCAATCTGGCTCATCTTCATGTGGGAGCTTCCCATCCAGGTAAGCTGTGACCTTAGCAATGATGAAATCCGAAACTTGTGTGCAGAGATCTACTGTTCTTCGTATGTCTTGGTCTGGAGTTGAGACTCGGCGCAGGTCTTCATAGACACGGTGAACGTCTCCTGAAAGGACCTCGACATCACGAAGGATATCTCGCAGTAAACACTCTGAAAACGCCTCTGTAGTCTGTGATAACACCTTCTTGGAGAGTTTTACGTGTGTTCTCCATTTATTGTAAGAGTAATTGAATCTTTGTTTGAGTGTTTTAATTTTTTCTTCTTGCATAGCTTTTCCCTTCTCTGTCAGGGTACGGGTACGCTCGCTGTGTCTCTGCAGCTGTTCTTCTTCTGCTGGTCGGGATTCAACATTGCCCGCATCATCCTTTAGAAGACGTTCAGGGACTTCACTTCCATCATCAGCTGGCCCTGCCTTAAGTATTGACTCACTAGAATCTGACATAGCTAAGCTGTGGTAAATGTAAGCTGAATTGTTAGCTCAAATACTCAACATAAAGCTGCATTAATTGGAAACGTCTACTCTGTGTCTAGTGTCTTTAAGCTGAAATGGAATAATATATGCTGAAATACTTCACCAATT
Organism: Cololabis saira; assembly: GCF_033807715.1. Classification (NCBI taxonomy): domain Eukaryota; kingdom Metazoa; phylum Chordata; class Actinopteri; order Beloniformes; family Belonidae; genus Cololabis; species Cololabis saira. The sequence goes on along the minus strand of NC_084587.1, from coordinate 9,068,648 downwards.
CAAAATACTCTTCACTGTACTTCTGACTGATAATGTACTAAAATAGCTTAAAATGCACATATAAACCAAAATATAGCATAAACTTAAATATCAGAAGGTAAATAAGCTTCAATGTATATTCCCAAAAATACACTTTAAAGTGGCAGAAAATACTTTCACTCTCAAAACAAAAGCATTTAACTGTAAAATTTAAATATTTAACTCCAAACTTAAATCATAAGCTTCAATAACCTTAGATGCAAGACTCAAATGCAATACACAAGACAGCAGTAAATAGTACCATCACACAATACACCATGGAATCAGCTTCACTTAGTTTAAACTTTAAACTTTTAAATGTTCCCTTGAAAGTCTCTGATTCAGTCCGTGTCTTCTTTTTCTATTCGTGTGTGCATCTCACTTATCTGCATATCTTTGCTACGGTCGCTGCAGGTGTTCAACGCCCACAGGCTGGGCGCGTGATTGACAGCTCGACCACGACTGCGATGCACACTGGACACGAGCAGGCTGCGGGATCTTGCTTCACTGTCTTGGGAAAGCTTCACCTCCGACGTCGATGAACAGTCCCGAGTTTTCACTGTTACTCCTCCCAAAGCACGACGAGACGCAGGTTTTCTTTTACGGGTTTATTCTTTGGTTCATCTTCTTGAACCTCCCAAAACCGTGAAAACTTAAACATATAATACAGTATTAGTGACAAAGGCTGACACAAATCACACAAATGAATGAATAAACAAAATGATAAACAAAACGAACCTCGTTGGCTGCATGCATGAATGAGAGAAAGTCCTTGGTGACTTAAGTCCTTGTCTTTAACAGTCCTGAAGTTGTAAATATCCTTAATAAATTTACTTAAATCGAGACTTTGCTTGTCAGACCGTCTCGTGAAGCTGCTGCTCGTTCCCGCCATTGAGAGCGGGGCCCACTCATGTTCCGGTTTTCAAAATAAAAGCTTGCGCTTAAAACACGGAAGTATACAAAATAACCAAATAAAATATCAAAGCCCTTTGCATGAAAACAATTAACATGTAATGAATGCTTGCATCTGTTACACCCCTGTTTTGATCCCGCTTAGGAGAAGGGGATATTTTTTGAGCCTTTTATTTTCCTCCATATGTTTATAAATGCATATGGTTCATTGTTTTACATTGAGCTGCTTAAAAAAACAAGGAATCTTAAATTAGTCTTTACAAGTGTAAAGTTGGGGACTACATTGTGTTTGTATTTATGAAGGAATGTTACATTCAGGTCAAAAGCTTTTTTTGTGTAAAGTTGAATAAACATTGGCATAAAGCAGCCTATTTGCCCTTTCTCAGGTTGTTAACAGTATTAAAAACATTAAAAAAATACCTTGAGGTAATTTAGAACAGCACAAAATGTGTGAATAAATTAATCGCAATTAATCGCATAGTTAATTACAGAAATCATGGATTAATTAAGATTAAAAATTTTAATCGTTGGCCAGCACTAATAAAAACATAACAGGAACCGTCACACTTTAGGGGTCTCAGTATTATAAGAACAACACCCCTGGAGGATTTTTGTTTTGTTTTTTCCAACTAAACAGAAAGTCGAATCGTTGCCTTAATCTGACTGATATTGACATTTTAACAGCCATATTTACACCTTAGTCGGGCTGTAGTTGAACCCAACTGAAGTTCCTGAGATCGAGCTTTTAGTGCCAGATAATGCTCCTAATCTGAGTTATTCTGGCATGTATACCAACACACACTTAGCCGAGCTAGCAACTGTCCCGGGACTCCCCCCTTCTGGAAGAGACGACAATACGAAAGCCAGAAAATAAACACAGTAAGAGAACACGAACAACAAAGAAGGAAACGGAAGAACGCAAAAGTGTGTGTGGCGCCACCTAGTGGCGCAGAGTTGAACACACCTCACTCAATAATCGATTGTCTTCCAATAGCTTGATTTAGATGTGCATGTAACCACACTGAATGTCTCACTGGAGCTTCTTTTGAGCTCAAGGGGAAAAGTGAGAAACAGTTGGGATTTTTCTTTTTGTGGTTGAACAGCAAAACCTCTTAATTGGAGGAGCAGTATTAGTTTGACACTGAAACAGTTGAACTCAACTCCTCTACACTCACACTCATAAAAATAAACGTCTTCCACAAATATGCACTTCAAACACAGAACAGTGACATTATGAATTCAATTCAAGAGGCGTCTGTGGCGGTAGCTCCAGTTGTTAAATGTCAGCAGCCCTCCAGACGGCACCGATGATTAGAGTCAAGGTCTGCACGGCGACTGTCTGCGGGATGTTTCCGCGTGGCAGTAAGTACGGAGCCTTCATCGCTGCGGCTTTAGGTTTTCATTAAATCAGTAGCGGTGCCTCGACGCTCGTCCCCAGAGGTTGCCTTCGGTAAGCTCAAGACGATCAATTCCCACTCTGGGAATAGAGAGACCAATGTGGGAGGGGGTATACTGTAGGACGGGTGGATGGACACAGCGAGGGAGGGGAGGAATAGACGCTGAGGACTGATGACCTGAAGCTCCACCGGCCTAGAAACGCCTTCATTTCTGCAATGGCAAATGAGGAAGAAAGTCGGGAGCTCCGGGAAGGAGGAGAGAGGAATACTGAACAAGCATCCCTGTAAAATCCCTCCAGCGTTTAAAGTTTGTAAGCGAGTTCTGACCAGAGGGTTATGAAGTCAATCATGGCACGTGGAGCTCAAGTTTAATGCGTTTTACCGAGCGCTCATGTGCCACAGGACACTTAAAGTAGCCTCGCTATTTGTGTCATTGACTATCTCTAAAATACTCCACTTTCTATGACGTGTGGGCCTCATATGAGCTAAAATTGGGCAAGGTATCACTTGGGTTCTGCTGGTTCCCATTACGTTTGCCTGTTTGGACTCTGAGCGAGATCTACCTACTTTTTATGTAGCACCCACCTGGTTAATATTCTGAAATGGAGCGTTTGGGCCGGGAACTAGATAGCATCCACACAGTTTGCCATTTTCTTAGCCCAATCAAATCCCTTATAGGCCCCCAATATACTGTATTTTCGCGACCATTTGGCGCGCCGTGTGGAAAGGCGCACCCTTAGTTTTGTGTGTCATTTTTGGATTTAAAACACACACATGGCGCACTGACCGAAAAGGTGTCGTCTACACACACGGAGCGCCGCCTTACAACACACACACGCGCGCCGCACAACACACACACACAAGCATACAAGTGTGCGTATTTGAAAATAGTGCGGGAGCAAAACTTAGTTTGATTGTACTTTATTTAAGTTATTACATTAATCAAACCCTTTGAAATCTTCATCCTCCGTTTCTGCATTCATCCGAGCCTGATCGCGCCGAGACCGGGAGAACTGCTGCGCGCTGCGACGGGCACGAGCCAGGCGGCAGCTCTCTGGCCGTGCTGAGCAGCCGAGTCATTTTCTGTGCTGTGCGGCCCCTCGGAAATGATGCTGGCTTTTGCAAAAGCCTGAACAACAGTCCAACCCAGCAGACACATCAGCCCACGCATCTACAATCCTTCAACAGTAAACGATGGCCTTCGGGCCCGCCACTGCGGCGCAGCTCCCCCGGGAGCAGCGTCTCCTTCTCGGTAGGGAGGCCAAGTCGCCTCAGGTGTCCCGCCACGGAGCCGCCGCCGGGCAATCACGGGCAATTCACGCGCCTCCCTTCCCCCTTTAACTTCTCATTGTGGCCTAAATTACGTCCATCTTATGGATCCGCGACGCAGCCCTACGCCGTAGGCTCTGCGTTGGTGCAACCATAAATCAGGCTTTACAATAATACAATGGGCGCATTGCGTCATTGGGCGCGCTGTACTTTTTTTTTTTTTAAATAAGACGTTTATATGCGCCTAATGGTCCCAAAAATACGGTACTCTAAATATCCCACATACTTCTCATTTGGCGCCCAAAATCATGATTCCATACGTCACCTGTGGCATTTGTCCATTTCCCGCCCACTTTGTACCTAAGTAGCCCACTTTTGATACAGAAGGGACCCATGTGGACCTGCTGGAAGGAGGCACTGGCATCAGTTTTGAGACATTTCATATGAGAATTCACTCATTTAAGGTATTAAACAAAACAAGTATGTGGACTCTTATTTCATGCATACATTTGCCATGAAATGTTGTCTGTTCTACATCCAACTCATAAACACTATGAGCTGAAGATGGTAACGCAAAAGCAGTGATCATTTCTCATGTCTTTATTGAACACACCCATCAAATATTAATTTGCAGTGCTGGAGGTAAAAGTAAGTGAAACCAAGGACAAGTTACTTCAGTGAAGGCTGATTAGATCCACCCCTCACAAAAAGGGGATCAATCAAGAGTGCTTGATCTCCACCTGCGACCCTGGTGCAGCAGGATAGTTCGTACGGGGGCTAAATTACTGAAGCGTCTCCATGACCAGCAAATGGCCACGTAGGAGAATTTTCAGGAACCTTAACAGGGCTGAAACATGTAGGGTTAGGTCTTCACAGAGCAGCCCCGAGAAAGTTCAGGGAAAGGTGTTCCTGACTCGGTGCTGATTGGATGTGCCGTGGACAGACGGTGACGTCCATCAGTCATCTCAGCGTCTCCTTCGAGTAAAAGTTGCCTCTTCTCCATCATTGCCACCATTGAGAACCATTCAAACTACGGCTGGAGGATTTGGTCAAATAAAGGATTTTTTATGTGATTTTTTTCTTCTTTTTTGAATAAAATCTAATAGTTATTATCAGCCTGTAAATATACGACATGATATGGACTGGGGTTGAACCACAGTTTATCAAATGCCATGGTCTGTCCAGCACAGAACAAAAGGAATTATAGTAATAAAAGAAATCTAGCATCCAACTTAGTAACTGAGACTTCAGAAGAAAGTTATAAAGACTCAAACAATGGCAGAATGCTGCATCAGCCAACACTGACTGCTGATCTGCATTATTGTTTGAAAATGCCCCGAACTGCTGTTGCAGAGCATTAGTGCAGCTCTCCTACATGCTACAACAAATTGCGGCAAAATGTTATTGACAGAACGCCATTAAAATCTCATTATATTCCCAGCCACAAAGTAACATCAGCACACTGCGGCCGAGTGAGAGCTTGCTGGTTGCATGTCTAATGGAAACTCTCAAAGCCTTTCAATGAGAGGAAATTAAAATTACAGTGAGCACATTGTCTTCTTAATCTGTTCATCTCAATCCATATTTATGCCACGGTGCCCCTGAATGAGTCTGCATCTCAGAGTTTGAGCTGCAGTTTCATTTTCTCTGTGCTATCCGGCCTTCATCTTGTTTGATCGCAGCTGTAGTTCTGTAGGGAAGGAAGGATGCTTCGGATTTGTTTTAACTCTCCAATGTCTTATGCTCGCCTCCACAGTTCGCTTTGCTTATTTCTTATTAGAAACGAGTAGAAAATGTCTAGTCTAGCAGTATATCTGCTAATTGAGGCCATTTGACTTTTTTATTTTGTAGGACGACATGTTTTTGTGCCCTTTACTTAACACTTAACAAGGAGGGAAAGGAGAGCTGTAGGTATTTACGGCATTAGAAAAAGCGTTGTCTTCACCTTTATCTGTGGCTCCTTTGGAGTAGTTCAGCACCCTGCGTAACTTCGATAGCCTGCAATCATTTCAGAAGGAAACAGACTGAGATTCACCAGGACCGGCTTCTACTGAAAACCAGCGGATTTGGCTCAAGTTGTTGCTGATTGGTTGAATTCCTGCAGGCTTGCCGATGGTTGGAGTTAATGGCCCGTGAATGCACGCACCTCTTGTACCCAATCGAACACGTTTTTGATACATCAGCATGTTATCAGCTCTACATTTTCACAATTTCTTGTAAATTACCTCATATTCTGTTCATGTTCATACATGTTCGGGCCAGATCCAGATACCAGAACTGGTCGGTCTCCCAGCTACACATCTGCATTCACCCCTGTACAGGGGGCTCATGTGATTTGAGAGCAGACACCAGAGAACGGGCTGCTAAGTAAAGGGTTAATCCAGTGCAATAGCCAAGCTATTTGGCAGTTGGAAACCCTAGTGGGAAGAGAAAAAGAAAATGACTTGATCTGTGAGTGAACACTGTGAGTGAATGCTGGCGCAACCTGGTGCCGCTGCTCGCCGCTGCTCGTCGCTCACCTGGCGTCTTTTTTCCGTCTTTTTTCCGGCTGTTGATGTTTCCAAGTCTGCATCCACAATGTGGGCCGGTAGGACATACATCCTGCTTGTCTGTGCCTGGCTCTTTCTATTGCCTGTTCACCTGCCAGTGACGAGTCTGCTGCAATACCCGGCCGCTGACCTGCTCCGGCTGTGGTTTCACCTGCCTGGACCTGCGCCGGAGGCTCTCCACCTTCACCCGGACATCGCCTTTCAGCCCCGCCGGAGATATATCCACCGAGGGCCCCGCCAGCATTTCCACCATAACAGCTCTACAGCAATAAAATCCATCTGGTCCAGCTTTCGTCGCCCTCCACGCTCCACCAGCCGGGCTGTCGACCACAGTGTGTTAGCCCGCCTAGCTCGGTCGGCTAACACTACCACCAGCTGTGACAACACTTCACTCAACTTTGCTCTACTCAACATCCGTTCACTGACAAGCAAAGGACATCTCATCCAGGACCTCATCACCGACCGTAAGCTTGACTTTCTTTGTTTAACCGAGACATGGCAACAGCCCAACGACTTCTCACAGCTGAATGAATCCACTCCATGTGGGTTTGTTTACATCGGTCAACCCCGTGGCTCCGGCCGGGGAGGAGGTCTCGCGGTAATTCACCGCGAGAACTGGAAAGTCGGTGTCTGTGCCTGTGTCCAGCTTGTTTGAGTCCACTGTGTGCCAGCTGTCTGGTCCCACTCCAACCATCATCGCCACAGTCTACCGCCCCCCCAAACTCAATAATCAATTTTCAAATGACTTTCAAATGACACCTCCACCTTTAAAACCAAACTTAAAACCTTTCTGTTTAGTAAAGCCTATAGTTAGTGTTTAGTAAACCTCTAGCTGGTGTTGGTAAATCTCTATGTAGTGTAAACTCTAGTGTGTTAGAGTTGCTCCTGTAGTTTCTTGTGCTGCCCCCCCCTTTTCTTCTCTTTTTTCTCTTTTGTACATGGTGCAGCGTCCTCTGCCGGTGACGAAGAGCATCTCTAAATGCAAAACACCGGAACCTGCAGCGTGGGAGTGAGAGGGGCAGGGTAACGGCCGGGGCAGGCGGGGGAGAGGTTTGTCCCTCAAGACTCTTCTCCCTGGCCCTGCCCCTTCTCAACCTTTCCCCGACCCTGAACCTAACCTGGGACTTGCTGATTGGGCCGGAGTTTCGGGAGCTGCGTGCTGGCCTGCGGTCCCCACCCCCGGTCATCCCGTTGCTGCTTCCACCTGCCTGCTGTGCTGTTGACGTCCCCGACCCCCAGTCTGGCCCTCGGCAGGAGGGTCCCCCCTTATGAGCCTGGTCCTGCTCAAGGTTTCTTCCCTCCTAAAGGGGAGTTTTTCTTTGCCACTGTTTGGCTTAAGGTTTTTCTCCCACTAGGGGAGTTTTTACCTGCCATTGTTTATGTAATAATTGCTCGGGGGTCATGTTCCGGGTCTCTGGAAAGCGTCTAGAGACAACTTTTGTTGTATTAGACGCTATATAAATAAAATTGAATTGAATTGAATTGGAGTAGTGATATGATTGATAGGAATTCTGGATACGAGCGGCTGAGTTCTGGACCAGTTGGAGCTTCTGGATGGACTTGTGGGGGAGGCTGAAGAGGAGGGAGTTGCACTAGTCCAGACGGGATGTGACAAAGCATGGATCAGGATAGCAGCGCTGTTGGAAGTGAGGGACGGATGGAGGCGGTTAATATTGTGAAGATGGAAGTAGGCTGACCGGGTTACATTATTAATGTGGGTTTGGAATGACAACGAGCTGTCAAAGACGACACCCAGGGTCTTAACCTGAGGGGAGGGGGGAACAGATGAGTTGTCAATGGAGATGGTGAAACTGGGAATGCTCAATGAACCACGTTTTTGGAGATCCCGCCACCTCCGTCTCCTGGATCTGGGTCCTACACAACTGAACCGAAACGCCTCATGTGTTATAACCAAGATACGTCGTCGACATCTTAGGAACTTAGGGTCTCTGAAGTTCACTTCTCCTTTTGAACGCCTGATAAGACTGGAGCCCATGAACCCTGGGCGTGTTGCAGTAAAGCTATCTGCATGCTCTTTACTTCTTTTATTGGATTATCACACAAACATAGTTTGTACCACACCCAAATCATGTAATGCAGAGAAAAAAAGTGTTTTTCATCAGTAAGAGATCGGGCTGGAACACATTTTTTACAAGCCTTCTCTAAACTAATCAGCTTATTTCCTGAAGGAAATAGGAAATGGATCAGTGACCTCTGACCTAAAGATCTTCTTTTTTTTTTCTTTGTCTCAGATGATACGCTTCGACTGATTGAACCAAGCAGCTTCTGTGATCTTTGCAGACATTTATTGATCATGACAAGACTTTCGAGTTATGTTTGAGACCAACTGTCAGCGGAGGAAGTTAGAGACACCCCGTGTATCCATCCAGCATGCCAACTCGTGACATTTCGTCAAGCAGGACAGGACTTACGCCTCGTTCCCAAAATCATTCTCCAAGAACAATGGAGGCTTTAAACGTACCACAGCAGCCTCTGGGATGGCCGTCCTGCATTCTTGCCTCATACTTAAAAGTATTTTTAAACCTATACAGCATGTGTTTGTCCTTGTTACTTTCCTCTCAGCGATCCCTCAGACGGAGGCCCCTCTCATCTCCGAGCAGCTCGACACTTAACACTTCGAGTCCATTGGGACCGCTATCTCGGAAACGTGCTCCTGATGTTTGTTTTTCCACGTTGGCGGCCACTGAAACAAAAGGTGATGGATCGCGCTTCCTTTTGCCCCCTTTTCCTGCCAGGAGGAGGAATCTCTTCTCCGCCAGTGTCAGAGGCGTGTGGGAGCACCGATAACGGCAGTTTTCATCAGCAGTCACACGGCTCATTTTACGCTGCGCGACTAATGGAGGGGCGTCTCGTCCAGGAAGGGTAATGCTTTCAACGAGGACATCGGCGGAGGCTAACGGCCCGACCGTCTCCGCTCAATGACATTTACACTAACTTTTACGAGGTGCTTCTGCTGATAAATTATAAACTGATCTAACGTTGATGACAGAGTACAGCCAAGACCTTTATTTCCAGATGATGTGTCCTGCAGGTGAATAGGAAAAAAAAATAGTTTCCATTTGGTGCTTTGATCCCAATTTCCCTCCGTTTGAACCCCTTGTACTGAACATGGCCGGGGGAGATTCGCTCCCTCGTGACGGCCTGGTCTCGTGAAGTAGAGCAGCAAGACTGGCCTAGTGCATGTCTGTGTTATTAATATGCATCTTTTGTTGTTTTGTGGGTCATTATACACCAAGGGTCAAATCTGTCATGTCAAATCTGTCATGTAGCCTTTAAAATCTGCAAAAATATTTTCTGGATCATCTGCAAGACCATCATGATGAATCGTCATCTGAGAGATCACCCGGGGGCTCAAAGAAATGAGGTAAACATTTGTGTATATTGTAGTTTCAGAAGGGTCTAGATTTGGACATGCAAACAATTATTTATTTTATCTTTTAATATAAGATTGAGAGCGAGAAGCTTCACGTATGATTTAGAGTTTAAACCAGGGATGTATGATCCAACATTGGAAGAATGGGCACAAAAAGGCACGACAGCAAGTTTCCAAGATGCAAAGACAAAGTATAACCTTTAAAATAAAGACTTATTTAGATTCTTGCAATTGAGAGATTATTTGACAAAAGAGATAAGGTCAAATTAAAGGAGCTTGAGGCTCCTTTTAAGAAATGAGACTCTCTAGCGCCACCCTTCACCACGACGGCCGTTGGGGGTACTGCAGCCAACAGTGAAGCCGGCACGGGAGAACGGGGAGAACGTGCATGCAGCATCATGTGACGTCACATCCGCAGGACAGCGCGGGAAATTCGGGACCGAATTGCAGCACATTTTGCAGCACACAGCCTGTTCAAGGCAAAGAAGAGATACACTAGAGGGCTCATTCTTTTGGGTTTGGAACGCTTCATCTGACATTATTACTAGAAAACTTAAAATGTATACGGATTTTTTTCATAAATCTTGCCACAATCCGGCCTCAGGCTCCTTTAAACTATGAATAAAGTGATTGGTGTTATTATTAATTCATACAAACAGAAAGGGTCTCGGCCCATTTCTGCTCTCCATCAAGCTTTGGGTGAGAGCATAAAGGAATCAACACTTTATATAAAAGAGAAATGGGAAGCAGAACTTAAAATCCAAATGCAAGAGGAGGAGTGGTACCACAAGTGTGAGACACAATGTACAAGTTAATTAATATGGAGGGAGTTCTGCTGGAAAACCAAACTCGCTGTTTGATAACACCAAAGATAAAATCTAAGCAGCTCTCTGTACGACAAGACTGCTGGAGATTATGTGGGATTGTGGAGGCAGATCATACACACATCATCTGGAATTGTAAAAAAATTAGGATATACTGGCAAAACAGTTGTTAAAAATGTATTGGGATATGAAATCTGAAATACAGTACTTGTCCAGTGATGTATCTGGGTAATATCGAGAAGGTTGTGATGAAAGAAGATTTGTACTTGACCAAAATATGACTTGCAGCAAGTAAGAAAGCCGTCACAAGAAACTGGCTCAATGTGAAACCTCAGAAACAGGAGCAGTGGTTGGAAACTGTCCAGGAAATCCTTGTTATTGAAGTCCTTGATTTACCGGTTGACACCCAAAGAAAATGTTTTTGAAAGAAATTGGGAAAAATGAAACTTATATGAGACTTGACACCAACTGAACAAATAGAGACTGGAACCGTGGACTGAATAATAGTATCTGCAGTTTGTAAGTGTAAGTTTAGAAACTTTTACCTTGTTTGTTGTATTGATTTTGCCTACATAGATGTGAAAACTCAATAAAAATTTAAGTAATGAAAGAAATAAACCACCTGGATAAATGAAATAATTGATGAAAGTATAGATCCATGACTTTCTGGAAGGATCAGTAATACATGTGCCTCCCTGTTCGTGGCTTGAAAAGAAAGAAAGAGCAGACCAAGAATACGTGGAAGGTTGGGATGCTGCAGCACGATGTCCCGCCGGCCCAACTGATACACATCTAAACATTTACACGTAGCATAAACATCAGCTCGCAAAACATAATTATCAGCATCAACAAATCAATAGCAGTGCTCTGAAATACTTACTTACACTTCTTTTTGTCAGAACCAGAATCAACTTTATTCGTCGAGTTTGTGCAAACAAATGAGGCAGAATCTAAATGACACAGGAACAGCGTTTACAGACATGTTCAGAGGAACTTTGAGAAGTTCAACGTTCAGAGGAGCGATGGCCAAAGGGATGAAAGTGTCTGACGGGATTTTGGTGCAGAAAATTCAGGTTTTGTTTTGTTGCATTTTGTTTCATCCTCCAAAGAATTCAACATAATAAAACATTTATGTATTAATCAATCATTCAGACACCTGTTATCCCAACACTTCCACCAGAGGTCGTTGCAGCTCCTCCACTTCGCGTGGCCACGGCAGCAGACACGCTCTCTCAATCTAACTTGTACTGTTTAGTGAAAGTAAGTGATGTGCGGATCAATACTGAAATATCGATGCTTCCAATACCAGTTCTGTGAGCTCTAAAATCGATTCTCAAATGAAAATATCAATACTTTTGATACGTCAGTCATTTGTGCTAATGAATTTCATTAATTAGTAACTAAACTATTCAGATTTTGTCCAAATGACCCGCTGCTGGTAGAAACCCCTTTTTTTCATTTTTATAGTAGTTTGTTTTTTTATTATTCTCTTATTTATTTTTTAATGGTCTTATTATTTTACTTAGGTTCTTTTTTTAGTGATGGAAACACCTCTTTCAAACACATAGCTTGGCTATATTGTGAATGAGGCCACCGCCTGAGTATACTTCTGAGTTTAAAATAAATAGCTAAATAAGTGACTATGATGTCTTGTATTCTTAAACTATCTAAAATACATACATTTTTTTTTTGATTTACCAGGTACATTAGGTTTATTTGCACAATGTATCAGTATTGAATCGATATCGCCGATACCTACCTGAATCTTACTCAATATCGGATCGGAAAGGAAATCAGTGGTATTGAATGTCACTAGTGAAAGTACGAATGCAAGATCCCCTCTTATACGTCTCCAGGAAGCACCTGACTACAGTTACATCGTCTGAGCTGAAAACTTCACTGGCAATTAAAAGTTCACGTGTGAACAAATCTTTTACACATTTGACTTTAAAACCAAAGTGTTTCGACTCAACTCAGCTCGATCTTTATTTATAGAGCAACCGAGGTTGACTAAAGTGCTGTAAAAACAGCTGAATAAAAGGCATATATTACAAAGATAAAATAAATAGAATAAGAAGAGTAATACAAGAATACAATGAAATAAAAAATAAGAGTAAAATATTTAAAAATTTGAATATGTTTGAAACAACACTTTGCCAGAATCCACTAAAACTAATCAAAAGCCAGTGAGAAAAAAAAGATTTAAAGCTGATTTAAAAACGTCACGTGATCGTGCAGATTGAACATGAGATGAGTCTCTGGGCCACCGCCATATATATATATATATATATATATATATATATATATATATATATATATATATATATATATATATATATATATATATATATATATATATTCTAATTATTTTATCTAATTATAAACTTATTGTTTATTGGATGGATCCATTAGCTGCCGCCTCGGCGACCACTAATCTTCCTTGGGTCCATAAAGTACATAGAATATTACATAAATGATAAGATCTAAGACATAAATACATACAGTCATACATTCCTAGCATAACTACACTTATTTAGTGCCGGTGACTCATAGAGAGTACACGGGCCAGGGGAAGTCTTTTAATGATTCATATTTTTCCGGTTTTATCCACAAAAGTCAGTGGTGGATTTGGGGGGTGGCCGTGGCGGCAGGACGTATTTTAAGGATGCACACACTTATGACCTGCCCTCATGGTAACATACATATTCACTTCCATATGATTGGGTTTCTTGGCCACCCCATTTAAACCCGCCTGGCTCCGCCCCTGATAACAGTGGCTACACATGTAACATCAGAGGACTGAAAATGAGCAGAATGTGTAAATTTAAATTCATAGAAAGGAGACATAATGTGTCAGACGTTTGGTGTCACCGGCACTAAATACCAGGATATCGTGCCAGTGAGACGGTTTAATCCGCCGGGTGGGATTTTCTCGCTTTTCTCTTTCCTTTGCTGCAGGATCGGTGCTCCAAATGTTTACATCTTTCCTCATGGACCCAACTTATTTATCACGAGTCAGAAACGTCTGCGCGCAGCTGTGCAGGCACCTAACTCATAGCCGCATATGTCTGGTGTAGATACACTCAGTCCCTCTTTCATCACGGCCCGATTTATGTCCCCGCAGCGCGCGGTAAACAAAAGCATAAATCACCTACGCTTCTCCTCAACTAGCTGACTGAAAATTCATGGTTCCTCAGCGCCACTAAATCACGGCGGTGGCGAGCGCCCGGGAGAGGCTGAGGAGGCTAATGCACACCGTCCGTGAATACCATCGGCACCGAGGCCAGTCCAATACGTCTAAACACAGTCAGCCCGGTGATGCATGGCCGTGTGGTGCTGAGCGGCCCTGTGGGAGCAGAGAGCCACTGCAACGGCCTGGGCTGAAGATGTTTCACCGGGGGGACAGTTTGAGGGATGGCACCTTCCTGGTTAACAGACAATTAAAGCCCACCAGCATAAACAATAGAAGCTTAACGGAAACGTGCTTCCTTCCCTCCATAGTGTGTTTCCGCACACACGTGCAGGACTCGGCAGCAGGACACGTGGACCTGCTTCCACGTGTTCGTCCTCCCGGCATTTATGTGCAACTTTGTCTTAGACATGATGTTTCCTTCATGCAACGTTAATAGATGTGTTTTAGGTGAGATATTCTACCAAAATATCTATTTAGTTGTCAGGAGTGGTAGATTAGGACCCAAACGCAGGAGAGACCAGGAGGCAGGAGTTCCAAAAAAGGTGATTTAATATTAAAAAAAATAAACGAAAAGCGCTGCTGTTGATGGTTTGTAGAGATACTGGGATTCCTGGGTAATAGGGGGAAGGGTAGTCATGAATTGTTTATTTTCTGCTGTTTTGTTTTTGCTGTTTGGTTAGTTTACCTTAAACAAGGAAGCCATGGCCCGGTATATGGAGAAAATAATGATTAACAGTTTGGATCCATATGAAATCCCTACTAAAGAGTGGAGCTGCGACGAGGACTTACTGTCGCAGTTCTGCACAACCGACGTCTTCGGCTACCTTGTTTGCGAATGTTTGGCAGCTGCTTTGGTAAATGTTTGACTTGCCATGTGTTTCAATAAATTAGTATAATAGTACAACATACAGTACATGTTTTGTATTACTCTTACTTTTTTCTTTTCTTTTTTTTCACCGCTATATTATATGCTTGATCTGGTCTGGCGTTCGTACAAATCCTGCTTCGCCCAACTTTTCGCTCACCTTTTTGTAAATCTCACTATCCCGGTACTTTCTAACGTCTACACATGACAAAATGTTCATATCTTTCATCACATTTATGAAGTGATTAGTCTCCTCCTCACTCCAAAAGTGTGGCGTGGTCTTGCGTTTCGTCATGTTTATAAGAACTTCCTGGACTCAAAAGACCAAGATTCCTTACGAAAAGAACATGCGCAGAAAACAAATTCATCGGATATCCCGTTAGGCGTTTACATGACCAAATATTCGGGTTAGAAAAGAATTAACCCAGGGGTCATATTCGGGTTTTTAAATATGAGCAAATACCGGTTATTCAAAGGGGTTATTGGTGTTTACATGGCCGTGCGCAACCGGGTTATTGCTAATATTCCAGTTAGAAAAGGGTTATTGACTGCATGTAAATGTAGTCTGTGTGTCCAGAGTTTAATCTGTGATTCTGTCCCACATACACTCAGAGCTGTACCTGCAGGCTGCTCTTACTGCCCGACTCCTTCTGATGGACATTTTATTGCTTGCATTTAGTTTGACATTTGCACACTTCCCTTTTTTCCAGCCCACAGTCAAGCGCATGAGCTTTAATTAAATGTTCCAGCGTAGGAAAAGTCTGTAGCAAAGAAATGCAACAAAACTTTCAACATGGATTCATAAGGGCACCGTGATCCTCGGTGCCACGGCTTTAATTACTGTAATCATTTCCTTTTCACAGGCGACGCCAGCGCAGCCGTTTTTTAAGTGCGTGTGACTGAAAGCCCTCCGTTCTCAGAGCACTTCAGTCTGAGCTGGATGGCCGAGTGTTAATCACGCCGGGGGTCATCGTTTTCACTTGAGGCCGTTTGAACCACGTTTAATCATCTTTAGTGGCCCGGATCTAATCCGGGAGTCCGGCCAAGATAAAGGATGTGTTTATGCTCAGTAATGCTACAGTAACTCAGCAGCAACTGCAAAGTGCAAGCAAACACGGGAAGCTGAGTCCTCGGCACTCGCAAACACTGGCAGCGGATTTGATGCACGGCTCCGTGTTTGCTAAGAAGGTGGGCCAGCTTTCCTGCCGGCTCAGCGTGAGATTAGCTCTCTGATTCTGTAAAACACGTCTCTGATCTCTTCAAAAGCTGGTTTCGGGATGACAAACTGCACCTCGGAACGGAAATTTGCATCGCATCAAAGCCGACGACACGTCTGGGCTGATGGGAAACACGGGATACGCAGATCCCAAACAAAAACCTGCATCCAGATTGGATCAATATCACAGCACATCCGAGTTTACCTCGGTTAGAGCTGTCACACAGAGCTGTGCACGACTTCATGAACCTGCATGATGAGTAATTCCCTAAACTTTTACAATTTAACATCTCAAACATCAGCTGGAAAGAAAGTGTATTTGTTCAGGTGTCATAAATATGGAGGTACTGATTTAATAAAGTTTCTTTTTGTCCATGCCTTTACAATTTATCACAGTCACAAGATGGTGTGGTCACAGAACGCATCTTAAAGGACAATTAAGTAATAAAACATCAACACACCCGTCAAACCACACACAACACTTCGCCAGATACTGGTTCATCCACAGGACAAAATACACTCAGAAAACAAATGTAACACCATTTATGAAATACCATCCCAGTCATGCAATAAAACGTACATCTGGGAGACAGGGAGGAGCTTTATTACAAGGAAGAAAGAACATAAAACACAACATGTGCAATCTGTCTACCTCATAAACATCCTACCTGCTTTTTTGGCACTGTTTTTCTTTTCTTTCCCGTACTGCACTACTTTTTTCTTTTTCATTCTAATGTATATACTGTTTATATTTTGTAATTATATATTTTTTACTTTTTTTACCCTTTCCCTGCATGTGTGTGTTGAGTGTACTACTGCTGCACAGAGTGAATTTCCCCATTGAGGGAGGTATAAAGGACATTCTTATCTCTTATCTTATCTTAAAAAGGAGTGCGAGAAGGAGACAACAAGGGCAATAAAAGGGGGTGGGGGGTGGTAGTCTAGTGGCTACAGAGGTGGGCTTGGGTTTGCAGAGGGTTCTGATGGGACTCTGATGAAGGCGGAAGGAATCGCTGAAACATGTCAGGTAATTAAAAAACCTAAATATTCTTGCCTGACGAAAAGAATCAGGACGTTATGCAGGAATTGATAATTAATAAAAACTTGTATTTGGTTGTAAGTGTGTGTCTGGTCTTAAACACCAAACTGAGGCAGGTGGCGCGCTTCTTATAAACAGGTATATGGAAGAGGAAATGGGTTAACGAGGAGTGTGAGAAACAAATAAAATAGGGAAAAATTGTATATTATACTTGCTTAAGATATGTTTAGATATTTATGTGGATATTTATGTAGTATTAAATTATATGTTGAGAGGGATAGTTAATTATGTAATATATATTTCTTTTATATTTTATTTATTAGGTATGTAGCATATATATATTTATAGGGATATTTATGTAGTTTATATAGTGTATATTTATATAGATTTTTATAATATTTGTATTGTCTATATATTGATATAATTATGTAATATTTATATTTTCTATATACTTATATGGATAATTATTTAGTAATAGGCATGTTTATGTTGTATTTATATAGACTATATTTATATGGATATTGTGTATATAATATTAACAATAATGTAAATTATAGTTATAAACCCGTAGGAACCAGGAAAAAGTGTATACTTCTTCCTACTCCTTTTTCGAACATATGTGAATATGAAGATGTTACTGTTTATTTTTTTAATTTTATTTATATTTTTTTATATACATGTTTGAAATAAAAATTCATTCATTCATTCATTCATTCATTCATTCATTCATTCATTCATTCATTCTGCAGGGGCCGCCACGTAAAGGGTGAGGCTTCCCGTGGACTAAAGGTGCATGTTTAAATAAAACAGTCCCAAGGTTGCCTCTCTGCCCCAGACAACCACATCGTCTCTGTAACTGGAGAAGGACCCGTCCAGGAAACACATGATGGAGACGTCGGCATGCCTGCACCAGGCGCGTAGCCAGTAATGGGCCTACACACATTACTGCCGCTAGAGGAGGTTAGCCCTGCCGCTAGAGGAGGTTAGCCCTGCCGCTAGAGGAGGTTAGCTCTGCCGCTAGAGGAGGTTAGCCCTGCCGCTAGAGGAGGTTAGCCCTGCCGCTAGAGGAGGTTAGCCCTGCTGCTAGAGGAGGTTAGCCCCGCCGCTAGAGGAGGTTAGCTCTGCCGCTAGAGGAGGTTAGCCCTGCCGCTAGAGGAGGTTAGCCCTGCTGCTAGAGGAGGTTAGTCCTGCCGCTGGCTCGTCGGCACCAGCGCTCTACTCCGGTCAACCTGCGCTACCCCTGCATTTATCCGCAATTGATGAACCACCTTCACAGCCAAGTGTGGGTGTATTTAGGCTACAATAGTGGCAAATAGGCTACTGGCCTATATAGCCAGGTTTTCATGCTCTGTTGGTTGAGTATGTTGTGTTTAATTGTCATAATGCATTTGTAATGCAGATTACAAAGTAAAATTGACACTGCCTTTAATCTGTCTGTTTGTCATGTTTTCTGCTTAAAAGTTTTTATAAGTCCGCTTGTTCTGGGACAAAATGGCCCACCCATTTTTGTCCTGGCCCACCCAAAAAAATATTGCTGCCTACACCACTGGCCTGCACAGGATCAACAGCAAGTTTATACTACGCTATGCATTGTGGGAGCGGACTCGCAGCGGGGGCAGCGACGAGTCAGAGATGCCTGAATCAACAGTTTTTGTCATGCATATTTTGTACACATACAAAGTTGAATTTGCCTCGTCTGCAGAAACGCCGTCCCCTCTTTCATTGACATTTTCAGGTTTCGTAATTTTGACTAAAGGACTAAAACTAAACTTCAGTTCACACTATTTTGGTATTTAATAAAAGTTCTCGCTCCAAACCTTTCAGCAGTGGGCGTTGGTTTGTTTTGACTGGGAAATGTTCCTTTAACTCTCCGTTCCCGCCGGCTGCAGCAGGCGGCTGCGCGACAGTCAGCATTATTCAGCAGCGTCCTCCTGCAGCCTGAAGCGTTCTGTAGATTACAGTGAAACTGGTGTGTAATGAGGCCGCAGATGGCGAAGCACAATGCTTCCTGATGTCTCCGTGCGCTTGCAGTCATGTAATCATGATGGTCATTTCTGCAACACTGATGCCTTTTGTGCATCGTCGTGACAGCAGGCCACTCTGAGGCGGGCAGTTCTTTCAAACCTTTTAAATGCAACGACCTTTGAAATCAGCGAATGAACTCGCTATCGATTGATCTGACAGGATTTGGGGATTTTTTTAAATACAAATCCTTAAAAACATGTTGAATCTGACATACAGTGGCTTCTGATCGATGTGCAGTACTTTATGAATAAAAATCACCACGCTACGCATCAAGTAATCACCAGAATTCATCAGAGCTGGAAATGGCAAGAAACTCAAGGAACTTCTGCCTGGTGGTGCTGTTGAAGACTTAACTAACTTAACAACAACTTAACTACTGTAGAGGGTTTTTTTTCAGCTACTGGATGCCCTAAATTTCCTCCGGGATTAATAAAGTATCCATCTATCTATCCATCTATTTATTGTGACAACCCCTCCCCTGATGTTGGTGGCACTGTGGTTGTTACTAACTTTTTATTTTCCTGTTCCACAGCTGAGGAAAATAAGCCACGCCTGATTTCACTCCCCCTGTTTACTCTCCCTAATGGCCTGGGCTATAAAAGAGGTCAGAGAAGGCAGTTCTCTCTCTCTCTTCTCCCAGGCAACGGGATGTTGGTTTGGTTGTTTTGGGTTCAGTTAGAGTTATTTTACTTTACATATTCCAACACTCCATCACCCCCATACACTCACTACATGACTGACATTACTGATGAACATATTTCCCTTTACTTTTGCATATAATTTAGTTGGGTTCAATAAATTGTGTTTCTTTAATCCATCAATATCTGTGTGGTCTCCTTAATTTTGTATGGATGCTGAATGGTGTCCATGACACTATCTTAAGGTGTTTTAGACTATATCCCGCTGTTAACACTGGAACACGTGTTTACAGGCGTTGGGTAATGTAAACGCACCCCGGGGCTGAAGGCTAGTTATCCACGTAGCATCACGTAACCTGTGTGGGTGTGTAGAATGACGTATTGTCCCCACATCAGCAAGATTTATACGCTGTCAGGCTGGTGTAGTTTTCAAAATGAGGATGGATGAACATCAGGATGAGCGAAGTCCCGGTTTGTCATTTTTGCATCCACTTGTTCAAATAATGAATGAAAAAAATGTATTGGTCACCACCAAGCATGTACACTTAGGTCACGACCAAAGGGGCAGGGCTGAAGCCTCGGCTTATGAATGCCCCCCCATAAATATAAATAAATACAACAAATGAATAATAGCTAACAACAACAAAAAACATATGCATATTTACATGCATACTTAACTACTTACGTACTAACATACGTACCTATACATATATCCATAC
Source organism: Cololabis saira (assembly GCF_033807715.1). Taxonomy (NCBI): domain Eukaryota; kingdom Metazoa; phylum Chordata; class Actinopteri; order Beloniformes; family Belonidae; genus Cololabis; species Cololabis saira. The sequence goes on along the minus strand of NC_084587.1, from coordinate 9,048,590 downwards.
ATGTACATACATATATACAAGCACATTACATATCCACATACATATGTGCACTACACATGCATACACTTACATACATGCATATATCTGCACACACATGTTAAAAAAAAAAAGGATTATTTAAATTTATAAAAATGATACTCAATATACCCATCCTTTTGTTTCCTTTCTTTATGCCATCATTCCATTACCCGGGAACAAGTCTGTACTTATCCATCATCATGTGTTTATACCTTTTTTTTAAATTCAACACATTTTTGCTATATTTTAATTCTTCTGGTAATGCGTTCCATAACCTCACGCCACAGACAGAAATGCACCTACTTTTCAAAGCTGTATTCCAGATCGGTTGTTTCCAATTGAATTGGTCTCTGAGGGCATAACCGCCCTCTCTCTCTCTGAACATGGTTTGTATGTTGGGAGGAAGTAGATTTTTTCTGGCTTTAAACATAAACAAAGCTGTTTTCTGATCTACCAGGTCCATGAATTTGAGTGCTTTTGACTTGATGAATAATAAATTGGTGTGATCATAAAAACCAACATTATTCACCATTCGTATTGCTCTTTTTTGTATTGTGCAAACTGTCTGTAGTGTGGTCTTGCAAGCATTACCCCAGATTTCAACACAGTAAGTCAAGTAAGGTAAAATAAGCGTGCAGTATAGGGTATTCATAGATCTAAAGTTAAAAAAATGTCTGACTTTGAATAATACTCCAATTTTTAATCTTACCTGGCTTACCTGTGGTTTCCAACTAAATGTATGGTTTATTATTATCCCCAAGAAAGTGTTCTCATATACTCTTTCTAAATCAACTTTTTCTATTGTTAAACCTACCTGAGTTGTTAAATGTGTTTTACGGTTTCCAAAAATCATAAATTTGGTTTTGTTTAAATTCAAAGATAATTTGTTGACATCACACCACATTTTCAGTTTGCCTAGTTCAACTGTCACCTTCTCCATTAACCTCTGTAAACAATCATCTGAACAGAAGACACTTGTATCATCTGCAAAAATTACAAATTTCAAAATGTTTGACACTTTACAGACGTCATTTATGTACATAATAAATGGATAATGGACCATCCTCTTTGTGATTCCGGTTTATATTGTATGAAAAGTGCTGTATAAATAAAGTTTGATTTGAATTGATTCATTTCCAGGAACTCTGTAGTTTATAATAACACATCATGAACTCTGAAACAGCCCTGCGTTAATGCAAGCATGCACGTCCTGTCTTTAGTCTGTGGGCGTGGTTATGTCCACAACTTGGTGCACTTTGACCTTCCGTGCATCTGTGAGGATGAACCTTATTTCCTCCAGATTTTGTCCAAAGGTTTGCATAACCCCCACCCTACCCAAAAAAATTAACACCAAACCCTCTGAAAAGAAAGAAAGAAGGCAGGAAATGCTGGGTGAGTGTGTTAATGCGGCGTGTGGTGTAAGAGCTCTTAGTGGTCAACAAAAGGATGCGAGCTGAACATGAGTCCATTAGTGATGCAGAGAAAGACTCTCCATCACATCTGAGGCAGAGATGTGAATCTTAAAAAAAAACTAAAAAAAAACCTATAAGATTTTTCCTTTTAAATCACAAGAGCAACACTAAGTACTCCCCTCATTGTGTTACTACTTACTACTGTATAGAAACACAATGCCAAAAGGGACAGACAACAGTGGTCTAGAGAAGCAGTTGCTGTTGCACGTCCATCTGGAAAAGCTTTTCAACCTTCTATGGCGAGAAAGATTCACAAATGGTAAGAAGTCGTGACTGTCAGCCGAGCAAATTCAAACCCCAAAGACAGATTGCGCAGTTCTCTTAGAAAAGCAGAAACCATGTCTGACCCTGATTGGCTTGACTTGGGTTTGAATTCCTCCACAACGAGAAGAGAGGCCGACAACGTTGTATCTTGCTCTGCAGGATGAAACGGAGAGCTGTTAAACATCCGATGTGACCTCCTGCTTGTGTCCCGAGGTTTGCCCGTGGTGGAATGACCGTCCGGGTCTGTTCTGTGTTATCCTAAAAAAAAGAAAAGTTATACTGCTATTGTTCACAAAAAAGTAAGAAACCCCCCCCCCCCAGAGACACGTTGATTAATCATACAGTCATGCAAAAGTTTGCACCCCTCTTTTGAGCCTATATTTGTACTTTTTTGGTCAAAGTGTTAGATAAATACAACCAGGGACTTTTTTCACCATGCAATTTTTAATGGCATCAAAATATTGCAAATAAAATCATGTAGAAAAATAGTAAGTACGCCATCACTGATGATTTCAGGAGTGAAATTGCTGAACGGATCATCAGCAGGTGTGTAGCTGTTTTGGCTGGTCTGCGTTAACACAAGGCTAAGAAGGAAAGAAATCAGCAACGACCTTAGAGAAGCAACTACTATTTCACATCCATTTTGGAAAGCGTTATAAAAACCATTTCTAAATAATATACTTTCATTCACAAATGAACATCAGTCACAGCACTTCTTGACACGGGACATCTCAAAACAATTTAAGCAATTTAAGACTTTTGGACCAGTTTGGACAGATGAGATAAAAGAGGAGTTGTTCGGTTTCATCCAAACATGGCAAACAGCATTTTCAGCAGAAACCTCACACTCCCAGACAAGCACGGCAGGGGGAGAGTGATGATTTGAGGTTGTTTTGCAGCCGCTGGACTGGAAACAAACTCTGATGTCCAGAGTTTTTATAGGGACAAATGTGAGGCTGAAGACTGGACGGAACCGGCTCGTGAAACAGAGGAATGATCCAAAGCACAAGCACAAACTACTTCTTCCTACTCCTTTTTGGAACACATTTATTATTATATTTATTGATTTTCCTCTAATTTCTCTACAATGGTACATTTATTATTTAGTGATTATTATTGTTCTTTTTATGTTATTGATGAATTTTTCTGCTGTTTTATTTTTTATTTTTTTATGTGCTTATGTTCGAAATAAAGTATATCAAATCAAATCATCCAATCAGTTTGGGATTATTTGTAAATATATATTTATAAATTTGTAAATTTGTAAATACTACAAGTTAGTGCTGCTAAACGTGGATCTACAACCTAGTGACTCGGATATTGCCTGAATTATTGCTACTTGTTGTTATAAAGTGAATAATAATGGTAAAAACATTAGACGTTGTCCATCCGAGGTTGTATTTGCCTTATTGTTTGTTTGTTTCTTTTGCTTTGCTTACAATCCTCACCATTTGGACATCATTTGACCTTTTTTTTCCCATCCTTGACCCCCCCCCACCCCCGAACTGTTTTCCTCCCCGCGTCTCCGCTCATGTTTACGTCGCTGTCAGACAGCTTGACGGAAGTTCAAGTGGGATTCGTGCCGGAGCAGTCGGGTCAGCGATTCCAGCTGGAAATCCCCCGCAGCTCATCTCCCTCTCACAAACAAGTACGAACCCAGTCCACACTCGAGTTAACTGCACTTAACTGGGAACATCGATGACATATTTGATGGTTGACTTTGATTAACGATTAAGAGCACCGATCATGCCGTGAAACTTCTAGAGCGTATCCTGAAGAGCTGCCACGAGCTGGAGGAGTCTCCTACGACATCCTCTGTAGTGGCTATTTGTCCTCCAGGTGAATTATTATTTAAAAAATTCAAAAGTATCAAACTATAATAAACCTAATCAAATCAAACGGCCACTGAGACAACTAGGAGTGAATTTACGCAGGATAAACAGAGTCCATTCACCGTGCAATTTTTAATGGCGTCAAAATTTTGCAAAAAAAAGTTTAGAAAATCCTCTAGAGGCAAAAAAATAGTTTCTTGAGGTTTATTTCATTGGCGAACAATCAGTGCGTTTACATGGAAAGTTTAATTCATCTTTAATTCAGAATTAAAATTAAATCCGATTTAAAACTAGTAAAAATTACCATGTAAACACCTAATTCCGAATGAAAATGGCCATTCCGAATTAAACTTAATTCCGAAGTAAGTGGCTGGTTTATTCCGATTTTAAATCTGACTGGAATAATTCCGCGATCATGTATACACTCATTGCGCTTTAAATTAATTCCAGTCTTTCTGTGCTGCTCGTTCCCTCGCCCGTCTGTTGCGATGACGCTTATATTCCGCGCTGGGCATGTTTTTGAAATAAAGTTTCAAGATGGCAGCACGCAGTAAACGGTGGTCAAGAGCAGAGACCATTTATTTAATAAATAGCTCTTAGAGGACCTGGAAATAATTAAAAGAACAGATGGCAACTAACATAAAAATTGTGAGCTTTTCAAAGTTGTAGCGGCCTAGTTTGTTTTTCTTCCGTTAGGCGTAACTTCCGGTAGACGTAACTTCCGGTCCGCCCCCCGTATCCAATCAGAACCTTCCCAACCCCCAGACCGTAAGCGGAATTGGATAAAACCGATCAAACGTGTTTTCCATGTAAACTTCAATTCGGAATTACTATTTCCATGTAAACTCGAAGGAAAATAGTTTAATTCGGAATTATTTAATTCGAAATAATGAATTCCGAATTAAAAAACATCATGTAACCGTGGCCAATGGCCCTTTGCCGCCTCTCTTGCCCTGGTAAAGAACCATCTGCCCTCCCAGGTGCCTCACCTGTGTCTGCCAACCCCTATCTGTAAACTCATCCGGTGCTCCAGCTACCCAGTACCTTCAAAATAAAAGCATGGTTACATACCAAAATAAACTTAATCAATACTAAATATCATAAACAAACTAAAATAAATAAAATAAATAAAAATAAATGATTAAATAATGCAAAAGTGACAAATAGCTCCAACATCCTCATTCCTGTGAAAGTCCTTCGAAACACAGCCTGAGAAGAAAAGGCCGCTGAGCTTTGGTTTCGGATTTTTGGATCATATTTTTGAACCAGCTTAAAATCTGTAGACTTAAGTTTTATTCCCAGTTCAGCAGAAAGTGTTATTTGAAGCGTTTATGTGTCATGGTTCACTGACAACTTTTACAATTCAGTACTAGAAGAGCTTCCGTTCTTTAAATGTCTCTGGAGCTTTACAGACTTTTGGGAGGGTTGCTGGTACCAACATGATCCAAGATCTTCAGGACCGGATGCTGAACAGGTCCAGAAATGTTAAGCAGAAGTCAGAAATGGTCTTACTGGCCTTTTCTCCGTTTGATACTATTCTCTGATTGACAGTTGAGTCCCTCAACGTTCAAAGTAAAGCCAGAGATGAAACTCTGGGTCATCACGACTCGTCATGGGTCGTCCCGGGTCATCTGGTCCACGGAGAAATTAAGTGCAGGATAAAACTCAACATGTGTGTGTGTGCATTAGTGTTGTTTTACACTCAAGAGTCATTAATAATACAGGGAAGCTGTTTGCAGCGGCCTCACTTCTCCTTCTACAGTTCCGCTGCATCACTTTACGAGGTAATAAACAGATTTGGATCAAATGGACCGAGACGACACCGGAAACTTCCACGCTGCACCGGTTCTGTTCCGACACCATCCAGACGCTACGTCCTCTTATCTTTTATGTTTTACGTGTCACCGGCATCTTCAGCAGCCCAAAAACCCAAGATATCCAACACTGAAGCTGTGATCCGGATCAGCTATGAGAATATGATGAAGAACGTGATGAAGACAAGGAAGAATGTGATGAAGATGAGAAAGAAAATAAAAATGATGAAGATGATGACGAATGTGATGAAGATAAGGAAGAGTATGATGATGAAGATAAAGATCATGATTAAGATGTAGAAGAAAGCAAAAATGATGAAGATGAATAAAAATATGATGATGAAGATAATGAAGATGAAGAAGATGATAAGGAAGATAAAGATCACGAAGACGATGAAGATCATGAAGAAGATGATGAAAATCATGAAGACGATGATGACTAACATGAAGATGGAGAAGATAAAGAAGACGATTTATACGATGATTAACAGGATGAAGATGATGAAGATGAAAATTATGAAGATGACGAGGAAGATAAAGATGATGAAGAACATAAAGAATATGATGATGAAGATGATGATAAAGATGAAAAAGATCACGTAAATAATTAACACAATGATACTGAAGAAGATGAAGATGATGAAGATCGTTAAGAAGATGAAGAATCTGAGCAAAGAGATGGAGATGATGAAGAATTTGAAGATGAAGAGTACACTGCCAGCCGTGAATGCTGGACACCTCGATCAATCGATGGCCGCCGTGTCGTCAGCACGGAGACACTCGGTCGCCATGGTTACAGTCGAGAAGACGAAAGCGGTCTGTCCTCCGTGTCAAAAAGGGGCGGAGTTAGACAGCAGGACGAGGACGACCGGCTTGTCTCTGGTCAGGGGCCGGAGTCGGGCCTAAGGCCTCAGGCCACGTCTTGGTTATATCTGCAGGAAGGTTTTCTCACGGACTCACGGACGTTCCTGGAAAACACGGGGTCGAGCCTCTGGAAAAGGTGGACCCAGCATCCGTCTTTATACGTTTACTGTCAAAGAATACCAGAAAAATGAGTCACACGAGTGCATGAAAGGGATAAAAGAGATCGGAGGTGGATCTGCTCGTGTGTGGGCGGACGGCGTTTTACAGTCATAAAAAAGTAACTTCTTTCCCATAAAAACGCCTCGTAACTTCAGAGTGGGACACAAGGAAGTTGTTGATGAGGCGAAAGTAACATCATGAAAGCGTCTCCCCTGCAGCCATAGCGGCGGGGCAGCGTTCAGTAGCCACTATGACCTCATGGAAACATCTCCATCATTGCTGGGAGAAACACTTCAAAGGCTCGGGACAAAACTCTCCTCTGTAGCAGCACTGACTGAATGAATAGTCTCTCTCTCTCTCTCTTGCTCTCTCTGTCCGCCCACCATCCCCTTGTTGTTTAGGTTGAAGCACACACCCTCCACGAGCTATCTGCCTTCCCGGCACTCGTGCGTCGTGGTTCTGTAATGATTAACCTCGTGCTCACAGGCGTCACCTGGACCAGGAAAAGGGAAGCATCGTAGGGAAATGCAGCAGACGGGACGATGGAGGGCACAACTCTGCGCCTGCTCTGGTTTCTACTCGGAGTCTCTCTCACCAGACAAGGTGTGTATCTCCTTTAACTTGTCTGAAACTAAAGATAGGTGTTACGTTATTTGTATTTCATGTATTATTTGTTGTGTAATGGGATCTCAGAGATGGTGAGACTGAAGACGAGCCACACAATCGCAGCCGAGTGTTGGACACAGGTGGTGCTGCACTGCAACGCATCCTCGTCCCGGGACGGCCTGTCGGTCAAGCACATGGAGTGGTTCCGCGGCGCGATGTCCCTATGCTCCGTGGACAAAGACGGACTCGTTTCGACGCATCAGAATCACTCCCTCAGTCCCTTCCACTGCCACTTCCACAACGACGGGAGGCTGACCCTCAAACTTGAGTGGGTGCTGCCTCTGGAGAGCGGCGAGTACAAGTGCAAGCTCCGGTCCAACCAAGGAATGCTCAGCGAGCGCACCAGAGTGCAGCTGCAAGGTCAGAGTCTACGCTCACATCCGTCTCAACAAGTAACTGTCTCTTATCAGTCTTCACGTGTAATGTTAGAGGTGCACTTAACAGGAAGAACTCTGGGTAATCACCGGCATGTGTCTTTGAACTCTAACAAACGAGTTAAATGTGTGCGGGTGCTTCGATTGCAGGCTTCTTGTTTCCTGCCTTTGTTATGCTTCACTGTTGTGACACATAAATCAGTTAAGGGCACACACACACACAGTTGAACCAGAAACTGCCCTAGCACATCTTGCTATGTACCAATAATCAGAATCTGAAAGCGTGCCGATGGAAGGTGCTGTTGCAGACTGAGATATTAGGAAACCCCAGTGCGATTAGTGGGTTCGGTAACCGGCCAATCAGTGACTGAGAAGCACGTTTCTCTTGAGGCCATCGTGGACATCTACATCCACCAATAACGTCAGCACACAGATTAACCTTTTCAGCGGTAAGAATATCCCAAAGCAAGCGACCGGTGATCACTGCAAGGTAAAAGTACGCTTTGGGGCCGTGACACACCGACCCGACGGCCTACCGTCGGCAGAAAAGCAGTCGGACTGAAAGTCGGCTCTCGTCTCCTCGAGTCGGACTAAAAAAATACGAAGACACCAATCCAACTGGAGCGTTTGCTCTGCGTGTCCATGAGGCGTAATACGTCCCCATAACTGCAGGCGGCGCTAATCTGTGATGTCGCCCAGTAAGAAAAGGAAAGAAGAACAACCAGAAATGACGGATCGCTCTAGTCTAGAGTTCTGAAGTGAAACTGCTGTTTTCACGTCTGAAAGAAGTCAAGAAGGATTGAAAATACGATGCTAATAATGAAAATATAATACAATCAAACACAATCCAAATCCAAATGGATGTTTAGCGTCTGTGCCATCGCTGTTTAGCTAGTTTGTTTGCCATCGTCAGTTAACTCTGATTCGCTAGTCGAGGGCTAGCACTCCACCAATCAGATTGGTCATAACGGCCAATGGCTAGTGGCCGATTCTACCTGTCGAATTGGCCGAAATGACCGACCTCACCCAACTGCCGATGGCATCCAACGGACGATTATCGGGTTGGTGGGTCCCAGCCTTTAGAGTAAAAGTAATCAGGATAAACTGGAGCGTCATGCCACTGAGCATGCCCAGTTGAGACGTCCCAGTTGAATTCTCAATTGACCCTTCGTTAGCCTTCTGATTGGTCCCTGTCTGACAATCAGAACAATCATCCTCCGTTGCTACATCCAGGTCAGAATATCCGGTTGGACAAAACAGCCGTCTCTCTCGTTCACATCAATGGAAAAAGCCTAGTTTTCACTTGCCTTGCATAGAAATTTAAATCACTGTATTATTTTTTTTTTAACTTTCTAATAGTAAAGGGAAAACCTGGGAACACACTGCACACAGTGTCGTGAGGATGCAGCATATTTTTATCCCCAAACTGGCAGAAATCCGTTCTAAAACAAAGTCGGCTTGGCAGCAGGCTACAACCCACAGTTACAACCGTGAAAGCGTTTTATTTATTAATATCTGTAGGAATGTTTGTTTTTTTTTCCTGTTTTTTTTTTCAACGAAATGAGGGCCTTTTTGCCCCACTAAATGTGCCCCAAAAGTCACCAAATTTTACACGCAAGCCAGGCCTGGCGAAAAACTTTATATTTAATGGTTTGCATAAATGGGCATGACCTAATGGCTCAACAGCGCCCCCTAGAAAATTTGTGCCTCAAGCCCCACAATACGGTTTGACGTACATGCACGACAATCAGTACATACCTGTATCATGTCGCAACTTAAAGAAAAGTATCTTAGCGCCATGGCCGAATCCGAACAGGAAGTCGGCCATTTTGAATTAATCGTGTAATTTTGGCGCAATTTATGCCATTTCTTCGAACCGTAACGTGCACCCAGGTGTGTTATACATCAAAATGTGCGTCTCGATCCTGCGACGATGTGCATTACTTTTCTCAGTCAAAAGTGTTACTGTGGCACCAAAAAGCGCGCCCCCCTTCATCTGATTGGTCCATATTTGATAGTTCCTACTTTCTGCCATAACTTTTGAATGGTTTGACATAAAGACTCGTGGGTGGTGTCATCGGACTCGGTTTTGAGTCCTTTAACATAATTGGTGCAAATTAGCCCCGCCCCTTCTTCTGATTGGTCGATATTTGATAGATCCTATTTTCTGCCATAACTTTTGAATGGTATGACATACAGAGTCGTAGGTCGTGTCATCGGACTTGGTTTTGACTCCTTCACCTTAATTGGTGCAAATTAGCCCCGCCCCTTCATCTGATTGGTTGATATCTGATAGTCCCTACTACTAGTCTGCCATAACTTTTGAATGGTTTGACATAGAGAGTCGTGGGTGGTGTCAATGCTAAATGTCTAGGCCCGAAGAATCTACATGCAAGTCATACAAGCACTTCCACTGCAGCACGCCTGAACCTGCACAAGGGTGCGAGGGCCTGTTCATCGTTGAATCACAAGAATACATTTAATCTCAAAACCAACTGTAAATTACGAAAAATGTCTGCTCTGGATAAAGCTATGTTGATGGCCACAGCTTCCACCGTGCTATCAGCTAAACTAATCAAGAGATCTCATTTTCGCCGAAAACCTAAGTTTTTTAAACTCACTCCATGGCACCTGAAGAACTTTTTATTTATATTTAGGTACTGTTGATTTTGTTTGGTCCAATAATGAGAAATAAAGTGATGTAAAACCCTGTTTTTACAATGGAAGTGGACGGGAGACAGTTTTGTCCAACCTAGCAACGGGGGCCGGGGCTTGACAAAGGGTCAATTGGAACGCCCAGTCAGAGGAAAAACGTTCCCCGATGTCAGGATCCAACACGTGTGCCGTTCACATCGTAGTTTTGTTAATGAAGGACCTGAACAAAGACCTTCAGAGTCTCTGCAAGTTCTGCATCGTGATTTTAACGTTTACCGCGTCACATTCATGTCAACTCCTTCGTCTCTCTTTCAGAGTGCTCCAGGGGAGCCAAGGGTGTTCCGACGAGCGATGGAGCATCCTGCACCTTCAGCCACGTCCACCCAGACGGAGACGTGCACTGGTTTCAGGGCTCCCACAACCTTTCGGACGGGCCCGCGAGGTACCAGACCATGAAGAGTGTGGACCGGCACGGCTGGCTGACCATCAGCAGCACCCTGACCCTCCAGGGAGAACTGGGTTCACGAGAGCCCTACAACTGCTCCCTGAGGAGCTCCACGTCAGGCAGATACATTGGAAGCACTTTGGTTTCAGGTCTGAGACCAGAACTTTTCCGTTTTCCCACCAACGCAGTCGGATCTCAGGGACCCGGAAAGACGCTTCTGTATATTTTACTCTCACTTATCATCGTTGCGCTTAACTAATTGACTTCAAAGTGGGAGCATTTCATGGAACATCAGGGTAGATCATTAACTCATATGAAAAAGTGGTACCGAGATTATGTTTTGTCTTTTATATCCTTTACAAAACTGGTTCAGCTGTAAATGTGGTTGAATGAGTCACGTTGCAAGGTCCAAAGATTTATTATCTGGAGTTTTCTGTCCCAGCTGACGGGAACAAGGAAATTACAGAGCGTTGATAACAAAGGTGCATTTAATCATTACAAATCTGGGGTTTTTAGTTCTTATACACCGTCATGGGCGAGGAAGCAAGCCTCCCAACACTGAAAAACTAGGAGTAACGCAAACCAGGGGGCCCAGTCAGGCAGAAACATTCAAGAAGGGCCACTTGTGCAGTTCGATCTTCAGCTGTAAACTATTTTCCGGATTAATTTCTCCAAAACTCAAACTCTCCTGACACGCGGGGGTCAGGTGCATGAAACGCACGTTGTTGCAGGATTAAAGGATGTGAACTCTCAAGGACCAGAATGTACAGTCTGCCCTTACATTTATGAATCTAAACCACCCAAGTTTTAAGTTAGTTAAGAATGTTTTCAAAACTTCTAAGTTTCCTCTCATGACTTTGCAAGTTTATAAAACTTTTCCTCTTGCAAATGTCTTGGATATTCTGACATTGTTCTCCCACTAATCTGCAGGTTTTATGGTGTTTTCTTTCATTTCACTTTAGCCACTAGGAGGCTAGGCTCCAGATTCCCAAATCCAGAATAGGAAGGGAATTACTTGCATAGTATAAAAAAGTGCAAGCTACCGGAAAGGTTATGAGGTTTTATTTTATATTACCACTCCACCTGATGAGGTTCACCCAGTCATGTGTAGGGAAAAAGCTGCATCACTGTTTGTCTGGTACCTGCTGTATGAGGGGAAATAAGACTTAAGGGGGGAGGGGGCACCTGCTTTGTTTGATCCTCTCAGAAAACAGTGTGAAACAAGGCACAGCCCTGCAGCAGCTCCGTGTGTGGGAGGATGCTGCCCTCTAGTGGACGATCAGGGATCTGCACCACGTGGATCCTGAAATTAAATCCAAGAGACAATTTCATGCAGCAACAGGTTTCTCCTCATGCTTTGATTTGCTTTTTGCCTCTGACATGAGATTAAAGGTGGACGCACTTTTTTGAGTTCTCAGCATCCCATAAATAAGTTTACATCAAACAAAAATGAGATGGATAAACCGAAACAAACAGTTTGTGGACGTCCTATTTTAGTTTTTACAAAACGAAGAAAAGCTCTGGCTTTAGTGCATCTTCCTCAGACAGACGCTTACTTTGGGAATGCCGCTCCGCTAGTGACGTCACTGGAGCAGCATCCCAGGAGCCCTGAGTGCAGCAGTGTGAGGTCACCTTGACAACGCAGATGAGCTACTGGTGCTGTTGTTCAAGTGTTTTGGGGCAGATTTTAATCAGAGAGAGCTGCAAAGACACGACTTCAAAGCTGTTGTCCTACATATAAATGCGGTATTTTTACTTAATTTACATTTTGTTATTACCTCGGGACTGCCAGTCCTAATTTGAACCGATTGTGATGCTTTGAGGGATTTTTTCCTCCTTTTTTTAAATGATTTCTTGACTTTGGCATCAGAATGATAATATTGATAACCCTATGTGTTTGTGTGTGATGTCATGATGTCATGATGATGATGATGATGATGATGTGTGATGAAGGTTTCCTTGGATATTCTGCAGGACAGGACATAAAATAGTTTAAGTTCTTGATTTTTTAAGCAATCACTGAATTGCAGCCTTACTGATTTTCTGATAACAGATTTTGATCAAAATAAGCTTTTATTGATATTTACAAAAAAATATGTTTCTAAGTAACAGCTGATGTACATTTTCAAAATGAAGTAATAAAAAAATGATTTCTTACAAGAAACCACAGAACTGCCTTTTTCTCCTTTTTTCATGTAATTAACTTATTGCAAGTCAAAGTCTGTGAGAACATATAAAGTTTGAATTATTCTGCATTGAAACTGAAGAAAAAGATGTCGTACAAAAGTTAGCGTTGGCTCTTTTAATCGTATGATTTTTGTTTTAAATATTTAAATATATAATAAAAAGCATCTGATCATTGTGGGTCTCTGTATTAAGCAAAAAAGATGGGATGGGGAGAACGTGCCCCAGAGTGGATGGAGTCAGTCAGATTTACCAGCCTTTGAGTATAAAATTAGTATAAATGAGTATAAAATGGAAATAATGAGTACGAGAAGAAGATGCGCTGCAACACAGATAACTACAGGAGATCCATTCTGCCCACGGCAATAAACTCCTATAATAAATCTTTGAAAACACTTTGTCTGCTGCAACATTTAATTTCCCTTCTGTGATTAATAAAGTATTTTTGAATTGAATAGAAATATCCAATGAACTGTTAACCCATATATGTACTCTATGAACATGATTGTGTGTGTGTGTGTGTGTGTGTGTGTGTGTGTGTGTGTGTGTGTGTGTGTGTGTGTGTGTGTGTGTGTGTGTGTGTGTGAATAAACTTAATGAACCAAACATAACCAGACATAATAACTTGAGTTTTCAGTAAAATAATTTCCTATTTGATTTTTATTTTGTTTTCAGCTCATTATTATATCATTATTATTATAATAATAATTATTATTATTGTTTTTATTAATTTAGAAAATGATAAATACATTTATTTTTTTATTAATGTACACGTTTGGCAGCAAACTGCAGCTGCGTCGCTTCCTGGTGTTGTAATACTGACGTTCCACCACAAGGGGGACCAGGTTGAACACTTTATTGTCCTCTGGACACAATAATGACTCTCAACCGCTTTTAGAGATAATCGGTCACGGAGGACATAATGTACGAGTTCACATCTTGTCAGAAATGCACAAATTCATAGAGTCTGAGCCTTTGGAGACACCTTTCTTGTGTGCAGCCGGCATTTTGCTTCATTATGAATTATTTAAAAGCTCCACTAATTGCTGAGACGTATTTATCAATCCTGCCAGTTTACATGTACTTTTCTCAGTGAGAAAGAAGAAGAAAAAGAGGTTTTGATCACATTTTTTTTATCCTTGCATGCTCAGAAGCCCTGCTGGTGGCGTGTGCGCGCACGTGGACAGGCTTCTGGTTTTATAAGGATCCTGCTTCCTAGTTACATCATCTTTGTGTTCAAACTTCTTTTTTTCTTTTTTTCTTCTCTCCTTCCTATCAACACCTCATCCGGTCAAAGTGCAGTGTTCGGTCAATTTGCCGGCGGTATCAGTGTATATGGGGCTGTGGGTCATGTTCCCATGGTAACTGGGATGCTTCATTAGTGTGTGTGTGTGTGTGTGTGTGTGTGTGTGGCTGACCAATAACCCGGGTAGTCCATCTCCCCGCAGCAAGATTTACTTATCCCCCCGACAGACGGGTGGTCGTCCTCAGGTGGGGGGGCCGTGGCTGATGGGGGGGGCAGTAGAGGGCGATGAGGGCCTGACTGAGGGATGGGATGGGAGAGATGGGGAGGACAGGGACGAGGGGGGGTGAAAAGGGAAGATAAAAGCAGCATAATGTCAACAAACAGCAGGTTTACGCGCAGCCCTGATAGCCTGTTGCATCACATTACGGTCAATGGGACACGTTTTAGGATTAATTGCCTTAAAAGCTGCAGGTCACGTGGCCTCGTGTTGTTAGACATCCGCGTGTTTGCTGTCTTCATTAGAGACACATCTCACTGCTTCATTCGGCCCAGATTCATAAATCGGTCACATGTAGCGCCTATAATAAAGAATAAGTGCAGTTGTGGACAAGCAGGTTTTTTTTATTATAGTATCACCTGGAACATTTAAAGAAACTCCTGGGTTCATCTCAGTCCTCCTGGTCCAGGAGATAAAAACAGAAAACAGGGGTTGCTTGGCAACCTGTGGAGTGTTTTGTTGGGAAACCTGCTTCTTCCATAGTGATTTGTGGAGCAGAGAGTCTATTACAGACATTACACACTTAAGCTGATTCACAAATCTGTGGACACCCCCCCACCCCTAAAAAAAAAAAAACACATCCAAATCAAAGTAAAAAACGCAAGAGTTGAAAATGAGAAATGGGGGGGGGGGGGGTGGGGGGCGCTGCATCTGACATGTGGCCATACTGATGTATTCCGTTCAGTTCCCCAAATGGCCACTAGGTGTTGGCTGTAAATGTGAGTTGACCTCTATGTTCTTATGTCCCTATGTTCATTTAGAAGAGCCTTTTCATTGTAGTGTATTACTAAATTAATCTTATAAAGCAATTTGTACAAAATACAGCAGCAAATGACAGTTTTCAACATTAGCCACTTCAATGTATCATTCAATTCAAAAACACTTTCTTAACCCCCACAGGGTAATTACTCACGATAAGTAATAATCACAGCAACCTATAAAGTTTAAAGTTTCAAAGTTTATTTAAACGGGACAATGCATATTCATGCATAAACAGCTGATATAAATGTAATGTGGTTATAGGCACAAAGGCTCATTTATATTTACTTGTGAGAGTGTGGAGATGTTCAAAACCTTTTTATTCAGGTGTTAACTGAGTTTTTACATTCTTATTTTAAAATTCAAAAAAGTTAAGTTTCCAAAAACTCTGATGCAGCCTCATGTGAGGCTGGTTGGAGATAAAAGCCGGATGATTCCGCCCTGATCTGCGTCTGTGGAGCCGAGGAACTTGAACAACCCACTAAATGAGGCTTACGTGGCCCAAACAAAGCGACAGGATTGTGATACTTTGAAGTTTTTGATTCGGTTGTCACTTCAGACACCAAAGTACATCCCCTCAAGCACAGGGAAGTTGATTTGTTTTCATAAAACGTTCCCTTTAATGCTCAGACTCAGACTGGGTGTTACTGATGCACACAAACGAGCGCTCTCTCAAACCCGTGAATGCGTGATAATGCCCGGAATCTCTTCGAGGGCAGCGCTGCATGCAATCTTTTTTTTTTTGTATAGCACAATTCAACACAAGGTGTTGAATTCCAGCTATCCAGCAGTCCAGCGATCTTGTGTCAGAACAGTCGAGAGAACTGAGTGTTTCGGTGTCTCATCAAGTGTCTGTATTGAGTGTCATCGCCATTGCGGAGATGAGCGGTTCCTCTCGGAGGACCACCGGCACCATGACCACCAGGTCATGGACTGGCACCAATACCGGCAGAGCGGCTAATGCTACGACCACAGCGGCTAGCAGGAGGGCTAATGCCGTAGGAGACCCCACCCCCCTGGACGGTGTGGAGGTGGTGGGTCTGACCGGTGAGGGGTCAGAAGCTGCTGTGGTCGACCAGACCACCAACGACTCGGTTCAGGATAAGGACGCGCCCCCAACGGTCCCAGCTGCCCCCACACACACATCCAGGAGTCAGGTGTCAGGTGTCCCTCATCAAGTGTCCTCATTGGGTGTCCTCATCACTGTTGCTGATTTGAGGAGTTCCTCTCGGAGGACCACCGGCACCATGACCACCAGGTCATGGACCGGCACCAGGGGCCTCATGTACAAAACGTGAGGCGCACAAAAAACGTGCTTACGCAACTTTCTACGCTCACGGTCGGATGTTCGAAAAGTGATTTGAACGTAGAAAGTTGCGGTCTTTCACGCACAAATAATGTTTGGCGTACGCACTTTTCTGAGGTTTTGCCCGTTGGCGACACTCACTGGTAATGCAGTGAAGTGCAGAATATGAGGAAACAAACAATAACAAACGTCAACAATAAGTTCACAACCACACGTGACGGACACGACAGTCCAAGTCACCAAATAAGTGACACACGGGTGGAACTGCACCAATTTCATAATTAACTACATGGTCTGAACATATAAAGGTCGGCGCAGGACAACGTAACCTGTGCAAATGGCAGCATTGATTGTGTTAGAGGACATTGCTAATGGCAGAATCAGGAGGGAGCGCGTCTTCAGGGACCACGATGATTTCAGATTTCCAAGAGCCATCCTCTTGGAACTCTGTGCTGAGTTGGGTCCGAGTTTGGAGAGGTGCACAAGGAGGAGCCACGCACTACCTGTTCCCATACAAGTGCTGAGCACACTTGGTTTCCTGGCAACCGGGTCCTACCAGCGGGAGTTGGCAGACCGGTCAGGAATAAGTCAGTCTGCACTGAGCCGTTTAATGCCAGCTGCATGGGACGGGATCATCCGCATGTCCACCAGGTACATCAGGTTCCCGTATGGTGCAGCTGACCTTGCAAACATTAAAACGCAATTTGCCGCGATTGCCGGTTTTCCTAATGTAATCGGCGTGATCGACTGCACACACATTGCAATAAAGGCGCCATCTGTGGATGAATTTGCGTACGTCAATCGCAAGAATTTTCATTCCATCAACAATCAACAATCATATGCAATGCACAGATGCGTATTACAAATGTTGTGGCAAGGTGGCCTGGCTCGACCCACGACTCGTACATCCTCACCAACAGCCTGGTGGGGATGAGTTTCCAAGCTGGCAGAGTGCAGGATGGATGGCTCCTTGGTAAGTGATCATGTACAATGTCGACAATAAAGCCACGTTACAATTAATTAATGTGTCTATTGACAATAACCCGTCAGGTGACAGCGGCTATCCACTGAAGGGGTGGTTGTTGACCCCCCTCACCAACCCCCAGACTGCCCGAGAGCACGCATACAACCACGCTCTTACCATCACTAGAGCTGTTGTAGAGCGAGCGATCGGGCAGTTGAAATGTCGGTGGCGCTGTCTGGACAGGAGCGGGGGGATGCTGCTGCCCCAGCAAGGTGTGTCGCATCGTCATTGCATGTGCCATCTTGCACAATCTGGCGCACCGCCATGGCATCCCACTAGGGAAGGTCGAGGAGCCAGCAAACGAGCCAGAGCCAGTAACACTCCTTGTACAACCCCATCCAGCCGCTCTCCTCTTCACCTCCACCTTCATGTCCAATTTTTTGTGTGCTGCGTCGTTCAGAGCCACAGCGTTTACGGACGCAGCCAAAAGCTCCCACTCGCCTTTTTTGCGCTTGCTGGTCATGCCAGAGGACAGGGAACCAAAAAGAACGTTTTTCCTGGCCTCCACCTCTGTCAACAGTGTCTCCAGCTCACACTCCTTGTATTTTCGCTTTTTCATACTTCGCCATTTCCAACGTCCACTGCTGCCGTAAACATAACGAGGGAAAACATCCTGTAGGCTTCTATCCAGGGCTGATGATTGATATTCACAATAGTGGCAGATTAGCAGCAAAGAGTGCAGTCTTGATGATCCTCTTCATCTGAAGATGTTCCAGCTCCCAACAATCACAACATCACGTCTTTTGAGGGCCATACAAGATTACAGCTGAAAAACAGCTGAATACAAAGACATTTACAAGCTTTTGTTCCTTTATGGACAAAAAGTTTCTTCCCTATGAGACATTTGTTATTTTAAAACTTTCCATCTGGTTTATTTTGACCACTCTCATCTAAGGACAAGGAAGAGTGACATATGGCTCGTCAGTAACTTGCTGCCCAGAGCTCAAAGACCACATGATACCAGTGAGGTCACATCCACGTCCTCTGCAGAAAGCTTTGTAGAGACTCTGTTGGAGTTAGTGTCATGCTGAGTGCCAGGCTGTGTTTAATTGTTTGTTTATTGTTTTGGAATTGTTGTGTTAAGCATTTTATTTGCATGCATGTTTTTGTTGCTTTGTTTAGTTACTGTTTGAAATGTAACTTTTTCTGTGTTTTTGAGTTTGACATGCAATTAACTTTTTTTTGAGTTGATTAGACACAGCTGAACACTATCAAGGCAGGAACTGAATCCTGACTGACAGCTGCAGTGGCCAATGAACCACTGCAGGCTGGCCCCCCTAGACCAATGGTGGACCAGGGGAGGGTTCCCTTCCCCCTAGATATCTGAGGGGATGGACTGAGAATGGCCAGAGAATGGACTGAGGAGGACGGACTGATGGACAGAGGCCCGCGGGGGCCCAGGTGGTTGGGGAGCCCCCGGCGGACTTGGACCGGACCGGGGATCCCTGTTGGCGTGGGCCTGACTGCCGATGCTTCCAGGGGGGGCGCTAGAGGACAGTGAGCCCGAAACAGAATGACTGTGACTGTTCATTTTTTGACCTTTGAAACCTTTTAAGGATTGGCCATTTTAAGAAACAGTTTTAAGTGACATTTTCCCCACCCTTGATTTTATAACAGTCTTTGCGCAATAAATGTTTGTTGCTGCACCCCTGTTCTGTTTGTGGGTTACTAAGCGCTGCTCACCCTCGACGAACGGAACTTGAAAGTATTTCATTGGGGACTTGGGTTCTATTGTAGTACCAAACCGCTAAGAACCACCCCTTTGACATTAGTTGAACCTCCTTTCTGAAACAAGCCCCAGAAAACCAAAGACTAGAAAACAAAAAGATGAAAACAAACAAAAAGATGATCACAAGAAAGAAAATAACAACATTAATAATTATTAATCCCAAAAGGGAAATTAATAATTTTTTTTTCAACAGACAAGCACGGAGGAAGGAAAAACATGACAATATACAAACAAACTAAGAAACCGACTTTCGTCATAAAATAGGAAGTATCTCATAAAGAGAACAGCTTTAGTTTACTAGGAAGGAAGCATGAAAGGTGTAGACACTTCTTTAGAGCAAAATATGTTTCTTTTTCAAACAAGGTCTTGCAATTTTCAGCAATACAATGCTTGACCACATATTGTTTTATGTATTCAAATACATAAAACAAAAAAACACAACAAAGAAAACCCTGGGCTGTTGAGAAGCTCGAATCTTAAATCAGGTCAGACCTGAATCAAATCAGGTCTATCAAGACCAAAACCACAACAGTTTTCTCCCTCCTGAACAAACCGTCTCAGATCGCTACCCCCAACAACGGGTCTTTTAAGGACGGTTGTTAAATGCTTGAAATGTGTAAAACAAACTAAACACAAGTCTGTTACCAGAGTCTCACCTCTGACTTATGCAACGGTTGATGAATTATTCTGGGATAAGAATCAATATCACCACATCTGTCTTTGGAGTTGCACATAAATCTAACAAGCAATCAAGGCCGAGCCCTATGAAGACATCAGTGAAGGAGAAGTTGAGAGTACGAGACTTCAATCAATATTGACTGTGGTTACATAAGCATCTCTGGGGCAACACTTCCCAGGTCTTGCCTGAATGTACTGTTGATTTATTCTCTTGAAAAAAGTCACTTCTGACTCTTTTCCTTGTCACCTTCGTGGACAGTATCCTTTTTCCGCTGCAAGGATGACGCAGCGGTCGTTCTCGTCTCCGGCCTTCGATGTAAAGATTTCACACGTCAGCGTCCTCTCTGCGGGAGGAGGAGGCCACTGTAACACAGCACGGCGGTCGGCAATCGACTTTATTCGGTTTCTTAAGAGAATAAAGGCCAGATGGTTTAAATAGCTGGGAGACGACAGCTTTGTCTTAGTCTGCCTCAGTTTCCTTCCAGGGATTTTTGCCAAAACGAGCCAATTCCACTGAGAAAATCCACTTATGGCGCCAACAGCTTGAAAGCTTTTTTTTTTATTTTTACATTATTTTCATATACAGAGATGCTGATTGTCACATCCATTTGAAGGGATTGGTTTGGGACGATCCAGGACGAAGGAGGGAGGAGAGAGTTTAAATTGGCTCCAAATTATGATGAGAAACCGGACAACTGGGGGCTTCAGAGGGGATCACAGTTCTCAGACGGCAAAGCCAATTTAAAGGCTATTCAGAAACGATGACACACATTACTTTATAGCGAGGCGACTAATACTGTGATTGAACTGTATTTTCACTCGCCATCTGTTGGTAGATGAGTCATTCTTGGCGCCCAAGATTAGATGAAATTATGAGAAATGCGTTGATGAAAGTAGAAAGCGTGCCGTGTGACATTTCCATCACATCACCGCTTTCATTTACCACATAATCACCTTTTGTTCAGACCTATTTCCGTCAATAGCTGCGTATCTAACTCTATTCATAACTGCAGCGTGTTCTCAATCATCGGGTCATTTTTGCAAATATGATTTAATGAAAAATACATTATTTCAAGTAATACAAGGACTATATAAAAACCCAATTTTTAGAGAAAGGATTCCTCATTTTCAGGGTTTTCTTTCCCCTTTCTTTTTTGCAAGTTCATGCTGCTCTGGGGCAATCTTCTCTGCAGTGTGCTTTCTTGATTCCCATCCATCCACTCTCCCAGGTCACCTCCTGCTGCTTTATTGGAAGAATAACAAAGCCTACTGGGACATAGGGTCTCAGGTTGGACATTGCCAAAAACACCCCTCCAGGGAGGCATCTATAGGTGGACTCTAAACCCGATGTCCAAAAACGCGGTGCGGCGCTGAATGACAGAACTACACACCTTGTGTCCCGGGACGAGTCCAGCCACCCTGCATAAACGCTCCTTTCACTTTCTTTTGGTCTAGTTCTCTCGATCTTCACTCAGAGTTCATGACCGAGTCTAGGACATCGATCGACCAGTAATTAGTGCCTTGCCTTTTGACTCAGATCTCTCTTCGGCACAGAGTACCGTAACAGAGTCTGTATTACTGCAAACACCCTGCTGCATGCTTCCCTCCCTTTCATCGACAAGAGCCATTGAACTCTTTGAGATCCTGCAAAAAACACGTCTGGGAAGCCGGCTGGAACAAGCCTTTAGCTTTAGCTTGGTTGGCTCATGCTTATGTGAACCTAGGATTCTTATCAAATGCGTCCAAACATTCCCTATTCAAGTGTCTCCGGTATCAATGGTTGGTCGGGTGGGTTAGATTTCTTGCAATTGTAACTACGCGTCGAGGCGACGCAGACCAAACGCCATTTTTAAACCGCTTGTTGTTGTTGGAGAGAAAACCATGGATCAAGTCGACAAACGACTCACGGAAAAAGTGCGCAAGTACGAGAATTTGTACAATTCGTTATCACCCCGTTATAAGGATTGCCAGATGGCGCAAAACTCATGGAGGGAGATCTCAAATAACATTGGCCTCGACGTGGTGGACTGCATTAAGCGGTGGAAAAAAATCAGGGACAAGTACGTCCGCCTGAGGAAAAGGTTGGCCTCAAGGAGCGGGGATCCAGGCGGGAAAAAGGTCCCCGCTTTTTACCATTTTCTCTCCTGGTTGGCGCCTCATGTAAAACATCGAGGCACGGACTCCAACTATGATGCACAGGTTAATAAGGTCCTTTTTTCTACTGGTAACTTCTCGGTTTGGGCGAGCTAAGCTAACAATGCTAGGGCATGATAAACAAAGCCCATAATTGCCTAACCTATTGTTTTCCACAGAACTCATGCCGTCTTCATAGCTCCGTTAATCCATACATTTAACAAAAAAAAACTACACATTAAAAGCAGATGGACAAAGATTCCACATCATTTATTACATCACAAATACTACCAGTGTGTACTCCACTACAAGTTAAAGTTCTGCAGTCACAACCTATTTTAAGTTAAAGTACATAAATATATCAGCAGAATGTACTCAAAAGTACTCATTGTGTAGTAAAATGCTCCCTCTGTGTTTTATTATAAGATATTTTTGAATTGGAAGTAATGCTGCATTAATGTGTATACTGCATTTTACTAAAATGTCTGCTTTTTCACTATCACAGGAAGGAAGCTCCTCTCCCCTAGCATGCAGCATGGAGCCATCGTCCCCCTCCTCAGATGACCCTCCACCGTCATCCACTTCCCAGCTCCCTTCTGGGTCCACCCAGCCGGTCCCGCTGCCCTCACCGTCCCAGCTCCCTTCTGGGTCCACGCCGGGACAGAAAAGAAAGCGCAGGGACCACCAGGACGAGCTGTGGTCAAAGCAGATGGCTGAGTATGGGAACAGGCAATTGGAACTGCTTCAGCAGCTAGGACAGGAGACCGGGGATGAGTCCTCCAGGTTAGGCCAGACTTTGGTCGACATTCTCAGAAGGGTGCCTGATGAGGATCGGCTGGCTGCATTCCTTCAAATGGTCCATTCCGGACAGGCCTTCTTGAGGCATTAATAAAATTTCAGCACTCTTTTCTTCGTGTGTGTGTGTGTGTGTGTGTGTGTGTGTGTGTGTGTGTGTGTGTGTGATTTGTTTTTGTTTTTTTGCACAGTTTTTGAAATAAAACGCACTTTGATCAGATTCTGACTCTGAGCATTTCATGTATCAGTATTTTAAATTATTAGGTATATGATAACCCAGTGTGTATACACAAAACCATAGGGTTATAATTAAAGTGTAAAAATGTAACTCATCAAAACAAGTGAATACTAAATATGAATTGTTTCAATATTCACCTATTTTAAGGCCAGTAACTATTACAAAAACAATATTTGGATGAGGAAATCAAACTTATTTATTTTGTTCCACTCAAAAGGAACATTTATTACAGCACAATTGTTTATTCCCAAAACAACTATTTACAAAACATGACAGCAATATGAACAATTTCATTAATATTAGCCAAGAGTGCCACGGCACACTATGCCATTCTGCCATGGCACAATTCCCTGTGGTGACAGAAAGAAGGCATTCAAATCATTGCGGATAGCCTTGGCAGCCCTGGTGGAACGGCTCCTTGACATCTGTGAGGGATCTATGGGCCCCACCAGATTTAAGTCCCCTGCTACCAGTCTTCGCCACTCCCCAGGCTCCACTGATCCACCTGAATCAGAGTCCGCAAAGCTTGGTGGTATGTATCTGGTCCCTGGTGTGTTCAGTTCATCAGTGTAGGCCAGGTAGTTGTGCAGGACAACACATGCCTTTACAACATCCACGACCTTCTCTGGTAGGAACTTAACATGCCGTTCAAGAATCCTCCACCTTGCCACCATGATTCCAAAGCTGTTTTCAATGACCCTGGCTCTGGAAAGACGGTAATTGAAGGTCTGCTTCCCCATGCTCAGATAAGGCTGTGGGGGCTATGGATGGGTGCCAAATCAGAATTAAACCACCCAAACTCAATAAACTGGATTATCTTAATTACAAACAGTTTTACTCCATTCAGTGTCAAGCCATCTGTGACTCCAATGGGAGCTTTCTGGACATTTTTGTTGGGTATGAAGGTTCTGTTCATGACACCCGGATCTTCAAGAACAGCCCTGTTTATGTTGATACCCTGTACCCCCCACCAGGTTTTTTTCTTTTGGCAGATGGCGGTTACCCTTGTCTGGAGCTGCCGGTCACTGTCATCAAACCATACAGGCACCCGTTACAAGGGAGAATTCAGGAGAGGTTCACCAGTAGACACAGCAGAGCCCGCTCCATCATTGAGAGGAGCTTTGGGATGATGAAGGCAAGGTGGCGTGACACCATCTTCAAGGCACTGGAGGTGAGGCCCCACTTCTGCTCCGAGGTCGTATTGGCATGTGCATTCCTCCATAATATCTGCCTCAGACATGGAGACGTGATGGACGAGCCGGACTAACAGCCTGAGGAACCTGGTCCCCCTGCAGAGCTGGATGAAGGCGTCCAGGAGCAGAGTGGAGTGCACATCAGGGACAGGCTGTGCGCTCATGTGTCTGCACCCCTCAACATAACAGCCCCATTACTAGATCATAATTTTTTTTTTTTTTTTTTTTTTTGGGGGGTGACGTCCTCCACTGCCAATCCAGGAAGCAGGAACACACGGAGACACACGTCAAGCACTGGAAATCTGCAACAAAAACCACAAACAAAGCACGAAACCGGCACGGAGCCAACCAAAACAATAACAGCAATCGACCTAAATCTTGAGATCTGATCGCAGTCTGAGCTAAGTTTTGGCTACCGCTACCTAAACCCAAAAACTAGAGAGCCAGCATGCAGGTGAACAAGCCAGTGTGTATATCTATGTGTGTGTGTGTGTATGTATATGATCATGCGTGTGTGTGTGTGTGTGTGTGTGTGTGTGTGTGTGTGTGTGTGTAAATGCATGTGACTAAGTGACTATATGTGTGTGTGTGTGTATGTGTGTGTGTGTGTGTGTGTGTGTGTGTAATAAACCAAACAAAGCTCCACCTGAAGTGTATCTATAGTGGGGGAGGGGGGGGAGCAACCCCGCCACCCGCGAGACCAGAGGCCGACACGGAAGAGCCCGGAACCCAGGCCACCGGCAACCCCACAGAGGGGAGAAGTAGGAGGAGGCAACCCACCGCCTGCGAGGCCCCCCCGGCGGCGGCCGAGGGGGCCCGCGGGCGGGGCCCCCACGGCGCAGGAAGAAGCAGCCAGGGATCCCGCGGCGGCGGACCGCGACCCAGGCAATCCCCGGCCACCCGGTCCGGGCCGGACACGCGGCCAGGAGGCCCTCACCCTTCAGGCCAACGACCCCCACCCGGCAGGGGGCCAGCCTGCCCGGAGAGACAGAGCCGCCCCGGCCGCCGACGCGGGCAGGCGCACCCGTCCCCCACGAAAGTGGCCCTCCAAGACCAGAGGGGCGCCCCGCCGCAGAGGCAGCGGGGGGGACCGGAGACGGGCCCGGAGAGAGGGAACCCCCCCAACAAGGCGACACCCGTGCAGGCCCGACAACGGAGGGCCCCAGACCCAGGCATCCCATTCATTCATCCATTCACCTATCAGATACCTATACTAATAATAATATAATATACTATACATAATAATAATACTAATAATAATAATACTAATAATAATAATAACCATCTTTGTATAATATAATATTCATAAATTATTAAGTTTTGATGTCCTGCCAATGGAGGCTCAAATCCTCCATGGCAGGACCCTTCCATACCGCATTCTCACCGACACAGACATACAATCACGCACCGTTTCCCCCTCCCCGGGGGGGTCCAGCACCGCCAGAAGGCACCCCAGGCTGCACAGCGGGCCCCGCCAGGCCCGGGTAACCCGACCCACCTGTCCCAGGCCAGTGAGGGAACGCGGGTGATGTGCGACCCCCTCCCGCCCCTGGTGTTGAGTGCGTGTGATTAATGCCATAAAAACAGGGAGGGGGGAGGGCCAAGTATCGATTGACACCGACCCCCCCCCCCCTCCCGAACTACGTGTCCTTGTCAAATGTATTTATTAAGTGTTGAATGTGCAGTGTCTATTTTGCTGTTAAAACCGTGAGGCGGGGAGTGCCGGGCCCCGCGGGACAGTGCCCCCCACGCCCGGACCCCCCGCCCTTCGCCTATGTACGTATGAATCGTGTAGGGGGGGAAAGAGGGGGAGCGGAGGCCGAAGCCAGGAAGCAGGACCAGCAAAGCCGGCCCTGGTAAGACACCCGCGTCCCCCCACCGGCCGTCCAGTAGACGGGGGCCGGCCCTCCGAGCCGGGCCAGGGCCCCACCGTACCTCCAAGGGCGCCCCCGGCGCCGCCGGAGCCCCCAGACGGAGGGGGAAACGGTCCAACATCCTCCCATTCATACTGACAACATAAGAAAACCTGAGGTGTACTCCTCACTAAATGAGGCGTCCCCACCTGGTTTTAGTTATTTTGAGAAGGCTCGCACCTCTGGCCGTGGTGGGGGCCTGGCTGTCCTCTATCACAGTAAACTTGATCTCTCCCCCATGGCACTGCCTAAGCTGTCTTCTTTTGAGTGTCTAGCATTTAAATGTCTATCCCCACTCCCTACAAGTTTTCTTCTCATCTATCGCCCACCAAAGCCAAACCCAGCTTTCATTTCTGAATTTCAAGAGTTACTTATGACAGTTTGCACAACATCAGCCAATGTTGTTATAGTTGGAGACTTAAACATTCATGTTGACTCACCCTCCTGTCATTCTGTATCAGATTTTCTTCAACTTCTGGACTGTCTTCACCTCAAACAGCTTGTCGATGTCCCCACGCACATTCGGGGGCACACATTGGACCTGGTTATCACAAACTCTGATCACCTCACCAACCTCCACATCTATGACCTCGGTGTCTCTGACCACAGGGTCATCTCGATGGATCTGCTGCTATTGTCCTCGCATACCAAGCCCAAACGCCAAATCAGCTTCAGAAACCTCAAACGCATAAATCCAGCCTCTTTATCCTCTGACCTCAATAATGTTTCCACCTCCACAGAACTGTTATCCATCGCTGACTTAGTGGACTACTACAATAACTTCCTCAAAAGCATCCTAGACACCCATGCTCCCACTAAGACAAGGACTGTAAATTTCACACGCTCCGCCCCCTGGTTCACTCAGGAGCTACGGAAAATGAAGGAAACTGGGCGTGCTCTCGAACGGCGTTTCCGAACATCAGGGCTTGCTGTCCACAATCTGGCTTTCCGTGACCATCAGAAAACCTACTCCAAATCACTAGCAAATGCAAGATCACAGTTTTACTCCTCCATCATCAACAATAGCCCTGGAAATTCCAAGAAACTTTTCTCCACTGTTAATCATCTCCTAAAGCCTCACACCACCTCCTTTTCTAACCCCACAGAGGAGAAATGCAATAACTTCATCACTACTTTCACCACAAAAGTGGATACCATCCGTTCCTCTCTTTTCCCCTCCAGCCTCCCACCTTTGCCTGCACCGGCCATTGAAAACCCAGAGACAGCTTCTCCCCATACTCTCTCTTTTTTCTTTGACACCACACAGCATGAGATTGAAGCTGTCATCCGCAAAATGAAACCCACCACGTGCATCCTGGATCCTTTCCCCACATGTCTTTTAAAATCAAATGTCCATGCCATAAGCCCCCTCATCACCCAAATCATCAACCACTCTCTTCAAGTTGGCCATCTTCCATCCGCCCTTAAAACTGCCGTCATCAGACCCCTTCTTAAAAAGACCACTCTAGACCCCGATGACCTGACAAACTACAGACCCATCTCCAACCTCCCATTCATTTCTAAAGTAATGGAAAAAGTGGTCGCTGCTCAGCTTCACGACCATCTCCATGAAAACCACCTTTTTGAGACATTTCAATCCGGCTTCCACACAGCTCACAGTACCGAGACAGCACTGGTCAGGGTCACAAACGACCTGCTGATGGCAGCAGATGCTGGCTCTCCATCCCTCCTTGTCCTGCTTGACCTGACCGCTGCATTTGATACAGTCGACCACAGGATCCTCCTACACCGCCTACAGTTCACCTTCGGACTCTCCGGCACCGCCCTAAAATGGTTCCACTCTTACCTCACTGGAAGAACTGAGTTTGTTGCCTTGGGGAACGCCAAATCCAGTATACATAACATCACCTGTGGGGTCCCCCAAGGATCGGTGCTCGGTCCAACCCTTTTTATCCTCTACATCCTTCCTCTTGGTCACATCATTAGGAAGCACGGACTCTCTTTTCATTGTTATGCCGATGACACACAACTGTACGTTAAAACTGGTTCCACCTCCTCTGAAACTACACCCTCACCATCTGCACTCTCCATCTGCCTGGAGGAGATAAAGGCGTGGATGAACCACAACTATCTACAGCTAAATAGCTCTAAAACTGAAGCCATTCTCATCGGTACTCCCCACCAGCTACTCTCATCATCCATAACCAGCATCTCCTTCTCTGGCCAAACCATCCCACTTTCCAAAACAGTCACCAATCTGGGTGTCAAGTTCGACCCCCATCTGGCATTTGAATCCCACATCAAACACCTCTGCAAAACCTCCTTTTACCATCTACGAAACCTCGCCAAGCTACGCCCATTTCTGACTCTCCAAGACGCAGAAAAATTGGTCCACGCCTTTGTCTCCTCCAGGCTCGACTACTGCAATGCACTCCTCATCGGGATTCCTGGCAAGAGCCTTCAAAAGCTCCAGCTTATTCAAAACAGCGCTGCCAGGATCCTGATGAGGGTGCGAAAACATGAACACATCACACCCATCCTCCGTTCCCTCCACTGGCTTCCCATCCATCACCGAATTGAATATAAAATCTCCCTGCTCACCTACCACTGTGTTCATGGAAATGCACCCGCCTACCTGAAGGACCTCATCTCACCCCAAATCTCCCAAAGAACCCTCCGCTCAGCTGACAAACACTACCTCCACCCCCCCAGAACAAAGCTCAAAAAAATGGGAGATCGGTCATTCCAGGCAGTTGCCCCAAGGCTCTGGAACGCCCTGCCTGACCACCTGAGGGCCCCCCAGACCACAGACTGTTTTAAAAGAAACTTAAAAACGTTATTCTTTAAGAAAGCCTATCCCTGATGTCCTGGTCTTTTAGAATGTCCTTGTGCTTTTTTGCTAATTTAGCTTTTTTTTTTTTTATTTTTTATTTATTTTTTTTTTTTTATTTCTCTTTTATTTTTATTTTCTATTTTTTCTTTTTTTCTAATCTTTATTGTAAGCGCTTTGAGACTTGTTCTTCAGGTGAAAATGCGCTCTATAAATACAATTTATTATTATTATTATTAAGACATAGATACCTGGGAATGGTGCCACCCCGCCGTCGCGCCCGCCCGTGCACCCCCCGGTCAGGGGAGGCCCGCTCCCCGGACCCGGCCCCACCCCCCCCCGAGGCCACCCCGGCGGACACCCCAAGGGTCACGGAGTCCCCACATCCGCAGGGGCACTTGGCCCCCGCCCAGCGACGGAGGACCAAGGCAGCAATGCCCCCCCAGCGCAGACAGCCATCCCCCACCCAGGCAGGGCCGGGCCCTCCGGGTGGGACCCCCACGTCCACGGCCCAGCCCCCCCAGGGAGGCCCGGAGACGCCCTAGCCACAGCCCCCCGCCCGAGCCCTCCCCAGCCACCCCCCCCCACCGCCATGAGGTAACCCCCCCCACAGGCCCCCAAGGCCCCCACCGGCCAGGGACAGGGCCCCGCGGCCCCCCCCACCGCTCCCCAGGGGCCACCAGAGGCCCGCGCCCCAGACCCCCCAAGCCGACCCCCAACCCCAAGGGCTACGAGATCACCACCCCCCCGACCCCACTAGGTAACGAAGCCAATAAACGGGGACCACAGAGAGTGCAATTCAGCCGAATGTTGTTCAGTGGAGGCAGACATTATCTCACTACTAATATGATCTGATAAAAGATTCCTAAAATGGTTGATACATAAACTGGATTTTTGTTTCCAATTTACTAGAATGGTTTTCTTTGCGATACATAAGGCAGTGAGAACCCGGTGTGTCCAATTAGGATCTATTTGAGTGTCTCCCAGGTGACCTAATATACATACCGTGGGGCACACTGGGATTCTGTGGTTGATCCATGTGGATAAATCCTCACAAATCTCCTTCCAGAACCTCTGTACCGGTGTACAGAACCATAAAGCATGCATATAATTATCTGGGGTGTTCTCTGTGCACTGTGAACAGATATTAGAGGTGACAAAGCCCATCTGGAACATCCTTTGTCCAGTATAATGTATTCTATGAAGAACTTTGTACTGTATAAGTTGTAGGTTTGGGTTTTTAGTCATAGTAAACGTATTTAAGCATATTTGTGACCAAGAAAACTGGTCGGTATTAAGAGAGAGATCCGCCTCCCACTTAGAGATCGGGAGAGAGACTGAATCGTCCAGTTTAGACACTAACCTGTAGAGTTTTGATAACAACTTTAAAGTGCTTAGATTCAATAAATCTATTATCTTAGCGGGAAGTTGTAAATCTAATTGGCTAATTTTGTATGTTTTATTTATTATTGCCTTAAGTTGTTGATACTCTAAAAATTTATTCCTGCTAACTCCGTATTGAACAATAAGTGTATTGAAAGGTACAAACTGTCCTCCTACAATTACGTGCTGTAAGTACCGTATTCCTTGATCTCTCCATTGAACGAAGTTAACCATCTTTTTATCATTTTTCACGATGTCTGGGTTGTTCCATATGGGTGTACGGTCACATGGAAAAAGTGAAATTTTAGCTATTTTAAGAAATTCCCACCAAGCTGATAAAGTTGTGCTAATATTAATGCTTTTGAAACATTGATGACGTTTGATACTTTGACTAATAAATGGTAACTCTGAGATTTCTAGTTCATTACAAAACACTTGCTCTGAGTCCAGCCATTGACTATCTAAAGGATGATCTTTTGACCATTTTACAATATACTGTAACTTACTGGCTATGATACTGGTACTAGATCATAATTATAGTAGATGTCATTGAAGCGCTCATTGACATTATATTTCAGTTATATTATGACCATCTGATATTATTTACCATTATGAGCATGATGTAGCCTAATTTTATTTTTGTAAGAGCGTGTAAACTGATGGTATCCTGAGTTAAACATTCCAGCTGTGTTATGACCATTTGATATTATTTCCCATTATGAGCATGATGTAGCCTAATTTTATTTTAAATTAAGTATTGTGACACTCATGCCAGGCAGGCGTTATTGTTGTTCTTGTTGTTGAGTTTCCGCGCGCCTAGTCAAATTCCAAGGCTGTTTTTTAGTCCCAGTCCGTCCCTGGGGGGAAGGCAGCATCACCAACAATCACATGGGGGATTTGGACTTGTGTTCCAGGGAGTGTCACTGGTGCAGGCAGATTGAGCTCATGGCCGAGCAGCATCGAACCAAATTTGCTCTCCTTGAAAATGCGCCCGTCACTTTCCCTTCCATATCCGCTCACGTCCAACATGGTGAAGCAATACCTATCAGAAAGAAATTGAGCATTATTTTAAGTTGCTTAACCATTTTACATATCTACATTTTTAATGTAATGTAACCCCTGGTTGTTTGCCGTTTTCTTGTATAATGTCTGTATGTTGTTCGTTTGTTAATAAAAATAATTTAAAATATTAAACGGTGCCTTGATGTTTATGTGCTTCCCGGTGTCGACGCTTCCTACACAGTTCGTAAAGTTCCACAATCGCCAAAAGTCTGCAGCAATAGCTTCCCACTGGCTAGTTGAAGGGCAAGGAAGAAATTGAAAGTTACAGTGCAAGGTTTACTGTGCAGTGGCCCAACTCACTGACACTGGCGTGCCATGGTTGCTGAGAGTTGCTGCTGATTTTGAAATTTCAACATTTAACATCAGTTGATGTCATTACATCGTAGAATGTTTATGTGTTGGTCAAACTTGTATAGGTTAGTGTGGGGACATCTTAAGGGAATAATATGGACAGGTAGGGGGTTCGCTGTCTGTCTACGAACACACTCATTGAATCATCCTTTTATTGTTTCAAGGCAATCTGCAGCAAGCTGCAGAGTTGAAGCAGGACAAAAGCATTCTTCTGCATATTAAAGACAGACTGTGTGGTCATCGAGGTGCACTATCATGGTACCTGCTACAAAACCTACACCAGGTTCCTACAGAAGTCTTCAGCTGCAACCCCTGAAGAACAAGAGTGAGTTACCATTGACCCCGCAGTCTATTCTGTATCTGAGTGTCTCTATATTCATGTCTCTATTCTATTCATTCTATTCTATTCTCTATTCATATTCACATTTTGGGACAATGCATTGGTCGGTTCAGACCATGGTAAAACTGTGTAGAATCTTTGATCAAATGCTTGGAACAGATGTATTTTCATCCTGATAAATGTTTTTATTTTCAGAGATGCCACGCTCTTTGATGCCTCCTACAAGATACTCGACCATTCGTCAAAGAATCATTGTAAACGGAGAGGTAGCGTTTCCACTTTCCACTTCCAATTTTTGCACACATACATATATTCTCACGCACACACACACTAACAAACAACACAGCCAAAGGGCAAATTACCAGGCAGCAATAATGAAATCTTCTCTCAAAGCCCAGATGTGTGCTCCCTCACATGCTGGTAAGGGATGGCACCTTGAGAATGGAGACTTAAAGGGAAAGTTCCGTTCTTTACAACCTGGACCTTATTTCTGGCATTTTTTATGGTCGTATACTCACCCAGGCAAGTTTGGTGTCATTCATTTGGTGTCTTCGGAAGATATTAGGAGTTTTGTGTGAGCCGCTTCTCCATATAATGGTAGCGCATGGGGGCACAGTGGGACACAGACGATGCAGCATCTAAGTAACACATGATTGCCGCGAAACTCCTTCATTTATTTTATGAATCACTAGATCTGCTTCCAGGACCTGTTGTCTACATCCGGGGCTGTGTGTATAACAAGGAACTCTGGGACTCTGGCTCAAAACGGTAAGGACGTCCATCATATTCAAAGTCGTCGTCCACAACCTCAGAATTTGACAAATATTCAGACATGTTTCAAATAACTAACAGTAAACTAACAGTAGCGAACTCCAGCTGTACACGGAGCTGTGTCTGCGATGCGCGCACAGAGATGACGTCATGAGTTCAGAGGTCTTGTTTACAAACTGATTTATTTGACCATTTATTAGACCATTATTCATTCATACACATTTTCTCTGGTGGTGGACAGAAGCGTGGCTGCCATTCCGCGCCAAACGGCCCCTCCGACCACCACCAACATTCATACACATTCACACGGGGCAAGGTGGGTAAGGTGTCTTGCCCAAGGACACTACGGCAGCAACTGGGAGGGAGCGGGATTCGAACCGCTGACCTTCCGATCATTGGACGACCCGCTCTACCACCTGAGCTACTTCCGCCCCAGGTGGTGGAAGCTTTTGGTGGGAAAGAGGGGTAAAATACGGTAGTTTCCCGGCCAAAACGGGAGACTTAACAGGTATGTACTTGGATAGCTTTTGTTAACAAAATTTAAAAAAAGATTGAACATTTTAGACATGGTCCATCATGGTACAATCACCACCGTCCGCTTAATCGGTCAGCAAAGGACCCTGATTCAGTCTGCCCTCCTCTTGTATCCCATCAGCTGCAACTTCCCACTGATTTAAACATATTCACCAGCGGTGGTCCACCGACATGCAGCTCAGTCTCACACTTTCACAGTGTCATGAGCACGTCATCACGCATGGCATGGGAGAACATTACCAGATTAATTTATCAACATGAAACAGATGAGAACACAGTTGGTAAAAAAAATAGCTGTACGGCCTGAGGGTTTTTACTCAAAAGACAACTTCAACTCAGATTACAGGTTCACTCTACAAGCTTTTTGCCGCAGTCTATTAAATCGCTCCGGTTCTGCAAACTAACCCCCACTTTGACTTCTCTTTAGTCTCACGTAGAGTTTTCTCTTACAAAACTCGCAAATACAAAACAAGTCAATAATTACTATCATCCAGAATTACATTTTTTGCATATTAAATCCTTAATGAAACCCAATTAAAGCCTAATTTAGACTTTATGCTAAAAATATTACTGCTGATATCATCTACAGCGAGTCTATCTGCGTAAACAACAACGGATTACCTGGACCATTTGTCCACAACAACTGGGCAGTGAACAGAGACTGGCTGTGATGGTTGGAGAGGCTTAAAAAAAAAGTCCCATAATGTGCAATTTACTCCAATTACATCTCTAAAATGCTCTGAACCTGTTACATCAAGCAGCCACTATCTTCTATTTGTCTGTTACCCCTTTTCCACCAAACCGGTTCCAAGGCTGGTTCTGGGCCAGTGCTGGTGCACAACTTGTTCAACTTGCGATCCAGCTAAGCACCGGTTTGGTTTTCCATAGCTCGAGGTGCTAAGGGGATCCACGTCATTACGTTGCTGCAAACATCAGCTATGTCGCTGTGTTTGCATAGGCGTGAAAATCGAAGCAACAACTATGAACAACATGGCGATCTACTGCTTCATTGGTATCAGAAAACAGCACATTTCTTTGTCATTGTTACGGGTCCCAAGGGTGAGGACCATGGTAACAAATATGTGTACCTGTAAAAAGCAGGTGGAGTGCTGAGTGATTAAAGCATGATGCGTCTGTCACAATTAACACAAAAAATTAACACAATTAACACATGGGTGTCAGGGTTTGACACTTCCCTCCCCCAGTCTTTGAGTTTCTGTTTTGCCCCTGCCTGTGTCCCATCTGCCCTGATTGTCTGCACCTGTGTCTCGTCGTGTCTCATTATCCCTCTGAGTATATCTGGTCTTGTCATCCCCTTGTTCCCTGTCGGTCCGTACTGTGCTTCCCTTCATGTGCTTCTGGTTTTTGATCCCTTTTCCAGTTAATCTTGATCCTGCCAAGCAGCGCTTTTGTTTTTGCCTTTGTTGGAATAAATCCTTTTTGTTTTTTGAGAACTCCTGCCTCCGGCTTCCCTCTCTCTCCTGCATCTGGGTCCTCACCACACCAGCCTGACAAAGGCCTTGACAGAACGGACCGACCAGTATGGACCCAGCGGGAGAGAGTGCCGCCTTCTGGGAAATCGTGTACCGGGAGGCAGAGCTCACAATCCCGGGTTGGCGGCACCCGGACGAGCTGGACACCCCGGACGAGGAGGAATCCCCCTTCCGGGGAACACGCCTGGCTCGGGGTGGCCCCTGGACCATCCAGGCTCTGGGGCGACGCCGACGTCGACGCCAGCCCCAGCTAGCCGCGGTTCCGGTGGTGGTCCCGGACGCATCAGCCCCTGCTCCGGTGATTGTCCCGGTTCCCCCGCAGCCAGCGCCACGGACCCGGGCTCCCCCGCAGCCAGCTCCAGGTATCCTGGGTTCCCTGCCAAGCCAAGTTCCCCAGCCAAGGCAAGTTCCCCAGCCAAGGCAAGTTGCCAAACCCCACGCCTGCCAAGCCCCACGCCAGCCAAGCCCCACGCCTAGGCCTTGGGGACGTCCCCCCGAGCTGTCTCGCCGGCCTGCCCGGCCTCGTGGGCGACCCCCAGAGCTTTCTCGCCGGTCTGCCCAGTCCCCAGGACGGCCCGCGGAACTTTGGCAGTGCGTGCGTGCCTGCGTGCGTGCGTGCGTGCGTGCGTGATTTTGATTTGCACAGTTCACATATTGAAGACCATGGTTTTCATTCTGCAGGCCACTGTGCTCAGTATTGCACAAACACAACCATAGAGCAGGAATCTAGAGACATGGTGCACATCGTCTCCCTGGATAAGCGAGAAACTAACCGAAACTCTGTGATCATGGAGAAGGAGTGCTTCATACGAACCATGGATGCACTTCTGCCGGAGATACACGTAACAGAAGTGGTCACTGATGCCCACACACAAATTTCAGCTTTGCTGAGTAAGTAAAATGGTCGTAAGATTTGGATTCTGGATGTTCAGATGGATGTCTTTGTGACGGTAAAGGCTTCTTTTTTTCACAGATCCAGAACATGGAAAATACAAGGAATGGGGACTACAACATTCCCTAGATATTTGGCATGCAGCGAAGAGTTTAGGGAAGAAGCTCAGACGGGTATGCAATTTCATTGTATTATGAGGGATTTGTTGGTGACTAAATTTCTACATTTTTATACCGTGTTGCAATGAAGCAGCATTTTTATTGTGACTGTCTAATACTGGTCTATTCTGTTTTCAGGCTGGTACGGTGAGGGACCAGTCTGAACTCTTGCCTTGGATCCGGGACATCCTGAACCATTTCTGGTATTGTGCTAAGCACGCATCATCTGTGGAGGACTTCAAGGTATGTTTGTGCAAAGTAAATTGATGCTGTAAACAAAAACATGTTTGAGATTGGTACAGATGTATTGTCTGATCACACAAGTTCATAGATGGTTTCTAATTGTGCAGATGAAGTGGCATGCTGTCATTCATCATGTTCGCAACCAGCACAAATGGGCAACTGGAGCCTGTGAGCATGAACCACTGGATGATGAGCCGAAGACTGGCTCTGGAACAGAGGGTGGAGGGGTCACAGCCGCAACCTGGCCTTATTATGAGGCCATGCACAGAGCCCTGGGGCAGAGGGACTCCATCAGGCCTCTCAATCTGATTGCCACTTCAGTGGACTCAAGCAAAGAGGGGCCTGATGAGGGGCCCAGTTCCTCTGCTCCAGGGCCTGATGAGGGCCCTAGTACCTCTGTTCCAGGGCCTGATGAGGGCCCTGGTACTTCTGCTCCTGCTCCAGGTTCATCCATGACAGCTACAGGGAAGAAATCAAGGAAGAGGAAAAATGAAGTGTTGGCCTTTCTAAAGGACTACACGGAAAAACAGGACAAGAGGCTGAAGGAGCTGGACGAAAAGGAGGAGGAGAGGGAAAAGAGGAGGGATGAATATCCCAGTTAATTGACATTTTTGGCAAGATGGTCGACAAGAGTTAGTTTTCCTCATCATTTTTTCATTCATAATTTGAGGTTCAATTTCTTTTGTTTCATTTCATGGACATATCCTCAGTTGACCTGTGTAATAAACGTACTGTTGGGTCAGAGGAAAGATCACTCTCAGAAATAAAAAAGAAATGGTTTGACATCAAACTCGGTGCCAAAAAACGCGTCACAGACCACAAACAGGAAACATCTGCAACTGGAGGAGGACAGGCAACAACCCAGCTGTCACCCATGGATACCCGTATTGCCAGCATCATCGGGGACTGTTACGGCCGCTGCCCTTTCCTCCTTTACTATGTTTTAATTTTTCTCTCTCTGCCACTCTGCCAAGCTGGGTTCCTGATTGGTGCGGCGTGTTTGGGGCTGGCCAATCCCAGCCGCCCAATCAGAAGTGAACAGCTACAAAACCCCTGCCAGTCTG
The DNA here is from genome assembly GCF_033807715.1 of Cololabis saira. NCBI lineage: Eukaryota > Metazoa > Chordata > Actinopteri > Beloniformes > Belonidae > Cololabis > Cololabis saira. Next base: position 9,011,470 of record NC_084587.1, on the reverse strand, counting down.
TCGGCCTGGGCGGCTGATTGTGTGACAGCTCGCCTCTTTGTGCAGAACTTTGATTCGAGAGAAAGCTAACATTAGCTAGCAGCTACCGTGTGGTCCTTTGTTGTTCTTTTATAGTTCGCTAAACCTTTGAAGTGTGGCCAGGGTTTAGCTTGACAAATCTGTGACTGATTCCGCTAAGTTTCCACACCTAGTTCCTTTATGTTTAGAAACACTAGGTGCAGGGGTGCTGTTTTGGTTGTACTTTGGTTTTTAGTGAGTGTAGACAGCCTTTGTTTTCCTTTTTTGTTTTGAGTTAGTTTGATTATATCCATTTCAACTCTTAGAGAGTCCTCTTTCTGTTATATTTTGTATTTGATTTAAACAGCACCCACCGGCCCTCTTCCTTGTTTTATTTTTTTCCTTTATAAATCTATTAACAAATATTCTGGCATTGTTAGTAACAAATAAACTACCTTACCTAATACCAGCTGGGTTTTGTGTTGGTTCCCTTTTCCCCCGCAAGCCGGGTTGTAACATAAGTGGGGGCTCGTCCGGGACATATATGTTAAAGGAGTCCCGGTGCTAAAAGTAGTTGTTGTTGCTTGAATTCTGGAAATTTCGGTTACAGTTTTTCACAGTTGCTAATACCCAAAAAGCAAAAATTTGGCACAATTTGCACAACCTTCACTTCATGTACCAATTGCTCGACCCAAGTTGGCACTACTTCACACTCCCTTATCTGCATTAGAGTCTGACTTTCCTTCTTTACACTCTTTACACTTCTTTACACAGTATTTGCATTTTGCAGGACTGAAAGAGAACCACACTGTGGAGGAAGAGCACGGATTTTCACAGAGGAGCAGGAGACAGATGTTGTAAATATTGTTCGTGAGAACAATATAATCATGCTCCGGCAACTACAGTCTAGGATCCTGGCTGACCATGGCACTTTCAGGGACATCCACACTGTCAGCCTATCAACATTAGATAGAATACTCCGCAGGAATCATGTTAGGATGAGGCAGGTCTACAGAGTCCCATTTGACCGTAACACAGACCGCATCAAAGAGCTCCGGCGAGAGTTTGTGCTTGTAAGTCCCATACTTTCAGCACTGACACATGCATGTATTGTACCTGTAATCCAATATTACTGTAAGTGTATTTACATGTATTTTCTATAGTGTCTCACTATAGCCCACTGTATTGAAGTCTCTGTGTCCATACTGTAACTCAAACTTTCTCATGTTGTCTGTGTCAGCGGATCCAGGAGCATAAAACAGCAATGGAGGTGAATGAGTACATTTTCATTGATGAGGTTGGGTTCAACCTCGTGAAGAAGAGGCGCCGGGGCAGAACTGTCATTGGCCAGCGGGCCATTGTTGAGGTCCCCGACCAGCATGGTGGCAACATCACGATGTGTGCGGCCATGAATCATCATGGCATCCTCCACCATCATGCCCACCTAGGGGCCTATAATACTGCCCGTCTCTTTTGCCTTCCTGAATGGCCTGCATGACCTGCTAATACCACCTGGTCGGATAGATGTCCCACATCGGATCCATTATATTGTCATCTGGGACAATGTCAGTTTCCATAGGGCTGCTCTAGTGCGTGGGTGGTTCCAGGACCACCCACGCTTTTCCACTCTATTTCTTCCACCTTACTCTCCCTTCCTTAATCCAATAGAGGAATTATTTTCAGCATGGAGGTGGAAGGTGTATGAACGGAACCCACAGGGCCACAGGTCCCACTGCTCCAGGCCATGGAGGAGGCTTGTGGCGACTTAAGTGTGGAGGCCTGTCAGGGCTTCATTCGCCACTCAAGGCGATTCTTCCAACGCTGCCTAGACAGGGAGCACATTGCCTGTGATGTCGATGAGGCCCTCTGGCCTGACAGGAACCGGAGGCATGATGGCTAATTTTTTTTTGTGAGGGGGGGTTACTGTACTGTACTGTTCTGTGTGTGCTAAAATCAAATTTTTTGGTTGCATATTTGTGTGCTGTTTTATGTTTGACTATACAAAAGTAGGCCTACAGACATTTTACAAAAGGAGAAAAAGCACATTTTCCAAAGTCATTGTCATTCATATGGTGTGTTCTGTTTCTATAATTGTGTTTTCAGTTTTGCACCTAAGTAAATGCTTGGTAGTGTGCAGACAAATGCTTAGTTGTGTGTACTCAATGAATGGTATGTGTGTGTCATTTGAAAAAATGGCTGTGTGTACCAAATGAAAACACGAGTTCCATTTTGTGAACAGGTAAGAGATTTGATGGCCAAGAGTCATCTTGCAAAAGGAGTGTCAGGTTTAGCATTTTGTGTGTGAGGTTTTCAGATCTGTGTGTTCAGTTTGAAAAAAGCTGTTATTGTTTTGAGAAATGGGTGTTAACAATTGTGAAAAACTGTAATCGATTGTGCAGCTGCAGGTGCAGCTGTGCACCTTTTGTAATCAGTCATGTCTCAGTTTGACTTGGATAGCTTCCTGGCTTCTCCCTCCCTCACCTTGATTAATGGCTATCGTAAGGATGATTTGGCTCAGATAGCGAATCACTTTAGTCTCACGTATCCTAAACAGATTTTGAAAAAAGAGTTGAAGGCTCTTGTTGTTGGTAAGTTGGTGGAATTGGGGTTTATTAAAGTGTCGGTGCCAACAGAGTCAGCTGTGCCGGAGGATGGCACCCTGGGTGAAGCGGCTGGTAGCCGACCACTTAAGGTTGATCCTCCAGGTGGTGGTGAGGAGGAGGGTGAAACAGAGGAGCGGCCACCAACTCCTGTAACGCTGCCTTGCTATGACCCTCTCTCTCCCTGTCTCGGCAGCTCTGGATCCACAAGGGAGGCTCGGTTGAAGGTCCGCCTTGCTCGCCTCCAGATGGAATCCCAGGAGAAAGCTAGAGGCCAGCAGGCTGAAGTGCAGTATCAGCTAGAAGTCAAAAGAATGGAGATTGAAGCTGAGACAGCTGTTCGGCTGCGTCAGTTGGAGCTTGAGGCTCACTCATGTCCCGGGTGCTGGTCCTGTGACTAAGCCTTCTTCTTCCACCACTTCCCCACCAGGAACCTTTAGTGTTGGTAAAAATATTGTTTTGGTGCATACGTTCCGTGAGACTGGGGTTGATTCCTACTTTGGCGCATTTGAGCGCATTGCAAAAGCTTTACAGTGGCCACCTGAAGTTTGAGCTATTTTGCTCCAGTGTAAAATTCATGGGAAAGCTCAAGAGGCTGTAGCTGCTCTGCCTATTGAAGAGAGTCTGAAATAAGACTTTGTAAAAGCTGCCATTCTGCGTGCCTATGAACTGGTCCCTGAGGCCTACAGACAAAGATTTACAAATCATAAGAAAGCCTGGACATGTGTGTAAATACATAATCTCACTCTGACTGGCTAACTACACACAACCACAGCTTTACCTGTACCCCCACCCATACTGTCTGCTGCTACTATAGTCATTGTATTTATTTACAGTAACTTCCTACTGTAATTACATTATGAGTTGCTACAGGAGCCACGCACTACCTGTTCCCATACAAGTACTGAGCACACTTGGTTTCCTGGCAACCGGGTCCTACCAGCGGGAGTTGGCAGACCGGTCAGGAATAAGTCAGTCTGCACTGAGCCGTTTAATGCCAGCTGCATGGGACGGGTGTCAGTGGTTGACATTTCCCCCAGTTTGTGTTTCTGTTCTGCCCCGCCTGTCTTCCATCTGCCCTGATTGTTCACACCTGTGTCTCGTTACCCCCTTGTGTATATCTGGTCTTGTCTTTCCCTTGCTCCTTGTCGTTCCGTACCGTTTGCTCCCTCCATGTTTTCCCGTAGTCTTTGGATCCCTGTTTCGGTTCTGCCTCTTTTTGATCCTGCCCAGCAGCGCTTTTGGTTCTTGTTTTTGCGGACCCGGGTTCTCCCGCAGCCGGCTCCTCATATCCTGGGTTCCCCGCCGAGTCAAGGTTCCCCGCCAAGTCAGAGTTCAAGCCCCACGCCAAGTCAGAGTTCAAGCCCCTCGACAAGTCGTCCAAGTCCCTCGCCAAGGCCCAAGCCTAGGCCTCGTGGACGACCCCCCCGAGCTGTCTCACCGGTCTGCCTGGCCTCATGGGCGACCCCCGGAAATGTCTGACCGGTCTGCCCGGTCCCGAGGACGGCCCTCAGAACTTTGGCCGTGTGTTGGCATCAAAATCAAACATCAAAATATTTGCAGTAATCCTCATAAAGGTTCCATTCTACAGAAGACGGCAAACCCTGAAACCAGTGTACTGTCCCATTGGGTCTGGAAAGGTGTCTCTTATTTTCCAAACACAGCAGCTTGGTATTACCACCCTGTTGCCCACACCCAGGCGCCCATGCTGCCAGAGCACAAACTGGGGATATGCTGCGCGTCGGTTCTGTCTTTGTGGGGGTTCAAACTCTGATGATGCAGAGGTAGAGGTGTTCCCAGGAGCAGATTCCTGATAAAACAAGGGACAGAATTGTTATGATGTAAATGTATAGTTCTATGTTCAATAAGAATCAAAATTAGAATGTTTTCACATACAGGGGATTCATCTTGGGTTTTGGTAATTCTAAAATTACTGACAATATCAACAACAGACACATAGAATAATAATAGTGATCATAAAATTGTGTAATTCGCAATGAGGAAGCTTTATGAAATAATAGTTGAATAGAATTACAGCACTAGAGGAAAGAATGCAATGCAAAGAAAATGTATAGAACATTTCTAGTATTTTTCCTGAGAACTGTAAAATTGTGCAGGGCTGATCTACAAAATATAAGGAATGGGCATTCAGTTATTCACAGGTTATAAAGTATTTTTTTATTTTGTCAGTAAGTATGTTGGACTACAAATTTTTAAGTCCCTCTAAAAAATGTGACAGGAAAAAGGTGCAGTAGAACAAAACCAGAGTGTATGAGTTTGTAGTTTGGGGCGCATTATCTCGCTGAAACAGGACAGGGAGCAGGGGTGTTTGTTTTCAACATCGTTATATTATATTGTTTAACCAAAAATAGATACTGTACATTACCTCTTCGCTATCCATCCGGCAAACGACCGCTGAAAACAGAAAAGTAGTTTTGAAAGTCTGTCCCGTCTTCTTCCATTCACTATCAAAACAAATGCACGAGATGGGAGATCAGGATCTTTACGACAGTACGCGCTGGTGCTCATGGGAAATGTAGTGTTCCTTCTGGTAAAGCACTACCGCTTTTGTCCAACAGAGCCGCCAAACTCAACAAAAGCTGAAAGTTACATTGTGCTGCTTTAAGCGTTTGGAGATGATTTTTGCTGTGACTTGCGACTTGAATCGAAGCGACTCTGAGGGTTGATGTGCACGGCCAAACTAAAGTGGCCTGAAGGACGGAGCAGTTGGCTGCTTTTGCAGCCAGGGAAACAAAGAGTTGACATCAAGAAAGATTAATGGGGCATAATTAGTCAGGCTAGGACAAAAGGTGAAAGAAAACCGAATTAATGCAGTGAGGCATGTGTAGGCACCTGACATGAAGAGCGTTTGATGTATGGTCCTGTTCCTAAACCTCAGCTGTGAGATAACATCTCCATCCGATCAAGTTTATTGGCCTGGTTTGGAAACACTAGATACTTGGCATACCTTCAGTTGCTCACACTACATGGTCGATAAACTATTATTGGCGCAACCACCAGTGCAAAGATGCACGTGGAGGGTTAAACATTCCTTTAGTGACTGCTGAGTTTATTTCCTAAGAGGATCTTTAAAAATGTTCACGTTTGGTAGACGAATCTGCACAGCCATCAAATACCATCCCATGACAGAAAGTCTGTTTGTCCACTGCACCAAGACAAATGTTCTCGCGTAAACTAAGTAGGTCACTGAGCAGACGGATGCATTTGGATCTCAGACATGAGTCACAGCTTCTCATTCAACACCCAGACCCATGCAAAATCTCTGCAGCCAAACTGTTGTTTTTTTTCTTTCATTTGACCTAAAAAACACGCCCACATATATAACTCTCTTTTGGTGTTTGCAGTATTTTACTGCTCTAGGGCCTCATTTATAAAGCTCGCTTGCGCACAAAAAAGGGCTTGAAAGATGTGCAAGCCACCTTCTCCAAAGGTTGTGATTTAAAAAGAAAAAACTAACCGAAAAATGTGCGTATGCCTACGCCAACCCTGACCCTCGCGCAGGAACAGTCTTAAGATATGGGGAACTGGCGACGCAGGTGGTGAGGTGGTGAAATGAAGCCAGATTCATGTCATACTCTTAATGTCATCACATATCAGACTCATAGATCCATGTATACCCAAGCCGGCAGCATCATAGATCCATGTGTTCCATAAGTGAGCCATTACGCAGGTATTTGCAGGTACTACGTTCATATATCATACTTTCATCTTCAAATGAGTGGTAAATAGCACCAGATTGATTATTAATCGTGACAAGGTGTGTAACAATCAGTCTAATTGCTGAGTAAGAATATAAATTGCGTGGTGACAGCCATGCGTAATGCTGCACAATGGATGCGCTGGCACTGCTTGAGGATCACGCAAATGGTAGGATCAGGATGGAGAGACAATTCGGGGATCATGAAGATTTCCTGGCCCATGATGATGACTGGCTAATAAGCCGATTTAGATTCCCTAGAGCAGTGCTCTTGGATCTTTGTGCTGAATTGGGACCAGTGTTAGAGAGACCGACCCGCCGGAATCGCGCCATCCCGGTGCACACGGGTGCTGACCACTCTGGGTTTTCTGGCAACCGGCTCTTTCCAGCGGGAATTAGCCGACAGGTATGTGTTTGATTAACAATAAATAATGTTACATGTTCTGTCTAAAGCCCCTTTTGAGGTATGATATATCTATATTCTGTCTTTAGGTCTGGGATATCACAGCCATCACTGAGCACTATAATGCCAGCCGTATTGGATGGCATTATTAAAATGAGCGGTCGATACATCTGGCCAACAGGCCAACATTAAAAGGCAATTTGCAGCAATGGCAGGTTTCCCAAATGTAATCGGTGCCATTGACTGCACTCACATTGCTATAAGGGCTCCGAGCGACAATGAATTCGTCTATGTGAACCGTAAGAATTTGCACTCCATTAATGTACAAGTTATTTGTGAGACGAACATGGTTCTGACGAATATAGTGGCACATTGGCCTGGCTCGACACATGACTCATTCATCCTGACGCATAGCAGTATAGGAAGACGACTGCAGGCCGGCGCTGCTCGTGATGGCTGGCTCCTTGGTAAGTACACCATTGTAGAGATTCAAACTAAAGCCTGACTTATAATTGCTCTCATGTTATACATTTCAGGTGACAGTGGCTACCCCTCTGAGGCGATGGCTCCTCACCCCGTTCACAAACCCACAGAGCGCAGAGGAGGTGCGCTATGTCACCCATGCTTATGGGGGCTCCATTGTGGAGCGAGCCATCGGCCTCCTAAAATGTAAGTGGAGGTGTTTAGATCGCTCGGGGGGCATGCTTCTGTACCACCCAACAAAGGTGTGCAAGATCATCAGGGCGTGTGGTGTCCTGCACAATGTGGCACTGAGGAATGCCATTCCACTGCTACCTGGCCTCCCTCCCCCACAGCACGAGGACCCCGACCCACAGCCACCACCCCGACTTGAGGAATACCAACAGGGAGCAAGACTCCGTGAATGTGTCATGCAGCGTTTATAAGAAGACATGTTACATTTACTGCACATGTTTTTTAATTTAGCCGGCAATGTCGGACATTACGTCACACATGGTGTTCATCACAGCACGAATTTGTTGCAGCTCATTCTTCACATTGTTAACAGATCTGATCATGTCCCTCTGTGCTTGCTGCACAGTGTCAGTCAGGACGCGGACACTTCCAGGTGCGCCATGCGCTCTGCTGCTGTGCGCACTGGTGCTGGGGACAGCTAGGCCTGCAGCTGCGGTGCCAGACCACGCCTTGCCCGGAACCTCCTCGTCGTCCACCGCTTCCAACTGGAGAATGACTGAGGACAAAACAAAAAGTCCAATGTGCCTTTTCCCAAGTTGTTAAGATGTATATTAATAAACGGATAAAACTGTATTTACCGCTCTCCTCTGTGGTCTCCGCCAAATCGGCATCTCCTTCCCTCTCCGACACTATACCACACACGCTGGCCGTCCCAAGGATGGAGGCTATTTTGGTGTCCAGCGGTGTGGGCTCAGGTGTGCAACCGGCCCCCACCTGTCGCAGACACGCTCTGACGGTGCCGGGCCACTCTCCTCTTGGCCTCCACCTTCATATCAAGCCGGACCACTTTTTCTTTATCTCAGCCACAGATCTGTCCGTGCCACTCACGGCGTTTACAGCAGCTGCGACGTGCTGCCACTCACTCGCTTTCTTTTTATTGGTGATGCCGCTACTGTAACCACCAAATAATGTTGTTTTCCTGGCCTCCACCTCAACCACGAGCACCTTCATCTCAGTCTCCCTGAATTTCGCTTTCTGGTCTTCCCTGCCATGATTTTTGAGTGTAAAACACCGTTGATCGGCAGGTTCATTTATATGAAAATACAGTCGACAAGGTGCTTTGCATTCACCATTCTTGGTGAAAAATGGGCATGTAGAGGGCGGGATATGAGGCGATTCACCTGCGCAACCTTCCAGCTGAACTGTGATTTATAAAGCGAACATTGCATGCAGGTATGCGTGCACACGGTTTTATAAATCCGAATTTTTTTTTGCGCCCGCCATTTTCGGCTTTTGGGTTTACAATCTCAAAGCATCAACCTATAACACACAAATATTCAAAACACTACACACAATGTTCAGTCGTTGAACACACTTCTCAAATAAAATCTCAAAGCATCAAACTACAACACACAAATATTCAAATCTCTAAACTTTCAGGTCTGTTGAGCAATTTGCAATCAGAACTGCAGTATAAAAGTGCCTTGAGCCTCTGTTTTGTTTGGTAAACAATGGAGAACATTGGAGAGAACCAGAGAAGGAGAGACGTAAGAGTGAGAGGAGGAGGAGGAGGAAGAGGAGGACGAGGAGGGGGTCAAAGAGGGAGAAGAGGAGGAGGACAAGGAGAAGGAGAAAGAAGGAGAGTTACCATCTCTAATGAGATACGGGCAACCGTGGTAGACCACGTTCTCAACCATGGTTTTAGCATGAGGGAGGCTGGCCAGAGGGTCCAACCCAACCTCAGCCGCTACACAGTTGCTGCCATCATAAGAACCTTCAGGGTGGAGAACAGGTACGAAATCTATTTGCCTTGTTTACTGTAATACTGTATATCAATAGAATACAGTGTGCTCACAGTATTTGCATTTTGCAGCACTGAAAGACAACCACACCGTGGAGGAAGAGCACAGATTTTCACAGAGGAGCAGGAGACAGATGTTGTAAATATTGTTCGTGAGAACAATACAATCACGCTCCGGCAACTACAGTCTAGGATCCTGGCTGACCATGGCACTTTCAGGGACATCCACACTGTCAGCCTATCAACATTAGATAGAATCCTCCGCAGGAATCATGTTAGGATGAAGCAGGTCTACAGAGTCCCATTTGACCGTAACACAGACCGCATCAAAGAGCTCCGGCGAGAGTTTGTGCTTGTAAGTCCCATACTTTCAGCACTGACACATGCATGTATTGTACCTGTAATCCAATATTACTGTAAGTGTATTTACATGTATTTTCTATAGTGTCTCACTATAGCCCACTGTATTGAAGTCTCTGTGTCCATACTGTAACTCAAACTTTCTCATGTTGTCCGTGTCAGCGGATCCAGGAGCATGACACCACAATGGAAGTGAATGAGTACATTTTCATTGATGAGGTTGGGTTCAACCTCGTGAAGAAGAGGCGCCGGGGCAGAACTGTCATTGGCCAGCGGGCCATTGTTGAGGTCCCCGGCCAGCGTGGTGGCAACATCACGATGTGTGCGGCCATGAATCATCATGGCATCCTCCACCATCATGCCCACCTAGGGGCCTATAATACTGCCCGTCTCCTTGCCTTACTGGATGGCCTGCATGACCTGCTAATACCACCTGGTCGGATGGATGTCCCACATCGGATCCATTATATTGTCATCTGGGACAATGTCAGTTTCCATAGGGCTGCTCTAGTGCGTGGGTGGTTCCAGGACCACCCACGCTTTTCCACTCTATTTCTTCCACCTTACTCTCCCTTCCTTAATCCAATAGAGGAATTCTTTTCAGCATGGAGGTGGAAGGTGTATGAACGGAACCCACAGGGCCGGGTCCCACTGCTCCAGGCCATGGAGGAGGCTTGTGGCGACTTAAGTGTGGAGGCCTGTCAGGGCTTCATTCGCCACTCAAGGCGATTCTTCCAACGCTGCCTAGACAGGGAGCACATTGCGTGTGATGTCGATGAGGCCCTCTGGCCTGACAGGAACCGGAGGCATGATGGCTAATTTTTTTTTGTGAGGAGGGGGGGGGGTTACTGTACTGTACTGTTCTGTGTGTGCTAAAATTAAACTCTTTTTGGTTGCATATTTGTGTGCTGTGCTGTGCATGTTTGACTATACAAAAGTAGGCCTACAGACCTTTTACAAAAGGAGAAAAAGCACATTTTCCAAAGTCATTGTCATTCATATGGTGTGTTCTGTTTCTATAATTGTGTTTTCAGTTTTGCACCTAAGTGTGCTGTAAATGCTTGGTAGTGTGCAGACAAATGCTTAGTTGTGTGTACTCAATGAATGGTATGTGTGTGTCATTTGGAAAAATGGCTGTGTGTACCAAATGAAAACACGAGTTCCATTTTGTGAACAGGTAAGAGATTTGATGGCAAAGAGTCATCTTGCAAAGGGAGTGTCAGGTTTAGCATTTTGTGTGTGAGGTTTTCAGATCTGTGTTCAGTTTGAAAAAAGCTGTTATTGTTTTGAGAAATGGGTGTTAACAATTGTGAAAAACTGTAAACATCTGGGATGCAGAGGTGCTCCTTCACAGTTAAGTGTCCAGGACGGCTCACCTGTTGATGTACTGCAGGGTACTCCTACTTCTCTTCCTCTGTCTGACAGGACCCAAAAAAATCTCTGATGAACACTGTTGGAGTCCTCCTGCAGGCACGGATCAAAAAACATGTTTTTATATATCAGCGCTGCAGGTTTGCTTGTTAAACTTCCAGGATCTCTCTCTCAGCGTGATGACTGATGGGAAAATGGTTAAAACCTCTCTCCTCTTACTCTCTTTCTCCTGCTACACCCTTGACATCTTCCTGCATCTAGATTTTGTTCTTGTCATTAGCTGGTTTTTGGAGACTGCAGTCTGCTTCTCATAAAACAACCGTCGTCGTCACGACGACTCATTATAACAAATGTTGAAATATGCCAGAGAATCTACCAGTAACCCATGAAGGACAAGCATCTAAAAGAGAGCAGGGTTTTTGTTTTTCACATTTTCTATAAATATGGTTTCAAAAGAAAAGAGCTCAGTAGAAATTCTGAAGATACAGAGAAGGACAGTGTTTAAACACAGCTACTGAAAGAGGCTCACACTCAAGTGGGAGCCCTTTTTTTAATGTATTATTTTTTAGGTAATTTACAGGAACAGCTGAAAACATAGTGCTGATACCATGCTGACATTTTAAAGAGCTGTGTCTGACCAGCAAATAGAGTTGTGTATATTAATGAGGTTTAAGTTCTGCTCATCAGAGAGAAATAAAAAAAATAAAAAATAAAAAAAATAAAATCAAGCCTCCAGGAAATACTTTTTGAAGTTGTGTTCAAAGCTACCTTACAGGGGCAAAAACAATGAAAACGAAATAAATATTTTGTTGATATTTAAATGCTAAATTGTATCTGCAGATTTACACATGAGCTGCCACCATCCTGCCTTGAGGGTATTGTGTTAAAACACGTGCACGGGAAACAGCAAATGTCTATTCTATATGCAGCACTCGTCTCGGGCGCCACAGATTCTCATAGTGACAGAAGGAGGCCGTGAAGTTTAGATATTAAGGAAGATATTGAAGAAGCTGAGTGGGCAACAGCTTCTTTAAAAGCTCAGTCACAAAATACATGTACATAACCCCTGAGAAACTCAAAATGTAAATGTACTTTATTTATATAGCCCTTTACAGCCACCTCTAGGTGAGCCAACATGCTTTACAGAATAAAAAAAATACAGAAATACAACATACAATCATAAGACAGAGCAAAAAAATAAATAGAATATAAAAAGTGTCACCACACTACTGGGTATTAAAAGCCATCTAAATAAATAGGTTTTAAGCCTTGATTTAAAAAGCCCCAGGTCAGAGATAGAAAAACAGTCTCCCATCATTCCAGATACATGTTTGACTGAGGAGGTTCATTGTGTACGGGAATGTCCTAAGCTTTTTGGAAAATGGTTGTCTGCACTGCAAGTTAAGTGTCAAGCTGGCGGCTGAGTAAGACCCAGACCCAGGGAATGGGGAGACAGGAGTTATAAAAAAAAAAAAAAGGGATTTATTTTAACTTAACACACTGGTAAGCAGGTTTGCAAAGACACAGGCACTTAAAGAAGAAAAACCACAACAACAGAAAAATCTGACATGACACATGGAGGTAAGAAACAGTACAGAAAAGAAGGGAGCAAAGGAAAGACAAGAGAATATATACACAGAAGGCTTAACGAGAAAAAGGTGCAACCAATCAGAGCAAATGGGAACAAGGGAAGTCAAGGCAAAACTTAAACACAAGGACATGGGATTTCAAAATAAAGCAGGAACCCAACTACAAAAACTGTCAACAAATCCAAAAACCATGACATGAAGTCATAAGCATCCAGGTACCCTGCTTTGCAAAACTTTGTATTTTAGGGATATATCCAGATAACTTTTCTGTTACCTCTGAGTTTAAGACTCAGAAGGATGCTTGGTCCATCTTGGGAAGAGACTGAAGTGTCCACTAAACCGTCCTGGATTAGAGACGTGGGTTACATTAGAAAAGCTAACCAATGTAATTAAGGGTTAATGGCATGGATTTGAAGAGATCTGGGCACCTTTGATGGACTTCTTCAAGCAACAATAGCTTATACATATCTGTCAGGCTGTTGAGAGTGACAGGCTTTTTAAAAAATATTTTAATTTGCATTTGTTGTTTGAAGAAGCTGAGTGGGCAACAGCTTCTTTAAAAGCTCAATTATAAAATACATGTACATAACCCCTGAAAAACTCAAAATGTAAATGTACTTTATTTATATAGCCCTTTACAGCCACCTCTAGGTGAGCCAACGTGCTTTAAAATACAGAAATACAACATACAATCATAAGACGGGGCAAAAAAATAAATATAATATAAAAAGTGTCACCACACTACTGGGTATTAAAAGCCATTCTAATTAAATAGGTTTTAAGTCTTGATTTAAAAAGGCTCAAAAAGATAGAAAAACAGTCTCCCATCATTCCAGATACATGACTTTGAGAAGGTTCATTGTGTACGGGAATGTCCTAAGCTTTTTGGAAAATGGTTGTCTGCACTGCAAGTTAAGTGTCAAGCTGGCGGCTGAGTAAGACCCAGACCCAGGAAATGGGGAGACAGGAGTTATAAAAAAAAAAAAGGGATTTATTTTAACTTAACACACTGGTAAGCAGGATTGCAAAGACACAGGCACTTAAACAAGAAAAACCACAACAACAGAAAAACCTGACATGACACATGGAGGTAAGAAACAGCACAGACAAGAAGGGAGCAAAGGTAAGACAAGATAATATATACACAGAAGGCTTAACGAGACACAGGTGCAACCAATCGGGGAAATCGGAACAAGGGAAGTCAAGACAAAACTTAAACACAAGGACATGGGATTTCAAAATAAAACTACAAAAACTGTCAACAAATCCAAAAACCATGACATGAAGTCATAGGCATCCAGGTACCCTGCTTTGCAAAACTTTGTATTTTAGGGATATATCCAGATAACCTTTCTGTTACCTCTGAATTTGAGACTGAGAAGGATGCTTGGTCCATCTTGGGAAGAGACTGAAGTGTCCTCTAAACCGTCCTGGATTAGAGACGTGGGTTACATTAGAAAAGCTAACCAATGTAATTAAGGGTTAATCGCATGGATTTGAAGAGATACGGGCACCTTTGATGGACTTCTTCAAGCAACAATAGCTTATCTGTCAGGCTGTTGAGAGTGACAGGCTTTTTAAAAATTATTTTAATTAGGGCCCGAGCACTTACAGTGCGAAGGCCCTATTGTATCTGTAGGTATTTTTCTTCTGACGAAATGAGGGCCTTTTTGCCCCCCTAAACGTGCCCCAAAAGTCACCAAATTTTGCACACAAGCCAGACCTGGCGAAAAATTTGATATTTCATGGTTTGCATTAATGGGCGTGGCAAAATGCCTCAATAGTGCTCCCTAGAAAACTTTGTGCCTCAAGCCCCACAATACGGTTTGACGTACATGCACGAAAATCGGTACACACCTGTATCATGTCGCAACTTAAAGGAAAGTCTCCAGGCGCCATGGCCGAAACTGAACAGGAAGTCGGCCATTTTTTAATTCATCGTGTCATTTTGGCGAAGTTTATGCCATTTCTTCAGCCGCTTCAGAGCCCGAACCGTAACGTGCACCCAGGTGTGTTATACATCAAAATGTCCGTCTCCATCCTGCGATGACGCGCATTACTTTTCTCTTTCAAAAGCGGCGACGCTAGACGCCAAAAAGGGCGCCCCGCCTTCATCTGATTGGTCCATATTTGATAGTTCCCCAAAAGTCACCAAATTTTGCACGCAAGCCAGGCCTGGTGATAAATTTGATAGGTATTGAGTACTTGACCTTCATTGGCCTGAATTAGCCCCGCCCCTTCTTCTGATTGGTTGATATGTGATACTTCCGATTTTCTGCAATAACTTTTGAATGGTTTGACATAAAGACTCGTGGGTGGTGTCATCAGACATGGTTTTAAAGGGGACCTATTATGAAAAACACATTTTTTCTTGTTTTAACATATATAAAGTGGTCTCCCCTCACCTTGCCAGCACAAGGGAGACAAAATACCATGGAATTCTAAAGGTTCTGCTCCCCCCCCTGACTGAGTCTTCCAGTGTCACGTGACCTTTTTTTGAGCCATTCTGAATCTGCGCCTATGGTGACGTCACCATAGGCGCTCATTTCCAAAGGTTCAGCCTCCGCTGCTGAAACCACGCCCACAACCAGCTCTCTCCGCAGGCTGGAGCGGTCCTTCCTTCAGCCATGGGGTTGCGGCACCCGTCGCGCAGCATCCGCCGGGCAGATCCGGCTGAAATTCCGCTGGTCGGTCCCCGGGAGTCCCTGCTACCAGTCCAGGCCGGTTCCTGCGGTCCCGGCTGGTCAGAACCGCTCAGATTCCCCCGTTAAAGCCGCGGTGATGCGCGCTGCTCCAGCCTACTTCCCCGTTCCCAAAGCGCTGTCCGTCCGACTAAATTGTCCAGGTTCCCGGCCGCTTTGGGAGCAGGGATTTCTGGGGTACGTCCCAGGCTGGATCAGCTTCACCCTCCGAGATTTTCAGCGAAATCTGTCGGTTTGATCACCGGTAACGGGCGATGCGCCCCGGAGCCATGCGCCGGGCGCCCGGCGCATGGCTCCGGGGCCAGCGTTCAGCATCCGCCGGGCAGATCCGGCTGAAATAGTGCATAAATGTTATTTATATACAACTCATATTTTATTTTTTTAACAATAAAGTTGCCATTTGTGAAAATTCAGTGTTGGGATTTATTTACAGGCACGGCTGCTCTGGCGGAGCGAGGTTTATGCTCCTCCCCTGCTACACGTCATTCAGGGAGCCAATCAGCACAGAGCCTCATTATCATACCCCCCCCTTCCCTTAGAATGAGGCACAGAAAAAGGGGTTAGAAGCGGTGAAACTAGTGACAGGGCCCACAGGCTGGATTTATGATTTATGTAGAAAAAACAAGCTTTAGATTGTTTTTAAGACATTCAAGGCCTGTTTAAAATATACATTAAATGCCATAATATGTCCCCTTTAAATCCTTCACCATAATTGGTGCAAATTAGCACCACCCCTTCTTCTGATTGGTCGATATTTCATAGTTCCTATTTTCTGCCATAACTTTTGAATGGTTTAACATAGGAAGTCGTGGGTGGTGTAATTTCTGATATGCTTATGGGGGGCGGTGGCCATGAGTGCGAGGGCCCGTTCATCGCTGCTCGCAGCTTTAATTTGCATTTGTTGTTTGTGTGTGCAGTGAGGTCCGCCTAAATTCTTTTGTGGAATTAGTGTGATATGTGTTGTTGTGTTTTGTATGTTTCTATTAAAAATCAATTTAAAAAAAAACATTGTTAAAAAACTGCATCAGCAGATGTGGTCAAAGTCTAATTCTGGATATGCTGTAAACAATCACATCACATTTCATGAACATATGACTCTTTATTCTTCATATTTGCTCAGAAAAGACCTATTAAAAAGCTTCAAATGATGTGCTGATTTTGGATTAGATATGTATTCATATGCCAGTTTACAGTTTAGGTACAAGTCTGTGGAGTCTGGGACTCAGTAAAACTCTCTTGATCGAACAGGCAGCTGCAGGTGATCCAGGCCGAGGAGACCTGCTGAGCACGCTGAAGGTTGTTCTAACCCTGGAACATGAAACACACGATCAATACCACTTGCTTTTCCTTGCAGAAGTCCCGGAGAGGTTTCCAGATGGCGTAACAAACACACACACACTTACAGCAGAAATAGATGCACAAATGTTTAAACAAATCCCTGGAGATATTGATGCCAAAATACATATTTCTTTTTTTAAAACTCAGACGCTCAGAAGTGTTTTTACTTTGATGGACATTTGAAGTTTCTGCTTGACTGATGTTTAAGAACATGCAGAGTGATGGTGGACGAAGACATGTGGGTCTGTGTACTAGTTCTCCTTGTGGGTCTTTATCTGTGTATTTGGGGGGGGGTCACGTCACATCGTGAGGCTGACTGTTGTTAAAATTTACCCACATTTCCAACTTAACAAATTTAAACCGACAGACACCATAAAAAAGGTGGTACTGATCAGATCATCGAGCAAACTGGTTCATTTCAAATTCAACTCAAGATATTTTATTTTATTCAAATAAGACATTTTAATTTCCAAATAAAGTAAGAGATTTGTGTTTAATCTCTTACTTTATTTGGAAATTAAAAGAGATTTGTGTTTAACCCCTCCTTGAACCGCCACCTTACCGTGGTGGAGGGGTTTGAGCACCCGAATGATCCTAGGAGCTATGTTGTCCGGGGCTTAATGCCCCTGGTAGGGTCTCCCAAGGCAAACAGGTCCTCGGTGACGGGTCAGACAAAGAGCGGTTCAAAGCCCCTTATGAAGAAAGAAAGAGCAAGGAAGTGTACGTCGCCCGGACTGGCGTTACCGGGGCCCCACCCTGGAGCCAGGCCTGGGGTCGGGGCGCGCAGGCGAGCGTTTGGTGGCCGGGTCTTGGCCCACGGGACCCGGCCGGCCGCAGCCCGAACGAGCGAAGGAAGGTGCCGTGTGATTTGGGTGGCAGCCGTGGGCGGGGGCCCCGGCGACCCAATCCCCGGACGACGACTATGGCTTTAGGGACATGGAATGTCACCTCGCTGGGGGGGAAGGAGCCTGAGCTTGTGCGGGAGGCTGAGAGGTATCGACTAGAGATAGTCGGGCTCACCTCCACGCACAGCCTGGGCTCTGGAACCCAACTCCTTGAGAGAGGTTGGACTCTCTTCCACTCTGGAGTTGCCCATGGTGAGAGGCGGCGAGCTGGTGTGGGCTTGCTCATAGCTCCCCAGCTCAGCCGCCATGTGTTGGAGTTCTCCCCGCTTAACGAGAGGGTCGCTTCCCTGCGCCTTCGGGTCGGGGATAGGTCTCTTCACTGTCGTTTCGGCCTACGGGCCGAACGGCAGTGCAGAGTACCCGGCCTTCCTGGAGGCCCTGGGAGGGGTGTTGGAAAGTGCCCCAACTGGGGACTCCATTGTTCTGTTGGGGGACTTCAACGCTCACGTGGGCAGCGACAGTGTTACCTGGAGAGGTGTGATTGGGAGGAACGGCCTCCCCGATCTGAACCCGAGCGGTGTTTTGTTATTGGACTTCTGTGCTAGCCACAGTCTGTCCATAACGAACACCATGTTCGAGCATAAGGGTGTCCATCAGTGCACGTGGCACCAGGACACCCTAGGCCGGAGGTCAATGATCGACTTTGTAGTCATGTCATCTGACCTCCGGCCGTATGTCTTGGACACTCGGGTGAAGAGAGGGGCTGAGCTGTCAACTGATCATCACCTGGTGGTGAGTTGGATCCGCTGGCAGGGGAGGAAGCTGGTCAGACCTGGAAGACCCAAGCGTATCGTGAGGGTCTGCTGGGAACGTCTGGCAGATTCCCCTGTCAGGGAGGTCTTCAACTCCCACCTCCGGGAGAGCTTTGACCGGATTCCGAGGGAGGCCAGAGACATTGAGTCCGAATGGACCATGTTCTCCACTTCCATTGTTGACGCGGCCGTCCGGAGCTGCGGCCGTAAGGTCTCCGGCGCCTGTCACGGTGGCAATCCCCGAACCCGGTGGTGGACACCGGAAGTAAGGGATGCCGTCAAGCTGAAGAAGGAGTCCTACCGAGCCTGGCTAGCTCGGCGGACTCCCGAGGCAGCTGACGGGTGCCAAGCGGACTGCAGCCCGGGCGGTCGCGGAAGCAAAAACTCGGGTCTGGAGGAGGACTACCGGTCGGCCTCGAGGAAATTCTGGCAAACCATCCGGCGCCTCAGGAGGGGGAAGCAGTGCTCCACCAACACTGTTTACAGTGGAGGAGGGGAGCTGTTGACCTCGACTGGGGACATCGTCGGGCGGTGGAAGGAATACTTTGAGGATCTCCTCAATCCCACTGACACGCCTTCCGTCGAGGAAGCAGAGGCTGAGGATTCAGAGGTTGATTCATTCATCACCCAAGCTGAAGTCACTGAGGTAGTTCGGAAGCTCCTCAGTGGCAAGGCACCGGGGGTGGATGAGATCCGCCCTGAGTACCTCAAGTCTCTGGATGTTTCGGGGCTGTCATGGCTGACACGCCTCTGCAGCATCGCGTGGCAGTCGGGGACAGTGCCTCTGGACTGGCAGACCGGGGTGGTGGCCCCTCTCTTCAAAAAGGGGGACCGGAGGGTGTGTTCCAACTACCGGGGAATCACACTCCTCAGCCTCCCGGGGAAAGTCTATTCCAGGGTGCTGGAGAGGAGAATTCGGCCGATAGTCGAACCTCGGATTCAAGAGGAACAATGCGGTTTTCGCCCTGGTCGTGGAACGCTGGACCAGCTCTACACCCTCCGCAGGGTGCTCGAGGGCGCATGGGAGTTTGCCCAACCAGTCCACATGTGTTTTGTGGACTTGGAGAAGGCTTTCGACCGTGTCCCTCCGGCAGGGCTGCCCTTTGTCACCGGTTCTGTTCATTATTTTTATGGACAGAATTTCTAGGCGCAGCCAAGTGCCGGAGGGGGTACGGTTCGGGAGCCACTTGATTTCATCTCTGCTTTTTGCAGATGATGTGGTCTTGTTGGCTCCCTCGAGCCAGGACCTTCAGCATGCACTGGGGCGGTTTGCAGCCGAGTGTGAAGCAGCTGGGATGAGAATCAGCACCTCTAAGTCTGAGGCCATGGTTCTCGACCGGAAAAAGGTGGCTTGCACCCTCCAGGTCGGGGGAGAGTTCCTGCCTCAGGTGGAGGAGTTTAAGTATCTTGGGGTCTTGTTCACGAGTGAGGGGAGAACGGAGCACGAGATCGACAGGCGGATTGGTGCGGCGGCCGCAGTAATGCGGTCATTGTATCGGTCCGTCGTGGTGAAGAAGGAGCTGAGCCGAAAGGCAAAGCTCTCGGTTTACCGGTCGATCTACGTTCCCACCCTCACCTATGGTCATGGACTCGGATAATGCGGTGAACAATGGATGGATGGATGGATTTGTGTTTAATTAATTTATCCAGCGCATCTCAGGGAGCATGACACTTATATTTCTCTTTAAAAGAATTTTAAATTATGGTTGAGAAAGAGTCAAATGTGTTACCATCTGCTCTGAGGATGTAATGTATTTTTATTTTATTGTATGTGTTATAATTTATTGTATGCAATGTATTTTATAAATAGGTATAGTACTGTTTTTAATGCTTTTTAACCGCTGTGCTCTTGTAACCTGCCCCAGGGACTATGGTAGCCAACTTGACTAAACTGGCATATTTACAGAAATGTTTATTAATGTGCATTCTCTCTGTATATTTTAAACCAATAAACAAATAAACAAATGTAAGTGTGTGATTTGGTATTTGAGCAAAACCCTGTTTAGGACCACCAAAAATCTTAGCACCGGCCGTGTCTCCAATGAAAAGTTTAATTGCACAGCACTTGGTCTCTATGGTGATTTAAAACCAATCGAACTTGTGTGAAGTGGATAACAGTGAGAGAGGGAGGACTGCCCAAAAATAGCACAGCAACTGTCTCGAGCTTGAATACTCAGAACAATCCTTCCTCCTCACACTTTATGAACAAACTAGAGCTGCAAAATGCGCTAGATTTTTGTTGCTTTACTGCAGCTCGTCATGTAAATTCCCCCCTAAGCAACGTGTGTTAATCATTACATACTAAAGCACTTGGTAATGTGTGTAATGCAGTTGTCTAAATGCCTCTCCACGCTGCAGACGAGACCCTGATGCCAGAGCTTACAGGCACTTTCATCACCCTCTTACAGCTTAGGGAAACTGTGATTAGATCAGCTCGTCTTTTAAACCAGCAAGCGGGGATGGAGAGGTCTGAACTCACCTGAGTATTTACTTCTAATCCCTCAGCCAGGGTTATTCCGTGACTGACAGCAGTAGATTGGCATCCCTCTGAGGATGTGCTCAGTGTAATCGTAATAAAGTGATTAACTGAACCGATATTTATGTCAGCATGGAAGATGCCTTCATGAATATCTCCATCTGTGAGAAATCATCAGTTCCATCTTTGTGGGGAACCCGTATCTTTGTAGGGTAATGTCGGACATCGATTCATGCTGGTCCTTATCTGAACGGATGCTCGTTACCCAGCAGGCATGCCCGCCTCTCTTATCTCGCGTGTGCAGCATGCTGCTTAAAGGAACATTGGTTTCCCAGTTTGCAGAACTATTGTGACATTGTGCTTCAAAAGGCACAACTAAACATGACTTTCCTGGCATCAAACGTGTAGAATTTCTTCTTAATGCCTTTAAAAAAGACTTTGAGTCGACTTTGTGTTTATAATCAATCCATCCACCATCAACTGCTGGTCCAGGGTCAAGTCCTGTCTTCCCCATCGTACCTCCACCATCTTCTACTGCCCTTACTTTTTAACAACTTGTGCTTTTTATTATTTTACCTCTTTTCTTATCATTTTATTTAATTTTATTTGGTATTTACTGTTTAATTGTGTCTTGCCGCTTTTAATGTTGATGTAAAACTCTTTGAATTACCTTGTGTTGAATCGTGCTATACAAATAAACTTGCCTTGCCTTTATCTAACCACATCTGGCCAGTAGAGCCGTCCAAAAAAATGTGGGTTGTCGTAACTATAAAACTAGACACTATGGAAAGCAAACCACATATGCCTATGATGCAGCACAGGGAATGGATTGAGGTGCGTTGGAGCCCAGCTAATAATAATTTCTGTCACTCTTTGTGCATTTGTTAATATGTAGAATATGCAGAAAAAAGTGCTGAAATGTGCACAACAGATGGCAAGAAGCAAATAGAAGAGATTTGATCCAAGCGGGGAACAAAACATCTGAATAAAACATTGGGATGTATATCAGCATTCATTTGCATTTTCAGTTCAGTGGGTGAGTCTGAAAGCCGCATACATTTTCTGCTTCAACATCACTTTTAAATGAGTTTCAAATGTGTGAATCCTCCGTGAATCAATAACTCCATCAACTCTGCAAACTCGTGGGCTGCACTTGGATTTCTGCGGGAGTCATATGAACTTCTACCCTTAACCGCGGGACCGCCGTGAGCCTCATGAGACTGCTCAAGTTTTTGTTTGGGGATTGTGTCACAGGTTATAGCAAACGAGAACACAGATGCAACCAATGAATTCATGAAAGAGACTCAAAGCAGCCATCGACACACAAGTAGGCACGTTACAAACATCGAACTGACCGGCCTCTAATCTCCCATCATTCAGCCTCGCAGCTCCAGCTCACTCAACTGGCAGATGGACTTTGTTTGCTTTAGTTTTCCAGGGTTCACTTTTTTCTCATTTTAACATTTCCCCTGCGTTTTTGGATTTGGCTTCATTTTTTTTTTTTTTCATACTTATTCTTTTGTCCTTCCCTTTGTTTTCCAGGGTCTCAAGTTATGTACATACTCGTCTCCGAGAGAGAGTTTTAAAATTATATTTTCTTTCAATAAAACTGGATTATCTAAGGTATCAAACCCAAATGCTCCGATGTATGTACAATTGTTCAGTAAGCCATGAGCTCACAATCTAGCAAATCAAGGCAGCCAGCATTTGTTAAAGGTAGGGTAAGCAATTCCTGGATGAAATAACATCGGTGCATACATCAACAAAACAGAGAGCTGTGGTCATGTCAAGACTGTGTTAGAAGACCTGTTTGTTTGTTTTTACTGTAAAGATCGGCAACCAGATGATGGTAAGGAGGTATTAACTGAGTGTGATAAAGAAAAATAGGAGGTAGAACCTTCAGTTATCAAGTTCCTCTCCTCTGGAACCAGCTGCCAGTTTATGTTTGGGAAGCAGACATGTTTAAAGGAGAACTATTATGGCATCTAATACCTATTTTAAACAGGCCTTGAATGTCTTAAAAACAAGCTTTTGATTGTTTTTGCTAAATAAATTAGAAATTCAGCCTCTAAACCATGTCTTTATCATCACAGTCTCTAACCTCCTTCTCTATGCAGGATTCTGAGTGGGCGGGGCTATGATAATGAGGCTCTGTGCTGATTGGCTGCCTGAATGACGCGATACACCGCTACGAAAAAATTCTGAATTATTTATTCTGAAGTAGCCTTCTTATTTGGAAATGTTTTATTGATTATGTCTTAATAATTTTAATTTTTAATTAAGGTTAACTATTTTACACCAGTCCAGGGACAGCAGATGCAAAATAGCCTTTTTGGCTAATTCCGGCATATTTTACATTTGTTTAAATGTTTTATTAATGTGCATTGTCCCTGATAACTAAACCTTTAAATAAATAAATAAAAATGGCGGAAGCTCCGCCCGGCGGAGTTACACCGTATCCGTGTCCTCACCGTGTCCTAACTGGATGCGATGCAAGCGAGCGTCAGCGACAAAATCAATTCCATTGCTTTATTTTCTATTGGACTGTCCTAACTGGCCGCGAGCGACGCAGCGCTGCGCTGAACATTTGTCGGACGCCCTGCTTCTATTTTCTTCCTGTCGCTCGGGTTGAAAGCCAGTTGAAAGCGCTGTAGGAAACAGTCACGGATGAGGAACGGCTGGTCCAATTAGTTGAAATTAGTTGTTCTTGCTGTCTCATCTTTCCTGTCCTCTCAACCTCCAACTGGTCAAGGAAGATGGCCGTCCTTCCTGAGTCTGGTTCCGCCAAAGGTTTCTTGCCGTTAAATAGGAGTTTTCCTTTCCACAGTCGCCTGGTGCTCGATCAGGACGGAAGTTTTGATGCAATCTGTTGGTTCCCTTAGCGAATCAATATTTGTTATTGGTATTCTTTTGGATTTGTATTTATTGGATTATTTGGGAGTGAGTTGAACTGTGGTGCCGAAGTTGAAGTGTCTTGAGATGACATTGGTTGTGGTTTGGCGTTATATAAATTCAGCTGAACTGAACTGAGTTGAATGAGGTGAATGGGCCCTCGCCCACTGACGCAGCCGGCCCAGTTGGCCTGGAACTGCACGGTGTAACTTGGTGATTCGGCCCAGATTACTCCCACTGAAACACGTTTAGCGTTAAGCCAATGCATCAGACCAACATCAATGTCTCTGCCTGGCTAAGCGGCCAGCCGGCTCACTACTCTCAGGATGTTCATCCGGCAGAGTCGCTGAAGAAACCTAAGAAGACCAGGTCCAAAAAGGTGAGAAACAGAAAAGACTGAGCATTGGACTGGAAAAGTAAAAATGCTTTACAGCTTATCCATCACCCCGGTAACCAAACAGGAAGTTCTGACAAGTAATTTCTTTTTTCCTTCCACGGTAACAACATGTCATTTTAACACCTTATATGCCCTCGTTAGTGTTAACAAGCAAAGGAAACCAAACCCCCCCATGTGGGTTGTTCCTGGTGTCTGCAGAACCAAATGTTACCGACAAGGCTCACGGGGTGATACCGGATCTGCTGTCATCTCTCATAAAAATGATTTCTCACCATGTTGAAAGCGACAGCCAATTGTCAAGTTTCCACCTCACAGATCAACCTCGAAGAAACGGAAACATTGAGATACATGAATATCTGCAGGTCCCTGTGAATGAGGAAAAAAAAAACAAGAAAATGTCATGGAAACGGATCAGTGCTCTGCAGGGATCATCGCCTGCCTTTGTGAAGGCTGGAAAGGGTGGGAGTAGAAGGTAGAGGTTGGTTAGAAAAGGTTTATGTAAAAAATTAATGAGGACTCAACCAAACTGGAGTCTAAGATTACAGAAAATCTGAGGGAGTTTGTGAACAATATTCTCTTTGTATTGCTTGGTAATCTGTTGCTTGTCCTTCATACTTAATGTGTTGTATGTTTAAGCCTTTAGTGTGACACTCTGAAGGGCTTTAACGTGAGAACCCAGTACTGTTTGGGTGGACGCCTTCATTGTTTACAGAAAGAGACTGAAGGATTAAAGGGACACCAGTTGGAGTAGATGTCAGGGCTGGCAGTGGAGCTTCAGGATTTTCTGTAGCACAAACTCTGCATTGTGATAATGAATCAACTCTCTCCACGACATCAACTTTGTATTCTCAATTCATAAAGAGAGCCTACATGCAAGATTTTCTTGCCCTTAGAAGGTAGAGTTAGAAGCCTAATAACTACTGGGTTAGAGGCACTGACGAGTTAGGTTTGGGGAATTAACCAGCCCTCCCGGAGGAGGACTGGGAATGCACGGCCCATGCTACCGTTTGCTACTGAGTAGGGGTGTAACAATATATCGTGCCACGAAATTTACAATACAATTTTTGCGATACAAAAACGTCACGATACATGTCGCGGAGGTGACAAACTGTAACGCGATATTGGGTTATTAATATTAATCTATTGTGTTGACTAGAAACGCACAACGTATTGGTGCCGACCGCGCTTCAACCCGCGGACCAAAATCTTACGCCGCTCAGAAGAAACTAGTACCGTTTTGCGGTCCCGATCACGGGACTCTTGCAGGGTTTTGAGCTCTGAACTTTTAAGGCTGGTGTAGAGTTAAGCCTTACATTATTATATTAAACCTTTTTCGGGGTTGTGAGTAGGATAAACACGGGTACAACTTCTGCTGAGTTCCAGTGTACTTTAATGTCCCTCAACAGTGTAGGATTTTAGAACATCAACACAGCACCTAGTGCCGTACTGTGGCGTATCACTCCGCCCAATCTAAAACAGACTAACCACTACAGATAAACTGACTAGTGTCATTATAGTCCCTGATTTACATCAGAATATAAAGAATATATTTATAAAATAATGAACCCTGAATTACCAAAATAACCTTCTTAACAAAAATAAATCTCCTCTTACACTTATAAGGTGAGCATGAAGCAATCTTTTTTATGATGTAAAATTGTATGTATTTATTTACTTTTATTCATTTATTTAATTTTAGTTGTTAAATTTCTGGAAAAGAGAAAAGTCAAATCATACATGAGAGAAACTATTCAGTTTGTGGCAAAATATTTTTACTTGTATGAAACTAATGATGCATAATGCAAACCTGACATTTACTTTTAGTTCAGTTTGTGGAAGATGGTTGGCCTGGCTTTCTCTTTAAAACTTGAACAGTTATAAAGCATTACTGACAGGGTTTGACACTTCGCCCCCAGTTTTTGAGTTTCAGTTCTGTCCCTCCTGTTTCCCATCTGCCCTGATTGTTCACACCTGCGTCTCGTTACCCCCTTGTGTATATCTAGTCTTGTCTTTCCCTTGCTCCTTGTCGGTCCGTACTGTTTGCTCCCTCCATGTTCTCCTCTAGTTCTTGGATCCCTGTTTCTGTTCTGCCCTTTTTGATCCTGCCCAGCAGCACTTTTGGTTTTGGTTTTTGTTAATTAAACCCTGTTTTGTGAACTCCTGCCTCCTGCTCTCCTGCTTCTGGGTCCTCAACAACCACACCCTGACAATTACAAACTGTAACAATAGGGCAAATGCACAGCATTGTTTTGTATTTTGTGTCTTTCAAATAAAATATCATTTTTTCCAGTCATATGTTCCTCATGCAAGGTTGTTAAAAAAATACTGCTATAATATCGTATCTTATCGTGACCTCAATATCGTGTATCGTACTGTATCGTGAGATTAGTGTATCGATACACCCCTACTACTGAGCCTCTCTTCTGTCCTTAGTTATACAATATATTTTTAGTTATATATTGTTTTTAGTTTTTCTTCCGTCTTACCCTGCATTCACAATGAAAGTGTCACGGGCATCATAGGCAGCCGGCTGCCATTCATTTTCCATGAAAACGCGCGTCGAGAAGCAGCGGGAGCAGCAGAGGTAGCGGAGGCAGCAGAAGCAGCAGAAGCAGCCGGAGCAGCGCGTCAATTTGAAGTTGAAAAATCTGAACTTTATGCAAATGAGCAGCAGCAACACCGAGGCGGCGTCCAATCACAGACCGGGATTCCCGAAGCGAGAAGCCTCAATGCAGATTGTACTTTCATGTTCACACAAACGTACACTCATTCATATGCACACATGAGCAGAGCTGTGCACTAACAAAATTATTTTATCAGGAATTAATATATTTCATCCAGCAAACTGACATTTTTGCTGATTTGACTGCCGTTTTTACCTGAACTGCTCATGTGAAACACGTATCTGATGGTTGAAGAGCTGGATGGTCCCAACGATTTTATTTGCTACATCGATCCAACGCAAAATAAGACCAGCACAACAAACTACAAGAAAAGTGATGGTGATGAGATACTTCTAATCAATAACTGAGGGTTGATCTGAAGAAAGGAAAGTGGAGAAGAGGAGAGAAGAAGGGGTGAGGCCCTAACACACTAAAGTTTACAAAAACTAGAGGCTTTACTAAACACTAACGTTTTAAGTTGGAGGTGGTGTCAGCCTCTTTGACCCAGATTGGAAGTTGGTTCCATAGTAACGGTTCCTGATAGCAGAAGACTCGTCCTCCAAATCTACATTTGGTTACTCTAGGAACTATGAGTAAACCTGCACAAAATTACTAACTATTAATAACTATTAATATTTGTTTGATTAGAAGATAAAGGTTTTAGTATCAAATATATTTTCCAGACATTCGATCTAGAGACTGTGAAAGACTCCTCAGAGGTTTACAGAGTTGCAGTGTGTAACCTATTGAAAGTAACACTACTCTCCAATTTCACTGCATCCTACATCAAATATATTCACTGCTACCTACCCAAGGAACCAGTTTTCCACTCTCAGGGGGGCACCTGTGGAACGCCATAAAAATATGTAGCTGATTAATTTCGTTGCAATCTTCTGAGTAGAATGACCTCAGCAGGGGCCAATGACCAAATTGGGGCCCTAAGTGAAATGTTATTTGGAGGCCCCCCGCCCCACACCCTCACACCTCTCCCATCCCAAATGTATTACAGGTACAAAATGACTTCATAACAACATGCCATTTAACTTGACAACCTTTATTAATAATAACAAATGTACTGTAAGTATAGATATAGTAGTTTGACTGTATAAGTGAAATAAAAAAAATAAAAAATCAATCTTCAATAAATATTAAATAAAAAACTTCAGCCTTAAGAAATAAATACATATTAAATAAACTTAAAACTGAAATAAATAAACAAATCTGAGTCACAAATAGCCATCAATTAGCCTACTCAACAAAAGAAAGTTACATCAATCGCCCACAAAAAACTGAAAGCAGGTCTAGCACTAAACATGCACGTGTGCTTTTTACAGATGCACGTCTCTATTTTCTGGATGAAAAGTCATCAATGATGTCGAAAACGTCTTATCAACATAAATTGATATAAAATTACAGCCAATATATTACATATTGGCTAAAATGTATAGCTTATATACGACCAACTGGTCATTTTAGCACTCTTTTCCACAGAGGTGAATGCAGAGGGCGTTAACAAGGCGTTCAATAAATGTTAATCAGGGTCGCAGGAAAAACACTATTCTCCAGTCTAGAAAGAGACTGGAGACATAGATCCGTATCTGATGAGTGGCAGTTAAAGTATTTGTGCTTCAAATTTTTATTTCAACAACATACCCTCGCGCAACATACCTTTTCCTCCCATTTCCTCCCATTTCCTCGTGTTTTGCATTTTTTATTTCTTGCTCGCTCCTGAATCGTGATGTCTTTTGGACGACATGTTTAAATCTCACCTTCTGCAGCTGTACAAGAGCCTGCCTGCACGCGCACCCCTCTGATTGGTCAGTTGTCGAGTTGCGTCAATCATTGCGCGGTCAGATTAGAGGTCTCTTTACTCTCCTCCGTCTCACGGTAGCGCATATGATGAATGCGTCCCTTCGCGAAAAATGTGGCCCCCGTTGGAAGACGAGGCCCTACGCACAGCGCGTGTTCTGCGTTCAGGGAGCGTGGGCCCTGGACCTCAGTTTCTGAAAGAGACGCCATTTTCATCTCACGGACAAACATACAGAGGGCTTCCAGAGACAGCACCACGTTAAGTGTCTGAAGCCACTTATCTTAAAAGCTGCCCGCGATCTTTGAACTGTCACGATCACAGTCTTAATGCCTTTTTGAATGACTGAAAGATTGTGCACATTGGTATGCTGGAACTGTTTTCTCTGCAAGATAAACCCTCAGAGAATCCATCACCGCCGGGGTTCAGATGGCAAGGGTTATAATACTAAAATACTGTGTTTCAGAGCTCCTACGGCTCAATAAATGACCAACGATGCAAATCAGTGAGACACGGTGTTCAGGATGGAGAAAAGTGGGCAGGATAGCGCCTTCACCATCTCTGAGAAGCGCCCATCGTTTTTTTTTTAATGAGACGGCTGGTTGGTGCCTGATGACACAGAGGACTACCAGTAATTAGAAAATGAGAAAAGCTACGATAAGATGAGGTCGAGGCCGGATAGTGCAGTATTCAGGAACAGGTGCACTTGTACGATAACGCACAGGAGCTGATTCCCCCTGATGTTCAGCTTCCTCTACCGTGTGCAGAGACTCACATGTTTGGCTTGTGGGGTTTCCAGGATATCAGCTGGGTTCCGTCAGTGAGCTGTGAAGAGGAGCTGCGGGGCGACTTGTTGTCAGAGACGCCATCGTGCTTTGTTACATTGGAGCTCATCGTGCTAAAACATGTGAAACAGCAAAGTATTTTAATCTTCACAGGTTTTCTTTGATCCTACATCCCCCAAACCTGGATTAGGAATGCACACACACATACATATTAATGCACATTTACACAACATTATGAATTGATATATATATATATATATATATATATATATATATATATATATATGTTTTAAAATGTGTTTTTTGATGTATGTACCTTATATTCATACAACAGTGTTAATGCCCTGAAATAAATTGAAAATGACAAAAACAATGAATATTTACTGGACATTAATGACAATCAGACGTTGCTTTTGAACTGTGGTTCAATAGAATCCTTCAAAAAATGATGGGACCACATGTGGCATGTGTTGTGGAAAAACCCATTAAATGCTCTTTAACACGTTCTTTCCAAGTAGGTTAATAAATGGACGGAAACTGTCAAGAAAAAGACTTGAGAAATAATCCGTTTTCAGTAGATTTAATTAAACAGTTCCATTAAAAAGGGTCAGAGCATACTTGAGGTGTCTCGATGCAGAATGACAATGAAACAAAGGAAACATAATGATAATAAGGCACAAAGGATGATTCATTCTTACGATTTGAGTAGACAAAAACATCAGTGTTAATCTTGTTTTTGTGAGCAGACTACCAGTCTGTACACTCTTGGACCAAGGCTATATTTTGCTGCTCTCAACAGTTTTGTTTTAATCAAGTGGCCAAGGCTAAATTTTCCATCACAGCATGTTAAACTAAAGTCTGTCTGTCTGTCTTTAATCCTCTTGTCATATCATGATGTTCACCACACAGAGAGACCAGCGTGTTAACGGTAAAGACTGGAAAACCATCGAGCATCTTCAGGTTCCTGTGACGACATGTGAGACATGGAGGAGGCTCGCTTATTGTTCTGGAGCTGCACCGCTACATCAGTCTTTAATATGTACAAGTACAATGAAAACTCAATGAAACTTTGAAGGTATTTTGGAGTCCTCCAACACACAGTTAAAGACCCCAAAAATGGTTGGACATAAATTATGCCATGGAGGAACATTTACTAAATCAATGATAGAGTTAGTAGTAAGGTCAAATTTAAGGTGAGGGTTTTACAGACTTCAGAGTCAGTCTGTCACTTGAGATGAAAAAGAAAATATGAGTTTCAGCTTTTACTTCTCATTAGAATTCATTACCAGGATTAATGCAGAGCTCCTTAGCTTATACTTCCTAAACATCCCATCTGGCCCGCTTTTCATCTTGTCAAATCTCCTCTGCGCGTCGGCTGCTCCCACATGCAGGAACTGATAAGGCATAACTTTGCATGGTAAGCCGCATCCAACCTTTACACGTCAAAGGTGCTAAAGAGAAGCTCACTAGTTTGTTCGGAGTCCTTTCAAAACATCTGGAAATCTTCCAGTGGATTACCTACCTCGGCTTAAAGGAGCTTGAGGCCGGATTGAGACAGAATTTATGAAAAAAATTTGTATATGTTTTAAGTTTTCTAGTAATAATGTCAGATGAAGCGTTCCAAACCCAAAAGAATGAGCCCTCTAGTGTATCTCCCCCCTTGCCTTGAACAGGCTGTGTGCTGCAAAATGTGCTGCAATTCGGGCCCAAATTTCCCGCGCTGGGCTGCGGACGTGACGTCACATGACGCTGCATGCACGTTCTCCCCGTTCTCCCGTGCCGGCTTCACTGTTGGCTGCAGTACCCCCAACGGCCGTCGTGGTGAAGGGTGGCGCTAGAGAGTCTCATTTCTTAAAAGGAGCCTCAAGCTCCTTTAAAGAAGAAACCTCGCAATTTATGTCTATTTTCATGAATGCAATAACTTTAGTTTTTTTACCAGGGTGACCAAAATGTAAAAAATAAACCACATCCCGCTACCACGACCAGATTCATAGTGGAGCAGCGGTTCAGAGAAACAGCTAGATCTAATCACGGTTTGTGTTCAGTGTTCAGTTCTTCCCCTAGTGTACATGTCAACTGTCATGTTGTTGTTCTTTCACAAATATGGTAATTATAGTCAAAATACCATTAAAATGCATAAGTGTATGTAAAATAGCATTAAAAAAAATTGCAGGGGGTTGTTGGGGGCCCTGAAAAGATTATTTTCATGGAGCCCAAAATCCTGCTCAAACATATGGGTTATTTATCATCAATCAACTCAAATCCATGTTTTTGGACTGTGGGAGAAAACTGAAGTACCTAGGGAAAACATGCAAAAAGTGCAAGGAAAAGATGCAAAATCTACACAGAAAGACTCCTTCTGGGCCCAAGAGTCAAACCAGAAACCTTTTGTTCTTTCCATACAGGCAATAAGAGGTGGTGGGCATTAGATATAAATGTAGATACTTTCTTGTTTCTTTTTCTTTGGAAAGAAACAAAATCACAGACCAAGACAAAACCACAAGTGATGACACCAACAGTTTGATCCACGTGACACTTAAATCCTCCAACCTCACATTTCACTGATGAAATACTTACAGAGTCAAAAGCTTAAAACGATCTCTCCATTTTCCTGATGCAAACAGTAAAACTCACATCCTCCAGGCCGATAAACTCAGAAATGGTCTTTAGCTTAACATTACAACTGTGTCGACCTTTTTGTTGGATATATGTTTTATTTAGCACAGATTTACTGTTATAGCTCCCACATGGCTTTAAAAGGGCTTTTACTGATTAGCTCTTTCTGTGAGTTTTAGCCTTTAATTTTCCACCAACTCCAACACACTTGAAGACAAAACATCCCTTATATCCGTTACATTAAAGATCTTCATGAATGTATTAAATCTTGAAGTTACAATAACACTTTTAAGGTTCTTTGGGGGCAATATAAGACAATAAAACAACCCATTCAATCAAAGAATGGCGAGCGCCAACCCTTTAAGTTGAAGCTGACGGAGAACGCTAATTCATTGCATTTCCTCGACTGGCTGCTGGAGGCTAGCTACAAAGGTGAGTCAATCTCTAATGACCTCCATTGTTACGGCTCGCTCCTCTTCACCTTCACATCCACCCCTCCCCCCTCACTGATTGCTCCATGGCTCAGCTCAGCACACCTGATGTCCCTCACCAATCTTCACACCAGCCTGCCAATCTACAATCAACCACTGCCAGTATAAAGACCCAGTCTGCACTTCATTCCTCGCCAGAGCTTCACCTGTCTACACGTATGGTAAAGTACTACAGGCCAGCCTACAGTTTAGCTCTCTAAAGTTATAGCAGAACTATTTAGCCTCACAGCTATTGCTAGCTGTTAGCTTCATGCAGTTGCAGCCTTTGTTTTTCTCCTGCTGTGGTTTTTTCACCACTGACCCCGTTCTTCTCTTCTCCTCAGTTCTCTGGATTTCTACGCTGAGCTGCGGTCACCTGCGGAGCCCACACCCCACTCCAACTTCCTCATCACTGCTTTTGGCCTCTTAAATAAATACGCCCCCGGGCTTCACCAAACTTACGTCTCCTCGTTGCTGTGCGCTTGGGTCCCACTCACTAGCCATAACAGTAAGCTCTGGCCAAAGTGACCCAGCCAGCATGTCGGATAGGACTCCGCCCTTGACCCCGCTTCAGGCCCAGGAGGCTAAATTGGCTCAACACTCTCGTCTGCTATCCGAGGCCTCTACGGTCATTGCAAACATGAAGACTGATCTCCAAGCGGTTTCAAGTGCTCAGCAGGCCCAGGCCTCTTCCCAGCAGACCCAGGTCAGCCGTCTCGCCACCTCAGTCCAGGCCCTCACTGACCAGGTCGCCGCTCTCATAGCACAGACCGCTCCGTCCTCAGCTCCTCCGATTCCAGCGCCCAGGCCCAACTTAGTCCCTGAGCCAGACACGCCTCCCCCACGGGAGCCCCATCTTGTTGCTCCGGCTCTCTACGATGGGTCATTCGCTCTCTGTCGGGAGTTCATAATGCAGTGTGAGTACGTTTTTGAGCTACAACCTAGCATGTATTCCACTGCCACTGCTCGCATAGCTTACATTGCTAATCTGACCACGGGGCAGGCTCGTCGGTGGGTTATGGCTAGTCGAGAGGGCTCTGCACCCTATATGCAAGACTATGCAGCCTTTATTGAGGAATTTAAGACTGTTTTCGATCATGATGTCCATGGGCAGGATGCCGATTCAGCTCTTTCCGCCCTCCAGCAGGGTTCTGTCTCTGTGGCAGAGTATGCCACAGAGTTTCGCATCCTTGCAGCTCGCTGCAAATGGAACGAGGCCGCATTATTCAGTGCTTTCCGGCGGGGCTTGGCAGAGCCTGTGAAGGACGCCTTAGCCGGTAGAGAGAGGCCTAGTACCTTGAACGAGCTTATCTCCCTCTCCATTTCTCTTGATGAACGTCACCGGGAGCGCAAGCGAGAGAGGGCTCACCACAGTCGTAATGTATCCAGGCCACTCGCTCCACCTCCGGTCAGCCTTGATCATCCTGTCTTCCAGAGCCTCCTCAGCTCGGCAGTCAAAAGACAGGGCTCACCCGCTCGGGGGTTCCGAGTGAGCCGCTTGGTTAACCCCCAGTCCCTCTCCAGTAAGGCCAGGTTCATTGTCACTCTTGCCTGGCAGGGAGGGACGCTCACCACTCCGGCGCTGATCGACTCTGGGGCTGATGAGAGCTTTATTGACCATCGCTACGCCATGGAGGTGGGTCTCCCCATTGCACCTCTGGAGAGGTCACTCTCAGCATTCGCTTTGGATGGACACCCTATGGGGCCCGTCACCCACCGGTGCGACTCACTCACCCTCACGGTCTCTGGTAACCATGTGGAAAACATCCGCCCCTACATTATCAACTCTCCTGATATGCCATTCATCTTAGGCAGACCTTGGCTGGAGCTCCACACCCCTCACGTCTGTTGGAGCTCGGGCCGCATTCTCAGCTGGAGCATTCCCTGCCATGCCCGCTGCCTTCGGTCCGCCCAGACGCCTTCCCCGGTTAAGCGGCCCAGTCCTGTTCCTCCTGATCTCACCAAGGTTCCCGCTGAGTACCACGACTTGGCAGTGGCCTTCAGTAAGGAACGCGCCTGCACCCTTCCTCCCCACCGACCTTACGACTGTGCCATTGAGCTCCGTCCTGACGCCCAACTTCCAGTGAGTCGCCTCTACAATCTCTCTCTACCTGAGAGGGCGGCTATGGACCGTTACATAAATGACTGTCTGGCTGAGGGTCTTATTCGCCCTTCCACATCTCCGGTGGGAGCAGGGTTCTTTTTCGTCAAGAAGAAGGGTGGGGATCTGAGGCCCTGCATAGACTACCGGCAGCTCAACAACATCACAATCAAGAACAAATACCCTCTCCCCCTCATGAGCTCCAACTTCGAACCCCTCGTTGGTGCTACCATCTTCACCAAGTTGGACCTCCGGAATGCGTACCACCTTGTGCGTATCCGTGAGGGGGATGAGTGGAAGACCGCCTTCAAAACCCCCCGTGGACACTACGAATATTTGGTCATGCCCTTTGGACTCACCAACGCACCCGCAGTCTTCCAGGCTCTTATGAATGACGTGCTCAGGGACATGCTAGAGGTATTCGTGGTCCTCTACCTGGATGACATCCTTGTGTTCTCCCGGGGCCTCCAGGAACATGTCCAGCATGTCCGCATGGTCATTCAACGCCTCTTGGAGAACCGCCTTTTCATTAAGGCTGAGAAGTGTGTCTTTCACTCACCTTCTGTGGAGTTCCTAGGACTCATTGTTGAGGATGGCTGCATTCGTCCTGACCCCCGCAAGGTTCAAGCAGTCGTCGACTGGCCTCAACCCACCACCCGCAGACAGCTCCAAGGTTTCCTAGGATTTGCAAACTTCTATCGCCGTTTTATTCGGAACTACAGCCGCATAGCTGCCCCCCTTACTCAACTCACCTCTACTCAACGTCCCTACATCTGGACACCTTCTGCCGATGCCGCCTTTGCTGCCCTCAAGAAGCACTTCACCACAGCCCCAGTCCTCCTTCATCCTGACCCCTCCAGGCCTTTCATAGTGGAGGTAGACGCTTCAGAGGTAGGCATAGGGGCTGTCTTGTCCCAACGGTCAGCAGAGGACCAGAAGCTACACCCCTGTGCTTTCTTCTCCCGTCGGTTTAGTTCAGCAGAGGAGAACTACGATATTGGGAATAGAGAGCTGCTAGCCGTGGTGGCAGCCTTTGAGGAATGGCGCCACTGGCTTGAGGGCGTGGAGGAGCCCACAGTTGTCTGGTCTGATCACAAGAATCTAACCTTCATCCGGGCTGCCAAGCGCCTTAACTCTCGTCAGGCAAGATGGGCACAGTTCCTGGATAGGTTCAACTATATCCTTACCTACAGACCTGGCTCCAGTAACACTAAGGCTGATGCTTTGTCCCGACTCCACGCACCTGAGAAGTCCTCGTCCGAGCCTGAGCCCATTATCCCTGCTTCTCGTGTCATAGGGGTGGTCACGATGAACATCGAGGCAGAGGTCAAACGGGCCCAACATGCTGAACCCGTGCCGGACGACTGTCCTCCTCGCCGCCTCTTCGTTCCCCAGTCGGTGCGGTCTCAAGTGCTGCTGTGGGGCCATACCAGCAAGTTTGCTTGCCATCCCGGATTCCAACGGACCCTCTCCTTCCTGAGCCGGCGGTTTTGGTGGCCGTCCATGAGAGCTGACGTCCGGGAGTTTGTCGCTGCCTGTGCCACCTGCTCCAGAGCCAAGGCGTCACATCAGCCACCAGCTGGACTTCTACGTCCTCTTCCTGTGCCCAGTCGTCCTTGGTCTCACATCTCCTTGGACTTCGTGTCCGGGTTTCCCCCTTCCCATGGAAACACCGTCATTCTCACCGTAGTGGACCGGTTTTCCAAGGCTGTTCACCTGGTAGCACTTCCTAAGCTCCCGTCCTCGGCTGAGACGGCTGAACTCCTCACCCAGCATGTATTCCGGCTCCATGGACTTCCCAGTGACATTGTTTCTGACCGGGGGCCCCAATTCACGTCCCAGGTCTGGCGAGCCTTCTGTAGGGAGATCGGCGCCACTGTAAGCCTCTCCTCAGGGTACCACCCACAGACCAATGGCCAGGCGGAACGGACCAACCAGAGTTTGGAGTCTGCCCTTCGCTGCGTCTCTGCTCTCCATCCCACCTCCTGGAGCAAGGATCTACCCTGGGTGGAATACTCAATCAACACCCTGACCTGCTCCGCCACTGGGACGTCTCCATTTGAGGCATCACTGGGTTACCAACCCCCACTCTTCTCTCTCCAGGAGTCTGAGGCCTCTGTCCCCTCTGTCCAGGCCAACTTCCGGCGATGTCGGCGGGTGTGGAAGGAGGTTCGCGCTGCCTTGGTACGCTCCAATAAGCGCTCCTGCCGTGGGGCCAACCGTCGCCGCACTCCGGCACCGGTGTACCAGGCCGGACAACAGGTCTACCTCTCCTCTGCCGATCTACCGCTCCAGGTATCCTCCAGGAAGCTGGCTCCGCGGTATGTCGGTCCCTTCGAGATTGACCACGTCCTGAGTCCAGCGGCTGTGCGTCTCAAGCTTCCGGTCTCCATGAAGCATGTGCATCCCGTGTTTCATGTGTCCAAGGTCAAGCCTGTCTCCTCAAGCCCTCTCATGCCCTCCGCCCCAGCCCCTCCGCCTCCTCAGATGGTCGACGGTCATCCCCAGTGGACTGTTAGAGGGCTGCTGAAGGTGCGGCGGCGGGGTCGTGGGTTCCAGTACCTGGCGGATTGGGTGGGTTACGGCCCAGAAGAACGCTGCTGGATCTCCAGGAAGCTCATCATGGATCCCTCTCTCCTGCGGGACTTCTACCGGGCTAACCCCGACGCTCCCGGACGGTCGCCAGGTGGCGCCCCTCGGAGGGGGGGTCCTGTTACGGCTCGCTCCTCTTCACCTTCACATCCACCCCTCCCCCCTCACTGATTGCTCCATGGCTCAGCTCAGCACACCTGATGTCCCTCACCAGCCTGCCAATCTACAATCAACCACTGCCAGTATAAAGACCCAGTCTGCACTTCATTCCTCGCCAGAGCTTCACCTGTCTACACGTATGGTAAAGTACTACAGGCCAGCCTACAGTTTAGCTCTCTAAAGTTATAGCAGAACTATTTAGCCTCACAGCTATTGCTAGCTGTTAGCTTCATGCAGTTGCAGCCTTTGTTTTTCTCCTGCTGTGGTTTTTTCACCACTGACCCCGTTCTTCTCTTCTCCTCAGTTCTCTGGATTTCTACGCTGAGCTGCGGTCACCTGCGGAGCCCACACCCCACTCCAACTTCCTCATCACTGCTTTTGGCCTCTTAAATAAATACGCCCCCGGGCTTCACCAAACTTACGTCTCCTCGTTGCTGTGCGCTTGGGTCCCACTCACTAGCCATAACATCCATGTTATAATGTCCAACATCAGAGCAGAAATAATTGTGAAATTGTTTGATAATCAATGACAACTTTGAGGGGGGTGGATTATTTTGTACCACGTAAGGAGAATTGATGTAAAGCAATAATCTGTTCCTAATATGATTGATTGACAGTCTGTAATCGTCATGCTAACCAACCTACTGAAACACTCAGCAGTTTGTATCAACCAAGCATCGGCTGAACACAATATTCATTTTTGATTTTACCATCCAATCCACATGTTAAATGGTATATCCTGCTGTGAATGCCTGCAAGCAGCTCTGTATTTTGTCGGGAATTTGCCACAGCTAACTTTGATTGACACACGGTGGGTTTTGTGCCCGACGGCCTCCGTGGCAACATGGCTACAAGCAGTGTGCAGAAAAAGAGGCTTCAAATCCGCTCTTCAGAAACCAGTGTGACTAATGCGTCATTGGGGTTAATGGAGATTCGGGTCACTTTTGAAGCCTGTGCTTAGTGGTTATCTGAAGAGGCGTAATTTTCTTCCCTTTCTGGATGGAGGATCACAATGGAGACCAGAAAACCAGATGTAGCACTTCAGTCAGACCCAATTCATGACTTGTGAACCACTTCTGTCCCGCACAACTCCTACTGATACCATAACTGAGCCAAAAGGACAGAATGCATCTGTGGGGAAACCAAAATGTTTCTGGTACCTGAGTATGTCTTGATTGACCACATGGATTCAATGTGAGACCTGATGCCTACATGCAAGCTCATATCCATCAAATATTTCCCAAACATGCATTTTCTTTGGGATTTTAAGTCATACCCAGTGAGCCCTTAAAACATGTTACTAGAACACTTACAGGACTGTCTCAGAAAATTTGAATATTGTGATTTTCTGTAATGCAATTACAAAAACAATTAAAGCTGCAAGCAGCGATGAACGGGCCCTCGCACTCACGGCCACCGCCCCCCATAAGCATATCAGAAATGACACCACCCACGACTTCCTATGTCAAACCATTCAAAAGTTATAGCAGAAAAAAGGGACAACCAATCAGAAGAAGGGGCGGGGCTAATTCAGGCCAATGAAGGTCAAGGACTCATTACAGAGTCCCATGACACCACCCACGACTCTCTATGTCAAAACATTCAAATGTTATAGCAGGAAATAGGGACAACCAATCAGAAGAAGGGGCGGGGCTAATTTTCGCCAATTATGGTCAAGGACTCAATACCGAGTCCCATGACACCACCCACGACTCTTTATGTCAAACCTTTCAAAAGTAATGGCAGAGAAAAGTATTCTAGTGGGCGCTGTTGAGCCGTTAGGCCACGCCCATTAATGCAAACCATGAAATATCAAATGTATCGACAGGCCTGGCTTTTCTTTAAGTTGCGACATGATACAGGTGTGTACCGATTTTTGTTCATGTACGTCAAACCGTATTATGGGGCTTGAGGCGCAAAGTTTTTTCTGTCTGAACCAATCAGATGAAGGGTGGGCGCGCTTTTTGCCGTCTAGCATCGCCACGGTAACACTTTTGAAAGAGAAAAGTAATCCGTGGTGTCGGAGGATGGAGACGCACGTTTTGATGTATAACACACCTGGTTGCACGTTACGTTCGGGCCGTATTAATGACCGAAGAAATGGCATAAATTGCGCCAAAATTACACGATTAATTCAAAATGTTCAAAATGGCCGACTTCCTGTTCGGTTTCGGCCATGGTGCCAAGAGACTTTCCTTTAAGTTGCGACATGATACAGGTGTGTACCGATTTTCGTGCATGTACGTCAAACCGTATTGTGGGGCTTGAGGCACAAAGTTTTCTAGAGGGCGCTGTTGAGCCATTAGGTCCCGCCCATTAATGCAAACCATTAAATATCAAATTTTTCACCAGGCCTGGCTCAGTGTTTCGAGAGGAGGTAGTAAAACGTTAATACCTGAAGCAACAGCAGGACTGGTGTCATCACCATCACCACCTTTGAACAGCCAATATGCCTACAGTGTTTTTTCATACACGTATAGTTCATACAGGAAGATAGTGTAGCCTTTGTCTCACTTGATTTGGCCTTGTATTCATATACATACTAATTGAATGATTATAGGCTATCCCATTTGTTGCCCAAATAAATAATTTCAAAATCAGTAAATAATTAAAATCAGTACTCGAGTTGTAAAAAAAAAGAAATCAGGGGGGATGGTGGATTTTATCATATGGATACAGATAATTGTGCTGATTACAAATAATATAATATATTACAAATAATAGCAGTGACCAAAACACCTGCAGAAATACTGCAGGAATGACATAGCAGCAGTTAAATGCAGCCTTCTGTAAGCTTTAAATATCCACTGGGCTTACATCAAATACATCAAAACACAACAATAAAAACACTTTTCTGAACTTATCAATATGACTCTGTCCTTCACAGGATAAGTAAAATTGATCACTGCAAAAACTCTAAATCTTAACAAGAATATTTGTCTTATTTCTAGTTAAAATGTCTCATTTTAGTAAAAAAATCTCATTACACTTAAAACAAGACTCATCACTGGAAAAAACAACAATTTTCACCTGTTTCAAGTAGATTTTCACTTGTAATAAGTAGAAAAATCTGCATGTGGAACAAGATTGTTTTGCTTGTAATGAGAAGATAAATCTTGTCCCATTGGCAGATTTTTCTACTTATTTCAAGTGAACATTTACTTGAAACAGGTGAAAATTGTCAAATAAGTTATTTTTCTGGTGTTATTTTTATGGTGATGACTCTAAATGTTGAAATAGCAGTAAAACCACATTCATTGATGAAATGACATAACGGATGGAAAGGGGTGATGGCAGTTTTACAGGGGGATGATTTGGACCGTTTTTATTTCAGGGGGGAAATCCCCCTCATCCCCCCTCAACTCGAGTACTGATTATAATAAAGTGTCTTATAAATCAATAATTTTAAAATCTCAATCCTTATTTTTATTTAACGGCCATCGGCCAGGGTTTATAGGCTGCATATTTACACTGTGTAGCCTGAAAGTGAACTGCAACTTACGTGCGGACGCATCTTTGCTGTGGAGGATTTCATCTTTTCTGTGTTGGCAGGCTGAGGGGAGACCACTTTAAATATGTTAAAACAAGAAAACACGTGTTTTTCATAATAGGTCCCCCTTTAAAGATTTTCTAACAGTTTAGTTTGTTATGAACGTCAGAGATGTAGTTATAACACTGCATACTTGTGAATAATTATAAACATTGAAAAACGTACTTTTATATGAAAATAAACAGATAGCTATAACATGGTATTTATATACTGCTTTAATGAACATTATTTTTATAGCCTATAAGCTATAAATATTATTTTTCTATTTTAATAAAATTAAATGTTTTTCTCTCATTTCAATTAAAACAAATAGGAATATTATCGGTTTTAATGACAATTATTGTACATCACAGCTAATTGTAAAATACATTGATTCAATTCGATTATATACAGGAATTACAGGCTATGATAATAATAGAAAAGAAAGAAAAATGACTCAAACAAAAAAAAAAACAGTGAGTGAGACAGGCAAGACAGCGACAACCAATGCAAGTGGGATGTCAACAGTGTATACATATTTCAAAACACAGACAACAACTTCTGAGCAAGTGGTTTGTTGAGCAGATATTGGAATTAATCTCAGATATTTGCATGAGGTCACTCTCACTCTCAACTAAATAAATAAATAAATATATATATATAAATACAACAACACACCCCTCTCCTCTTAAAATAAATTCAAATAAACAATCAAACTTATTTCCTTATACAATTTATACAAAAACCATATGTCTTTGTAAAAGAGCATAATACAAAGTCTTTCAGAATAAATGTACGTATTTTTAACGTGTGACAGCATCCTGTATCATAACTACATCTCTGCCGTTTGTACAAACCAAACTGTGTGGAAATCGGGTAAAGAGTCTGAGAGTTATGAATGATTATAGTCCGGGAGAAACCTTGCTCAGTAGAAATGATAATGCCCTGTCCAAGATGGCGGCCGCATCGATCGGCGCCCGGTCCAAGATGGCGGCCGCGCCCCACCCCCCCTCCCCCGAAGAGCTGCGCGCGCATTCCAAACTGCACTCATCCCCCCACCTTCCCCCCGCGGGAGCTCAACCCCTCCCCTCCCCTCCCAGTGCTGGTGCAGCAGTCTTCTCAGCGGCAGCAGTCCTGCTGGATCTGACTGAGACACAGTCTGATCACACATAAATATTCATTTAAAATCACGTCTAATGATTAGGTTTATCAAAATCACAGGACATTTTCAAAATACAGTAAACAATATACTTATGAAGTCCCATATGTCTATGACATTTATTGACAAAGACATAGCTTTTTACGTTATTAGTTCATTTTTTAAATTTTTAGAGTGACCAAGTTTTTCAAAAACAATATGTTACAGTGTATGATTTTTTAGTCCTGTTGTAAGCTATCTGAAACTGTCATTTGATTTTCCTTACACAAAATCTTTGATTTTTAATTAATATTTTTCCAGAAATACAGAGTGACATAAAAATGCCAATTCCTTTCAAGAAATAACCACGATACGCGACACAGTCAACAAGGAACCTACTGCCAATCAAATGTGTCAATTTCATTAAGATTGGATAAACCAAACAGCAACTAAAGCACATAATTTGATGAAAAATGTATACCTGACCAAAAGGTGGCGCTATGGAGTTCATCCAAGATTGTCATATCCACTTGTTCAGAATGCAAGCCCGATTAAATGTATTGAATTTGGGTTCATTCTGACCAATTATGTTTAAGTTACAACAACTTTTATGTTCATGGCGAGACCCCGAAATTTGACAACCTCTGACAGCGACGCCCTTTGACACAAACTTACAGTTTTCTCTGTCACTCATCGTCAATGCCTTACCTATTATCTCACCAACTTTGAGATCAAGAAACTGATCTCGTTTGGAGCACAGATGCAAACTAGAAGACATGACAATTCCTGGTGCCAACAGGTGGCGCTACAACCGATCCTGAATATTCCACCATAGATGGGTTCAGGCTCAACCTACAATCATGCACATACGTTTTCGACCACATCAAATCATGTATTGCTGAATTACAGCCAATTGATGTTTGATGGCGAAGCTTAAAAATGACCTCAAACTTCGGCGGATCACTACGGTCAAGCCCTCTGGCAGAAACTTAAAAGCTTCGCAATTTAGCGTCGGCTATGTGTCTAGATTGTACAAACCAAGTTGTGAGCCAATCTGATAAAATCTCTAGGAGGAGTTCGTTAAAGTACGAGGCCTAGAAATGATCAGAATTCATGAAAAATGACATTTTCTGTTCAAAATGCCGGACTTCCTGTGTAACTTAGAGCATGGGTCCAAGAGACTTTTTTGTAACTCTTTGTCTAATATAATACACACATAAAGGTCATTGCTGTAAGTCAAACCATATTGTGGGGCTCGTCAAAAAACATAAAATAGGTGGCGCTATAGAGCCCATTCTTGTGGACCCATGCCTGTCGCCCATAAAATACGTAATTTTACGCGACTCTGGAAGCGTGTGCAAAATTTGGTGAGTTTTCCAGCATTTTAAGGCCTCCAAAAAGGCAATTTATTTACGGCGAGAATAATAATAATAATAATTAAAGCTGCAAGCAGCAATGAACGGGCCCTCGCACTCACGGCCACCGCCCCCCATAAGCATATCAGAAATGACACCACCCACGACTTCCTATGTCAAACCATTGAAAAGTTATAGCAGAAAAAAGGGACAACCAATCAGAAGAAGGGGCGGGGCTAATTCAGGCCAATGAAGGTCAAGGACTCCATACAGAATCTGATAACACCACCCACGACTCTCTATGTCAAACCATTCCAAAGTTATAGCAGAAAATCGGGACAACCAATCAGAAGAAGGGGCGGGGCTAATTAAGGCCAACGAAGCTTAAGGACTCATTACAGAGTCCCATGACACCACCCACGACTTCCTATGTCAAACCATTCAAAAGTTATAGCAGAAAAAAGGGACAACCAATCAGAAGAAGGGGCGGGGCTAATTCAGGCCAATGAAGGTCAAGGACTCCATAAAGAATCTGATGACCCCACCCACGACTCTCTATGTCAAACCATTCCAAAGTTATAGCAGAAAATCGGGACAACCAATCAGAAGAAGGGGCGGGGCTAATTAAGGCTAACAAAGCTTAAGGACTCATTACAGAGTCCCATGACACCACCCACAACTCTCTATGTCAAACCATTCAAAAGTTATAGCAGAAAAAAGGGACAACCAATCAGAAGAAGGGGCGGGGCTAATTCAGGCCAAAGAAGGTCAAGGGCTCCATAAAGAATCTGATGACACCACCCACGACTCTCTATGTCAAACCATTCAAAAGTTATGGCAGAGAAAAGTATTCTAGGGGGCGCTGTTGAGCCGTTAGGCCACGCCCATTAATGAAAACCATGAAATATCAAATTTATCACCAGGCCTGGCTTGGGTGCAAAATTTGGGGCCTTTTGGGGAACTATCAAATATGGACCAATCACATGAAGGGGGGTGCGCTTGTTGGCGTCTAGCGTCGCCACGGTAACACTTTGGAAAGAGAAAAGTAATGCGTGTAGTCGCAGGATGGAGACGCACATTTTGATGTATAACACATCTGGGTTCACGATACGGTTCGGGCTGAATTAATTCTCGAAGGAATGGCATATATTGCTCCAAAATTACGCGATTAATGCAGAATGTTCAAAATGGCCAACTTCCTGTTCGGTTTCGGCCATGGTGCCAAGAGACTTTTCTTTTAGTTGCGACATGATACAGGTGTGTACCGATTTTCGTTCATGTACGTCAAAGCGTATTATGGGGCTTGAGGCGCAAAGTTTTTTCTGTCTGAACCAATCAGATGAAGGGTGGGCACGCTTTTTGGCGTCTAGCGTCGCCACGGTAACGCTTTC
Organism: Cololabis saira; assembly: GCF_033807715.1. Classification (NCBI taxonomy): domain Eukaryota; kingdom Metazoa; phylum Chordata; class Actinopteri; order Beloniformes; family Belonidae; genus Cololabis; species Cololabis saira. Next base: position 8,966,909 of record NC_084587.1, on the reverse strand, counting down.
GAAATAGAAAAGTAATGCGTGGGGTCGGAGGATGGTGACGCACATTTTGATGTATAACACACTTGGGGGCACGTTACGGTTCGGGCTGAATTAACTTTCGAAGGAATGGCATAAATTTCGCCAAAATGACACGATTAATTCAAAATGGCCGACATCCTGTTCGGTTTCGGGCATGACGCCAAGAGACTTTTCTTTAAGTTGCCCCATGATACAGGTGTGTACCGATTTTCGTGCATGAACGTCAAACCGTATCGTGGGGCTTGAGGCACAAAGTTTTCAAGGGGGCGCTGTTGAGCCATTTTACCACGCCCATTAATGCAAACCATTAAATATCAAATTTTTCGCCAGGCCTGACTTGGGTGCAAAATTTGGTGAGTTTTTGGGCATGTTTAGGGGGGCAAAAAGGCCTTCCTTTTGTCAGGAAAATAATAATAATTAAAGCTGCAAGCAGCGATGAACGGGCCCTCGCACTCACGGCCACCGCCCCCCATAAGCGTATCAGAAATGACACCACCCACGACTCTCTATGTCAAACCATTCAAAAGTTATAGCAGAAAATAGGGACAACCAATCAGAAGGAGGGGCGTGGCTAATTCTGGCCAATGAAGGTCAAGGACTCCATACAGAATCTGATGACACCACCCACGACTCTCTATGTCAAACCATTCCAAAGTTATAGCAGAAAATCGGGACAACCAATCAGAAAAAGGGGCGGGGCTAATTAAGGCCAACGAAGCTTAAGGACTCATTACAGAGTCCCATGACACCACCCACAACTTCCTATGTCAAACAATTAAAAAGTTATAGCAGAAAAAAGGGACAACCAATCAGAAGAAGGAGCGGGGCTAATTCAGGCCAACGAAGCTTAAGGACTCATTACAGAGTCCCATGACACCACCCACAACTTCCTATGTCAAACCATTCAAAAGTTATGGCAGAGAAAAGTATTCTAGGGGGCGCTGTTGAGCCGTTAGGCCACGCCCATTAATGCAAACCATGAAATATCAAATTTATCGCCAAGTCTGGCTTGCATGCAAAATTTGGTGACTTTTGGAGAACTATCAAATATGGACCAATCAGATGAAGGGGGGGTGCACTTGTTGGCGTCTAGCGTCGCCACGGTAACGCTTTTGAAAGAGAAAAGTAATGCGTGGTGTTGCAGGATGGAGACGCACATTTTGATGTATAACACACCTGGGTGCACGTTACGGTTCGGGCTGAATTAACTGCCGAAGGAATGGCATAAATTTCGCCAAAATGACACAATTTATTCAAAATGGCCGACATCCTGTTCGGTTTCGGCCATGGCTCCAAGAGACTTTTCTTTAAGTTTTTCCATAATACAGGTGTTTAGCGATTTTCGTGCATGTACGTCAAACCGTATTGTGGGGCTTGAGGCACAAAGTTTTCCGGGGGGCGCTGTTGAGCCATTTTGCCACGCCCATTAATGCAAACCATGAAATATCAAATTTATCGCCAGGCCTGGCTTGCATGCCAAGTTTGGTGCCTTTTGGGGAACTATCAAATATGGACCAATCAGATGAAGGGGGGGTGCGCTTGTTGGCGTCTAGCGTCGCCACGGTAACACTTTTGAAAGAGAAAAGTAATGCGTGTAGTCGCAGGATGGAGACGCACATTTTGATGTATAACACATCTGGGTTCACGATACGGTTCGGGCTGAATTAACTCTCGAAGGAATGGCATAAATTGCGCCAAAGTGACACGATTAATTCAAAATGGCCGACTTCCTGTTCGGTTTCGGGCATGACGCCAAGAGACTTTTCTTTAAGTTGTCCCATGATACAGGTGTGTACCGATTTTCGTGCATGTACGTCAAACCGTATCGTGGGGCTTGAGGCACAAAGTTTTCAAGGGGGCGCTGTTGAGCCATTTTGCCACGCCCATTAATGCAAACCATTAAATATAAAATTTTTCGCCAGGCCTGACTTGGGTGCAAAATTTGGTGACTTTTTGGGCATGTTAAGGGGGGCAAAAAGGCCATCACTTTGTCAGAAGAAAAATAATAATAATAATAATTAAAGCTGCAAGCAGCGATGAACGGGCCCTCACACTCACGTCCACCGCCCCCCATAAGCATATCAGAAATGACACCACCCACGACTCTCTATGTCAACCCATTCAAAAGTTATAGCAGAAAAAAGGAACAACCAATCAGAGGAAGGGGCGGGGCTAGTTCAGGCCAATGAAGGTCAAGGACTCATTACAGAGTCCCATGACACCACCCACGACTTCCTATGTCAAACCATTCAAAAGTTATGGCAGAGAAAAGTATTCTAGGGGGCGCTGTTGAGCCGTTAGGCCACGCCCATTAATGCAAACCATTAAATATCAAATGTATCACCAGGCCTGGCTTGCATGCAAAATTTGGTGACTTTTGGAGAACTATCAAATATGGACCAATCAGATGAAGGGGACGAGCGCTTTTTCACGTCTAGCGTCGCCACGGTAACACTTTTGAAAGAGAAAAGTAATGTGCGTCGTCGCAGGAAAGAGACGCACATCTTGATGTAAAAAAAACACAAAATTTGCTTACAAAAATTTCAGCATCCTGCCAGGCTTGAACTCCCAACCACTGGCACCAAAGACCGCAATGATCTGGTTGAGCTATATCTCAGCTGATACATCACTTTGACTTACTGGATTAGGACAGACCAAGATAGCGATATTATGTCTAGAACTTTTTTTTCCTAATTTTTTAAATATTTGTAAGGTATAAATATTAGTAAAACACTACTATTTTATTATTACTTTTTCTGTAACCATTCTACCGAGGTACCGGGCTGAGCACGGGACTGTTTCTAACGTCACCACATTACAACAGCTGATTGGTCGGGGGGCGGGGCCGTCATCACCCTACTCGCCACTGATTGGTCGGGGGGCGGGGCCGTCATCACCCTACTCGCCACTGATTGGTCGGGGGGCGGGGCCGGCAGACGTTTGAATCAGGAAGCGGGAGTCAAACCATTAAAAAGTTATAGCAGAAAAAAGGGACAACCAATCAGAAGAAGGGGCGGGGCTAATTAAGGCCAACGAAGCTTAAGGACTCATTACTGAGTCCCATGACACCACCCACAACTTCCTATGTCAAACCATTCAAAAGTTATGGCAGATAAAAGTATTCTAGGGGGCGCTGTTGAGCCGTTAGGCCACGCCCATTAATGCAAACCATGAAATATCAAATGTATCGCCAAGTCTGACTTGCATGCAAAATTTGATTACTTTTGGAGAACTATCAAATATGGACCAATCAGATGAAGGGGGGGCGCGCCTTTTGGCGTCTAGCGTCGCCACGGTAACACTTTTGAAAGAGAAAAGTAATGCGTGTAGTCCCAGGATGGAGACGCACATTTTGATGTATAACACACCTGGGTGCACATTACGGTTCGGGCCGTATTAATTGCCGAAGGAATGGCATAAATTGCGCCAAAATTACACAATTAATTCAAAATGGCCGACTTCCTGTTCGGTTTCGGCCATGGCTCCAAGAGACTTTTCTTGAAGTTGTGCCATGATACAGGTCTGTAGCGATTTTCGTGCATGTACGTCAAACCGTATCGTGGGGCTTGAGGCACAAAGTTTTCCGGGGGGCGCTGTTGAGCCATTTTGCCACGCCCATTAATGTAAACCATAAAATATCAAATTTACCGCCAGGCCTGGCTTGCATGCCAAATTTGGTGCCTTTTGGGGAACTATCAAATATGGACCAATCAGATGAAGGGGGGGTGCGCTTGTGGGCGTCTAGCGTCGCCACGGTAACACTTTTGAAAGAGAAAAGTAATGCGTGTAGTCGCAGGATGGAGACGCACATTTTGATGTATAACACATCTGGGTGCACGATACGGTTCGGGCCGTATTAATTCTCGAAAGAATGGCATATATTGCTCCAAAATTACGCGATTAATTCAGAATGTTCAAAATGGCCGACTTCCTGTTCGGTTTCGGCCATGGCGCCAAGAGACTTTTCTTTAAGTTGCAACATGATACAGGTGTGTACCGATTTTCGTTCATGTACGTCAAAGCGTATTATGGGGCTTGAGGCGCAAAGTTTTTTCGGTCTGAACCAATCAGATGAAGGGTGGGCGCGCTTTTTGTCGTCTAGCGTCGCCACGGTAACGCTTTTGAAAGAGAAAAGTAATGCGTGGTGTCGGAGGATGGAGACGCACATTTTGATGTATAACACACTTGGGGGCACGTTACGGTTCGGGCCGTATTAACTGCCGAAGGAAGGGCATAAATTGCGCCAAAATTACACAATTAATTCAAAATGGCCGACTTCCTGTTCGGTTTCGGGCATGGCTCCAAGAGACTTTTCTTGAAGTTGTGCCATGATACAGGTGTGTAGCGATTTTCGTGCATGTACGTCAAACCGTATCGTGGGGCTTGAGGCACAAAGTTTTCAAGGGGGCGCTGTTGAGCCATTTTGCCACGCCCATTAATGCAAACCATTAAATATCAAATTTTTCGCCAGGCCTGCCTTGCATGCAAAATGTGGTGACTTTTTGGGCACGTTTAGGGGGGCAAAAAGGCCCTCCTTTCGTCAGAAAAATAATAATAATAATAATTAAAGCTGCAAGCAGCGATGAACGGGCCCTCGCACTCACGGCCACCGCCCCCATAAGCATATCAGAAATGACACCACCCACGACTTCCTATGTCAAACCATTCAAAAGATATAGCAGAAAAAAGGGACAGCCAATAGCCCCTTTCACACAGCCAGTTCGAGGCGGGAACGTTGCGCCTTTAAGCCGCCTCGCTGTTCTGTGTGAAAGTCACGGAGGCGGAATGGGGGGGCCAAGTGGCCCCACCAATAAGCCGGCAGCGGAGGTAGTCACAGAGCCGTCACAGAGACGAAACGGGGTCTGTGTGAATGACACAGCCGGCATGCCGGGGCCAGCCGGGGCCAGCGCTGACGCTGTCGTCACGCCTCTGATTGCGGAACGCCGGCATGCTGTGTGAATTTACAGACGGAAGCGGCGTTATGCCGGCGTTGTATGGTTCTGTGTGAACCAACAAAGGCGGCGTATTGGCAGGACTTCTTTACACCAATATTGCGGAATCTCTGTGTGAAAGGGGCTAATCAGAAGAAGGGGCGGGGCTAATTCAGGCCAATGAAGGTCAAGGACTCCATACAGAATCTGATGATACCACCCACGACTCTCTATGTCAAACCATTCAAAAGATATAGCAGAAAATCGGGACAACCAATCCGAAGAAGGGGCGGGGCTAATTTTCACCAATTATGGTCAAGGACTCAATACCGAGTCCCATGACACCACCCACGACTCTTTATGTCAAACCTTTCAAAAGTTATGGCAGAGAAAAGTATTGTAGGGGGCGCTGTTGAGCCGTTAGGCCACGCCCATTAATGCAAACCATGAAATATCAAATTTATCGCCAGGCCTGGCTTGCATGCAAAATTTGGTGACTTTTGGAGAACTATCAAATATGGACCAATCAGATGAAGGGGGGCACGCTTTTTGGCGTCTAGCGTCGCCACGGTAACACTTTTGAAAGAGAAAAGTAATGCGCGTAGTCGCAAGATGAAGACGCACATTTTGATGTATAACACACCTGGTTGCACGTTACGGTTTGGGCCGTATTAATTGCCGAAAGAATGGCATAAATTGCACCAAAATTACACAATTAATTCAAAATGGCCGACTTCCTGTTCGGTTTTGGCCATGGCGCCAAGAGACTTTTCTTTAAGTTGCGACATGATACAGGTGTGTACCGATTTTCGTGCATGTACGTCAAACCATATTGTGGGGCTTGAGGCACAAAGTTTTCCGGGGGGCGCTGTTGAGCCAATCCACGCCCATTAATACAAACCATGAAATATCAAATTTATCGCCAGGCCTGCCTTGCATGCAAAATTTGGTGACTTTTGGGGAACTATCAAATATGGACCAATCAGATGAAGGGGGGCGCGCTTTTTGGCATCTAGTGTCGCCACGGTAACACTTTTGAAAGAGAAAAGTAATGCGCGTAGTCGCAGGATGGAGACGCACATTTTGATGTATAACACACCTGGGTGCACGTTACGGTTCGGGCCGTATTAATTCTTGAAGGAATGGCTCATATTGCTCCAAAATTACGCGATTAATTCAGAATGTTAAAAATGGCCGACTTCCTGTTCGGTTTCGGCCATGGTGCCAAGAGACTTTTCTTTAAGTTGCAACATGATACAGGTGTGTACCGATTTTCGTTCATGTACGTCAAACCGTATTATGGGGCTTGAGGCGCAAAGTTTTTTCTGTCTGAACCAACCAGATGAAGGGTGGGCGCGCTTTTTGGCGTCTAGCGTCGCCACGGTAACGCTTTTGAAAGAGAAAAGTAATGCGTGTTGTCGCAGGATGGAGACGCACGTTTTGATGTATAACACACTTGGGGGCACGTTACGGTTCGGGCCGTATTAACTGCCGAAGGAATGGCATAAATTACGCCAAAGTGACACGATTAATTCAAAATGGCTGACTTCCTGTTCGGTTTCGGCCATGTCGCCAAGAGACTTTTCTTTAAGTTGTGTACTGATACAGGTGTGTAGCGATTTTCGTGCATGTACGTCAAACCGTATTGTGGGGCTTGAGGCACAAAGTTTTCCGGGGGGCGCTGTTGAGCCATTTTGCCACGCCCATTAATGTAAACCATTAAATATCAAATTTTTCGCCAGGCCTGACTTGCATGCAAAATTTGGTGACTTTTTGGGCACGTTTAGGGGGGCAAAAAGCCCCTCCTTTCGTCAGAAGAAAGAAAGAAAGAAAGAAAGAAAGAAAGAAAGAAAGAAAGAAAAAAGAAAAATTCCTACAGATACAATAGGGCCTTCGCACTGAAGGTGCTCGGGCCCTAATTAAAGCTGCAAGCAGCGATGAACGGGCCCTCGCACTCACGGCCACCGCCCCCCTTAAGCATATCAGAAATGACACCACCCACAACTTCCTATGTCAAACCATTCAAAAGTTATAGCAGAAAATCGGGACAACCAATCAGAAGAAGGGGCGGGGCTAATTCAGGCCAATGAAGGTCAAGGACTCCATACAGAATCTGATGACACCACCCACGACTTCCTATGTCAAACAATTAAAATGTTATAGCAGAAAATCGGGACAACCAATCAGAAGAAGGGGCAGGGCTAATTAAGGCCAACGAAGCTTAAGAACTCTTTACAGAGTCCCATGATACCACCCACAACTCCCTATGTCAAACCATTAAAAAGTTATAGCAGAAAAAGGGACAACCAATCAGAAGAAGGGGCGGGGCTAATTCTGGCCAATGAAGGTCAAGGACTCCATAAAGAATCTGATGACACCACCCAGGACTCTCTATGTCAAACCATTCCAATGTTATAGCAGAAAATCGGGACAACCAATCAGAAGAAGGGGCGGGGCTAATTAAGGCCAACGAAGCTTAAGGACTCATTACAGAGTCCCATGACACCACCCACAACTTCCTATGTCAAACCATTCAAAAGTTATGGCAGATAAAAGTATTCTAGGGGGCGCTGTTGAGCCGTTAGGCCACGCCCATTAATGCAAACCATGAAATATCAAATTTATCGCCAAGTCTGGCTTGCATGCAAAATTTTGTGACTTTTGGAGAACTATCAAATATGGACCAATCACATGAAGGGGGGGCGCGCCTTTTGGCGTCTAGCGTCGCCACGGTAACACTTTTGAAAGAGAAAAGTAATGCGTGTAGTCGCAGGATGTAGACGCACATTTTGATGTATAACACACCTGGGTGCACGTTACGGTTCGGGCTGAATTAACTGCCGAAGGAATGGCATAAATTTCGCCAAAATGACACAATTTATTCAAAATGGCCGACATCCTGTTCGGTTTCGGCCATGGCTCCAAGAGACTTTTCTTTAAGTTGTGCCATGATACAGATGTGTAGCGATTTTCGTGCATGTACGTCAAACCGTATTGTGGGGCTTGAGGCACAAAGTTTTCCGGGGGGCGCTGTTGAGCCATTTTGCCACGCCCATTAATGCAAACCATGAAATATCAAATTTATCGCCAGGCCTGGCTTGCATGCCAAATTTGGTGCCTTTTGGGGAACTATCAAATATGGACCAATCAGATGAAGGGGGGGTGCGCTTGTTGGCGTCTAGCGTCGCCACGGTAACACTTTTCAAAGAGAAAAGTAATGCGTGTAGTCGCAGGATGGAGACGCACATTTTGATGTATAACACATCTGGGTTCACAATACGGTTCGGGCTGAATTAACTCTCGAAGGAATGGCATATATTGCTCCAAAATTACGCAATTAATTCAGAATGTTCAAAATGGCCGACTTCCTGTTCGGTTTCGGCCATGGCGCCAAGAGACTTTTCTTTTAGTTGCGACATGATACAGGAGTGTACCAATTTTCGTTCATGTACATCAAACCGTATTATGGGGCTTGAGGCGCAAAGTTTGTTCTGTCTGAACCAATCAGATGAAGGGTGGGCGCGCTTTTTGGCGTCTAGCGTCGCCACGATAACGCTTTTGAAAGAGAAAAGTAATGCGTGTGGTCGCAGGAGGGAGACGCACATTTTGATGTATAATACACCTAGGTGCACGTTACGGTTCGGGCTGAATTAACTGCCGAAGGAATGGCATAAATTTCGCCAAAATGACCCGATTAATTCAAAATGGCCGACTTCCTGTTCGGTTTCGGGCATGACGGCAAGAGACTTTTCTTTAAGTTGTCCCATGATACAGGTGTGTACCGATTTTCGTGCATGTACGTCAAACCGTATCGTGGGGCTTGAGGCACAAAGTTTTCAAGGGGGCGCTGTTGAGCCATTTTGCCACGCCCATTAATGCAAACCATGAAATATCAAATTTTTCGCCAGGCCTGACTTGGGTGCAAAATTTGGTGACTTTTTGGGCATGTTAAGGGGGCCAAAAAGGCCATCACTTTGTCAGAAGAAAAATAATAATAATATTAATAATAATAAAAATTCCTGCAAATACAATAGGGCCTTCGCACTGCAAGTGCTCGGGCCCTAATAATAACGCGAAGAATTCCTACAGATACAATAGGGCCTTCGCACTGAAGGTGCTCGGGCCCTAAAAATTCCTGCAAATACAATAGGGCCTTCGCACTGCAAGTGCTCGGGCCCTAATAATAAAAATTCCTGCAAATACAATAGGGCCTTCGCACTGCAAGTGCTCGGGCCCTAATAATAAACATCACAGATACAATAGGGTCCTCGCACTTTCAGTGCTCGGTAGGGATGGGCGGTATGGACTAAAAAATGTATCACGATAATTTCTGGCATTTATCCTGATAACGATAAAAAAATACCCATACAAAAACGCAACAGGAATCTTTCTTTCTTTCTTTCTTGGCTCATTTCTTTCTTTCTTTCTTTCTTTCTTTCTTTCTTTCTTTCTTTCTTTCTTTCTTTCTTTCTTTCTTTCTTTCTTTCTTTCTTTCTTTCTTTCTTTCTTTCTTTCTTTCTTTCTTTCTTTCTTTCTTTCTTTCTTTCTTTCAGGCTCATATTTCCTTCCTTCCTTCCTTCCTTCCTTCCTTCCTTCCTTCCTTCCTTCCTTCCTTCCTTCCTTCCTTCCTTCCTTCCTTCCTTCACGTACGTTGTGCGTGGATTTAACACAGAACCATAAATCAGTTTTACACAAAAACATCAACGGGAATTTATCGTTTTTACCGTGAGATACAAATTCTTATCATGAGGAATTTTTTTGACGGTTTATCGTGAACGGTAAAATATCACCCATTCCTAGTGCTCGGGCCCTAAAAATGTCATACATTCTGGATTCATTACAAATCAACTAAAATATTGCAAGCCTTTTATTATTTTAATATTGCTGATTATGGTTTACAGCTTAAGAAAACTCAAATATCCTATCTCAAAAAATTTGAATATTCTGGGAATCTTAATCTTAAACTGTAAACCATAATCAGCAATATTAAAATAATAAAAGGCTTGCAATATTTAAGTTGATTTGTAATGAATCCAGAATGTATGACATTTTGGTTTTTTTAATTGCATTACAGAAAATAAAGAACTTTATCACAATATTCTAATTTTCTGAGACAGTCCTGTATAATAAACCCAAGTTAAGCCCATTTTTTTGACCTTAATTTGGCCCGTGAAGACATCAGAGCTCAGAATATCAGTGCTCGAGTAGATCAAATCTGGTCCTGTCACCTAAAATATCTGTACTGATGCAAGACTGTGAGACACACACACTCAGGTGTGTCTGATACTTGCTGAGATGACGCATTAAAGTAAAGCTGGGGGGAATTTCAAATTCGCCGCTCACAGCTCTCACACTGCCCATTTCTTTATTTATGGTTCTACTTGGTTTGAGAGGGGGATAATGAGCTTGGGTACATTTCTTTGACAGTCATGTAGAGGCAGATCTGTTTATACCAAAGTCCTGCCAACTCTGGGTCGCCGGCACAGGGAGGGCTAAGAGACGACATGAAGGACAGCGAGGCGGAGAGGAGGAAGAGTGAACCATCTGATTCATTCAGTGAGCACCAAATACAAGCCCGCGAGGCACGAAGGAGGCCGTCATCTCTGGTATTCCGCTTGATGAAACATCTCAAATTATACTACGAAGAGAATCATTTATCAAAGCTCAACGCTGACTCGTCTTCATTTCTAAAAAGTTCAGAGAGTACAGTATCACTTGTTATGAACAACCAAAAGCACAAGAACGACTTGCACTGAAAAGTAAAAAAAAAAAAAGAGTGCTTCCTACACAGAACTGGAAAAGTTTCTGTTAATGTCAGAGAGTTGGACCCACATTACAGTTTAATATCTTGACCCAATTCAGCTGCAGTTTTATAAATGTCTGTAAAATATAAATATCTGTGAGCGGAGTGTGCATTGACGGCTACCATTCCTCCACAGTCAGGATGATCATAGTTACACAGTTTCATCACTTTCTCCAGACATGTCTTGAAGAGGCCTAAAGTTTTCTACCCCATTGGTCAGTCTTGTTTTTGCTAAAAAGGTGTAAATCACACTGAAAAATAAGCACATATACGGGGGAAGATTATTTTTTTCTTTTCATGGAGTCATATGTTTTAGACTGAAGAAGAGTGAAAGGGAAGCAGAAAAGGACCTTGATGTCTTCCTCCCACACAAGTTCAGAAAAAGTGGGTCACTGCGAAACCTTTAGGACTCATAGTACTGAGCTGATGAACTAGTGGCGCTTTTACACTTGTACCTACTTGTCTCGACTCGACTCCCCTTGCCCTCGTTTCTTTTCAATACCCAGATCAGAAGTAGGAGGTTGGAGAGAAGCTGCTGTGACGTATTTGATTGTGTGATCTAAACAAAGAAGACAACAACACTAAAGATGTAGAACATGGAGGAGATGATAGATGTGCTGCTGAGTCTGTGGCTTGTGTTTGATATCAAGTTAAAAAATGAGAGGGAGAGAAGCTTAAAGCGGCAACGTTTTTTTTTTTTTATTTAGTTTGTCTCGGCGCTGCTGAAAAGTCAGCTGTGAGCCGCGAGCAGCTATGAAGTGACAGAGCTCCTGGTGGATCTGGTCGTTCCTTATCTCCGTCTAGATCCCTTTTTAATTCTCTCCTCAGCCACCAGGTTTATGAACATCTGCAGCCCAGAGTTGGATCAAGAAACAGACGCTGCCATTGCCTGTTGAATAAAATGAACAAAAAGCCGCGAGTCGCCCTTTCGCTGATTTCCGCCTCCAGACTCAGACGTCTGACTCCAACCCCCCGACCAATCGGTGGCCTGTAGTGTGATGATGTCAGATACAGCCGACTCAGCCGCTTAGAACCTCAGCAGAGTAGTTGGGTGATTCTTCAATTAGGGGCACTTTTGACTTTTGGAATTTGGAAAAAAAAAAGTTCTTTAATCTCTGTTTTCTCTATTTCAAAAGGTTTATCAATTGGTCTGGAACAAAGATCTTAGCATAGCTTTGATTGTACTTGATGATAATTTTGATATTATGATGCTTTTTTCAAAGTTGTCACAGTAAAATGTCATTACCATCACAAACACAAAACACTGATTTTAAAACAAAATGATTTGACAAGCAAAGTTTTCACAATCATTCCAGTAAGTACAAAACATGCTCTTTAAAAATCATGTTCTAAATATTTGTAAGTACATTTAAAATACATTTTAACACCATGTTTTCTCTAACCTTTTAATATATTGCCTTGTCTCAACAATGAAATATTGCATACTAATGAGAATATTTGAATTGCAATGCATATTTTTTCATAAAATGCAAATTTAGACAATTAAACATTACCACAATGATTGAGGTAAAACCCAAGTTAACAAAAAAGCAACATTTTCTGTCAAAAAGTGTATTGTGACGGTAATGACAATGTATTCCGGTAATGACAACATGTTTTGGTAATGACATAAAAATGAACACTGGTGTTTTTTTTGTTGTTTTTTTGACAAGAAAGATAAAGAAAATACTACTTTTTAAAAACAACACCTTGTGAACACTTAACCTTCCACTAAAATTAATCATTTGGTAAACTACCACAGCATTGCCTATGTAATAATATCTTCTTCGGGCCGGCTGGTTCAATTCTGACATAAAAAAGGATCAAACAAGAGAATTGGCATGCTCAACTCAAATTTCCCATATGATGGGTGTCAATCCAAAAATGATAAAATAGAAAATAAAGATTTCAGCACTCTCAAATTAGTGTGTAGCATTTTAATTCATGCACAGCAACAGTGGTGTGACCCATATTAAAGGGGATCTATTATGGCATTTAATGTCTTTTTTAAACAGGCCTTGAACGTCTTAAAAACAAGCTTTTGATTGTTTTTTCTAAATAAATTGGAAATTCAGCCTCTGGGCCATATCTTTATCTTTACCGTTTCTAACCTAATTTTCTATGTGGGATTCTGAGTGGGCGGGGCTATGATAATGAGGCACTGTGCTGATTGGCTGCTTGAATGACGCGATACACCGCTACGAAAAAATGGCGGAAGCTCCAGCCGGCAAAGTTAAGGCTGATTTATGGTTCTGCGTTACACCAACGCAGAGCCTACGGCAGGGGTGGGCAATCCTGGTCCTCGAGGGCCGGTGTCACTGCAGGTTTTAGATGTTTCCCTGCTTCATTGGATCATGATACAAGTGACGTGTCATAAACAGAATTGTGCAGCCCTGGATGACAAGCTGATGACGATGATTAATTAGAATCAGGTGTGTTAAAGCAGGGAAACATCTAAAACATGCAGGACACCGGCCCTCGGGGACCAGGATTGCCCACCCCTGGCCTACGGCATAAGGTACGCGGCGACGCGCACCGTAGGCTACGCCGTACCCTACGCCGTACCCTACGCCGTACCCTACGCCGTACCCTACGCCGTACCCTACGCCGTACCCTACGCCGTACCCTACGCCGTAGGCTCTGCGTCGATTTAACGCGGAACCATAATTCAGGCTTTATGCGATGCGAGCGAGCGCCAGCGACAAAATCAATTCCATGTCTTTATTTTCTATTGGACTGTCCTAACTGTCCGCAGCGACGCAGCACGACGCAGTGCGCCGTTTTGAGCTGAACATTTGTTGGCCCTGCTTCTATTTTCTTCCTGTTGCTCGCATTGAAAGCCGGTTGAAAGCCGGTTGAAAGCTGGTTGAAAGCCGGTTGAATGTCGGTTGAAAGCCGGTTGAAAGTCGGTTGAAAGCCGTTTGAAAGCCGGTTGAAAGCGCTGTAGGAAATGGTCACGGATGAGGAACGGCTGATCCAGTTAGTTGAAATGAGAAGTTATCTCTATGATTCCTCCTCAATATCCCTACAAAAACCTCAATAAAGTGGCAGCTGCTGGAGGGAGATGGACAGAGAGCGTCTGATGTCACGCAGTGCGACGTGCGATGTCGGACGCTCGCATGCAGTTACATGGTTTTATAGTTGTGGGCGTGGTTTACATTTTGGTTACGTAACAAAAACGCGCCGAATCTTATTGGCTCGTAGAAGCCACATCACACTGGATGGCTCATCCGGGCGGTTGTACAGACACTGCAGAATTATTACTGGCCCTACTGTTTCTTTGATTAACTTTCCACTGTCGTCTCCTGCATCTTTGTTCCCGCTTTGATAATTGTGAGATGGCTTTCAATTTTCCTGTCTCTTTTCTTTTTTTGTATCTCTTCTTCTCTTTCAAGATATTGCTGATATTTCTCAGGATCTTCCTTGATTTTGTCTCTGTATTTCTTTGACCGTTGAGCTGGTTTAGCTGGGGCCATGTTGACATCTTCAAACAAAAATAATGTAAATTATGGTTTGTCACTGTTCAATTATGTATCATAGTAAAGTAATGCATGGTAAATTAAGCTAATATATTCTAGTTATAAGGTGATTAACAGATAAATTGTCATTACCATCACTGATAGTCATTACCATCACAGTCACTTTTGTGATGGTAATGACACGTGATGGTAATGACAATTCTCACTCTTTGCAGAAAATGTTGGCAAATTTTTTTGATTAGCTAAGCTAACTGGTTAGCTAGGCACACTGTACACTGAATATATGTAAATAAATGGAAATCTCCTATTAATGAATTAAAATACTCAACTAGTGACTTGTTTGGTAATGACGCCTAATAAACCTACTCTCAGATCAGGGTGTATAAAACATCAAATTACTTACATATGTGAGCATCAAAAAATCAGGCTTCTGCCTCATGTCTGGGAATGTTCCTCTGGAGCATCTAATTTGCATGCAACAATGTAAGTAACTGTTTGTAAAAACTTTATTGCTCTCTAAAATGTTGAGTGTGATGGTGTGAGGAACCAGAGCGGCCTCCCCACGTACAAGGGGACAAGGCAAAACTGGAGCTGGGTGATGAGGTGTAAAAAGAACCTTGCAGAGCGTAGAATGCCAAAAAATAAGGCTTTTTATTTTGTGTAAAAAACAGACATACAGGCGGAAGGCAAAATCTGTATTCTGGAAAAAAACCACAATGGGGCATAGCCTCGCAACAAGCTTCCTCCATTCAGCCGCCTCCTCTTCCGGTATGCAGCTGCTGTTTATAAACCCTGGTTGGGAGGAGAGGTTGATTGGACACAGGTGGGCTCCAATTAGAAGAACCAGGCACACCTGTGTGCTGCTCCCCCGCAGACCACGCCCAATCCTCCACTCTGACACACACATTAAAAAAATGTCCGGTGAGGGTGAGAAGGGGAGGGGTTGCTCACTTTCTCACACTTCCCTCCCCCTCTGGAGTCTCGCCAACCCCGTTGCGAGACAGGAAAACGGCCATTTCCTCCGGTTGCCGGCCGCTTCCTCCCAGTTGCCGAGGACGCTTCCTCCCGGTATCCGAGGACGCTTCCTCCCAGTTGCCGAGGACGCCTCCTCCCGGTATCCGAGGACGCCTCCTCCCGGTATCCGAGGACGCCTCCTCCCGGTATCCGAGGACGCCTCCTCCCGGTATCCGAGGACGCCTCCTCCCGGTATCCGAGGACGCCTCCTCCCGGTATCCGAAGACGCATCCTCCCGGTATCCGAAGACGCATCCTCCCGGTATCCGAAGACGCATCCTCCCGGTATCCGAAGACGCATCCTCCCGGTATCCGAAGACGCATCCTCCCGGTATCCGAAGACGCATCCTCCCGGTATCCGAAGACGCATCCTCCCGGTATCCGAAGACGCCTCCTGCCGGTTACAGACCTCCTCCTGGTCACCGGGTCTCCCAGACTCCTGCTGGTCACCGGGTCTCCCAGACTCCTGCTGGTCACCGGGTCTCCCAGACTCCTGCTGGTCACCGGGTCTCCCAGACTCCTGCTGGTCACCGGGTCTCCCAGACTCCTGCTGGTCACCGGGTCTCCCAGACTCCTGCTGGTCACCGGGTCTCCCAGACTCCGCCAAACCCACGGCGTCGCTTCCCACCTCTTCTCTCCAGTTTTCAGGTGGCGCCAAAGATCCCACTCCTGACACCAAATGTGAGGAACCAGAGCGGCCTCCCCACGTACAAGGGGACAAGGCAAAACTGGAGCTGGGTGATGAGGTGTAAAAAGAACCTTGCAGAGCGTAGAATGCCAAAAAATAAGGCTTTTTATTTTGTGTAAAAAACAGACATACAGGCGGAAGGCAAAATCTGTATTCTGGAAAAAAACCACAATGGGGCATAGCCTCGCAACAAGCTTCCTCCATTCAGCCGCCTCCTCTTCCGGTATGCAGCTGCTGTTTATAAACCCTGGTTGGGAGGAGAGGTTGATTGGACACAGGTGGGCTCCAATTAGAAGAACCAGGCACACCTGTGTGCTGCTCCCCCGCAGACCACGCCCAATCCTCCACTCTGACACACACATTAAAAAAATGTCCGGTGAGGGTGAGAAGGGGAGGGGTTGCTCACTTTCTCACAGATGGTAATGACAGATGTATGAGGGACAGCGATATTTAACTATAAATAAATTGCAAATTGAACAAATATAAATTATATGAATTTGAAAAATGCCTTTTTAAGTTGTTACAAGGAAATGCAAAGTAAAGTTTTAATGAATTTAGCACTTTTTATTGCTTTATTATAGAGGGGATGTCAAAAAGTCTGGGTTGGGGACAAACCCAAAACAGTGAAATTCTTGCACATTTCAATTTTCAAAACACTGAAAAAGTATTAAAATGTCATCATTGAGACACAGTTATTTTTTTCATAGCTACTACAACCTAACTTTAACAAATGCAATAATTGTTTTTTCTAAAAAGCATTTTTTTCTTGAAAATCTACCCTGGGGACAGAAAAACTCCCTTAATTGAAGAATCACCCAGTTACAGAAAAGTATCTAGTCAGCATGTTAGACCCCTAGTGGAAAAGTGCAAAACTGAGGCGAGCCGAGTCGAGTCGGGCTGAGTACAGGTAGGTACTAGTGTAAAAGCGCCATACATAAGTAGGGTTGGGAATTGATAAGATTTTTCCAATTCCGATTCCATTTTCGATTTTGTTTATCGATTCTCATTTGGAAAAAAGGAGAACCAACAGGTAGATTAGCATCAACTTTGTTTTATATCTTTGAACAAAAAAATACAAGTGAGGTCTTAAGATGCCCCCAGCCTTGGGCTCCTCGGTGGTGCCAGAGGGTCCCCGCAAAATTATTTGTAATATAAAATATGTATTTAATATAAAATAATAATAATAAATTAAATATTCTTCTGTAAAAATTAACTAAATACAACAAATTATTCTGTGGCAATTACACAAGAATGTCCAGTAACTAGTTCAACACCACAAACTTCACTGCTCGGTGACATCCTGCCTTGATGAAAGGAAAAGCTAGCGGTAGACTAGTAGTCCGCCGGAGTGCGCCCGGCTCGTCCTTATCGCCGAGCGTGCAGCTCTTCTGGCCACGCGCTGCGCTGACTCCGTGCTCCCAGCGCGACCGGGTTGCGGAGGAAAGCCCAACCGGCCGAGCCCTAACAGTTTCTTCCCTTTGTTGGAATGTCCACATTGCAAGTCGCCCTGTTGTCATCCTTTTTGGTAAAATGTAACCAAACCTTCGAGCGTTTATGCCGCTTTGTCACCATGTTTTCCTGCTGGGCGCGAATGCGCACGTTGCGTAGTTACGCAACGTGCGGGGTGACATCATTCGCGCCCACTGGAATTGATAAGGGAATCGTTTGCAAAAAAGGCAAACGATTCCAAGGAATTGAAACACTGGGAACTGGTTCTCAACAAAAACCGGTTATCGATTCCCATCCCTAGCCATAAGACCACCTTGGAAGACGGATGGACAGTGAACATGTGTTACCACTGTGGCAGATGAAGCATGACCCTCAAGCTTAATATCTTACTTGATCTTAAAGTTTATGATGTTTATGATCAAGGAAAGTGAGTTATGAACTATGTCAGAGTGGATCAAAAAAAGGGGCAACCAAAGATAAGACAACGGTCACCGTTGCCGTTGCGTGTTTAAGTGTCCTTGGGCCAGATATCGAACCCCTTGGGGCGCCAGGTAGCAAACTTGGTTGAGCAGGCGCCACTGTGGGCTTTAGTCCCCATGGAGACGTCGACAATTTGCTATATCTTCCTTGTCAATACAATTTTTTTTTAATCCCAATTTCCTGTCAAAACTACGTCCACGCTGAACCCCACATTGCAAGAACCCGGCCACCAAGGACACGCAAGCCAGTGTGAGTAGTAACGTGTTCATAGTGCTGGGTCCAAGCCTGGATAAATGGGGGGTCGAGTCAGGAAGAAGGGGCATATATTTGGCAATAAGGACATGTCTCTACCAATCATTTTGACTGAATCGTCCGTACTAGAATTTGATTTGCTGAACAAAATCATACTTCCTAAAAAGTTTTTCATATACAAGCAATGCAACCGATTCGAAGTGAGCACCTAGTTGAGTTGAACAAGAACGTGTGCGGCATCACGGCCCTGTACGATGAAGTTAAAAAATGTTTAACTTGGGCGTAGGGATGGAAATCGAGAACTGGTTCCAACTGTTTCAATTATTTGGAATCGTTTTGTAATTTTGTAAACGATTCCCTTTTCGATTCCAGTGGGCACGAATAACGTCATCACGCGGAAATCTGGTTACATTTCACTAAAAAAGACAACAGGGCAACCTGCAATGGTTGCCAAGTGAATATTTTGTCAAAGGGAGGAAATACTACCAACATGCAAAAACATTTGTGCACACAGTATGCAATAACTAGGCTAGTAATACTGCAGGTAACTAATTAACCAACAAACACTATCATTTTAGCCCCATTTGCTTCATTGTTGTCCTTTTTTTCCAAATGAGAATTGATAAAGAACCAAATTGTTAATCAGAATGGAAATGGAATCCTAATCGTTAAAATCTTATCAATTCCCATCCCTACTTCAGCGCGACACTTTGATGCAGATATCTGACCCAACCAGAATCGCGACCAAACCTATGCTGTTGGTTAAGAAGCACATCTGACTTAAATAAACACGATGATCCACTGTGGTAACGCCTAATGAGGGGGAAAATCCATGATCAAGAAAAGTGCATCATGGATGAGACAATAATAGATCACAAAGGTTCAGTGTGATGAGTTGGTCGCCATGCAACCGGAAGCCTGACAGACTGATTCCTGAACTGGTCATTTATCATGATGTAAGACAATGAACTCTGAACTCACCCAGACTGCCAAAATAATCCAATAAGGTGTCAGTATTCTCATAGTTCCAAGTCTAAGTCGGATCAGATGTCAAACAGGTAAACCTATGTCGTACTTATATTCGCAACACTTTGATTTATTGTTGAAACCCTTTAAGAAGTGAAAAAAAGTTGCTTTTTGATCGAGAAAAGTGGGTCAAACTCTTGAAAGCACTTGCCGACATCCAAACAGAACAAGAAGTCTCAAACTTGGAAGCTCCCCCGGAGGCAAAATCAAAATGTTATGCTGAGTAAAACATTTCGGAGGATAATGACTTTTTTTTGAAGACATTACCGTAGATACATGAAAGAATCCACTGTTGTGACGCTGCAGCATTCTGCCCCAGAAGTGTCACTGTGAGCGAATCCCCAAAAATGACATACAATTACCCAGATATCATACAAATTTAACACAATGAGCTCGATACAATGAACCCCGGTGAGTCACCCTCATGTTCCTGTATAATATGGACGATGAGAACAGAAGTTTAATTCACATTAAGGAAAAATGGAGCTCTGCACTTTCTGGGTCAGAGCATCAAACTGCATGTGCATTAAATTAATTTATCATATACTTGAGTGCAAAAATATGTAGGTCGCTGATACCAGAGTTAACTTGACAGCACAAAGGGACAGTCCTCTGGCAGTTTTAGAATTACATTACGAGGTCAATGAGAAATCTTCCTTCCTCCTCCATCTTCCTCCACTTGTCCGAGGTTGGGTTGCGGGGGCAGTAGCCTAACCCAGACTTAACCTCCCCCAGCCACTTTGTCCAGCTAATCTGGGGGGGATCCCGAGGCATTCCCAGGCCAGCTGAGATACATGGCCCCTCCAGCGTGAGGCCTTTTTGGGCTGTGCCCGGCCGGACCCCCATGGGTGCAAGCCTGGCCCCCAGGCCTGGTTCTGGAGGGTTCCCCTGTGACCCAAGTCCAGGCAGGGGCTAACTTCAAGCCCTGTTTTTATTCCTCATATAGGGTTGTTTTGAGCCATGCTACATCCAGCAGATACAGAAAAGCGCAGTTCACCCAGTCACCACTAGGGCTCCAAAAAAGAGTAAATATCTATTAAATGGGCCAAGTCTATTAAATGTCCATGTGCCAAAATGGACAACTAAACTGTTTTCTAATTTAAGGGATTAGATGGTGTTGCGATGGCTTCCAGTGCAACTGTGAGAAACCTTGGTGTTGTTTTCAATCAGGATTTGTCGTTTAAACCATATGTTAATCAGGTTTGTAAAATAGCGTTTTTCTATCCCCGTAATATTGCAAAGATTAAGAAAATCCTCTCGCAGAGTGATGCAGAAAAACTAGTTCATGCGTTTGTATCTTGTAGACTAGATTACTGTAATGTGTTATTAGCAGGATGTCCAAGTAATTTGCTGAATAGGCTCCAGCTGATCCAAAATGCAGCAGCACAGTACTGACAGAAATCAGCAGGAGAGACCACGTCTCTCCAGTGTTAGCGTCACTCCATTGGCTACCTGTAAAATTCAGAATCCAATTTAAAATTGTATTACTTGCATATAAAGCCCAAAACGGCTTAGCTCCACAGTATTTACAAGACCTGATAGTGCCTTATGTTAGTGGCAGAGCTCTCCGTTCTCAGAGTGCAGGTTTACTCGTAGTTCCTAGAGGATCCAAATGTAGATTTGGAGGGCGGGCGTTCTGCTATCAGGCACCATTACTTTGGAACCAACTTCCAATCTGGGTTAAGGAGGCTGACACCACCTCCACCTTTAAAACTAAACTTAAAACCTTTCTGTTTAGTAAAGCCTATAGTTAGTGTTTAGTAAACCTCTAGCTGGTGTTGGTAAATCTCTAGGTAGTGTAAACTCTAGTGTGTTAGAGTCAGTAGTCCTAGTTGCAGCTATAGAACAAGACTATAATAGTTAGTCTATAATATAGCTTCATGGTAGATATGCTGCTATAGGCCTATGCTGCAGGGGGGCACGGACATGATCCGCTGGGCGGTGCCTCTCACCCTTCTTCTCCTCTCCCTTTCCCTTCCTCTCTTCTCCATTTCCATTTTTGTAAATGTCTCATAGCTATCGTTTTGTCCATCGCTCCTGTAGTTTCTTGTGCTGGCCCCCCCTTTTTCTCTATTTTGTGCATGTTTGCAGGCCGGAGCCTCGGGAGCTGCGTTCTGGCCTGCGGTCCCGGTCCCCATCCCCGGTCATCCCGTTGCTGCTTCCACCTGCCGTGGATGTCTGCTGTGTGCTGCTGACGTCTTGAAGCTGTCTTAAGCTGGTAAAAACCACACACCCCTCCTGGTGCCCACTGACTTCCAACTGTGCTCAAATCAAATAAGTAACATCCGCTGTGTCCACATTTCCACCATCTTTCAAAATAAAAGCATATAGCTGCAACTCAAATAGGCTGACTGAACTAATTATGCAAACAAACACAAAGACATTGAAAATACAACATAGCAAAGATGTATAACTGAATAGCTCCCACATTCATGAATCTATTGAGTCAGGATTTTGACAGAGATACACATACCGTTGGGTATTCTTGACTTCTCTTAAAGTTGTGGAGACGTTTCTCTCCAGGACAAGGAAGTCTAGGCTTTGATCACGTTTGCTTTATTATAAATCTATTAGGATGATGTATGCAGAGAGATTCTGGAGTGAACTGTATGTTCTACATGAGCTGACATCATCACACATGGGAAAATAAATAAAATAAAATTAGAAAGAAAAATGACAGATTATTTCCAAACCAATCTTCAAACTTTTCAAATGTAGATAATCCCAGATTCTTTAAAGGTGAACAGAAAAAAGACAAAGTGAATTCTTGGCTTATTTTCCAAAACTGTAGGACAGCGTTTCGCTCATCTGAAACGTTAATGTGACTATGTGAGTTGTTGTAATTCATCAACATCACGTCTGAGAGTCTGAGAGACTAACAACTCGTCTGTGAAACTAACAGCAGTGCAAGCCGCCTCAGTGACTCATTAACTGTCTGCCGGCGGCGCGTGAACCGACGTATTGTAAGAATCGGGGGGGGGGGGTCTTCTACTCTGAAGGCCAGCACTGAATTACTGGGATAATATTAATATATATTTTATAGGGTTATATTTTTTATCAAGCTTATTTCAGTGTTGCAAGTCATGATGAAATACAACCGTTACTGCTCGACTGATGAAGTGAAGGATGAAAACAAAATCATTTGGCTCCCAGCTTGGTGTTTTTGCTGCTTTGCTCTGAAATACAGTCAAAGCGTCAGGCTTGTTGGCGAGTTTCCTGTCAATCCTTAACAATCAGCTGCTTCATTATGACTGACACTTGGGTAAACTACAACAGATTTCTTTGTGAAACTCACCCTCTTCTCACCTGATGAATGTGTGCAGGAAGTCAGATATATAAAATGTAAGTTTATATCTCTTTATAAGTCATTTAACTTATATTTTCCCATCTCATGTGTGCAAATCAGTGGGATTTGGACGAGGAAAGTACATTTGGACGTTTTCTTGCAGGTCCAGGCTTAATGTGACAGTTGTACAGTTCGTCTCTGTTTGTCTCCAAACTGACGGGTGGATTTGGCATCCTTCGTCAAGCATCAAATTGATCGTTTTTCCTGCTTTAACTCTTTATGAGACGGCATCCTGAGATCCTCGGAAATGTCATTGTGATGAATCCGACAGGATGCAGGGTGACTTATTTTCCAACTGTCGCACTGTTGAGTCAAGTGAAAACTGACATCCCATTTTACTGCTACTGACTCACACGCGCACGCATGCGTGTGCACCGCTACGATGAAAGGAAACAAAATACTGCAGCCCGCGGAGATGAAATAACTCCTCACCTCAGACGAAGACTCAGAGAATCGAAGATTTGTGTGGACTAAATGAATCTGACGGCATAAATGAGCACTTTTGAGTAGTAAAGCTGCACATATTGTGGTCTGTTGCCAAAATCTCAGCCTCAATACTGCATGTAACGATGCTGAAATGCCAGTAGGGTAACCCAATCTTTACCAGTCTCTGAAAGGGAAGATAAAAGGAAGGAAGATTTGATAAAATGTCAGACGAAGGCAGCTGGACTTCTTAAGTTCAGCTTGAGACTCCTGGTGAACCGCTTTAGTCCGTCTGGGAACAACCGGTTGCGTCTAAAGCAAAAGCAAAGTTTCAGGACTTACAGTAATCGAAGGAAGGAGAAATGTCCATCATCTGTGACCTCACAAACATTTGTCCTGATCTGAATATCCAGGTATGAGCAGCATTCGCCTGTCCAGAGCTATGGAGTCTTTCACCTGAAGACATGGATGGATGGATGGATGGATGGATGGATGGATGGATGGATGGATGGATGATCTCATAAAGAGCTGCAAGGGCAAACTCAGAACACCACAAAAGTTGCAGCAAGCACAGCTATGAAACTAGTATGTTTTCATAAACGTGCATCCTGCCCACCTAATCAAAGTTATGGGGATCCTTTATTTTTTTTATAATTTATTTTTTTTATAAATATAAAAAAATATCACAGAATATCTGTACCGTTTCTGATTGGGTGGGCACTGCGCATCATTTTTTGACACAACAATGAACGCATACCGCAAAAGTTGTGTCTCGGCGGAGGACCCGACGTCCCAGCAAAATGAGCACAACAGAGAAGTTCAGAACAGCACACACACTGAAGTATGATTTATGGTTCTGAGGTTCAGTTCTGAGCTAGACGTGGGACAAGACACAGCTCCTCGACACAGCTGGTGAGCTTGGCCTCGAAGGAGTGATAAGCTCAAACATAACAATAGCGGGCTACTGAGCCGCTATGCGAAAAGCTATACGAAAAGTTTAAATAGCGACAGAATCGGATAATCCAAGGAAAATGGCACCAAAAAAGGGGAACCAGTTCAATCCACAGGACCTGACCCAAATAGGTGAGACCCTGGAGGGAGTAAAGCTTCAGCTGGAAGGCTTGGAGGAGATAAAGGTTCAGTTGGAATGCTTGAAGGAGATAAAGAGCCAACTACAAGGGATGCAAGGCCTGATGAAAGAGATTCAACACCTCAAAGAGGAAAATGAGAAAAAAGATGGGCTGATAATAGCTCTAAACAACAAAATGGAGGAGCTTGATCAACAAAACAAGCTAAATGATGTGATCATTACGGGTATTGAGATCAAGCCCAGGAGCTATGCAGCAGCGACGAGAGGACAGGAGGAGATGAAGGAGGAAGACATCCAATCTGTGGAAAAGCAGGTACAGGATTTCCTAACCTCCAAAAACATTAAGATCGATCTTGAACATGTGGATACATGTCAACTGCTGCCCAAGAAAAAAAAGGTGGGAGAACGTGAAGATGTAAACAGGGCTGTTCTGCTGAAATTCACCAACAGAAAACACAAAATAGCGCTGCTAAAACAAGGCAGTAAGCTGAAAAATACCAGTGTGTTTATAAACGAGAATCTCAGCAAGAAAAACGCCACCATCGCCTGGAAAGCTCGTCAACTGAAGAAGGCTGGAAAAATACAAAATACCTGGACGGCAAACTGCAGAGTCTACATCAAACAAAATGGGCCAGAAAATACCAGACCGGTGCTGATCAGGGAGGTAGAGGAGTTGGAGAAACTTACCGGCTAAATATGTCAAAGCCCATCATGAAACCTCTACAAAAAGAATGGATTACCTACTCACAAAAAACAAAGATGAATAAACTTAAAGGCAGGATTGCCAATTATGAAAAAAGGAACCTATCTTTAAAACAACACCTTGGATCAGAGGACTCGAATGAAGAAATTGACGCGGGTATCCACTTCTACTACAGCAGAGCACTAAATTGTGGATATTATACAAGGGAGCAGTTCAATGAGGACATTGTGATGGATCAGAGGCTGTCAATCATTCATTTCAACAGCAGGAGTTTATATGCAAATTTTGATCACATATTGGAATACTTGGAAGGTTTTTCTACATCCTTTGATATCATTGCGGTGTCAGAAACCTGGATTAATGAAGAAAAGGGAATGGACTTCATCTTAAATGGGTATGAATTTGTGTGTAAAAATAGAAAAAAAAGACTGGTGGAGGAGTTTCTCTTTTTATTAAAGAGAGCATTAATTTTGTCATATTGGAAAATGTGTCAAAAGCTATTGACAATGTAATGGAATGCATAACTGTAGAATTATCTATGTGTAAAGGGAGAAATACTGTAATATCCTGTCTGTATAGAGCCCCGGATTCAAAGTTAGAATTATTCAGTGATAGTGTGACAGAACTACTCTCTCTGACAAAGCATAAAAATGTTTTCATATGTGGAGACTTTAATATCGATATCCTCAACCCAAACAACAACGCTGGGACAGATGACTTTCTAAATAGTATGTATGCGGCAGGTATGCATCCCTTAATTACAATGGCCAGCAGAATTACCAAACATAGTGCCACACTAATTGACAATATATTTACAAATGTCTTAGAAGCAGATCCAGTGAGTGGACTATTGATATGCGATATCTCTGATCATCTACCAGTCTTTGCAATGTGTGAGTGGAATCATATTGTAAAGAGCGAGACGAAAAAAAGAAAGTTAATTAGGATAAGAAATGAAAAGAATATGAACGCATTGGAGAGTCAGCTGTTAACACAGACATGGAGACATGTGCTCTCTGAAACAGAAACAAACAAAGCGTATGGTGAATTCCTGAAGACTCTCACAGGACTGTACCATAAAAATTGCCCTACAAGGGAGGTAACAGACAAAACAAAAAAGAAAGCCACACCGTGGCTTACGAAATCACTTGTGAATGCATGTAGGAAAAAAAACCTTTTATATAAACAATTTCTCAGAGACAGAACAGAAATAGCTGAATCCAAATATAAAAAATATAGAAATAAGATAAATAGTGCACTAAGAAAGCAAAAAAAGGATTACTATGAAAAACTACTATCAGATAACAAGAATCATAACAAGAAACTCTGGAGTATAGTAAACTCAGTATCAGGTCGGAAACCAAAGGTCACACTCCCAGACCACCTTATTATAGATAATGAGACGGTGTCTGACGGGAAGCTGATTGTGGATCAATTCAATAAATTCTTTGTAAATGTTGGCCCACAGCTGGCCAAGGACATCCCTGAATCACCATTGCGCTGGGACCATTTTGACTCTGATAAGAATACAATCACTAAAAATTCATGTCTGTTACTTGAACCAGTCACTGAAGCAGAAGTTGTAAATGCCCTCACACAGTGCAAATCTAAATCTTCTGTAGATGTAGACGAAATTGACATGAGACTGTTGAAGGCGTTACAAAAAGGAATTATAACACCACTCACGCACATATGTAACTTATCCTTCAAAACCGGTGTATTTCCAGACAAAATGAAAATAGCAAAGGTATTACCATTGTATAAAAGTGGTGATATAAATATGACTACAAACTATCGCCCGGTCTCCTTATTGCCGCAGTGTTCAAAGATTTTAGAAAAACTCTATAATAGCAGATTGGAAAAGTTCATGACTGAACACAACATCCTGTGTGATAGCCAATACGGGTTCAGAAAGCAACATTCGACAGCACTTGCCCTCACAGAGTCCTTAGAACTGATTAAAGATGCGCTTGACCACAAATTATATATAGTAGGCATCTTTATTGACTTCAAAAAAGCTTTTGACACTATAAATCACGATATTTTGATTGAAAAATTATATGATTACGGTATCAGAGATACAGCTTTAAGATGGATCAAAAGCTATCTATCTGGTAGAGTCCAATATGTCCAGATGGGAACAAATAGGTCTACATGCCTGGATGTCGTCTGTGGGGTCCCACAGGGGTCAGTCTTAGGCCCTAAGCTATTTACTCTATATATCAATGACATAATCAAAACATCTGATGTATTAAAACTTATATTATTTGCTGATGATACAAATATTTTCTGCTCAGGAAACGACTTGAATATACTGGAAAAAGCGATTAACAGAGAAATGACAAAACTAAATACATGGTTTAATATAAACAAATTATCACTAAATCTGGCAAAGACCAAATTCATGTTATTTGGGAGAAATAATGTAAAGAAAAGCATAAACTTGCAAGTTAATGGAAACAATATAGAAAGAGTGAGGGAACATAAGGTTCTGGGTATATTAGTGGATGACCTCTTGACATGGCGACCACATGTAAAAATAATTCAAAATAAGATGGCAAGGAGTGTGTCTATTCTGTGGAAATTGCAGAAATCTCTCAATTTAAACTCGCTTAAGACCATATATTCGGCACTAATAGTCCCACATATGAGGTACTGTGTAGAAAATTGGGGTTTCACTTACAAGGGCATTACAGAACCAATATTTAAATTGCAAAAAAAAGCGCTTCGCATCATTCATTCTGTCCCAGCCAGGGCACATACGAACGAACTGTTCATAAAGACGAAATATCTAAAACTAAGAGAGATACTTCATTTTCAGATGCTACAAACAATTTACAAAGCAACACAGGCGGCATTACCAGTAAATGTTCAGAAATTGTTCACTCTTAGTCAAGGTCCTCACAGCATGCGCAGCTTGCTGCAGTTTAAACAGAAAAAGATAAGGACAACGATGGGAAGCCATAGTTTGTCAGTAGCTGGTGTGAAAATGTGGAATAGCCTAAACAATGAATTAAAGTTAGCAAGAAATTTAACTGTTTTCAAACGTGAGTTAAAGAAGCTGTTATTGAAGGAATATCAAAACTAGGTACAGGAATGGCAATGTCTGGCTATGTGTACAAAACAATGGCAATGTGGGAAATTCAGCACTGGAACACCTGGCATGGAAACAAAACATGCAAACAAAACAAAGTCACTATAAAATGTGTGTGTGTGACATTGAGCTCTATCAAAGCACAGCAGATATCACGACCAAGCAGAACATAAAATCAAGAATGGAGATTCTGAACTGGTCAGTAAATGCTATTGACAAGATTTTTTCTACACGGCGTGCTGGGACAGGGGAACCAGCCTGTCCAGATGGGACATTCTTGGCGGGATACACTATGGACAGTTGGAATAAATGGAAAGTGGTGTGTCTTGGGGTGCTGGATATGGAAGACGTGGAAGACGTCTATATATTCACGGGCATGACGGTGGGCCTGGTGATCCTAGGGCTTGGCGGGGTCTGGATGCTACAAAAGTTGAGAAAAGTGAGAGCTGATCAGGCAAAGCTGCTCTCTGGCCTCGCTGACATCCAGGGGAGACTGACCAGTGTATGGTCGGATGTGTCCAAAGCTCGGGAGGAGATGAAGTCAGTACGAGCGGAGGGGGCAAAGGCTGTGGCGGCTAGAGAGCCAGAGGACAGCGACTAATCAAAATCTGCATTGACACACGCACCTCCATTGCAAAGTGGATTGCATGCAAAAAGAGGCTTGGACATAAAAATAACTGAACAGTGGACACAGTAGTAAATCACAGGAACGGTGATCAGGATGAGTGGACTGGACACGTGTACAAACATACATGCTATCTGGACTGTGAAGGATGAAATTAGACAAATTGCTATGTGGTAAACTATGTATCTTACTGAATTCTGTTGTTGATGTGATCAGGAATCTTACATAGAACGGGGCGGGACTTTGATAAGCGTCAGCTTCTCCCGTACCCTTTTCGTCATGTGCTGAGTATGCAATGTATAATGTTCTGGAGATGAAATGTGTCTATATAAACATGACGAAATAAACGAAATAATAATGGTTCCGCGTTACACCAACGCAGAATGGTGCACGTTGCCGCATACCCTACGCCGTAGGCTACGGCGTACCCTACGGCGTAGGCTACGGCGTACCCTAAGGCGTAGCCGTGGCAACAGAGCCTGCACGGCACCTTAGCGCACCGCCAGCCGCACCTTAGCGCACCGCCAGCCGCACCGGCGCTCTCCGCCCTAGCCGGGATGGAGACGCCCCCATCCCCACGGACCCATATACTGGGGAGGTGGTATTTTTGGTTGCGTTTTCTCTTTTTCTGCGCCATTCTTCAGCAAACGTGACTCGAGTGTGTGAAGTTTTCCGGCAAGATTTTCGACGTGACGAGTGCGCGCACTTAAATGAAGGCATCTGATTCGGTTCTTTCCCCCCTGCCAATCCTCTGGTCCTCTGACCAAATCGTGCCACTCGGTGCGCAAAAAACAGATTGGTCAGAGTTTTTACAGGATTAAAGCTGTCAGAGAGGTCGGATTTTTTTCTTTCCTTTTTCTGAACACATTATTCACTGGCTACTCTCAGGATGGAAGGACCATTTCACCCAGTATAACAATAAATGTTTTTGAATACGATTACAGAATATACCTTTAAGGCCACATAACGAGAGCTTCAATGTCAAACGATTCATTTATTTCAGTTAGCTGCACTTCAACGTTGTTGCTGAAGGTTAAAACCTTGGACTGTATAAAAAAAAAGAACTGGACAAAACCTCTGCAGTCTCATCCAGGTTTTCCAGAGTGGTTTGAAACCCATTTTGCAGGTTTAGTGGAACATCATCATGGCAGGAATCGATTCTACCTAATCCAAAAGTGGGATTAACAGCTAGAATGAACAAGCCCAGTAACTAGTAGCTATTTTAGTTTAGTTTATCATGCCGAGTGTTACCCTGGATTCACACTGAAAGCAGCACATGTGTCATTCATTTTCTAGGAAAGCGTGCTGCGAGAGGCGTCGGAAGTATTGGAGGTGTCGGGAGCAGCGCGTTGGAGGCGTCCAGAGTGTCAGTTTGAAGTTGAGAAATCTCAACTTTATGCAAATGAACAGCGGCGACGCCGAGGCAGCGTCCAATCACAGACCGGGATTCCCAAAGCAAGAAGCCTCAATGCAGATTGTACTTTCATGTACACACAAACGTACACTCATTCACATGCATACATGAGCATAGCTGTGCACTAACAAACTTATTTTATCAGGAATTAATATATTTCATCCAGCAAACTGACATTTTTGCTGATTTGACTGCCGTTTTTACCTGAACTCTGCTCATGTGAAACACGTAACTGATGGTTGAGGAGCTGGATGGTCCGAATGATTTTATTTGCTACATCGATCCAACGCAAAATAATAAAAAACCGTGCTTATTAATCACAAAATACAGTTTAAACAATATGACCAAATCCGCTACGACCTGGTGTGTCAGTGATCAGCGCAGAGAGACTGCACCGTTTACCGGGAGCAATAGCTCACTCTTATCTATGCGGAAATAACGCCGAAATATAAAGAAGGCTTCCCAAAGTGTGATCTATGGTGAAATAGGAAACAGAAGATGTGCACGCTATATATAGATATATGTAGACTATATGGATGGAACTATCAAAACCATAACAGAAACAGCCTTTAGACGACATTCAAAACCACAACGTTCCCCTAATTATGCATGCATTTTTGTCTTTATTTAATCTTACCTGATGAGATACTCAAAAATCCACCTCCTGGACAGCTGTCATGGGAGTAAAATCCAATTATGGAGAACAAAACCTTTTTTTTTTTTTCTAAATTCCTGCCTGTAAATATGCTAATTGACCACTGTAAGTTCTGAAACTAAACCCTTATTTGGAATACTGAGCTTAGCTGCAAGAAAAGCAATAACAAAGAAATGGCTTAAGCCACACATCCAATCTATAGATGAATGGTATAATATCATTTATGATATATTTGTGATGGAAATAATTACTTTCTCAATGAACCTGCAGCAATCTAAATTCAAAGACATCTGGGAGCAATGGAAAATGTATATTTCCCTGAAACGCCCTGCTTTTGTTTAATTTTCTTTTCTTTTACCTCTTTTAAACAAGATTTGTGTAAGTATCTATTTTCTTGTATTACTATAATAGTAAACACCACATGTTCATGTGTTCTGTTATAACATGTTTTGTGAATGGAAAAAAACAAATTAGAGCACAGTGTTGGAACAAGTAACTATGCAATAAAGATGTATGTCTTGTTGACATGTGATTCCAAAAAAAAGTAAAATAAAAAAAAACGAAACTAAATAAAACAGGAACTATCAAAACCATAACAGAAACAGAACCATAGACGACATTCAAAACCACAACGTTCCCCTAATTATGCACGCATTTTTGGCTTTAATTAATCTTACCTGATGAGATACACAAAAATCCACCTCCTGGACAGCTGTCATGGGCGTAAAATCCAATTATGGAGAACAAAACCTTTTTTTTCTAAATTTCCTGCCTGTAAATATGCTAATTTAAGCCTGTAGTGGTCAATCAATGAACTGCAGTAGCGTATGCTTTAAAAGCCAGATGTTGCTCCTTGGTTTCTCTTGACTTTGGGTATCTTTGGGTGTTTTTGACATGCTATGAACATGTTTATCAAGTTTCGAACATTTGTCATTCACCTTACATTACATGTTGTACCTTTTTCACATTGTTGTTATTTAGTCACCTGCCTGTCACAGCCATCGTGGGCTGAAATGAAAAGGCAAACTTTTCCTGTTTTTCCCCTTTTCTGACTTTGACATAAACCCACATACAAACACAGACATTTATGCAGTAATTGAATGCCGCTTGTGTCGTTTCCAGGAATATCTCAGCTCTGAGTCAGCGCTGAATCAACAAGCTGATTAACAGGATACATTTGGTGGCGAGTCACGGTGTTGAACTGCCGGCTCGATCGGTTTTCCTGTTGACTCTCAACTCAGAAAGCCCATATCTGTTTGAAAACTAAAGATGACGCACCAACACATTTGATTATGGACAACTTTTCAATGTTTCGGTTTACTTCAGCTCAATTCAATGATGCTTATTCATTTAATACCTGATTCGTTGTATTTGATACATTTCTGAGAACTCTGCAACCATAATCAAAACAATAAAAATATAGTTTAATACACCCCTAAAAAATCCAATGTATTCATAGATGAAAATAAATAATAATTAGAAAACTGTTAAAGCTGAAAAAAATCAGCTTGGGAATCATTTTAATTTCACTGTATGATAAAGTCTGGTTCACATTGCCGGCACTAGATCAGACTTGTTCCCGGTGCATGTTGGACTCCGGCAGGGCTGCCCTTTGTCACCGGTCCTGTTCATAATTTTTATGGACAGGATTTCTAGGCGCAGCCAGGGGCCGGAGGGGATCCTGTTTGGGAACCACA
Organism: Cololabis saira; assembly: GCF_033807715.1. Lineage (NCBI taxonomy): Eukaryota > Metazoa > Chordata > Actinopteri > Beloniformes > Belonidae > Cololabis > Cololabis saira. Next base: position 8,934,723 of record NC_084587.1, on the reverse strand, counting down.
GGATTTCATCTCTGCTTTTTGCAGATGATGTTGTCCTGTTGGCTTCATCGGACCGGGACCTTCAGCATGTGCTGGGGCGGTTTGCGGCCGAGTGCGACGCGGCAGGGATGAGAATCAGCACCTCCAAGACCGAGGCCATGGTTCTCCAACGGGAAAGGGTGGCGTGCCTTCTCCGGGTGGGTGGAGAAGTCCTGCCTCAGGTGGAGGAGTTCAAGTATCTTGGGGTCTTGTTCACGAGTGAGGGAATGATGGAGCGTGAGATTGACAGACGGATCGGTGCAGCGTCCGCAGTTATGTGGTCGATGTACCGGACCATCGTGGTCAAGAAGGAGCTGAGTTGAAAGGCGAAGCTCTCGATTTACCGGTCAATCTACGCACCTACCCTCACCTATGGTCATGAACTTTGGGTAGTGACCGAAAGGACAAGATCGCGGATACAAGCGGCCGAGATGAGTTTCCTCCGCAGGGCGGCTTGACGCTCCCTTAGAGATGAGTTTCCTCCGCAGGGTGGCTGGACGCTCCCTTAGAGGTAGGGTGGGGAGTTCGGTCACCCGGGAGGAGCTCGGAGTCGAGCCGCTGCTCCTTCACATTGAGTCAGCTGAGGTGGCTTGGACATCTGTATCGGATGCCTCCTGGACGCCTTCCTAGAGAGGTGTTCCAGGCATGTCCCTCCTCCCTAGGGAGGTGTTCCAGGCATGTCCCACTGGGAGGAGACCCCGGGGAAGATCCAGGACACGCTGGAGAGACTATGTCTCTCGGCTGGCCTGGGAGGCAGAAGCTGCGGGCCGCCAAGCGACGGCTCCCAAGACGGCGGGGCCAACGGAGCGGCCCACCCCGGCTCCACGCCTGAGGTTCGACGCGGCAGCGCTGGCGGCGCTGCAGCCGACCGGCCGGGAGGCAGTAGCTGCAGGCCGCCAGGCGACGGCTCCTGGAACGGAGTCCGAGTCGGAGGCGGAGTCGGCTGCAGAGGTGGAGGCGGACCAGCAGGGCACCGTGACGGAGGAGCCGGTCCTGGACACACCAGCTCCAGACCAGGGCTGCGCCGTGGAGGAAGCGGTCCTGGAGGTGGACCAGCGGCCGGCGCGGGTCCGCGTCACGGAGGAGGGGGTGGTCCTGGACGCACCGTCTGACCCGAGGCCACCATGGGCCCGGTCCCGAGAGCGGCTTTCTCGGCGGTCGGCCCGTCGCCGAGGACGGCGGCCCGACCGTTCCCGCTGGTCGGCCCGACGCCGAGGGCGACCTCCCGACGGGGCTCGGCGGCCGTCTGAACCAGGAAGGCCCGGGGGCGCAGACGGCTTCCTCTCCGAGGGGGGCGGGGGGGGAGTAGGCTCGGCCGGACGGACCCCGGCGCGAGTTTGGCGTTGGGGGTGTGTGGAGGAGTGGAGGAGCTGCAGCCACTCAGGCTGACGGGACACAGGTGTGGCCCGTCAGCCTCTCCACCCTGCCAGCCTTATAAGAGGAGAAGCTGCTGCTGAGACTGGGGTTCGGAGGAGCTGCTGGTGGATGCTGTGGGAGAAGGTGCTTCTGCACGTGTGTGGCGGTGATCTGGGTGATCTGAGCAAATAAAAGGGTCTGCACAAAACTCCGTGTGCTCCTCTATCCTGTCGGTCGGGCCCCCGTGGCACTCGCTCTGCTACACAGGTTTTGTACTAAGATGTTTAAACTCAATTAAAAGGAGGAGGAGTGAAAAAATATAATTTTAGATACAAGCGACATTAAAGCTTACAGAATGCCAAAAAATCAGCGTATCTGATTGACGTGACCTTACAGGGATTTCCAGATGTCCCAGACCTAAAATTAAGTTTTCACTTTGGTGTTCGAAACGTTGGTGCTGAGTTGACGTTGCCTGGATCAGCAGTTTTCTAAATAGTCTTAATATAGTTTCTAAGTGATTGTCCAATCAAATTATTATTTCGCTTTATGGACATGTCCATCTCTTTTTTTTTCTTCCTCAGGGTCTCCTCCCAGTGGGACATGTTCATAAAAACTTCACCAGGTCGGCTCCCTGAGGCATCCTAACCAGATACCCGAGCCAGCTCATCGCTCCTATCGATTCTGGCCCCCTGTATCCACAATCTGGTTCTTTGGGCCACTACCCACAGCTCACAACCATTGGTGAAGGTAGCAAAGTAGATCAACTGGTAAATTGAGCATCTTAGCTGATGCTGCACCGACCCGCCTGTCAATCTCCCGCTCTTATCTTCCCTCAGTCACAAACAAGACGCTGAGGCATTTCAGCCCCCCCACTTGGGGCAGGTTCTGATCGCCGACCTGGAGAGGGCGTTCTGGGCGAAGACCGGAGGTATCGATTGGAGGTATCGATTCTCATCCCAGCCGTCTCACATCCCACTGCTCCAGTGAGAGTTGGAGGTAACAAAATCACATCATCTGCAAAAAGCAGATTCCGTTTCTGAGGCCAACATGGCTGAAAGATCTGAAAGAGGTTTTTGAGATATGAAGCAAAACAACTTCTCCCATTGTAGTGCCACCAAGAGGCACCTTGACCTACGGGTACTAATAAAGTCAACTTGAACTTGAACTTGAGATAGACTGGAACCTGTATACCCAGATTGATTAATGTGCGATGTATAGTTTTTTCTGTGCATTGACTTTTAAGCAAACTATAATAACAATATAATAATAATATTTAGAAAAACATGAGAAGTCCTGCAGCTTCCCTGCTTGAACCCTAAAACGTATTTATTCATTTTTCATGAGTTATTAAAACAATAATAATCATTATTATTAGTATATCCTAAACAAATTAAATTTACTGAATATTTTTGCTTGGGTCTTTATTCTATACTCTGATCTACATCTTTTCATCCTCCAAACGGCATTTGAGAATTAGTATTCTGTATTTGTAGGACATGAAATACTCACATTAGCATAATGCTTGTAGGTAATTTCCTCTTTGCCCCCCCACACATGCTGCTTTGTAACCAACACCAGATAGCAATTATTTAGTCACATTAATCTGTGCATTTTGATGTTGGAGGCTTTTATGTTGTGTGCTGTTGCAGTGACAGATGTGACTTTTTATACCTAGGAGATGTATGCATGTGTAGGACGGTTAGGCAGCTGACATGTTTACGTTCCGGGGGGGTGTATGCTTCATACAGCTCCCTGGTAATTTCTGAGCATCCTTCTGCTGGGGCGCTAATCAAGAAAGATCACTTAATTACGTTCCTGTAAGTTTCTCTGTGCAAATTTCAACAAAGCACCAGCTGAATTTCTCTAAAGAAACAAATGTCCCGACACATTTGACCATGTTATCGCTCCAAATATCTGCAAAACACTGTGACAGACGGATGCCGGAGAGGAAGCTTATTTTAGAGCAACATTTGAGTGTCCAAAAGACACAACGGAACAACTGAAGCTGAAGACATCGCTTCAGGAAACAACCCTAATCCGGTCAAGTAGGAATATTTTGAAAAGGGGACAGTAACAGTTGGCGTGCAGTGAAAATCACCACCGAGGTGATGTCGCGCTTTGCTGCCTCTGTCACAACGCAGATAAGAGACATGAAAGTGGACAACCAAGAATAGAAAAAAGTGCAACCTGCAGGATATATGAAGAAGAAAAAAAAAAAACATTTTCTCTTCTGTGTTTGTGAATTTTACTGAAATAGGAGAGAAAAGAGGGCAAACATGAGTGCCTTTGGCCCACGAGGAAGCTTTTACAGACCTCATCAGAGGCACACCATAACAATCAAAGACTATTTGTGATGTCATAACAAATACATTAATAAAAAAAAACTGCACAATACAGTCCACACTACTAATGAAGAGAAAACAAATAAGTAGATTTAAAAAAGAACTTTTCTATTTACAATAAAAATGTACATGTTTTAAGAAATTCACAGCTTTTTAAACTAATAGGGTTACACATAAGAAACTTGCTGATTACAGTTCTAGTTTCAAACAGTAACTAGAAAAACATGTGAAGGACTAAAACCAGAGTTTTATATTTTATTCTCAATGCAATACTTACTTTAGTATATATATATTAATGTTTTGCAACATATTATTACAGATTGCGTTTGTGTTACTCAAAGAATGGGTCACTATGATCCAGTTTTATCATTATTTTAAAGTAAAACCTAAACATCAGAATGATTGACAATTATTATAGAGCCTTTCACATTAAATATTAATGTATCACACTGAGCAAAGTACATTAATGCAATAAAAGGTAAACATTTTAAAATGCAGTGTGAACTGGTACAGAACATTATGCGCCGGCCGTTTAGCACCTCGGACACAATTCTGCATGAAGGTACTATAAGGGTGATTGTAGCCCCCACCCTGGTACCGTCTTTTTCCACAGTTCATGTCTACAACTGAAAGGAACCTTGGGCTAGGAGGTACTGACCAGCCTGCAAAGATCTGTTAAATGTTATTTGTGTAACAGCAGCCGCGTGATGAACAGCACCAGCACAAAAAACTGCTAGTGGCATCCAAAGGTCCATTATGCTGATAAGCATATTCCCCTACAAAGACCTCCCCTCATAGTGACCACATGATGTACTTTACACGGCACATTGAGTGTTGTATAGATAAACGCAGTATTTTCCATAACGGAATAGATTTTTAGAAATATTTTAGTAATAATATGATGAATTTCTGTGTCTGACCTTGCATGAGCTCTGTAGTGCCACCGCCCCGTACACAGGGCTAATGGTGATATTCGGCACTGGAAATCTACGGAAGAGTAGTAGGGCCATGCAGGAGAAAAAATATTTGAGAGGGGAAGATTTTTTTTTATTGTGCACTTCGAGAAAAAAGTCAAAATGTCGAGAAAAAAGTCGAAATCCATCCATCCATCCATCCATCCATTGTCCACCGCATTATCCGAGTCCGGGTCGCGGGGGCAGCAGTCGGAGCAGGGATCCCCAGACTTCCCTCTCCCCGGACACTTCCTCCAGCTCTTCCGGGGGGACTCCAAGGCGTTCCCAGGCCAGCCGAGCGACGTAGTCACTCCAGCGTGTCCTGGGTCTTCCTCGGGGCCTCCTCCCGGTGGGACATGCCCGGAACACCTCACGAGGGAGGCGTCCAGGGGGCATCCTATACAGGTGCCCGAGCCACCTCAGCTGGCTCCTCTCGATGTGGAGGAGCAGCGGCTCTACTCCGAGCTCCTCCCGGGTGACAGAGCTCCTCACCCTATCTCTAAGGGAGCGCCCCGCCACCCTGCGGAGGAGACTCATTTCGGCCGCTTGTATCCGGGATCCCGTTCTTTCGGTCATGACCCAGAGTTCATGACCATAGGTGAGGGTGGGAACGTAGATCGACCGGTAAACCGAGAGCTTTGCCTTTCGGCTCAGCTCCCTCTTCACCACGACGGACCGATACAATGACCGCATTACTGCGGCCGCCGCACCGATCCGCCTGTCGATCTCGCGCTCCGTTCTCCCCTCACTCGTGAACAAGACCCCAAGATACTTAAACTCCTCCACCTGAGGCAGGAACTCTCCCCCGACCTGGAGGGTGCAAGCCACCTTTTTCCGGTCGAGAACCATGGCCTCAGACCTAGAGGTGCTGATTCTCATCCCAGCCGCTTCACACTCGGCTGCAAACCGCCCCAGTGCATGCTGAAGGTCCTGGCTCGAGGGAGCCAACAAGACCACATCATCTGCAAAAAGCAGAGATGAAATCAAGTGGCTCCCGAACCGTACCCCCTCCGGCCCCTGGCTGCGCCTAGAAATTCTGTCCATAAAAATAATGAACAGAACCGGTGACAAAGGGCAGCCCTGCCGGAGTCCAACACGCACCGGGAACAGGTCTGACTTACTGCCGGCAATGCGAACCAGACTCCTGCTCCGGTCATACAGGGACCGTACAGCCCTCAGCAGAGGGCCTCTGACCCCATACTCTCGGAGCACCCCCCACAGGATGCCACGTGGGACACGGTCGAAAGCCTTCTCCAGGTCCACAAAACACATGTAGACTGGTTGGGCAAACTCCCATGCGCCCTCGAGCACCCTGCGGAGGGTGTAGAGCTGGTCCAGCGTTCCACGGCCAGGGCGAAAACCGCATTGTTCCTCTTGAATCCGAGGTTCGACTATCGGCCGAATTCTCCTCTCCAGCACCCTGGAATAGACTTTCCCCGGGAGGCTGAGGAGTGTGATTCCCCGGTAGTTGGAACACACCCTCCGGTCCCCCTTTTTGAAGAGAGGGACCACCACCCCGGTCTGCCAGTCCAGAGGCACTGTCCCCGACTGCCACGCGATGCTGCAGAGGCGTGTCAGCCACGACAGCCCCGCAACATCCAGAGACTTGAGGTACTCAGGGCGGATCTCATCCACCCCCGGTGCCTTGCCACCGAGGAGCTTCCGAACTACCTCGGTGACTTCAGCTTGGGTGATGAATGAATCAACCTCTGAATCCTCAGCCTCTGCTTCCTCGACGGAAGGCGTGTCAGCGGGATTGAGGAGATCCTCGAAGTATTCCTTCCACCGCCCGACGATGTCCCCAGTCGAGGTCAACAGCTCCCCTCCTCCACTGTAAACAGTGTTGGCGGAGCACTGCTTCCCCCTCTTGAGGCGCCGGATGGTTTGCCAGAATTTCCTCGAGGCCGACCGGTAGTCCTCCTCCATGGTCTCCCCGAACTTTTCCCAGACCCGAGTTTTTGCTTCCGCGACCGCCCGGGCCGCAACCCGCTTGGCCTGCCGGTACCCGTCAGCTGCCTCGGGAGTCCGCCAAGCTAGCCAGGCTCGGTAGGACTCCTTCTTCAGCTTGACGGCATCCCTTACTTCCGGTGTCCACCACCGGGTTCGGGGATTGCCGCCGCGACAGGCGCCGGAGACCTTACGGCCGCAGCTCCGGACGGCCGCGTCAACAATGGAAGTGGAGAACATGGTCCATTCGGACTCAATGTCTCCGGCCTCCCTCGGAATCCGGTCAAAGCTCTCCCGGAGGTGGGAGTTGAAGACCCCCCTGACAGGGGAATCTGCCAGACGTTCCCGGCAGACCCTCACGATACGCTTGGGTCTTCCAGGTCTGACCAGCTTCCTCCCCTGCCAGCGGATCCAACTCACCACCAGGTGGTGATCGGTTGACAGCTCAGCCCCTCTCTTCACCCGAGTGTCCAAGACATACGGCCGGAGGTCAGATGAAACGACAACAAAGTCGATCATTGACCTCCGGCCTAGGGTGTCCTGGTGCCACGTGCACTGATGGACACCCTTATGCTCGAACATGGTGTTCGTGATGGACAAACTGTGACTCGCACAGAAGTCCAACAACAAAACACCGCTCGGGTTCAGATCGGGGAGGCCGTTCCTCCCAATCACACCTCTCCAGGTAACACTGTCGCTGCCCACGTGAGCGTTGAAGTCCCCCAACAGAACGATGGAGTCCCCAGTTGGGGCACTTTCCAGCACCCCTCCCAGGGCCTCCAGGAAGGCCGGGTACTCTGCACTGCCGTTCGGCCCGTAGGCCGAAACGACAGTGAGAGACCTATCCCCGACCCGAAGGCGCAGGGAAGCGACCCTCTCGTTAAGTGGGGAGAACTCCAACACATGGCGGCTGAGCTGGGGAGCTATGAGCAAGCCCACACCAGCTCGCCGCCTCTCACCATGGGCAGCTCCAGAGTGGAAGAGAGTCCAACCTCTCTCAAGGAGTTGGGTTCCAGAGCCCAGGCTGTGCGTGGAGGTGAGCCCGACTATCTCTAGTCGATACCTCTCAGCCTCCCGCACAAGCTCAGGCTCCTTCCCCCCCAGCGAGGTGACATTCCATGTCCCTAAAGCCAGAGTTGTCATCCGGGGATTGGGTCGCCGGGGCCCCCGCCCACGGCTGCCACCCAAATCACACGGCACCTGTGTCCCCTTATGAACCCTCCCGCGGGTGGTGGGCCTACGGGAGAGCGGGCCCACGTCGCTCGTTCGGGCTGCGCCCGGCCGGGTCCCGTGGGCCAAGACCCGGCCACCAGACGCTCGCCTGCGAGCCCCGACCCCAGGCCTGGCTCCAGGGTGGGGCCCCGGTGACGCCAGTCCGGGCGACGTACACTTCCTTGTTGTTTTTTCTTTCATAAGGGGCTTTGAAGCCCCTTATGAAAGTCGAAATGTCGAGATTAATGTTGATCTACAATTTTGTGGAAAAAAGGCAAAATGTTAAGATTAATGTTGAAATACAATTTCAAGAATAAAGTTGAAATTACAGGAATAAAGTCGAAATGTCTCCTCTGGCCCATCAAATCCAGTTAGGAGAGTGACTGACAGCTATGCAACTAACTTACCTCCTTGGAGTGGAAGGTTAAGGGGACGTTTCTGAAGTTATGCAACTGCATATGTGTGATATGTGTTTCAAATCAATATCGTAAAGCCAATTCTTGTATTCTGAACCTTGTTGTTACCAACCTAACATAATTCCAAGTAGTCACACACAAAATGTTGATTATTTTCTCAACATTTCGACTTTTTTCTCAAAGTGCATAATGAAAGAAAAATCTTCCTCCTCTAAAATATAATTTGTATTTTTCTCCTACCTAGCCCTAATACTTGCTAAAAAACAGGTCGGCAGGCTGCTGGAGTATGTGCTCAAAAAGTGATGTTTATTAACAAAAATATTAATGAAACAAAGGCAAAAAAGAAGGCAAAAATTAATCTCGGGAAATTCAACAAAATTGACTCAGGTCATAACATCAAAAAAATAAAACCTGCAGCCTCACAGCCAGCTGCCACCTCGTCTCTCCACCTCTTAACCAGGCCCAGGTCCTCACTACTAAGGCCCCGTTTACACGGAGCAAAAACGGTGGTGATTTCATGCGTTTTGGCCGTTCGTTTACACGAAAACACAGTTCAAAGTCAACAAAAACGATAATTTCTGAAAACTTCAACCAAAGTGCAGATTTGCAAAAACTCCGTCTTCACGTTTGCTTGTAAACGGAGGGAAACGGACATTTAGGCTTCAGAACGTCACATTATGCAACAAAAACGTCACCAGCGTCATGTGTGCGACCTGTGTTTACAATTTGTTTGGCCACCGTCAATATTTTCTTGTATTTTACCTGTTTTATATTCTAATGTCACACTTAAAAGACTCTCGTTCCATCTTGGAAGTAACTGGAAGTTACTCGTGTCATTTGTTGACGTTTTTCTCCAGGATTCTGATTGGCTAGCATGACTTTATGCTTCTCGTTACACTGCCCCCTGTAGGTTTGGCTGCTCATAGCACCTTAACAGCGTATTTTTGCGGGTTTGTGTAAATGATGGTATTTTTCAAAACGTAGAGGGGGAAATATCCGTTTTTGTAAATACCCGGCTATGTGTAAACGTGGCCTAAGAAGACCTAATGATGCAAACCTGCTTGCACTCTCCCTGATTGAGCAGCTGATCTACCCACAACAACCCAGCCAGGACAGCTGAAAACATACAGAGTGGGCTGACCCTTCTAACAGATAAACCTGTAAACAAAGATACCCCCCCCCCCCCCCCCCAAAACAACCAATGTATTCACTCATCCAAAACCCAACAAATTAAAGGAGCATGAGGCTCCTTTTAAGAAATGAGACTCTCTAGCGCCACCATTCCCCACAACGGCTGTCGGGGGGTACTGCAGCCAACAGCGAAGCCGGCACGGGAGAACGGGGAGAACGTGCATGCAGCGTCATGTGACGTCACATCCGCAGCCCAGCGCGGGAAACTCGCCCCCACAATTGCAGCACATTTTGCAGCACACAGCCTGTTCAAGGCAACGGAGAGATACACTAGAGCAGTGATTCTTAACCATAGGGCCGCGGCCCACACTTGGGCCGCGAGCGCCATCTAGTGGGCCGCCAAAAAAAATTCAGTTTTGTACGTGTGGGCCGCGAGGGCCGCGGGACTGCATAGCAACTCCCAACCAAATGAGGAGAAGAAGACACTCAGCTAGCTGTACGTGTAATAGTAAGAGAAATGGTGTGTCTTTACAGAGAAAATCCTTTATTTTGCAAAGAGTAGGTTTAGATCCGCCAGGATTAGGGATTGATTAATTGGGTCTGCGCCCAGAGCAAGCGAGCGCGGCGTGATCATTTATCCCGGCGCGTCCCCGCGGCCGGGGAGGTCGGCTGAGGCTGCCGCTCGGGCGGTGGGCTCCGTCGTTACTGCTGAAGGATGGTAGATGTAGATGCGTGGGCTGTCGTGTCTGCTGGACTGGACTGTTCGGGCTTTCGAAAAAGCATCGGAAAGTAACTGCTGCAGCGCGACCAGAGAGCTGCGGTGCGGGCTGTGCCCGTCGCAGCTGATCAGGCTCGGATGAACCCGACACACTGAGTCCTGACAACTTATTAATGTAAATAACTTAAAGTAAAATCAAACTAAGTTTTGTCCTCGCTGTATTTTTAAATATGCAACCCGGAATGGACAAATTCATCCTGTTCAGTCTTCCCACTGGGACAAAACCAGTGTCTCATACGTTCAGAGACCGTGGCGTTCAAAGTGCGAAAGTGAAACGCCACTGAAACAAAACACAAAGTTTTTCAACATATCCACTCAAGTCTGAACTGAAGTCACAGAAAAATAAACTGACCATCTTAAAACATCCTGCCCATGTTTGGGTCCAGATACAGCTGTGAAGCAGCTTTCTCCACAGTGAACATAATTAAAACTAAATATCGTTTCAGGCTCAACAATGAGCACCTCCACATGCATATGAGAACCTGACACCATCCAGCCCAGATTTAAAGTCCTGACAGGAGAAGTTAGAGCTCAGTTCTCTCACTGAACAACAGAAAGTGGGGGCATAAGATTATAAGAGGGGAAGAAAGAAAAACTGCAAAACTGTTAAATTGTTAAGATGTGTTTATATTAATTTAGTATAAAAATGTGTTGAGACAATTAACAAAGAAAAGGAGAAATTCAAACTGCTGGTAGAGAAATAAAATAAGATAGCTTTTGAAAAATAAAATAAAATCTACTTTATTTTTAAGAGAAAAAAATATGTTTAATTCAAGTTAAACATGTTCATTGGCAAATATGTACTTTTTTTAATATAACAGTCAGATGCAGATGTTGATACAACTATGAGGCTACTTGAATACACACACACACACACACACACACACACACACACACACACACACACACACATATATACATATATATATATATATATATATATATATATATATATATATATATATATATATATATATATATATATATATATATATATATTATGATGTTCTGGACCTTCGCTTGAGTAAATTTTCTCTAAATGGACCTCTTAAAGTTTTAGTTGAATACCCCTGCTATACAGTGTTTATATTTAATGGGCCCCGGGCCACTCTGTACTGAAAAAATTGGGCCCCAAGGTCAGAAAGGTTAAGAACCCCTGCACTAGAGGGCTCATTCTTTTTGGTTTGGAACGCTTCATCTGACATTATTACTAGAAAACTTAAAACGTTTATGAATTTTTTTCATAAATCCTGCCTCAATCCTGCCTCAAGCTCCTTTAATGCAAACATTTGAATGATAAAATATAAATAAACACACGAAATCATGATAATGTGGAGAACAGGGCTTAGCGAAAAGGGAGAGGAGCAGCCTTTTCACAAGCTCCTTGGAATTAACTCTTTCTTTTTGTTACGTTAATAAAATGTGATCTGATCTCGATCAAAGTCACAATAATTTAATAATAAATTGACAGGCCTGGAGAAGAAAAAAAGGAAGAAAATCAATAATCAAACAATAACCCCACATACCAGATATCGTTTCTCATCCCAGCGTCAAGCCAGGTATTTATTCATTTATTTATTCAGGTATTTATTTATTTATGATGGGTATTTTGGGGGTTTATTTGTATTTTTTTTATGATGTTCTTGGTTATGTTTTAATGTCTATGAGAGGGGATATATGTGTGCTGTGTGGGTTAAAGTGAGGATGTGTGTCAAAATGACCAGATTTATGTTTTTAACCATGACTGTGGGTGTTTTTCTGTGTTAAATGTTGATTTTATTATGTAAAGCACTTTGCATTACACGTGTATGAAAAGTGCTTTATAAATAAAGTTTGATTTGATTTGATTTGATACCCGCCTTGTGGGCAGAAGTCCAAGCACAAAAATAACAATGAATAAACAAAGTGCATAATGATGTCACATGACATGTCGGTGACAGAAAAAAAGGATTAGTTTCTATTTAAAGTCATAGTGTAAATAGAAGAGCCCCAGAAGGCCAGCTGCACAGTCATAAAGTCAGAACACCATAAAGTTGGTATCATCTTTCCGATTAACATTTACTACTTACTATTTACTCATCGATAGGAACTGTATAGCTACAGTAACACTGATTCTACAAGATGCGACTCTAAAGTAGTTACTACAGACCGGAGCGCAATTTAAAACACATCCACGAAGCAGTGCAGTGTTTCAGCCTCGTGGAAAGTTTTACGGTGGCAAACAGAAGGCTGTTATTAGGCATCTGGTCTGGAAAAATACCCAGAGTTTAGAAGGTCTGGAAGACTGGTCATGATTTTACATCCTTAGCTGATAAATCCTCAGGCTGTTTTAATGGGTATAATGAACATTATGGCGCAATCCATTTAAATTATTTTACTGTGAATTATTGAAAACAGCAGCTGGAATGAACTGAAACTGATGTTGCTGTTTATTTTACCATAAATTTCCCTTTTGAAATGACTTCTGAAGCTGTCACCCTTGTGGATGCACACCTCGCTGTGAATATGACTTTTTCAATGTATTGAAGAAGAAATTCTGCCCTCTATGACATCACAGAGAGCCAGTGTTGGAAAAAAAACTCTTTGGCATTCTCAGCATCCTTGAAACCAAATATATTGAGAATAGGAATTCTCTGGGATGTGTTTACCCTGTTCTTTGAGCCTCCAGTCACATCCATCATAATAAAATTGTAGATGAGTCAGAAAATGGGGAACAGCATCACGTGACCATTTTGACTTAAATGTTGAATGGAAGAGGGAAAAAGTACGGTTGCTGAAATGATAACCTTTTTAACAAGTCAAACCAGAATTTTGGATTTCTAGCCAAACGCTTGAGTCAAAATGATCAAATTAAGATCCGAGAGCGATTCAGTGATGATATATATTTGATTTTACAGCTCATTTTTATGTACCTCATCAGCTACAGTCATAGCCACAAATTTATTTTGATTGAATCTGTGGACTGTATTGCTAAAAGACAGCTTGTCTCCTCCTCAGACTACTGCTGCTTTGCTGCATCCAGATTAATTCGTGGCTTATTTGAAAATGTCCCCGTCTCGCAGTCTTGCAATTGCCGTTGGTCTTAATTACTCCGCCACCTTCGGTTTACGTAAGCGGTTCTTTCCTCTAGTCCAGCAAAGAGTTGGTGCTACCTTGGAACCGTTTTTTAAGAAATGAGACTCTCTAGCGCCACCCTTCACCACGACGGCCGTTGGGGGTACTGCAGCCAACAGTGAAGCCGGCACGGGAGAACGGGGAGAACGCACATGCAGCGTCATGTGACGTCACATCCGCAGGACAGCGCGGTAAATTCGGGACCGAATTGCAGCACATTTTGCAGCACACAGCCTGTTCAAGGCAATGGAGAGATACGGTAGAGGGCTCATTGTTTTGGGTTTGGAACGCTTCATCTGACATTATTACTAGAAAACTTAAAATGTATACGGATTTTTTTCATAAATCTTGCCACAATCCGGCCTCAAGCTCCTTTAAGTGTCTTGATGACATAAAGGCCTAGTTTTAATTTTAACAAAAAAAAAGTGATGGTTTTTGGTGGCGCCGCTGGAACACCCCTTCCAGATCTGGGCTCCTTGGCCCAGCATGTAAAACCAACCATCACAAACCTAGGGGTAAAAGTGGATGCAGCTCTAAAGCTTGACAGCCAGATCAGGGCGGTTGTCAAATCAAGTTTTTATCATTTGCGCCAGCTGGCTAAAATAAAGCCAATTCTTTCAAAACAACAGCTCAAAATAGTTATCCATGCCTTTGTCACCACTCGCCTGGACTATTGCAATGCCCTTTATGTTGGGGTTAGTGCTTCCTCCATCTCCAGATGGTTCAGAATGCTGCAGCACGCCTTTTAACTGGCACACGTAAATATGAGCACATTTCCCCCATTTTAGCTTCCCTCCACTGGCTGCCCATACAGTCTAGGATTCATTTTTAAATTCTTTTATTTGCTTTTAAATCCTTGAATGGTCTTGCCCCGGTACCTCTCTGAGCTTTTACACCCTTTTCTCCTTGGCTTTTAACACCTAGCAAGACAGTTGGGTTTATTCTATCCTTTTATTCTTTATTGTATTCTTTTATCTTCTATTCTATCCTATTTTATTGACTTAACTTATCATGATTGTTTTATAAATGTCTTGTGTTTTACGGTGTTTTGTCTTTGTTTTCCATTCGCCTGTCCAGCACTTTGGACCATGTTGGTGTTTTTAAAGTGCTTTATAAATAAAGTTGACTTGACTTGACTTGACATTTCAGGATTCCCATTTGACAATCACACTCCACCACACTTGGCTACCCGAGGCTCGGTCTCCCGGGCTAAAGAGTGACCATAGGGCAACCTTGGGGTGACCTTGGGGTGACAGGGAACGGCCACCGTGACCAACATTGCCGTGCAACCCAACCTAAGCCAGTCAGGAGGACTGAGTGACCGTGGGACTGAGCTCTGCTAGTCTTCATCGCAGCACCTGTTTCAGGTGAATGTTTTGGTCGGGACATTTGACATGAGGACGCATCGCCAGGCTTGATTTGAGTGAAAATAACCTAATATTAGTTACGGACCGTAACTAATATTAGATTACGGTCTTCCCAAAATAGCAGTGTGCAGAGAGCCCACTCGTCAGAAGACCTGTAGCTACACATTAGATCAACACTTCAGCTTAGGAAGCCGTTAGCATGTCTAACCTTGAAGGAATGTCTAACAGCATGCGCTCCTTGTCCATTGGACAAGGCACTTCCTCTGCTAGGCATTGATGTGCTTAAGACGTGACTTAATTCCAACAATTCACTAAACTGTTTACTGTTTAGGTAACTACCATGCTAGAGCTAACTAGATAAGCTGCTGATTCTGTCCGTCTTTTCTTTTCAGCATTTCAAGTACCACTAAGACAATTAGGAAGAATGGGTTTCAGGTGTTGTTCATTATTTCATAAAACAAATCTGCCCTTCATACCTACACCAGAACATCAACAACCCTCTTCTTCTTGCAAGAACAGATATGAGGGACGATCATTTACTGGGCTTTGAAGGTCATCCATCAGTTTAGGGCAAGATTTATATTTGGCATCTGTCAGATTTCAGCACCATCATCTTGTCATCATTGTGACAGGATGGCGGTGGAGCGTAGATGCAGACAAACAGCGGGTCAAAACACAGGCCACGTTCCATCAATGTACTCTGCCAGGACTTCCAGGAAATCAGTTCTGATTAATGATACGTAAACGAACAACAGTCAGACCTCTCTATGTGAAACTCAGACCTGGGAAGAGAATTCTTTCCCTGCTAACATAAAAAAAACAACAACATGCGAAAGGAGGTACCAATAATCAACAAAACTGAGACATAGCTTGATAAATAATAATTTCTGCAAAAAGCTTTGACCTGAAATAAATACATGTTATAAGTAAGGATCATTTGAGCCAAAAAATAAAACAAAGCAAGATCCATGTAGTCATTATACTCTGCTACGATAAAAGTCTTATTTTAGCCCAAAGGGCAACAGCATCTGGTCATTATCATCTCTGCAGGACAACGTCACTGTAAATCGAAAATGCCAGAGTTGAAAGATAAGGGACACAAAAACACAACGAAACATCCGGCATCCAAAGACGACAGAAACCATCTGGGTGCTTTAAGTATTTTGTTTGTTTATTCTATTTAGGTAGAGGGAATTCATGTTTTTAAGTGTAATTCCTACTTAGCATTTCTATGCTACTGAGCGTAAAGGTGTGTTTCTTCACCGGTGTTTAAAGCCAGTCAAACTAAAACTGTCTGCCATCGTTTATGAATCCATTATTGTCCCTCATTCTGTGTGGCACATGGTTTATATTCCCACAGTGCTTTGCTCTGCTCTGCCCCCCCCCTCCAAAGGTGTGAGCTGACGGGAGCGGGTTGACGTTATTCCCTGAGGCCCGTCGCGGTTCCACTCTGCTGCACAACCGAAGTCGGCAGGAGGATCTCAGTGTGCGATGCGTCGCCGCTCTCCGGGGAAATTTAGGTGGATCACAAGTCAGACTCTTCTACACCCGACAACTGACAACCTGGCGGCGGGCGGGATCCTGTCGCAGACGGATACCCCCAGCGCATCGCATCTAATGAGCCACTGAGGGCAGTTGACAGTTATCCAACCGTCTCTGCCTGATCCACGCTGCCATTGCCTGAGTGTGAACACTTTAAATGTACTTGTGAACAAATAAGAGGCTGCTTAACCACGGAAAGCCAATCACTTTGTTTTAGCTCAGTATTGTGATCTTTTAGTTTTTCCTGGGAAAAAAAGTGGAACGAGAAACTCCAAAAGAAAAAAACTGTTCAACTACAGTAAAGACCAAAAGTTTGGACACACCTTCTCATTCAAACAAACGGGGAAGTGCTTCCAAACTTTTGGTCTGTTCTGTATGTCCAACCAAGCTCAAGTTAACAAAATGAATGACTGCAGCTGAAACTTGCCTTGATTTGTTGTTAACAGGTGCAGCTAAAGAGATGCAAATCAACTTAATACTGTCTTCCTACGGAAGAGTATTAGGGCCATGCAAGAGAAAAAAAATTTGGGAGTGGAAGATTTTTTTTTATTGTGCACTTTGAGAAAAAAGTCAAAATGTCGAGATTAATGTTGAAATACAATTTCGAGAAAAAAGTCGTAATTTCGTGAATAAAGTCGAAATTTCGCCTTTTTTTCTCCACATTTCAACTTTATTCAGGAAATTTTGACTTTTTTCTCAACATTTCGACTTTTTTCTCAAAATTATACTTCAACATTAATCTCAACATTTCGACTTTATTCACGAAATTTTGACTTTTCTTCTCAACATTTCGACTTTTTTCTCAACATTTCAACTTTTCTCGAAGTGCATAATGATTTACTGTATTGAAGGGAAAAAAAAGATGCTTTCACCCAAAGAGGGGCGGGCACATTGTGCAAGTACCCAGATGTGTTGTTCTCATCGAGGGGGGGGGGGGGGGGGCTTACCATTAGGCAAAACTAGGCGGTTGCCTAGGGCCCCGTAAAATCCTCTTACACTCATGGTTAATACAGTTTTCAAGTATTAGTTATGATTAAAATCCTCTCGCAAAAATGCCAGCAGAATGTGTATCATATTATGTGTGTGTCGGGCCCCCCCCTTCAGGGTCCACTACATTGGATCAGTGGATCTTACTGAGCATGTGCAGAACAAATCCAAGAAAATGGTGGCAAAACGAAAAAGAAAGGGCGCGAAGTGGTGAGATAGGAAGAAGAGAGTAATCGAGAAGAGAAAACACAACACAACACTAAGATGATAAGAAGCTACCCCAGCGGTGCTGAAAAGAGGAGGCCTGCCTTTGCCTTAGGCCCCAAATTTCTTAAATTTTCTCTGCTCCCGGCTGACATCTTAAGAGTTAATTGGAAGGAAACCCTCAAACACAAGGGTCCCAACTGCCCCAAGACATCAAGAAGACGATCATTGACCTTCACAAGTGTGGTTGGTCACTTGTAAAGTTCCAAAATGAAGGAACTGGAGTGGTCATCGTAAAGCAGCGACCTCAGTCCTGTAGTAGCAGACAAGAAGGTCAGAACTCAGGAGTAAAGTCTAGAAAGATGTAAAAAAAAAAATAAATAAATAAGCCTCAGGATTTCTCAAACATTTTAGTCAAGTTAAAATCAATTATACCAAGTATTATGACAAGTTTGATCATGATATTTCTTGAATTAAATGGATAATGATTCAATGTCACAGAATCAGGTCAGGATTTAGATTTGATTCAATTCAGCAGCGAGTGATCAATATGAGACAATATCATGTTGATTGAAAACCATCACTTCCATTCATATAAAATTACCCCCAAAATATAACTATAACATTTTTATTTGCCATTCAAGTAATCAATCTGTTCCTTTAAAAAAAAGACACCAAAGGCAACTTGTCTGGCTCTGAAGGAAAAACATTTAGGAATATAATCTCCAATAATTATTCATTATTCTGACATTTTTCACGTAGTCTAAGGCAGTGTCTCCCAACCTGGGGTCCGGGCCCCCCTGGGGTCCAGACCCCAGGGGGGGCGGCAGAGATCTCTGGGGGGGCGTGAAACTTTGTCTGCTTTGAAATTATGCAGTTGTAAAAATTATATTTGCGAATGAGTCATTCATAAGACATTGTTAGGAATAATTTATGAATGTCTTGAATTTCTTTTGTGTTTTTTATACACTGGTGACAAACACATGAAATGATTTCATTCCTTATTATTATATCATTACTCAACATTTAATCTACTCCGACAGGTTGTTAAAGGAAAAATGTTAAAAAATGTTGGTCTCATATTAAGAGACATTTTTCAGAAATATTTTTATGTCCTTTTATGTCCTTTTGTGCGTATTTTATACATTGTTGACATTGGAGAAAAACAAAGTCATATGTATTCAGAGTAAACCAAAGAGAAATATATAAAAAAAACATAATTAATGATATTTTTTTCAATTAAAGACTATTTTGGTGATAGTACGTACGGGTCGGGGGGCCTGGCTGGTCTTAGACACAAGTAGGGGGGGCTCCAAGGAAAAAAGGTTGGGAACCACTGGTCTAAGGGACCAGAAGCAAGAAGTTTTCTCACGTTTACCGACATGGAAGAAAACGTGTAAACGTCTTGTTTCAACCGTTAATATGACTTTGTAAACTAAGCCAATCTATTAGTAATGATTAGAAAAATATTTACTTATAAACTTTAAATACAAAAAAAGTTATGTTGATTTCAAAATAAAGTGAATATGTCAAAAAACATGTATTAGTTTTTTGTGTTATTTCAGGCAATAAAGAGTTAAATTCATGCAAAACAAAACTCGTTCTGTATGAAAGTTGATTCAAATGAGAATAATAATAACAGAAATTATAATATATATAAAGACTTCCAAATAAAATAAGAGATATATTGATGATGCATGTGTCCATCACTATAATATGCATCTGCTCATCCAGCTGTAACTGGTGTTTCAGCTCGGAGTGTTTTTGAAATTTTGTTTAGGGCCAACAAAACCCGAGGACCGGCCCTGTAGACGGGGAACCAGAATCTGTGATGCATGGAGTCGTTTCCTCAGGAAAGGATCCGAGATAATTAAGAGCAGTTTTGCAATACAGCTGTTCTGATCCACAACATCCTCATCATCGTGTCCTCACAGTGTCAGACATGAAACATAAGAGTGATGCGTTTCCTCAAATATACAGTGCATCTCTTAATTCATGATTGGGGCTTAAACAATACTATAAATACTTTTTACTCTCAAGCCGCCTCCCAACGCTTATGAAATGGATCTACACACTGATTTGCATGCTCTGCCGTCATTGGCTACTGAGACGTCCAACTGCAACAGGCTGTTCTCCTCTGATTGGCTACAACGGCTGCAAGGCATGGATGCTCCCTCACAAAAACATGCATAAAAGGCAGAGCGTGACACGACGGGCACTTATAAAGGTCTGTGAGCAGCTGAACAGGGAGCCAGCACCAGCTTGGACATCTGCAAAGTGCAAAGAATAAGAAAGAAGCTTCTTTTTTTTAATGGACAATAACTTAGACAGTGACTGGTGATACTGACAGTTGCTTTAACAGCCTTTTAGACATTTTATTGTATTGTTTTAACAAGGTTTGGCCAGAAAGACCCAGACATGTCGTTGGAGGTGAAGGAGAAGACTCAGGTGAGAGTGGTGTTTCTGGGGGCGGCGGGGGTCGGGAAGACGGCGCTGATCCGACGCTTCCTGCAGGACACCTTCGAGCCCAAACACAGGCGCACGGTGGAGGAGCTGCACAGCAAAGAGTACGACATCGGCGGGGTCAAAATCACCGTGGAGATCCTGGACACCAGCGGCAGCTACTCCTTCCCCGCCATGCGCAAGCTCTCCATCCAAAACAGCGACGCCTTCGCCCTGGTGTACGCCGTGGACGACCCCGAGTCGCTGGAGGCCGTCAAGAGCCTCCGGGACGAGATCCTGGAGATCAAGGAGGACAAGTGCACGCCGATCGTGGTGGTGGGGAACAAGGTGGACCGGGGGGAGGAGCGGCAGGTGGCCACCGAGGACGTGCTGGCCACCGTGGAGATGGACTGGAACAACAGCTTCCTGGAGGCTTCGGCGAAGGACAACGCCAACGTGGTGGAGGTGTTCAAGGAGCTGCTGCAGCAGGTGAACCTGCCCAGCCGGCTCAGCCCGGCGCTGCGCCGGCGGAGGGAGACCTTCCCCAAAGACACCGACTTCCGGCCGCCGATGAACAAGACCAACAGCTGCCTTCTGTCGTAACAGCAGACGGGGAAGGGGGGTGGAAAGGTTGTCTTGTTTCACAGAGGTGGATGTCAAAACGAAAGGAATTCAGTGCAACTGCTGGTAAGGGGGGGAAAAAAAGACGGAAATAAGCTCGGACTTCCGTTACTGCTGGCGTGAAGTGAAGAAACGCCCGACCGAGATCCTGCAAAGACATAACCGAAAGGAGAGGAGGGAACTCTGAACGAAGCTCCGAGCGTCCTTTAAATCTGTTGTTAAACTTCATGTTTCGTTCTTGCTGCTTCTCTGGTGAAACGTTGTTGGTGTGTACAGCGATTTGTAGCTTTTCAAATTTCAAACTCATATTAGATCAAAATATTAAGACTGGTGCCAAAATGTGGTCTCGTAGCAGGGAGAGCGCAGACAGTCGATGTAGTGCTGTGCAAAACATGCATATGTAATGTACCGGGTTTTTTTCCTAGTAATTCTCATGTAGCACATAATGTTTACAATTGTAATTTTCTGTTGAGCAAGAATTTAAATTAACTATCAAGCTTTAAATGCACTTTGTTTTGAAATAAAACTCCTTCATATATACTGTACATATATAAAACATTGCATTTATATAATTTTCTTTTTTTTTTTTCAATGTAGTCATTTATTCACTAATGTGGTGTACATGGAATCTTGATGGAAAATAAAGATGTGTAAGTAAAGAGCACACACAAAAATAAAAGTGTGACATTGTTACTGGAGTTAATTGTATTTATTTATTTCGATGCAGATAAACTACAGTCAAACATTTCATGTTAGAGAGCTTTCACAATCTCTATAAAACTCCCCAAAAATATCATATGAGGAAAGTTAAATAAAATGTGGGTCCAGGAAACAGAACCGGTAAGTATCTGGTGCCGAGATAAAATCATCCGACCGTCGACAGGAAGCAGATGAAAACAAACACGAGCTTCGGTTATTTCAGCCGCCTGATCATCATGGTCAACAACATGGCCTTAATCTGTTACTCATATTTATTGAGAAAGCTTTAAAAAAACATGATTAAAAAGGGCAAAACTCGATGTCATAACGGCATCTCTGCAGAGAAACTTGTCAACGCACAGCGAGCTGTTTAAGGATCTCTTCTGCCATCTGGTGGCGAACAAGAGCAATTACAACCCCTGCAATCTTTTATTTCCCCGTCTCTCTCTCCCTCTATCTGTCTTCTCTTTTCAACTTTTCCCCCTTTATAAAAGGTAACCCTTCTGAAGCATTGTCCCTTCTGCATATTGACTTCTACCTGTTTGCGTAACGGATGCAACGCGGATTTCGGGGCCTCGCCCGGGGACAGTTGTTGCACAAGTCAGGGTCCCCAGAATCAGACAGAGTGGCAACATGTTTTTAATTTATTTTTTTCCAACCTGCATCCTTCAATGAGCTTAAAAAATGTTTTCACTGTGAATTTCTGAGAGACATAAACCTGCATTAGGAAGTTTGACAAACAGAATAATGAACAAGACATTATTAGTTGTGGTTTTGGTGTGGCACGTGCACATTCTCTGAAATGGTGACTTCTCAACTGCTGCAGTCAAACTGAACTCTTGGGGTGATGCATGCACAAAGTTGTGGCGTTAAGTCTTTACTACTCTGGACTTTTCCTGCACGAACCAAATTAAAGCTCTCAGCTGGTATGCACGAACACTATCGTGCACACTATCGTGTGCACACCAGATGTCACACTAGAACCACAGACGGTGTACGGAGAACCTCTCTGACGTGCCCCCACAGGCCGTGACGCCATCTCGGCAGAAGCTGTCACCAACCGTAGGTGCCGCGAGCCACCGATCCGGCTCGTGGCCGTGACCTTCACCACCAACCCCTCGGAGGCCGACCCGGAACCCGTCACAGCATACCACATACCAAGTAAGTAAAGTGGTGAAAGTTCCCCCGTTTTGCACCAAAGACTCAGCTACACAGTTTCACCGTAATAGGACCATAAAAATGTCCCCGTACAGTCGACACAGATCTGGACACCTAAACGGTTTAGTTGCACCGTGCTGTTAGAGTGTTTCTGTTCTAAAGTTTTAAACATTTTAAAAGGAACCCTGGTTATTAATACTTGTAGTGCCTAATTAGCCACAATTGTTCTCTTATACTTAAATATGTTGTTAGAAACACATACAATAATCTAATTGCTTTAAAAATCTACAATGTTTATCACATATTTTGACCTGCGGGAGGCGCCATGTTTTACCTGTGCAATGCATTCTGGGGGCGATGACGTAGTCCGGTGGCTCTGGGAAGATACGCGTTAGTTTAACTGGGACAGGTATCTAAAACATAGATGAGCAGCACTCTCCCGGCCGTGGAGGCTGACGAGGGAGCACATAAGACGTCTCGGTTCAGGCAAACTGGATCAAAGTTCTGTGATGCAAGGGAGATCTGCAAAAATGATCAATGTCGTGCGCATCTTACCAGTGCATTAGCCTACGCCGTCAACGGCGTAGGCTACGCCGTAGCCGTGGCTCTAGAGCCTGCAGCGCACCGCCATCCTCTCTCGCCGCCGCCGGGATGGAGACGCCGGTGGGAGGATGCACGTTTGGGTGGGCATAGCCCACCCCTCTCCCCCCCCCTAAAACCGGCCTCGGTGCTGGGTCCACCGTTTGATGACAGACCAGAGGCTGAAGGGACTGGCCCGGGACTTTGACGAAACGGGAGGCGCAGACTTCGCGTCAAATAGGCAAGAACATCTTTATTTAATTTAATGACGCCAGATCTGGCTGGGGTTTTTATTGTAGCATCGGCTATCTGCTAGTTGAAACGTGTGGTCGGTTAGTCTATCTGAGTTTTATGGTGTTTTTGTAGTTCATGCTGTATGGTGCGGTACTTTTTTTTTTTTTTTTTTTTTACTTTTTTGTAGGTGCGCCGTCACCTTAATGTTTAGCTGTGTTTTGATCTGTGTTTCTGGTGCGCCGTCACCTGTTTAGCTGTGTTTTCATCTGTTTCTGGGTGTCAAAACAGTGTACGGGGGCTAGCAGGAGCCACCGTCTGACGTCACTACCCAGAATGTAAACAACAATGGCGACCTACGAGTTAAATTATATTTTCAAATTTTATAAAAACAAAGACATCAACAAGGTTTTTTATATCACATTGTTATAATTGATACCAACATTTATCTTTTAAGACCTACATGTCTTAATAGCCAGGGTTCCTTTTAAGGAAGCGGTTTTCAAGAGGAAATTGACTCAGGGCCGACCCCTGGTGGTCTTACAAGGAACTGCACTTCCACAAGTGCTTCAGGAAGGAAAATTGGAACCGCTGCCTAAACTGCTGGTTTTATTAGGGCGGAGTCAGCAACTCAACTCTTCCTCCTACTTTTTTTCTCTCTGTCTGTCCTTCAGCTTTTCGGTGTAAAACCTGACCAGCCGACACCGACTGACATGTTCAACACAGATGGGTTATTATGTTGGAGTTCTTGGTTTGGGAGTCTCATCAGACACAAATTATCTCGATTACAGAAAAAGGTCAATTCTTTCCCAATATTTCCCCTTTAAAAGGGAGACAAATATCCATTTTTGTGTGCTTGAGAAGTCATCTAAGTGCCAGAAGTGCCCATCCATCTATCGCAGGGGTGTCCAAAGTACATGTTTTAGATGTTTCCCTGTTTCTACCTGATTCTAATCATCATTAATTGTCATCAGCTTGACTTTAAGGTTTGCATAATGGCACAGCCAAGTCTGTCAGGGTGCATTAAAGCAGGGAAACATCTGAAACCTGCAGGACACCGGCCCTCGAGGACCGACCTTGGACAACCCTGATCTATCGGGTCCCGGGGGCAGCAGCGTAAACAGACAGGCCCAGACCTCCTCCAGTCCTTCTAGGACACCAGCATGTTCTGAGGACTCCCCAGCGTAGGCTTACCTGCAGACCTCCCCCAGGCTGGACAGTCCTACCCAGAGTCCCTCTGCGATGACTGAACCTCTTACTTTCTGCTCTCACATCACCTGAGGTGTCCACCAAATTAAAAGATCTGACACAAAACATCCGGTCATTTTAGTCTGGGCCTACTTAGATTTTCAAAAAAATATAAATAAAAAGCTGTCATTCAGTGACCGGTGCAGATTTGTAGGGTTTTATGACATCACAGACCCAGATCAGGTGATTATGACCAGAGGTGTCTTCAGTATTCACATTCATTACTCAGGTAGAAGTATAGATACTAGAGTTTAAAAATACTCCTGTAGAAGTTGAAGTATCAACTCAAGTTTTTTACTCAAGTATAAAAGTACTGGTTTCAAAACTACTTAAAGTATAAAAGTAATGTAAGGGGGAAAATAAGCCATTAAGGACAAAAGCCATTGAAAATGAATGAATGAATGTATAATGCAAAGATATTAAAGAAGCATATATGTGTACTATTGAGCATTGACATGTGTTTCAGAGAGCAGGAGATATGATGACTAGTTGTCTATAAGTATTGTAATGGTGCAAAAAGTCAAACTTCAGAGGCATGTTATCATTTATCCTAACCTTTATTGGAATGTACATCCAAGTTTAGTTGCAGGAATCTGAGGGAACGGATGTAAGAACAAAACTGGACAAGAACATCTGAAACAACCACAACCTAATTCACTCTATCCGGATGGAGCAATTTAACTGGATAGTTTTTTTAAAGGCCGAAATGAAATAGAGTAACGAGGCTGTTTTTAAAATGTAAGGAGTAAAAAGTACAGATAATTGCGTGAAAATGTAAGTAGTAAAAGTAAAAAGTCGTCTGAAGAATAATTACTCCAGTGAAGTATAGATACATTTCTACTTAAGTAAGGTAACAAAGTATTTGTACTTCGTTACTTGACACCTCTGATTATGACCCAGTTTCCTTGTTTATCTCTCCTCAGTTTCACATAAAACCAAGTTTGGACATCTAAGAAGAGACTATTGTAAAACTGTAACACCAGTTTTAAAAGTCACCTGGCCTTTGGAACGAGGGGTTGAAGGGAATTTGAGTGTTTTACTCCTCCCCCAAAACCACCTGCTGCCAATGGACAGATGGGGGAGGGGGGGTGTTAGTCAAATAGTCACAGGTCATCTTATTATAAAGGGGTGTAGTACAAGACGTTTCCGTCCGTTTTATCTGGTCTGGACTGACCACCATGCATTAAGTGTACAAGGCAAGCGACCGAACAGGCTCCGGGCCTGAAGGGGGGTGGCAGACGGAGCCGGGCATGAAACCTGCACCTGAGCAACAACTGAACACTCTCCTGCCGAGCCGGTTTGCAGAACGGGTCAGTGTTTACTTCCTGAAACAGAGGTGTGCGGTTCCTCTGCCAGACGTACCTGTGGAAGCTTTAAAGCAGTTGTAGCCATCAGGTCCACACACCCCCAACCCCCCCGCTGCAGTCCGTCAGGCAGATCAGTCAACAAGGTTTCCTGTTTTAACTTTGAGGAAGTGGCCGGGTAAACGTTCGCGGGGCAGTTCCTCTTTCAGTCCACGTTTAAAAACATTCTTCCGCTCTCTTCTCTTGCTCAGTTGCAGGAGAAGAGAGACCCGGCAGCTTCACGGGCCCGGAGGGGAAGGGGGGGCGGATTCGTCAGGCTTTACTCGGCACGGAGGTCTGGGATGAAGAGCCGAGGACTTGGGAGGAATCGAGGAGCATCTTCACGTCCCGGAGCGGCCGGGCCGACCTGGACTCGGGCCTCCGTCCGTCCGGCGCCGGCGCCGGGTTCCCTGCGATGTCTCCGCCCCTGGACTTGGTCAAAGCTCCTCAGCAGATCTAAAATGTCGCTCTGAGGCGTTTAGAACAAGTTCAGGGTCCTGGACGGAAACACGGCAAGAGTAAAACTGGTTTTATGTGTTTGTCTACAGATGTTTGCTGCAGCTGGGGTAATTACTCAGGGGTCATGCTCTGGATCCTAGAGACAACTTCTGTTGTAATAGACACTGTATAAATAACTGAATGGAATTGAAGTGAATTAAAAATAAACTGCACCATTTTTTACATGTAATAACTTAATTTGAGCCATTATTGTTTTAAAATGTGATTAAAATCCTGAATGAAATCAACACTGAGCTTCCAGAGCAGCAGAACTCACGACTGATGAGAGTTTTAATCATTTTAAAAGGTTCATATAAACATGAGTACTAATCACGCCGGTTCTGTTCAGGTCGGAGCTTCACGCCGCCGCTGTAGCGTCACTTCTCTTGATAAAGTTCCCCTGAAGTGAAGGGGGCTCTTTTACCGGGTCCTCCGCGCTTCAGCGGGCCTGCAGCCCGAGCGGCGACTGAAACCGCTACCGAAAGTTTGGCTTCAGGTGTGAAACCGCTCTGGTTCCTGAAACCCGACCGAACCAGCTGCGATCTCGCTTTTCAGTTAGAGAGAAGTAGAAAAGAAAAAATCAGAAGTATTCTTTTAAAATCAGAAGAGCTTTATTTATCACATTCTGCAGCGGCGGACCGATGAGCTGCACGTGATGGATCAGGTGCAGCGTCCTCGGTTCCTGCGGCGATGCTGCCTGATTTACATGGAACATTCAGTCAACGGAGGCTTTGGCTAAACAAACAAACGTGTCGGCGTTGCGACCGCGTCGTGCGCTGGAATGTAAAACGTCCGTCCGGGTTTCAGTCGTCCACGGTGATGTTGCGGAACAGGTAGGCCATGGACTCGCCGTTGTGGATGCGGCGGATTGCCTCCGCCAGCACCATGCTCACGTCCACCGTTTGGATCTTTGGACACTGCAGCTTCTGCACCTCGTGGGGAACCGTGTTCGTCACCACCACCTGCAGGACGGGGGAGACACAGCTGCAGTCAGGCCGTTACAAGCCCGCTCACGTCCCCGCGGAGGCACGCCCACTTTACTGTAGTATCCCACTCTCCTTTTCTAAAAATGCCAAATAAACACTTGAACATGAAAATAAAAAAGGTTTTCAAAAGGTCATCGCTTACTGGAAAATCTGCCAAATTCTTTTCTTTTTTTTAAAAATAGTCCTTATCTAAAAAAAAAACGTCTAAAAATCAGTTATTATGAAGAAAATCTTCAAATTTTAAGTCATCACATTTTAGGTACATCTTAGTTCTCCAAAAACGTATACAGTAATCCCTCACTATAACACGATTCACCTTTCACGTTTCGCTGCTTCACGGATTTGCATCGTGCATCGTGTTCTGCATTCTGATTGGCTAAACAATCTCCCCGCTTATTCACTTCCTGTGTCAATAAAGTTGGTCGCTTAGCAACAATGCTGAGAACGGCCAATGAGCTTCAGCAGCAGCTCAGGAACGGGACTCTTTGATGAATCGTTCATTACAGTCTCAACTATAATCGATGGTGGCATGTCGGTTTACAAGAATCTTTTTGGCCAGAAGAAAAAATAGCGACAACGACCCATAACTATTTTCTTCTCTCAAAAAAAAACACACCTGCACCGCGGCTTTAGAAGAAAAAGACGCTACAGAGCGAGTCAGGATGCAGCGGCATCAGAAGAGCAGTGAAATACCTGCGAGTCACAATTTGTCCTACTGTAGTTATTACCATTCAAATCCAATTACTCGGGTCGCGGCGGGACTGATCTCCGCCATTTGAAGCCTTGTATAATAATTGTAAAAAAAAAAAGAAAAAAAAGGTTGCTACTTAGCGCATTTCACTTATCACAGGTTCTTTTTGGAACAAGGGATTACTGTATTACAAGTGACTAAACGATCGTG
The DNA here is from genome assembly GCF_033807715.1 of Cololabis saira. Lineage (NCBI taxonomy): Eukaryota > Metazoa > Chordata > Actinopteri > Beloniformes > Belonidae > Cololabis > Cololabis saira. The sequence continues at coordinate 8,906,650 of NC_084587.1, read as the reverse complement.
GGTGGAAGGCATTTAAACTTTAACGAATAAAGCCTATAAAAACCTGACCCCACTTTGCCCTTCAAGGGTGTACTCAACTTTTTTATTTTATTTTTTTTTAAATAATCCCGACTACAAGAGAGTATGAAAGCCGCGTGATGGGCAAATAAAAACACAATGCAGAGATGTCCATCCCTCAAAAAAAAAAAAAAAAAAAAAAAAAAAAAAAAAAAAAAAAAATCATATTAACATACTGCAGGTTGAAATGAATAATATCAGCTCATAATGAATCTGACGGCAGCACGGCGTCTCAAACGAGTCGGGACGTGAGGGAGGCTGAAGGGAAGTAATTAGGTGATAAAAGCTGTATAAAAGCTGAATATCAGGGAAGCAGAGTCATTCAGAGGTGATGATGTTTAGAAATCCTGAAACCGTCACGGTGATGCTCCTCATTCCTCTGAAAGTTAAAGTTATACTCGTTTATGACCCGTTTCCTTCGTCAAACAAGACAACATTCCTCTAAAAACTGCATCAACTGAGTTCTCTGAAGACGACGGGATGCTACTAACTTTTGAGCCGTGCTGCCGGCATCAACTCGTTCTCACGTTTCGTTTAAGGTGTTTTAAATCCTCCTTTGTGAAGAAAATGATCAAAGCACTTTGTTTTTATTTAGTTTCTCTAAGCTTTTCATCTCTTTCAGGACCGAGGACATGCGTGAAAACAGAGTCATGAAAGTCAAAGTTCAACTTCTCTTTTTTCAAACGGCTTATTTTATTTTACATATTCCAGATCCATTTCTGTGCCGTTGTTCAGCGCCAGTGAAGCAGAACCGACGCGTGAGGGCTTTACCTCGTCGATGGCGGACTCCTCTATCAGCCTCGGGGCGTCGGCCGACAGCAGGCCGTGCGTGGCCATGACGTAGATCTTGTAGGCGCCGCGCTCCTTCAGGATCTCCGCCGCCGCCACAAAGTCCTCCACGTCGTCTATGATGTCGTCCTGGGAGACGGAAGGCAAGGAAAGTTTATTTGTACAGCATAATTCAACACAAGGTAATTCAAAGTGCTTTACAACAACATTAAAAGCGGCAAGACATAATTAAACAGTAAATAAAATAATAAAAAGCACAAGTTGTTAAAAAGTAAGGGCAGTAAAGTACAGCAGGTTCATCTCATTATTAAAATGGCAAGAATTAAATTTCTGTACAGTCAAAACGTACAAAGACCAGGTCAAATACAGTATTACAAAAGTAATCTGTGCCAATTTGACAATTCTACGTAACAATGCCGGCATTCAGGGCTTATCCATCACTAGTGTAACTTTGCGCGGTTTTCAAAAATCATGAGTATTTAATTTAAGAGTACGCTTAAATAAAGAATAAAATGATAAGAAAAGGAGGTAAAATAATAAAAAGCACATGTTAAAAAGTAAGGGCAGTAGAGTACAGCAGGTAAGTATTTAATTTAAGAGTAGCTTCAGTAAACAGTAATATTTTTATCCTGATTTAAAGGAGCTGACAGTTGGAGCAGACCTCAGGTCTACAGGAAGTTTGTTCCACCGGTGAGGAGCAGAATAACTGAACGCTGCCTCACCTTGCTTGTTTCTGGTTCTCGGTAAAGGGATGGGTGTGCAGTTGTGAGAGAGAGGAACAACAAACGTGTGGCATACCACATCGTTGACATACAGGAACGGTGTGAAGTGCATCCCCTTGGTTTCATAGCTTGTAGCATCTTTTAGTAACAACAACCTGAATGTAACCCCTGCCTGTGTGCCTGTCTCTTCCAGACCTGCAGATACTCTTTCACTCGTTCATTACTTTTTTTTTTACTATATCGTACATATCTTCCATACTGTATATATCCTTTCATAGTTTGACACAGTTTACAAAACTGCTGCTCACTTTGCACACACTGTACTTCATTATTTTATACCACTGTACATTCCGCACTTCTGGTTAGATATTAACTGCATTTCGTTGTCTCAGTACATGTCTCTGTGCAATGACAATGAAGTTTAATTTAATGGTCCCACTGCAGCGTTGAAATGATACCAAGGTCGGATCTGCTCGGCTGCAGCCCTGTGATGATTTTATCTTTCAGTCTCTCGGCTGCAGGTTCACCGCCGTGTTTGGGACCACCGTTCTGTTGCAGGACCCAGTTTTTCCCACCAGATATTTTCACATTTGCCTCCTCTCTAAGCCCCCACCCCACCTACACAGGACAACCTCACTCACTCAGGATCTATCTGCCATACTGCTTTGAAACACACATTACATACGGACTAACTACAACGCTATTACATCACATTTTTGTATCTGCACCATGTAAATATATTTATCTCTTTATGTAAACTGTAAATATGCCATATTCACCACTGTGCTACATGCTTTGAAATTTAATTTCCTATGCAAATCCAAAATGACTAATAAAGTTTGTCTAAGTCTAAGTCTTGATATCATACATGATACGTGAGGCGAACCCCCCCCTGCTGGACTGAGAGGCGTTAAATGTGAGGCCAGGACCTTCACCGTGTATCCACTTTTACACGAGGAGAATATAAGCGGGTCAATTCATCCTAAAAAAATACAGTTTTTAAGGTTAGAAATGACTCATTTTGTGGTTCAAAGTCAGGAAACAAACAAAACTTCTATTTGCATGTTTATTTTTATGCTGATTTGCACTGGAACTGCAAAAAACGATGAACAGCTGTTGCATCTGCATCGTCTTACTTCTGAGCAGACAAGAGCTGAGAGGAAATATCAAATATATTCATGCTTACATTTACGGTAATACATTTCATTTTATTTCTTCTCAGCTCTTTTCTGTCCCCTCACATTTCCCCACTTCAGAGCGGAAATCAAAGAACAAAACAAAAGCTGGTTCTTACAATGATGATGGCGATTCTTCCTCCCACGTCTCCGACGACGGTGATCGGTGGCTTCTCCTTCGCCATCATCACTGGCAGACGGGAAAGAAACGTTACCTTCAGGACGTCAATTATTGTAATCTCAAATCAGGAGCAGTTTATACAGATTCGGTTAAAACACCATGCCAACATCACGCTCTGACCCGAAAACCTTCCGGCCACCACAGAACCGCTCAAGGAGGCTGAGTTTGGTTAAAGAAAACAACCAATTTTGTGCTTCCACTAAATCCAGATCAGATTTTTGTGCTGTAAATGTGCGACTTCTTCTGGTAGACGGACCTGTGAGTGCAGAACCGAGTCTCTGAGTCCATTAAGACCTGACGCATCGTTGAGGTTCTTTGAGCGGCCTCAGGTCTCCGTGGGTCAAGAGTGGCACGCAGGAATCAACGTTTACATGGACGACAAAGATCCGATAACGATCAGATTAAGGAGACGTCTAGACTCGATGGTGAAATCAGAAGTGACTGGTGCGTCTAGCTGACGCTACGTTAGCACAACCGGCCGATTGTTTCGGTAAGTTTGATGTCATGACGAATACGACAAGGAAGTGATAACAGCTAGCCATTGGCTGACCTGACTGTCAATCATATTAGAAAAACATGTATTGCTTTATAGAAACGCTCCTAATAGAAAAAAAAGATTCATCCCCCTCGGAGTTGTCACGTATGTAAAGCAAAACAATCGAGAAGAAAGAAAGAAAGAAAGAAAGAAAGAAAGAAAGAAAGAGACGGAAAGAATTTGGAGCGTTAGTCCAGGAAATGAGGCGTGTCTGGCGTTTACCGTGTGTGTGTGTGTGTGTGTGTGTGATGGGGGTGTATAGTTTGGTTATTTAAATAAAAAAATCTTAATAAAAAAAAAAGCAACCACGATATAAACCTAAAAATGAAACTCTGAAGAACAAAACATTTGATTTCTGAAGTAAAAACATTTGTGAATCTCAACTTGAACACTCTCAACATGAAAATAGCACCACTATATACCCCTTTTTGCATTATTCGTATTACTATTTTTATATAACATAATGCAATGACAGTTTCTCTTTGTTTTATTTTTATATATTCCTTTTCTTATTTGTGTTTTATCATCCACCGGATGCCATATTGTGTGAATGATACACACTGCACAGGATAGGCTATAATAAGCCCTTGGCTTCAGCCTACTCCTTTTTCAGACATTTCGATTTACCTTTTATTTTATTTGTGAAATGAACATGTAAATGTCTCAATGTATTCTATCGGAAATAAACCATTCATTCATTCATTCATTTTGAAATTTCGTGTCCTCTAAGAGCGATAAAAAGAAAAACATGAAGTTGATGAAATTGATGATGTCCCTCAGGACTTACCGTTGAGGAAACGACATGATAAAACCGACATGAAAAACCTTTCTAACTGGAGGGGAGGAGTCAGAGACGGTTCAACAAATGAAAATGAGCCGAGGAGGTGAAGTGAATCAGGCGCCTGATGACGAACCCCGAGGCCTCGCCGGGCTCGGGGTGCGGTCTCCACGTGACCTACCTGAACCGAACCCGACACCGTACCAGAACACAGGTCAGGTGACAGCTCGGGTCGAGGCGGAACTGGCTGCAGGGTAAAACGCGGCTGTAAAACGCGGCGTGTCGACTCACCGGGCAGCTCCAGGCCGGTGTGTCCCGCGCTGGGCCGGGTCAGCGGGGGGGACTGCCGGCCGTCCGCCATGTCGGACTCGGAGTGGTTTGCCTCCCCGTGTATCACCACCAGTCCCAGCCGCAGCCTCTCAGCGTACGCCTGAGCTCTGACACAAGAAAAGAGAGTAAAAAAAAATACCCACAATGCTCGGCGTTCAGTAAATCCTCAGTAGAAATCTTTGTTTGTTACAGTTCAGAAGCAACGTTGCAGAATTATACGATATGCAATGTCATTAGAGGCCATAAAGACACGCTAGTAACATTTTAGAAAGGAAAAATCCAAACGTCCTCTGATCAGACGGTTTGATTAGTGATCGATTCGTCACCATGTGATCAGTTTGGGTTTAAAGGCGGGTCACACTTGTAACTTCAGGGTCACAAACGCCGTTAATCCTCGAGTCGAGTTCGTTCACGCAGATTTCTGTTTGTTTCTAGTTTCTGATCATTTTGAAGTCACTTATATTTTGTTTTGTTTTTTTAAATCTACTTAAAATGTCACAAACTTCTGTCCGCCACACGTGCACGAACATGAGTACCCAGCAAACCCACATCCAAGCATGGTTACAAACTCTGAAATCATTTGCCGACTAATCCGATCTCCCAGATACATCCACACAGGGTTCCCACTATTTCCCTGAAATTATTTTCCAGGAACTAGTTTTACTGGAAATTAATGAGGTTAGATCATTAATCTCTCTAATTTCTTATCTTATCATCTATCTGTGCACAAACACAGTAAAGTTTTTCCCCACTTACTTTCTATTGTCAGACAATAAAACAAGTTTGAAATACTGGATAAAGCGCAGCTTGAATATCACCTGTTATCTGTAATCAGCTCTGCTGAAATCAGAGTAAAGGCCACGCCCACTTCAGCTCTGCCTGTCACTCAACACGGGAGAGGGAGGAGCTTGTGGCCGCGGGAGAGAAAAACCTCACAACTAACGACACTTTTCAACTTTCAGCCGCTAGTTTTGTCTCTAAAAAGCATTTAGTACGTAACCGGGTCTGAAAAGTCAGTTAATCCAGCTACATTCAACTGGAAGCTCTGGGTTGGAGAACCGCTCTGAGCAGAAGAGGAGATCTGATTGGCTGGTAGCATCACATGGTGCCTTAATGTTTCCCTGATCAGGTGACCACAGATGTACATACGCAGAACTTTAAACCCATTTACTTTCACTAACAAGGCAGGGGGAGGATCAGTTTCCAGAACAACTTAACCGTTTCCAGGACATTTTACCTTTTTTTTTTAAATCATTTTCCAGGAAGTGTGGGAACCCTGTCGCAGTACAGATGTCACAATACTAATAGTACATGCAGCCGGGGGGGAAAGATGCACATTTAATTCTGAATCCTCCAAAGTTAGTCAGGTTTCAGTTTGCTCATTACCTTTTAGCAGCCGAAGGTGACTTTGCAACAATGACAGCATTCCTGTAGTCCGGGATCTGAGGAGAAAACGACAACAAAAACCTGTGGGTTACTCAGGTAATTCAGTATATTAGATCTACAGCAGGTGTCCTGCTGGGAGGGTTACGGGGCGCTGCCTCACCTCCTCCTGGATGTACTGGATGAGGAACGGAGATGCTCTCAGGTTGTCGACGGGGAAGCTGAAGAAGCCCTGGATCTCCTTCTGGTGAAGGTCCATGGTGATGATGTGAGTCAGACCTGCAACATCGGACACATCAGACCCGTGCACGAGCGTTAAAACAACAAAATAAAGAGCACCGAGATACTCAATAAAAAAAGAAAGAATGACAGAAATGAATGATTCTGGCTTAAAAACGTAATGTTGTTAACCCTTTATGAGCTACCATAGAACAAGTCCACCTAAGCATATTTTTACATTTCTGCATGCTATACTGCCATTTTATGGAGTATTTTTATTTGCTATGCATCAAAACAACCCATATAAGCCCATCTTCAATAATATGTACAGTATGTTACAAGTCCATACTAAATAAATAAATTGCTAAAAAGTGCAAATAATTACCAAAAATATGTAAATCGTTTTTTAATTTCACACATATTTTTCTAAATCCCTCAAAACTGTCAATGGAAAAAAGTAACACAGAAGGCTTTCAAACACCAGGAAATGTATCTGGAATGAAGTCATACTTTAGTTTTTGAGATATATCATTTTATATATCGCGTTTAGATATCATGTCTTCATCATAATATGTGTGTGTGTGTGGGCTTGTATAGTGAGTGTGTAGTGTGTGTATGGTGTGTGTGTCGCGAGTAATCTTTAGTGAAAATCTCTGATAAAAAGCACGAACAAGAGCGCAAATTCAAACAGACTTGTTTCCGGACTAAACTGGACCCAACAGGACCAAGACCCGACTGCTGGGAATGACGTCACCTCCCTTTTCACATGTAAAAATCCAACTTGATGACACACTGACAACGTGATGATGTACGGTTCAACGTACGTCAACGTAGGACGAGCTGTGAACTAGGGCTGGGCGATATATCGAGATTTTAATATATATCGATATATTTTCAAACGCGATATGGTACGAGACAATATCGTTTATATCGATTAAAAAAAAAATAAAAAAAAAAAAATTCTTTTTTTTTTTTTTTTATTTTATATAGCTTATTTTGTGACAAATTGACTTGAATGTTTTATTTGAGATTTGCACAAATGTTTTGTTATTTGCTGTCAACCTCAGTGGAAAAGTCTGCCTGTTACTGTCTACATTGTATTAATTGTACAGTGTATTTTAATTTAATTGTTATGCAGGAAAGGGATATTTGTTTTATTTTATTCAAGAAGCATTTTTATTCTATATATGCAGGCAGTTTATTTTTATTTCATTTGTTTTATACATTTTGATATTGTGCAGATCTCTGTTAATAAATGTACCCGTGTGACATTTGGCACGAGGCTTTGTATTAAAACTGACTGTTTTTATAAGGGTTTGCCTCAGAAAAAAATGAAGCTAACAGAGATGCTATGCTATAATGCTTTGGGGGAAACCCCAATTATGGCACAGAAAAAATATCGAGATACATATCGAGTATCGCCATTTAGCTAGAAAATATCGAGATATGACTTTTGGTCCATATCGCCCAGCCCTACTGTGAACACATACCGGATCTATAAATAACCTGCAATGTCAATTATGAAGATTTCTGCAATTTTACTGGATTATTATGTGATTTTTCCAAACGATTTGTTGGATTAAAACTCTGGGACACTAAATGCAGGATATGTAAGTGAAACTCTTCCTGTTTAACATGGAAAAAGAATTATTGCTCTGTTTTATTTGGGTATAATTGTACATTTTGAAAATCAATATGCAAACGGTAGCGCCGGCGCTCCAGACGGTCATAAAGGGTTAAATAAACTGATGTTTAGACCCCAAAAGCTGGAATAGAAGCCAAAGGTTGTGGTTTAAGCGGCCCGGCGGTCCTGCGGTGCGTCTTACCGGCCTTCGCCAGCATGGAGGCGAGCAGCTTGCAGACGACGGAGCCCCTCTTCCTCATCTTGCACTGCTTGCTGTAGGGGAAGTAGGGGATGACTCCGATGATGTTCTTGGCGCAGGACGTCTTCAGGGCGTAGGACATGACCAGCAGCTCCATGATGGCCGTGTTCACGTCTCTGAGTAACGGGACAATAAAAAATAAAAAACTATGTTTGAGTGCACAGGAAATCAATCTGTGACCAGACTCATTCTGTCTGATGAAGACAGGCTTAGTTTTTCCTTTTTACCCATCTCACCCTGTTCACTCCCTGTTCAACCCCCCACCCCCCCATCAGGTCGCAGGTTCAGGTCCATCAGAACCAAAACCACCAGGCACTTCACCAGTTTTTTCCCCCAGGCCACAAACCTCTTAAATAAAGGCATCTCAGCACCCCACTTCTAAAGACACTCAAAGAACACTTTATTATAATTATTAATAAGTCTTTGTACATATTACATACAGGACTGTCTCAGAAAATTAGAATATTGTGATTTTCTGTAATGCAATTACAAAAATGTCATACATTCTGGATTCATTACAAATCAACTGAAATATTGCAAGCCTTTTATTATTTTAATATTGCTGATCATGGCTTACAGCTTAAGAAAACTCAAATATCCCCACTCAAAAAATTATAATATTCTGGGAATGTTAATCTTAAACTGTAAGCCACAATCAGCAGTATTAAAATAATAAATGGCTTGCAATATTTCAGTTGATTTGTAATGAATCCAAAATGTATGAATTTTTTTTTTTTTTTTTTTTTTTTTTTTTTTTTTAAATTGCATTACAGAAAATAAAGAACTTTATCACAATATTCTAATTTTCTGAGACAGTCCTGTACATATTATATATTTCTTACTTACTTATTATATTTTTATTTCAAATTTGTCATTTTATTTTTTACCAGGTTAAATTCCTGTGTACATTGTACATTTAGCAAAATAAAGTGATTTCTGATTCAGATTTATCACTTTCACCTGAACAACGATCCACTTTTCTCCACACATTCACCCCTACCACCAACATTTACTCGCAGACACGTCCACTTTATCGTGGAGCAAGATAAATTATGAAGCAGAATTCTGGCTGCGGCATATTTGCACAACCGTTCAGATCAGCTGTGCGGAGTACCGTGTTGAGGGGAATCACCATCTCCTCCTCACAAACACGGCTCCACTTGCTCCTCTTCATCATCATCCTCTTTGCTTCGTGTCAGGGGTTCAAAGATGGCAAGCTGGTCGCCGTGGTAACAACGGTCTGGACTGCACAAATCGACCACGGAGGACTAGGTAAACCCTCGTGACGAAATGTCAAACAGACGTCGGTGTGTCAAACAAAGTTCAGTACTATTGTCGTACTTTTCCTCCTTACGTAATATGTGGGGACTTTTTCATACAGCTGGATATATTTTTGAGACCTTTATAAAGATATCATCTTGCTCTCCGCCCCCCAAAGCTCCTGCCAGCATCAGTCGGGCTGATCCTTATGATCTTTAGTCTCGTTTATCTAGTTTAAAGCCAAAAAGGCTGCAACACGTGACGTTTATCCCCTCGTCTCACCTGGGAATGGTCTGGATGATAAAGACATCTTGTCCACGGACAGATTCTTTCAGGTCCACTCGAGTTTCTGCAAGAGACCCGAGGGGGAAATAAATACAATAAAAAGTCAAGAGAACTGACAAACTGTGGTTCGAGCTGCACAGATTTCCAAGAGGCGGCCAGTTATCCCGACCTACTGCTTTGCTTTACCTGAGTTTGACTCCTGATGAACCACCGACTTGCCGAGCTCCACGCCCAGACGTCTGGGGAAGATAGAAAGATATAGATGTGAAAAACACCTTTAAATGCTTTTTTAAACGTTTTTATGATCGGCATCATTGGGACAGGTGAACCACCTGTCATAACGGTATTAAATTAAAAGGGTGTTAAATTACCTATGACGAAAGGATGCATTCAAGAGAGAAAAGTTAATATAAAAAATGTATTCAAACTGTCTATTTTTGTTTTTTTTTTCATGTTTTTATGATGAATTTACAGCATTTTCACAAATCATCATCTGAAACGTGACAAGAGGATCAAAGATTTCCAGACTGGAAATTCACTAAATCTACTTGTTTTCAGGAAGAACCTCTCCTCTGAATCACTGGACTGTGTCATCCTGCAATAATTACAGGCCTCTGGAGGGTGTAAAGCTACTCTGGAGGTCGCAGAGATTCAAATTAGACCGCCGAATGTGTCTAGTTTAACGCAGTAAGTTCACAGACGTATTTAAAAACAATAATAAATCTAAACCTGTAAAAATGTTGCAGCCTGGAGTGAAAAAGAGACAGTAAGTAAACATCCACTTCAATGTTATTGCAGTTATTGAAACCTTTGCTCCACAGGAAAACTCGACTCAGCAGCCACTTGTCCGTTTAACCTCCCCGTTAATGTTCTGCAACGCCGCCAAACCGTAAACCTGGTGACAACTAAGCTGCTCGTGTAGGCGGTTCAACTTCTGCAATCTGCATTTTATATATGTATCTAACGAAACACGCTGAAATCACTCCTCTGCACCCGGGGAGCAGTTGGGGGTTTAAGGGCCTTGTTCAGGGGCCCATAGTCGTTGTCAGCTGAAGACTTATTGGGTTAGTTCAAAACTGTGTTCTTTTTTCTATACAAACCAAAAAAAAACAATAAATATCAAACCATCAGTTGGTTAAAAATGAGATTTTACAGCGGTTTCACAATCATAACTCCAAAATGTTGTTTCGGACACAGAGTAATTTGCAAATATACAAAGAATAAAGTAATTTGCAAATCTCATGAACCCATATTTTTTATACATAATCAAAACATTGACATTTTACCATTTCATTAAAAAGATTATCTCATACTGAATTTGATAGCAGAAGCAAAAACATTGGGACATCTACAGGTTTTATGTGTAACATATCCTCTCCTATCAACATCTTTTCAGGGAAGGCTTTGCATCTTTCAGCAAGGCGATGCTAAACCTATATTATATCAATTATAAAAGTATGGCTTCTTAGTAGAAAGGTCTGTGAGCTGCAGAACTGTTGAATCAAGGTTGAATCCTACTTGCTGCAGGTTCACTGGCTTAGTCCAACATTTTTGTGTTTACATTCTTACCTAATCAGCTGTAAACTAAACATGCAACAAAGCAGTTGCAGTAAGTGCACAAGTGCAAAAGTACTGACATTTTACCGGTAAATTTCATGCTTCCTTTCACAATAACCTTACAAAATATACTTTGCATCTTAACCTGTCATCAACACACACTCATGTAGACCAGTGATATAAGTGACCCCTTATTTTCCTGTTTGTTTTTGTTACATAGTTTAAATGCAGTGTATTCACAACACCAGCTACTCTTAGCCTCGGGTCAGCAAAAACTCATGGAAACTAAAATAAAAAAAATCACATGATTATACTGTGGCTCACATCAGCATTATTTATGTAGAAATAAAACCCAAAACATGGTAGAAAATTGTTTTTGCAGCTGTACTTACTCAGTTATCTTCTTGGCCAGCTCGGTGCAGGCGGTGGTGGAGTTTGCAGAGAAAACACGGTAGCCACTTCTTGAGATGTTCATGTTTGGGTAACCATAAGACAACTTTGTGGCTTGAGAGTAAGAAACCAAAGACTTGTGACTCCCAAAACGCTTTATGGGCATGTTGCTGGGGAATCTGTGGGGGATGTGGTCAATTATACCACTGAATTGTCAAAAGGTCCTTCGCGGATAAAATGATCGGAGGTTTGAGCAGTGCAACTTAAAATTAAATCTATTATAGGTTTAGAAAAACACCATAATAATGTTGGGAAAATGCTAGAATCTTACTCAGTTTACAAACTAACGACACTTTGGGCACATGGTCCACATGACACGTGAACGCACCGCGCGTGTGTCGGTTATTTAAAATCTACGAGAAACAGTGGAAATTCCCGCACGACCTTAAATCCACCGGCAGCTGGAAAACAGAGCTAAAACAGAGTCAAGACTCTTTAAGATGTCCAGAAGATGCCCTTCGTGTTGTCTTTTTGGCATAAAGATAAATAAAAATGAACCACAGGTAAAACTCAGAGACGTTACAACCAAATAAAGCCGAAACACAAACTATAGACAGTAAAATCTTCGCAGCATCGCAGCTAAGAAGAAAACCACGAGCACGCTTTCATTGGATGGATAATGGGCGAGACTGACATTCGAGCGGACCAATCAGAGCGCGGGTTGAAAAACAGAGGCGGGGCAATGTGCAAATCCCACCAATCAGAGCGCGTTCTTCGTCTGACTCATAATTAAAGGGAAACAGACACAAATGGACCAATCCCGAAGCACGCTCATAAACAAAACTCCAATCCTGGTCAAAGGTTTTGGCAGTGCTTTGCAAACTTTACAGATTTCTTTCCCCAAATCATGTTTTTCACTTTTTTGTGGTATAATGAAGATTATTTTGGAGAATTAAACAATTTTATAAGCTTTTCTATTGATGAATGGATCTGATTCATTCAAAGATATAATATTTACAGCGTCAACCTTAAACTTAATTCGCTCTGGCATTCTGGATATCAGGTTTTGAGCCAAATTTTGACCAACAGAGGGTTGTTATTGCTGTTTTAACCCACTGAGTTGATCACATTTTATAATTGTATGATGATCGATGAGGGTCCTCAAAGGGAATAACAATTCTGATTATTACAATCATAATCAAACCCGTAAATTGTGTTTTTCCTTTAAGCTTGAATGCAGTTTTACGGAAGAGTATTAGGGCTAGGCAGGAGAAAAATAGAAATAATATTTTACAGGACATTTTTTTTTTCATTATGCACTTCGAGAAAAAAGTCGAAATGTCGAGATTAATGTTGAAGCAAAATTTCGAGAAAAAAGTCGAAATGTTGGGAAAAAAGTCAAAATTTCGTGAAAAAAGTTGAAATGTTGAGAAAAAAGGCGAAATTTTGACTTTATTCCTGAAATTGTATTTCAACATTCATTTTGACTTTTTTCTCGAAATTGTATTTCAACATTAATCTCCACATTTCGACTTTTTTCTCGACATTTCGACTTTTTTCTCGACATTTCGACTTTTTTCCCGACATTTCAACTTTTTTCTCAAAGTGCACAATAAAAAAACAATCTTCCTCTCAAATATTTTTTCTCCTACATGGCCCTAATACTCTTCCGTACAGTTTTGACTGATCTGCACATATATATAAAAGGGTACATGTGGAAACCAATCAACAGGTTGCAGGCCGAGCCAAATCAGGGCCCACGTTGGGGCTCCTGTGGGCAGCCCACCATTGTGGGCCCACATAATGGGGTCCTGCACGTGCCACAAGTCAAAGGCTTTGTTGGGGTTTCCGTCTGCAGCAAGTCACTGTGGGGCTCCGTACTGGAGTGAAATATAGTGCTTATGTGGTTTGGGCCCTGTAGGGCCCCGATCAGTACACCAGGGTCCCATGGTGGGCCCCATTGTAATTATTGTGGGCTTTGGGATGTTGCACACCTGCCCCACATTTTATGACAGTATCAGGGTCCACAGCGGGCTGCTCGTGGGGTTACCTCACATTAGCTTTGTGACTTTTCCTCCGATTATATTTTCATATATATCTCTCCATGATGTACAGGACTGTCTCAGAAAATTAGAATATTGTGATTTTCTGTAATGCAGTTACAAAAACAAAAATGTCATACATACTGGATGCATTACAAATCAACTGAAATATTGCAAGCCTTTTATTATTTTAATATTTGCTGATCATGGCTTACAGCTTTTGAAAACTCAAATATCCTATCTCGAAAAATTTGAATATTCTGGGAATCTTAATCTTAAACTGTAAACCATAATCAGCAATATTAAAATAATAAAAGGCTTGCAATATTTCAGTTGATTTGTAATGAATCCAGAATGTATGACATTTTTGTTTTTTTAATTGCGTTACAGAAAATAAAGAACTTTATCACAATATTCTAATTTACTGAGACAGTCCTGTATTAACTACTATTTGTGTGCTCCTCAACAAAAAGCGGTCCTTTTGTATTCAGAATTTGTTGCCAATAGCTCGTCCGAGTTAGCAACAGTCACTAAGGGCGTGGGACTTATCAAAAGGTCATTTGCAGAAGCAGTTCTTGGTAAATGAGTCGTCACTGCATCATTTTAGATTGAAATGATCATGATCCACACAAACTCTGCTCCAGGCCTCTTTTATTTATAGTGTTACATCCTAAAAAATAATTTTACGCTTTCATTCTATATCACTTAGGGCACCTTGTCATATTTGTAACTGTTGTTCTTTTAAACAATAAGCATTATGCAATGGATGCCAGATGACTGATGACATAGAAAAAAACATGGACAAAGTGTTTGTGCTTTGTTTTGTTTTTCTGTACAAAAGTGTTCATTAATCAAAAAAATACAGCATTTCAGTCTTTATTTCACACTATTTAAAGGGGATATATGCAACGTTAAAATAAAAAGACGTGTCTGAAGTGACACAGACATGTCACTTTACTTCTGGGTCTGAAATTAATTAAATAAGAGGTTCCGGTTTGCAGGATACTGTGACATCACAGACCCAGATTAATGGAGAATTATTCCAGCCTGGCCAGTCCTTTTACTTCTTTTCCTCACTGAAACAAAGATCTAGTCTGCATCCTCTGGATTCTACTTTAAATTCCGGGTGGCAGTTGGAGCGGGAACAGAAGAAACTGCCTCTGGACACCTTTGGATACGAACCCTGAAGCATGTGAAAGGAGCCGTCTCGCCTCCTGTACGAGTCGTCGCTTAGAGCCCGCCCCCTGCCTCGTAGCAAATAGTTTGCTTCATTCTGCATCAGTGAAAATAGTTGTGAACGGGAGACGTGCTGACCAGGCTCGAATTTTCCAGCCTCCTCATATTTATCTCCTCTCAAATTCCTATCTGCCTGCAAACTTGGTCGTGTATCCAACGCTTCCATCGATGCCGCTTTGAAACTCCTACCCAGAAGGTTTCACAAACAGTTGCACCTTGTTTCATGTGACCGAAATCAGGTAAAAAGTAAAAAGAAATGATGTGATGTGGCTAACTCCGCCGCCTCAACCAGCTGACATGAACACAGCTGTGAGGAAATGGCTAAAAAGGGGGTTTCGGAACTGTTTCCCGGTGGTATTTTGACCAAAGCATGGCACAAACCCCGATATTAACCTCAGGAAATTGTGTCAATATGTGGGAAAAAAAAGCCATAATATAAAATGAAAAAATTAGGCATGTATAAACTCATCAATATACTAAATGCTACTGGATTTTCAAGAGTTTCAGATGCACAATTTCACCTATTTTATAACCTTTGAATATAATGTCAAGGTTTTTTTGTCTCGTTTTTAGTCCTAAAAGAATAGGAATTGTGTTTTTACTGGTGATAGCGTCCTATGAGGAAAGGTATGTCCTGCCTGTGCAAAAGACTCGAGTAAATCCTGTCTGCCAATGTTTTATTCAGTAGATCACGATGCTGCCGCCACACCTGTCTGCAAACGGTTTCTTAGATGACAGCCAGGGAAGTGAAACGCTTTCAAATCCTCGTGTAGACGGAGCCACAGAAAGTGTTTATTATCATTCTATAAGAATGAGTTCTGAGCAGTTCGTTGAGGCCAATATTTCACTGGTTTTCAGTCACTTTGCACTTATAAAGTTATATAAAGTCGCTTCGTTAAAGTACTTTAGAGCCTGCCCTGTAGGTTTTTATCCTGTAAACTAACTACCTAAACTAAGGCTGACGTCTCATCACCGGTTGACACTGATGAGTCCTCCTCTTCATCCTCCTCTTCCTGTCCTTGTGGGACTTTGTGACGAGGCCGAGCTTCTGCATTGCATCCATTTTGCTCCCTTGAATCCAGACATTTGCCAGGAGAAGGAAGAGCTATTATCTGGGCTCTCCCTCTCTGGACCGGCCACTTCGATGGGCGCTCAGTAGATGCCGAGGTCAGAGAGGCCGAGATCTGCTACGATGTGAATTATGGGAACTGCACCTCGCTAAACTGTTTATACCATTCAGTTTGCTGCAGGTGTCTCCGGTGGATTGGTGAGGAAAACAGTGCAGAGCCACCACAGGAGGATTTGAACACTTCTCTAAATCAAATATGTCCGTTTTTCACTTTTCATGTCTAAGAAAAAAAAAAAAACTGCTCAATTTTGGGACAATTTAGCATAGTTTGAGGGGAAGATAAAACTCAAACACACCTCCTGTCACACGCTCAACATCACTTGTTGGTTTGACTGTTAAGCTTGACAAAAATAACGGCCAATCAGTGCCCTCCGGTCTGGATGTCGACCCGCCGTTCCCCGTCTTTGATCCGCTCACTTCCAGTTTCACCGTCATTCTTCCTCTTTTTAGCAGCTGGCTCAGCCTCTCCACATCGTCCACCCGCAGGCGCTGCAGGTGGCAGCGTTTTGTGTGTTTTGTCATCCCTTCAGCACCTTCTCCTTTAACAGGTCCAGGATGACCTGCCTCTCCTGGCTCTCCAGCTCGAATCTCTGCTCTCGTTCTTTCCTCTCAGCTTCCAGGCGTTCCCGCTCCATAGCAATCTTACCTGACGATGAGAAACAAGAAAATAGGAACGTTACAACGATGACAGCACCAGCAGGAAAGAAGATGACACCATCATCTGCATATGCAATAATCCAACCCCCCTTAATTCACATAACAAACATTTTCATTTCTCATGCCACTATTTATATCATAGCAATGATTTAATTCAAGTTTCTCTACAGTTTTGGCTTTGATTACCAAAAAAATTAAATGTTTTAGAACAGGGGTCGGCAACCCGCGGCTCTAGAGCCGCCTGTGGCTCTTTAGCGCCGCCCTAGTGGCTCCTGGAGCTTTTTCAAAACTGTTTGACCTTTTTGTTCTTTTTTTTTCCTTTTTTTCTTCTTCTTCTTTTTTTCTTTTTTTTTCTCCTTTTTTTCTCTTTTTTCTTCCTTTTTCCTTTCCTTTTTAATCTCGACATTTCGACTTTTTTCTCAGCATTTCGACTTTATTCACAAAATTTTGACTTTTTTCTCGACATTTCAACTTTTTTCTCAACATTTCGACTGTATTCACAAAATTTTGACTTTTTTCTCGACATTTCGACTTTTTCTCAACATTTGGACTTTTTTCTCAACATTTCCACTGTATTAACAAAATTTTGACTTTTTTCTCGACATTTCGACTTTTTTCTCAACATTTCGACTGTATTCACAAAATTTTGACTTTTTTCTCGACATTGCGACTTTTTTCTCAACATTTCGACTTTATTCACAAAATTTCGACTTTTTTCTCAACATCTTGACTTTTTTCTCAACATTTCGACTTTATTCACAAAATTTGGACTTTTTTCTCGTCATTTCGACTTTTTTCTCGAAGTGCACAATGAAAGAAAAAATCTTCCCCCCAGTTATAACTAATATAGATACATGCAGCATGTGTTGCCTTCATTCTAAGGCTTATACAAGACTTTTCATTTTTTACGGCTCCAGACATATTTGTTTTTTGTGTTTTTGGTCCAATATGGTTCTTTCAACATTTTGGGTTGCCGACCCCTGTTTTAGAACAATTTTATGCTATCTTTGAAATGAATGGCATCAAATCAGGAATCCTGATTACAACACAGTTACATGGTGTTTGTCTGAGAAAGACGCACTCCTCTGAATCTCCAGCTCCTCCCTGCGCAGGCCGAGCTCTTCCTCCCGGAGCCGATGCTCGGCGTCCGAGCGTTTCTCCAGGAAGCTCAGGATCTCCGAGTAGGTCTGGCAGCAGCACTGGCAGGGCCGCTTGGCCGTCGGCGCCGCTGAGAGCTCGGCTATTTGCTCGCACTCTTGCTCTGGATCTGTAATCGTGAAAGTTGACTAAATCTCACATTTGGGAAAATTTGCGTACACAAAAACTTGTATGTTAAAGGGGACCTATTATGAAAAACACGTTTTTTCTTGCTTTAACATATATAAAGTGGTCTCCCCTCAGCCTGCCAACTCAGAGAAGGAGCAAAGCAACCAAATTCTGCAGCGTCTGTACGAGCCATCCAGTGTCCTGTGGCTTCTACGAGCCGTTCAGATTCTGCTCCCTTTCGTTACGTAACGAAAATGCGATTTACATAGGTTGGCCTCCGATGTGTGAAACCACGCCCACAACTAACTCCGCCGGCCGGAGCTTCCGCCATTTTTTCATAGCGGTGTATCGCGTCATTCAGGCAGCCAATCCGCACAGAGCCTCATTATCATAGCCCCGCCCACTCAGAATCCCGCATAGATAATGAGGTTAGAGAATGGGAAGATAAAGACATGGCTCAGAGGCTGAATTTCTAATTTATTTAGCAAAAACAATCAAAAGCTTGTTTTTAAGACATTCAAGGCCTGTTTAAAATAGGTATTAGATGCCATAATAGGCCCCCTTTAATTAAATGAGCTGCTATAGTTAACATTAAGTTAATCTGTAATATAACTGGACTGAATTGGTTTGACTTTGATTGTGTTTTATTGGACTCTGTAACCTCAGATGGCATCAATATTACACTTACTGTAAACTTGGTAAAACTGAACTGAAACTGTAGCAGCTGCCAGAGTCTCACCGTCCACCAACTCCGACGCATAAACAAACACGACTCTGTTTTCTGTCAGCTGCACTGCAGGTATCAAACACAGGTTATCTCCATGTTTGCTCTGCTGAATCTGCTTTACCTGCAGCGTGGACTTGATTGATGTTGGGTTTGTCCGGTTCTGGTAGAGTTAGCTCGTCTATGGTACGACTTCTTCGCTCCTCTTCCTGACAAAGTTGTGAAAAAAAAGATGTTTACAAGCCAAAAACATAAAAAAAACCAGAGTCTTGTTAGTAGGAATGGTAATTGTTGTGTTGAGGGAATTTTGGGTCTTTTTCAGTACTTTCTTTTTTTTTTTTTACATGAAAAATGATCTTGTTCTCAAGGTTTTCTGTTCTTAAGATCCCCAACAAAAAAAGGCTTTTATCCAAAGTGACTTACAACAGAGGAAAACAATCAGTAACATAGATCACAAAGTGGTTAAACAGTATTTAAATAAGTAAATTGTGCCTCTAAAAGGAAGTTAAAAGGGGAGCGCAGTTCACGACGGTTTCATCACTTTCTCGAGCATAAACGGGGACGACTCTTCTCTGGTGGAGGAACAGTTTCAACGTAGATCCCCTTGTGTGAGGAGAAGCCAAGGCCCGTTTTGAGAAGAGCCCAGCGGTCCCGAAGGGGGTGCAACACTTTGATCGCAGGTGCGGCCCCCAGACCACCGTGTAGCCAAGTGACTAGGGGTGCAACGATTCGCCGACGTTGTCGACAAAAATCGATAATCACCATTGTCGACAATTGTCGCCAGGCGTGTTTTTCCAATGGAGTGAGGCGTCTCACTTCAATACAATCTCTGCCGAGAGTCGCGCATGCACGACAACGTCTCAGCGCAGCTACGGGTAATACAATTTCAAAAGTTTGGGAGCCTTTTAGCCTCGATACGGCGAATAAAAAGATGACTTGCAGGGTTTGCAAAGCCGACCTTGCTTTTCACGGGAGCACGTCGGTAATGCATTTGAAGAGAAAGCACAGTCGAACGAAACGCACTCGCCTTGGTAAGATATTAAGCCTATTTTCATTTGTTAAATTAATTCGTTCCATTCGTTAACTTTGTTTATTTTATGTTATTTATTAGTATTATTTGAGCCACTCACAGCCTACTCTCGTTGCTATAACCTCAATCGCATAATTGATGTTGCGCGAAAGGCGAAAAAGCTTGTGTGATGATGACGATGGATTTGCATCTAACTTTCAGTCAGGTGCCTATGAACTGTCAATTATCCATCAAACTCCACAATGATCATGTACACATTAAATCAGATAGATTTGTCTGGACATTTCTCTTGCGGGACGGGAGAAGACACTAAATCAATGCATCTCCATTATCGTGCGCCGTGCGGGCATGAATTCTCAGAGTTTTGCGGGTGCAGGCGGGAGCAGGAAAAAAACAGTCCTGCTATAGCAGGATGAAGAAAACAGTCCCGCTATATCAGGGCTCTGGTACCATCTTTCTGGTGTTTATTATCATTTGCCACATAATTCAAGCAACCTCATACTAAAGTTTTAAAAAATTACTAATTATCCGATTAGTCGACTAATCGTTTCAATAGTCGGTGACTAGTCGACTATTAAAATAGTCGTTAGTTGCAGCCCTACAAGCGACACACTTTTGTTTAAGCCAGGGGTATCTGGCGAAGATCAAGGAACAGAAGTGGAGCGTGTGTTCGTCTGACGTGATTAAAGGCCACATTCTAAACATTTCGTAGCGATTTGATCGCACAAGCTGGATCTCTGTAAGCGATCTCTGAAAAGCTCTGCAGAATTGGCCGAGAGGTTAATGCAGTAGGTGTTTGGCTGCTTTCAAATAATTAAAGTATGATTATATTTGACCTTATTTCATAATTACATCCCTCTGTTACTTCGTAGATGTTTCAGAAAGTATTATACAGTATTTATGAACTAAAAAAAATACAAAGAAAGCAGGTACCGTTTGGGTTTTTCTGGACATTTTTCTGGAATTTCGCCCGTGTTCCTGATTCTCAGGGAGGTTGGTTTTGATCTTCTTTTTGATCTTTTTCTTGAGCTGGTCACATGAGCGGCGCTTGTCCGTTTCCGTCAGCAGACACTCACCTGGTACTTTGGAGCGTCGCCGCTGGCCAGCAGCCCTTTCTCTGCCTCCAGCTCCAGGACGTCGTGGAGCAAATCCTCTTTTTGGGCGTACAACCTCTCCGTTCCAAACCTGAGTTACAGGAAGACACATCCGCTCATTAACTGGATTTATCCCGATAACGATAAAAATTACGATAAAAAAAATACCAATTCAACTCCACCTTTGTAACTATAAATCTATCACCACATTCAGTCCTTGGAGCCAAATCACTGCTCTAAAAGATACTAAATACTACTAAACTACACCAATGAAATTGAATTAATAAAAACAAATTAAATGAGTCCACCTGTACTGCAAAACTGGAATGACTCAGATCCTCCATGTTTGTTACACAAACACGTCGTCAATGGGAATTTTTCTTTCTTTCTTTCTTTCTTTCTTTCTTTCTTTCTTTCTTTCTTTCTTTCTTTCTTTCTTTCTTTCTTTCTTTCTTTCTTTCTTTCTTTCTTTCTTTCTTTCTTGCTCATATCTTTCTTTCTTTCTTTCTTTCTGGCTCATTTCCTTCCTTCCTTCCTTCCTTCCTTCCTTCCTTCCTTCCTTCCTTCCTTCCTTCCTTCCTTCCTGGCTCATTTCCTTCCTTCCTTCCTTCCTTCCTTCCTTCCTTCCTTCCTTCCTTCCTTCCTTCCTTCCTTCCTTCCTTCCTTCCTTCCTTCCTGGCTCATTTCCTTCCTTCCTTCCTTCCTTCCTTCCTTCCTTCCTTCCTTCTGTCCTTCCTTCCTTCCTTCCTTCTGTCCTTCCTTCCTTCCTTCCTTCCTTCCTTCTTTCTTTCTGGCTCATATCTTTCTTTCTTTCTTTCTTTCTTCCTGGCTCATTTCCTTCCTTCCTTCCTTCCTTCCTTCCTTCCTTCCTGGCTCATTTCCTTCCTTCCTTCCTTCCTTCCTTCCTTCCTTCCTTCCTTCCTTCCTTCCTTCCTTCCTTCCTTCCTGGCTCATTTCCTTCCTTCCCTCCCCTCCTTCCTTCCTTCCTTCCTTCCTTCCTTCCTTCCTTCCTTCCTTCCTTCCTTCCTTCCTTCCTTCCTTCCTTCCTTCCTTCCTTCCTTCCTTCCTTCCTTCCTTCCTTCCTTCCTTCCTTCCTTCCTTCTTTCTTTCTTTCTTTCTTTCTGGCTCATATCTTTCTTTCTTTCTTCCTGGCTCATTTCCTTCCTTCCTTCCTTCCTTCCTTCCTTCCTTCCTTCCTTCCTTCCTTCCTTCCTTCCTTCCTTCCTTCCTTCCTTCCTGGCTCATTTCCTTCCTTCCTTCCTTCCTTCCTTCCTTCCTTCCTTCCTTCCTTCCTTCCTTCCTTCCTTCCTTCCTTCCTTCCTTCCTTCCTTCCTTCCTTCCTTCCTTCCTTCCTTCCTTCCTTCCTTCCTTCCTTCCTTCCTTCCTTCCTTCCTTCCTGCACATGCATCGATTTAACGCAGAACCATAAATCCGGCTTTACACAAAAACGCCATCAACAGGAATTTATCGTTTTTACCGCGAGATGATAAATTCTTACCGTGGGGAATTTTTTGGACGGTATATCGTGAACGGTAAAATATCGCCCATTCCTACTGGGCACACCAACCTGCGCAGACTGGGGAAGTCCTGTTTCTTGTAGTAGTCTAGCAGCAGCATGGTTCTCTCGCGACACCGTCGAGCATCCACCTCAAAGTTTTCCTCCTGGAGGGCAGCGGTGATAATCTCCCCCACTCGGGCCCAGATTCGTCCTGACATCATCAATGATGGAGATCACTTTTGGTGCGTTGGACAACTTTGAGGAAAAAAAATGACTTTCTCCAGGAACAGAGATTTTCACACCGTGTGTTATCTTCGTTTATCGCGCTGGAGCTGCAACCCTCTGCAGCTTGTAAGTGGAGTTTCATGAAAAAACAACAAACCTGGCTCTTTGGAGGCGAAAGGGTTCTTGGCGATGACCTCTCGCAGAAGGATGATGTCATGTCGCGCTGAGAAACGAACCTGCCGCTTTCGAGGCGCTGTGGAAACTGAATAGCCTGAAGTTGGAAATTGAATGCATTAATTTGGGGGATTTTCTTGGACTTCACAGGAGAGGCAACAATAAGCAATATGCTTCAACCTATTCCTTTCCGTAGTTGGACTTTGTATTAGGCAAAAACAACCTCAGACAAACAGACGCAATATTCATTTTTTCACTGTGCCGTTATTTATTCGTCAAGAAAGGAGCCGAAAAACAAAAAGTCATTCTAGCGATACTGATGTCATGATTCAATATCTTGTGGATCCGCCTTTAGCAGCGGTAACCCTAGGCACCTTCTAACAGGCGCTCCCACAGTTGTGGAGGAACCTTGATTCCTATATTTTTTTCAGCTCTTCAGATATAGATTCGATGGGGGTTGTTTGGATCACCGTCCTGTTGCAGGACCCAGTTTTAGCTGTTGAACAGACCTTTTTTTTGCCTGCAGGTTCATAAGAAACATGGCGCTACGCATTAAGGCCGATCCACTTTGAGCTCATCTGTCAACAGAGGTCTTGTGCCTTGTTCAGATGCAGTTTTGTGGAGCTCAGTCGGGCTTCCGCGTCATTTTAAGACAAAGGGCCTTTCTCCTGTCAACCCCTTCCAAACAAACTCTACTTGTTCAGTCATTGTGGTCTTTAACATTTAACAAGCTCAGTGATGCCTGTAGGGTTTCAGCTGTAGCTCTTGCATATATTTATTTGGGGTCTTTGTCAAACCACTGACTATCTTTGGGGTAGATTTGCTGCCAAGACTGGTAACAGTCTTGATAGTGAACAATCTTTCTCCCTGTAGAACAGTAAACTAGATATTATTTAGAAATGGTTGCATGGCTTTTGAAGCATTGGAGCAAAGGTCAAACAGGCCAGATTAAGAGGGACGTGTGCAGAGGGGGTGTTTTGGTGGAAGGATGTTGATGATGGAGCTGCAAGGCAGGCGGCAAAGAGGAAGATCAAGGAGGGGAGTTATGGATGCTGTGGAAGAGGACATGCAGCTTGTTGGTGTCAGAGGAGGATGAGGGTGGAAGACAATGACTAATGACCCTTAAAGGGAAAAGCTGAAATCAGCAGACGAAGCAGATGTGTTAACAATACCAACAATTCAATTCACTTTTATTGATATAGCGTCTATTACAACAGATTAGAGGTTTCACCCCACTTGTCCTGGATCATTTTGCAGATAGGAGCTTGTGTTTGTGTTTCTGCTATCAAATCGTTCCTCCATTGCTTGACGCTCTCAAGGTTTCTTCCTTCCTAATGGGGAGTCTTTCTTGCCACTGTTTGGCTTAAGTTTTTTTCTCCCACTAGGGGAGTTTTTACCTGCCATTGTTTATGTTTATGTAATAATTGCTCGGGGGTCATGTTCTGGGGGCTCTGGAAAGTGCCTAGAGACCACTTCTGTTGTGATAGATACTATATAAATAAAATTTAAATGAATCGGAAATCGAACTGATAAGGAAACTGATTACATGTCTGTATTCATAGCGGTCTGCACCTGCTGATGGGGGGCTGACGATCAGCAGCAACTAGCTCCAACTTCCAACTCCAGTAAACTGGTTCTTGGGGAGGGATGTTTTTTTCCCCCCGAAATGAATAATGTACAGTTGTAAAAGGTATATTTCAATGCTTGTCTGATGCTGCATTTGCAGGATTGGGATTAAACATAGGCTTAAAAGAGGAGCACACACACAATGTTATATAAATCATTATCATTCAAATTCCTGGCATCTAACTTTTACGTACAAGCTGTTAAGTGAGATTAAACTAGTGTAAGAGAAGAGAGTTTATATTTGTCTGTCTAGTTATGTGATTACACATTATTTCCATGGCGACGACTAACAGGTCATGATGGGGAGCGAAGTGGGCCTGTGTTCATGAAAGCATTTTGTTGCACAGATGAGCGGAGTACCAACAGAGTGCATGAGTGAGTACAGGGGTGAGTGCATGAGTGAGTACAGGGGTGAGTGTATGGGTGAGTCTTCCAACGGGGGCCACGTTTTGCGCAAGGGGACGCAATTTGCTCGGCAACGCATATGTGTAATGGATGCGCATATGCGCTTCCGTGAGGAGGAGAGGAGAAAAGAGATCTGAATGGTAGGAGTAATCTGGCCGTGCATTGATTGGCAGCACCCGAAATCTGACCAATCAGAAGGGTGTGTGTGCAGGCAGGCTCTTGCAGAGATTTCAACTTTTCATCCAAAAGACATCACAAATCAGGAGCAAACGAGAGAAGAAAAAAGGCAAAACACAAGGAAACTTGTGCTTCACTGGAAAGTGGGTCTGTTGTTGAAATAAAACTTTGTATCACAAACACCTGAGCTTCCACTCATTACATATGAATCTGTCTCCAGTCTCTGTTTAGACTGGAGAATTGTGTTTTTCCAGCAGCCCTGATTAACATTTATTGAACGCCTTGTTAACGCCCTCTGCATTCACCTCTGTTGAAAAAGAGTCGTAAAATGACCAGTTGGTCGTATATAAGCTACAAACTTTAGCCAATATATAATAAATTGGCTATAATTTTATATCAATTTCTTTTGTTAAAATGTTTGACTATTTTTAAATTAGATAAATTTGCATCTGTAAAGGCACACATGCCTCTTTAGCTCTGATTTCCGACCTTTGAGACCTGCTTTCAGTTTTTTTGTGGGGGATTGAGGTGGTGGAAGTTACTTTCTCTTGGTGAGTAATTGATCGCTATTTGTGACTTGTTTATGTCAGTTTTTTATTTAATATTTATTTATTATTTCAGGTAAATTTTTTTTTTTAATTTCATTTGACTCATACAGTCAAACAACTTTATCTTTACATGTCTACATTTGTTATTATTGATGGGTTGTGAAGTTAAATGGCATGTTGTGATACAGTAATTTTGTACCAATGATACATTTGAGATGGGGAGAGGTTTGAGGGCGGGGGGGGGGGGCTCCAAATAACATTTCGCTTAGGGCCCCAATTTGGTCAGGGGCAGCCCTGTGGGTGAGTATATGGGTGAGTGCATGGGTGAGTGCATGAATGAGTACAGGGGTGAGTACATGAACGAGGACAGGGGTGAGCATGTGGGTGAGTATATGAATGAGTACAGGGGTGAGCATGTGGGTGAGTATATGGGTGAGTACATGAACGAGTAAAGGGGTGAGAACATGGGTGAGCATGTGGGTGAGTGCATGAACGAGTAAAGGGGTGAGTATATGGGTGAGTGCATGAACGAGTAAAGGGGTGAGAGCATGGGTGAGCATGTGGGTGAGTACATGAATGAGTAAAGGGGTGAGTATATGGGTGAGTGCATGAACGAGTAAAGGGGTGAGTGCATGAACTAGTAAAGGGGTGAGTACTTGAGTGAGCAGCCTGCAGCCTGCGTTTCCAGCACGTACACGGGACGGGCTCCGGCTCGCCGCCACTCGGCGGCTGCAGCTGCAGCTGCAGCTGCGTCCAGGCTGAATCAATGCGTCAGAGAAAGAGCAGCGTGTACGTGCACCGGCCGAGAGAGAGAGGGAGAGAGAGAGTCGTGTAATGCCGAGTGAGCGGGTTAGAGGCGCGCAGGTCGGCGTGTATCTCACCGTTGTTGATCGGCACTTCCACCACCACCCGCTCCATGTTTCTGTCATCCGGGATGTCATCCGGGAACCGCCTGACGCTGCGCGTACACGTCCGCTCACCAGTACAGGTTTCGCACTGACGTGTAACCAAACTTGGCGAGAGTCACCCTGACGCTCATCCCGGAGCTGCACCGGCGCCGCTCGGCCACCAGAGGGAGCCAGAGGACTCCGGCTGGACGAGGACATGTGTCGAGGTGTCGAGGTGCTGGTGCACATTTCACCTGATTCTGTTTCTTATCATATCACAAAATCCTGTCTCAAATCCTCCCCAAAAAATCAATATTTGACACAACTAACCTGAGTAAATACAAAAGGCAGTTTTAAAGGCAAGGCAAGTTTATTTGTATAGCACAATTAGGGGTTGCCACCTTTCAGAAATAGAAATAAGGGACGCCCTGATTTCAGCAACGCAGGAGCCAAAAAAAAAAAGCCCCAAAACTTCTAAACTGAATAAAAAAGTGTTTATTTTATATGAAAAAACAAAATTCTTTGATTTAAAGAATAAAGTGCTTTAATAGCTTTGAACTTGCATGACTGTACAGACAGACAACCATACTAGCAACTGAAATAGCATCCTATGCTACGTATGTCCACATCAGCCCAGATGTATAATATACATACAGGTGAAGAATATGGTGTAAAAGTTAACTTATTTCAATAATTCAACTAGAATATGGTGTAAAAGTTCATTTATTTCAATAATTCAACTAGAATATGGTGTAAAAGTTCATTTATTTCAATAATTCAACTAGAATATGGTGTAAAAGTTCATTTTATTTCAATAATTCAACTAGAATATGGTGTAAAAGTTAATTTATTTCAATAATTCAACTAGAATATGGTGTAAAAGTTAATGAAAATACGGTACAAATCGTGTCCCGTATTAGTTCAATACGGGACGCAACATTTTTTTCTCAAATAAAGGACAATTCTGTATTTTACGGGACGGGTGGCAACCCTAAGCACAATTCAACACAATGTTGATGTAAAGTGCTTTACGTCAACATTAAAAGCAGCAAGGCACAATTAAACAGTACGGAACAAATAAAATGATTAGAAAAGAGGTAAAATGACCAGGACTGATTTCGGTAGGAGCATGCGGTGATAAAATGGCGAAAGAATCGGGATAAAAATATAAAAAAAAAAAAAAAAAAAAAAAAAGTTGTTAAAAAGTAAGGGCAGTAGAGTACAGTAGGTACACATCTCATTCTTAAGTGGAAAACTTTTAGCACACCGGATTTGCAGAAAGGTGTGTCGGAGGAGGAAAGTAGCATCCAAACTTAACAATAAAATTCACGCACATAGACCTTTTTCAAGGCAATAACCGAAACCGAAACGTTGGCCTAATAAATAAGTGAACAGTGAGAAGAAGGTGTGCAGGAGTTTTATTGTTAAGTTTGACACATCTCATTCTTAAAATGGCAAGAATTGCATTTCTATACGGTCAAAATGTACAAAGACCGGGTCAAATACAGTATTACAAAAGTAATCTGTAACAATTAGTACGGTGAATTAAACCAACTTGACAATTCTATGCCACAATGTCTGTTTCCAGGTTTTATTTTCAGTTGTTTTATAAGGATATTTTCATTTATTAAGGGAATAAACAG
Source organism: Cololabis saira (assembly GCF_033807715.1). Taxonomy (NCBI): domain Eukaryota; kingdom Metazoa; phylum Chordata; class Actinopteri; order Beloniformes; family Belonidae; genus Cololabis; species Cololabis saira. The sequence continues at coordinate 8,878,745 of NC_084587.1, read as the reverse complement.
AACACAAACCAACCTCACCCTATGTGAAAAAACAATCTCCATCACACCGTCAGAATGATGCTCTTCTTCTGAAATGCTGTATTAGTTTTAGCTACACCAGATGTAAATGGTTGAACATCTTCCACAAGGTTTCACTTTTGTCTCGTCAGTCCTGAAAATAATTTCCCAGATGTCTTGGGTATCATCAGGATGTTTCTAGCCCTTGCTCTGCTTTATGTCAGCAGTAGTATTCACCCTGCAGCTTTCCCATGGATGACGTTTTTGCCCAGTCTCTTTCTTTATTGTTGGAACATGAACTGCTCGCCAGTTTTCTTGCCACTCCTGGATTACGGCGATGTTGTTTATATGAACGCCTCTGCTCACTCCCTACATCTACTGGATGCTGCATATCACGGATCTTTGAGATTCATAACTGGTTGTAAACCCGTCACACATCACTGGTCCTCACTTTCCATGTGCAGAACTGGTATCTATCTGTCGATAAATCCATCATTGGACTACTCCCCGCCTATTTGTCTACATACTTAAGATGGAAACAGTCTGAACATGTGCTGAACTTGGCAAAAAGGCATTCTCTGATGCCATGCCTGGAACCTGGAATAGAAGCTGAAGCTGTCCAGTTATATCTCGCTACAGGACTTCAAATTACTTGCAGTCAGATGGCATATTTAACTAGATCCTTTTCTACTTCATTTTATTATTATTAATTATCTTATATTTCTGTTTTGTTTTGGTCTCTTGTACATTCAGTTAGTCTGTAACTTTGTGTTTGTTGCTGCTGCTGCTGCTGCTACCTGAAACAGGTCTCTCTTGTAATTTGAGACCCAATGAGATTTTACCTGTATAAATAAAGGTTAGTAAATAAAAATAAATAAACTGCTGTGCTTTAGATGTTGTCCTGGGTTCTTTTGTGACCTCCTACATTAGTCGTGGCTGCGCTCTTGAAGTCATTTCGGTAGGTTGGCCACTCAAGGTTCACCGCTGTTCCATGTTTAGGTTTTATTCTACTTAAAGGGGACATATTATGGCATTTAATGTATATTTTAAACAGGCCTTGAATGTCTTAAAAACAATCTAAAGCTTGTTTTTTCTACATAAAAAAGAAATTCAGCCTGTGGGCCATGTCTCTAGTTTTACCGCTTCTAACCCCTTTTTCTGTGAGTAATCCTGAGAGGTGGCGGGACTATGATAATGAGGCTCTGTGCTGATTGGCTGCTTGAATGACGTGTAGCAGGGGAGGAGACAAACCCTCGCTCCGGCCAGAAGAGCCGGCTGCTTGTCCCATGCGAGGGAGCTTCTGCGACAAAATAAATTCCATTGCTTTATGGAAATGCTAATTTATTTATTTATTGGACTGTCCTAACTGGCCACGAGTTTAACAGTTTCAGTGTGGACAGAGAGAGTCCGATGTCACGCAGCTCGACGCGATAGTCGGACGCTCTCATGCAGTTACACGCTGTAAACGGATCTTAAAGCCTGATTTACGGTTCTGCGTTAAATCGACGCGTACCTACGCCGTAGTCTCTGCGTTGGTGTAACGCGGAACCATAAATCAGCCTTTAGTCACCTCGTCTTCACACAGTAAGATTTAATTGAATTCTAAACAGTTACACCACAGTTATTTACTCAGATTCCTCATCATTTCATTTCTTATGTTACAAGACAAATTAATCATGTTAACTGTAAAGAAATCACAACACTGAATTTTCACAAATAGCAACTTTATTGTTAAAAATATAAAACATAAGTTGTATATAAATAACATGTATGCTGGCTCAAGGAAGGACCGTGCGTTTTCTGAAGGTGTCGGAACAGCTTCAGGTGCTTGGAAGATCTGAAACCATAAACAGAAAAAAAAAAGTATTACGGTACTAATAGAGATCCGGTGTTACCTAACACTCCGTTAGGGAACACCGGAGCCACCGGGGCCCGGGGCTCCACACCGTTCCGGTCCGGTGAGGGGCCCCGGTGTGTGGCCTCCGGTGCTCCGGAGCTAAGCTAAATACTTAGCCCATGCAAAGATCATACTTGTAGACAAATATAAATAACATAAAAAAAGTAACGTCACCTACCGCTGACTCGTGTGCAGTTGCCGGGTCCGTACTGTTGCTACTGATCCTTTTATGAGGGTTAATGTCGATGCAAAACCTCATTTTAACTGTCCCTCGCTGTAGAAACCGGTGGAAACAGCCACCGCTTCTAAACAATGGCTGAAGCCCGGCCGGCTGAGCTGGTTGTGGGCGTGGTTTCAGCCGTGGAGGCCGACCTATGGAAATCTGAACGGCGAGATTCTGAACGGCTCGTAGAAGTCACATGACACTGGAAGATTCAGCCGCGCGGGGGGAACTGACCCTGCAGAATTTCATGGGATTTCATCTTTCCTGTGTTGGCAGGGTGAGGGGAGACCACTTTATATATGTTAAAACAAGAAAAAACTTGTTTTTCATAATAGGTCCCCTTTAATGTTGTCAGACAGGCTCTGTTTAGGTGATTTCTTGTGATGTTCACCAACAGACCACTGCGACTGGGTGTGGATTGGTCAGCAAGGGTCCAAGGGGCAAACTTAAGCTCAGAGCAGGAGATCTTTGCATCGGCTAAATGCAACAGTCATTTGTGATTTTGCCACTGAGGCAAGATTTGAATCAGGAACTCTGGTAGCAAACATTCACTGCCAACTGAAAAAAACCTAACCAAGTAATTGTCATGGACTGAATCTAAACGGTATTTTAAAACCCAATTAGATAATTCTAATACCTAAAGCTAAACAAGTTCCCAGCACTCCAACTTCTGCAAAAAAAATAAAGAACAAAACAACAACTCTCTTTTCCTCATCCTCACAGAGATCTTAAGATGGTCAACCACCCTATTTATTGAGAGGGATGCATGGATGAAGGAATGGAGAGCAGACTCAAGGTGTGGAGGAAGGACTAAGGCCTGAGTCGGAGCTGTCTCTCGTTACGTGAAACGGTGACGTTAAACGTTTCTGTCGTCCAGAAGCCGCTGGACTGGTGAGAGGTGGCAGATGCCATGAAGGAGTACCAGCGTTATACAATAAGTCGTAAAATAGTGTGACACAGATCTAACCAAAGTTGCTTTGACTAAAATAAGCAAACAATAACTGGAGGTACAACTCATCACCATGGTAATGATCATTAAAGAACAGGAGGCATGCAGGCGGCAGCTGGTTTCACGCCAGCAGCTGCCAGACTCGGCGCTCAGATGTCAGCGGACTGTTAATTAGCCGGGACACAGAATCCTGGTCCTGCTGGGATCAAAGCACGTCTCCCGTGATCCAAAGAACATCGACCAGTTCATGAGCAACATAGGCGTCTTCCTCGAGTCGATAGTCTGAACACTTAACAATCGTCTTTCATCCTTGTTTTTTCATTTAGCATCTTTTTGCTCTCTTTCTAATTAAAGTCATGTGGACGAGTGAATCCACCCTCCTTTAATATCATGCTTTTAATAGAAACACAGTGAAAGAAAGACAATCATCTGATCGCAGAGAGTCCAAGTAATAGCCAAACAAACCTCTAACGAACCCCAACGTATGAATTATTTGTTTAGCAAAAATGAAAAAGACAAACAATCCAGGCCCTTGGAAGTAAACCCCTTCATGTTTTAGTAATTTGCTCGTTATGAGTCAACAAAAAAATCCCAACAAGTTTGTTGGCCTGGAGCATTCTGGTGTATGTTAACACAATGCCAAGAGGGAAAGACAAAAGCTATGGCCTGAGAGAAGCTAATGTTCCTGCGGATCAGTCTGGAGAATCCTAAAAATACATTATCGAACAGTTTAGGGCCCAACATGCCACAGTTATTTACAAGCTGAAAACATTTGGAACGGTTGTTAGTGGTCAGAGGAGTGGACGTCTCGTCTCTGGGGCCCATCGTGAGGGCAACAGTCCGGCTTCGCTGTCGTTTTACTCCTTTTACTCCTTACGCCGGGAGTATTGCAGAAGTGGGAGGCTTCCAAGCACCGCCTGTTTGGATGAAATTACTGCATTATAAGTTTATCCAAAGATGTCAAGGTCAAGGCAAGGCGAGTCTATTTCTATCGCAACAAGGGTGATTCAAAGTGAGAATCTAGTTTGCTTGTTTCTTTCCACTTGTTGTCCGTTCTGCTACTTTATATACAAAGATGAGTGCATTGTTTAGCTTCAACGGACTAACACGATGTTGATGTCAGAGGCGGCTTGTGGTGTTTTAGATCTGAAAGTTGACCCCATTCAACATGTTCCACTTCCTGCCAGCTCGACCTGTTGTGTTTAAAATGACACAGCTGAAGACCAAAACAGACTCTGCCACGTGTCTTTGGTGGATTGGTTCTGAGATGCCACTAAACCTCGTCTGGAGAGTTTTATAACCAGGGTTGCACATAAGTGGGCCGCCAGAGCGCATGCGCCGTCAAAATCCACAGTGCGCCGTCAATCTTGTGCTGCGAAGCACTTTTGCGTACCAACAGCTGGGGCTCATATTATTGGTTGTGGCCAGACCAGAATACTAATATTAAAAAATCTATTGGGAGAGCTTTTCCCCAGAACTGCCACTCAAAGTTGGTACTGGCCAATCACAGCGCGTCCTTACTCCCCCTCCATGATCGTTGCGGCGGTGGGTTGAGCAGGAAGAGAGGTAAAGATCAGCTTTACTGAACAAACCCTGACACGTCTCGTCAAAATGTCCAAGAAGCAAGCGCCATTAAGTAATTATTTTGGCGTTCCACCACCACCAACTACAAAGAGACGCCAAACTGAACCACTACCCGTGGATAGAAACAGAAAACGTGTGTTCGCCGAGAAGTGGCTGCATGATGTTACGCGGCGACGCGTACCGTACGTTCGCGTTCCTGCGTATCCTACCCCGTAAGCCCTGCGTTGGTGCAACGCGGAACCATAAATCAGCCAGTGTCTGTCACTGCGTGCAGCAGTTACCTGCGCCAGCTGCTGCTCTCTAATTATGGCTCACAGTTTATGAAAACCCCAAATAAAAAATAAATTAGAGAATATTTTATGAAATCAATAAACAATTCCATCATCAAAATTGTAACAAATAAAGGTTCAACATATCATGCTTTGCATGTAATAAGACTAGTAGGTAATATATTAGTTTCACCTTTTAAGTTGAATTATTGAAATAAATTCACTTTTACACCATATTCTAGTTGAATTATTGAAATAAATTAACTTTTACACCATATTATAGTTGAATTATTGAAATAAGTTAACTTTGTAAAGGACCATATTGAGCCATTCATCTTTATAAGTGAATAAATATCATTTTGCCTATAACTTATTCCTGCATCCCTCTTTTATCGATCCAGCGAGACGGGTCACCGCGTTTTTGGAGCCCCAAGTCACATATCCAGGGGCTCCTCTGAGCACCAGACCAAAATAATTATGTGCAGCCCTGTTTATAACGCTGTACAGGAAGTGACGACTTTAATTAACGCTGCTAAAGGTGGATTGAGAGGCTGCTGAATCAGGGGGTACTTCGTATTGCTCTCCTCGTTTCCAAAGAGTCATCTGCCTGATGACCTGGGAATAAAAACTTAAAAAAAAAACACATCCTTTGGAAGATGATAGTCACAGTTGTTTTTTTTTCTTGTGGTATCCACGGTAACAAGCAGCTGGGGAGACCCATTATACTCCATGTCACTCTTCAGCGTCACTTTATGAAACCACTAAACGTGCAGCGATGGACCATTGATCTGTTCTCAGATGTGGTTGGGAGTTGTTTAGGTGTTTTTTTTTTTTACAGGTTGGGACCCTACTTGACACGGTGCGGTTCGCTTCCCCTCAGAGTATTACCAGGGACCGGTATGCATCCAGAGCGTAAGTTACCGTAACCATGGTAACGAAGCACTGACAGCTACTGTACTGCTCATCAGCGCTGCCTCAGGTGCTCTAATACTCCTCATTTATTTCTCGCAAAAACATATTCTTGCACGAGATGAGCAGCAGACGGACAGGACGGGAGTGACGGTCCTGCCCTTTTCAGCCGGGGGTTGAGGGAGAGATCGCAGCATTTCCACTACAGATGATTCACAGATATTCTTCCCTCCCACTCACTTTCTCCCTTTTTCCTTCAGATCCCCTGCTTTCTGCCTCTTCGACCTTTCATTTTCCCCCAATGTATTTTTTTTTCTCTCCCGATAGGCTTCTGGTCCCGTTACATCTTTACACGTCCGCATGAATTTTTGTCTTGTGCCATCAGAGGAAGCAGCACATCCTGCAGCTGCAGGTCTCGTAGGTCTGAACGTGGAGACTGGAGAGTAGGAACCTGCTGCTGATCCTCACTGGATCTATTTTTAGGGCCCGAGCACTGACAGTGCGAAGGCCCTATTGTATCTGTAGGAATTTTTCTTTCTTTCTTTCTTTCTTTCTTTCTTTCTTTCTTTCTTTCTTTCTTTCTTTCTTTCTTTCTTTCTTTCTTTCTTTCTTTCTTTCTTTCTTTTTTCTGACGAAATTTGCATTAATGGGCTTGTCAAAATGGCTCAACAGCGCCCCCTAGAAATCTTTGTGCCTCAAGCCCCACAATACGGTTTGACATACATGCACGAAAATCGGTACACACCTGTATCATGTCGCAACTTAAAGGCAGGCAAGGCAAGGCAAGTTTATTTATATAGCACAATTCAACACAAGGTAATTCAAAGTGCTTTACATTGACATTAAAAGCGGAAAGACATAATTAGACAGTAAATAACAAATAAGATTGATAAGATGATAAGAAAAGAAGTAAAATAATAAGAAGCACAAGCTGTTAAAAATAAGGGCAGTAGAGTACAGCAGGTAAGTATTTAATTAAACAGTAATGTTTTTAGTCCTGATTTAAAGGAGCTGACAGTTGGAGCAGACCTCAGGTCTACAGGAAGTTTGTTCCACCGGTGAGGAGCAGAATAACTGAACGCTGCCTCACCTTGCTTGGTTCTTGTTCTTGGGAACCACAACAAACCAGATCCAGATGAACCTCAGGGGTCTGGGAGCTTCATAGGAACTAACAGATCCAGCATGTATTTTGGTCCAAGATCTTTCAGGTCTTTGTAGACCAGCAGTAAGATTTTAAACTCTATCCTTTGACTCACTGGAAGCCAGTGTAGTGATTTCATGACCAGTGTAATGTGGTCCAGTTTCCTGGTGTTTGTAAGGACTCTGGCGGCAGCGTTCTGGATCAGCTGCAGCTGCCTGATTGATTTCTTCTTCAGGCCTGTAAAGATGCCATTGCAATAATCTAACATACTGAAAATGAATGCATGAAAAAGTTTTTCCATGTCTTGTTTAGACAGAATCCCCTTAATTCTAGCAATGTTTTTCAGGTGGTAGACAGATTTAGTGATAAACTTTAGATGGATAGATAAAGAAAAGTCTCTTGGCGCCATGGCCGAAACCAAACAGGAAGTCTGCCATTTTGAATTAATCGTTTACTTTTGGCGCAATTTATGCCATTCCTTCGGCAGTTAATACGTCCCGAACCGTAACGTGCACCCAGGTGTGTTATACATCAAAATGTGCTTCTCCGAGGGGTGGTCACGTGATCCGGATCAAGATGGACGCTTGAGACTTTTCTCCACTCCAGGCTTCAGATAAATCCGTAACTTTCTCCAAGTAAACTCACTGTCATCACCCAAATCATATCTGAGAGATGCCTAGAAAGCAGCGCGGACGAGGAGTATTCTATTTTTTCACCGTCGCCTTCCACAACTAAGATGAAAATCGCCAAACAAGCGGCTGCACGTGTACCGGACGAGGCTAAACTAGCTCATGCTAACTCTTCAGAGCTGGCGCCGACTAACCAAGCAGCTATGGAGCAGATTTTAACTGAAATAAAGTCTGTGGCCTCCCGGGTGAACAACATGGATCAATCAGTCGGCGCTCGCCTGGATACCATTGACGGTGCGCTAAACGAAATAAAAGTATCTGTCACATCGGTGGAGAGCTCGTTGTCGGCTCTTTCTAACCGAGTGATGGACCTGGAACAGCGCATGGAAAAGGCCGAGGAGAGGGTCTCCGCTGCGGAGGACATCCACGGCGCTCACGGCGCCGGCATAGCCGCCTTGGAAAAAACAGTGGAGCAACTGCAACTTAAAATTGATGACCTAGAGAACCGTGGCCGACGTAAAAAAACCTGAAAATTATCAACCTTCTAGAGAAAATGGAAGGCAACATCCCCCTTGCGGACTTCCTCCAGACATCATTACCGACTTTAGTCGGCTTGCCTGCTGACTACCCCCTGCTGGAGATCGAACGCGCCCACCGAGCCCTGGCTCCCGCCCCGGCTCCCGATAAGCCCCCGAAAAGCGTCCTGGTCCGGTTTCTGCGTTACTCCCAAAGAGAAGCGGTGCTCAGAGCAGCGATGAAGAAACGTGACATCCACCATGGTGGCTCCCAGCTACGGTTCTACCCTGATCTGTCTGCGGGGGTCCTGCGAAGGCGGCGAGAGTTTGACACCGTGGGGAAGGCGCTGGCGCGTCATAATAAATACCGTGGTTTTGCTTACCCGGCGCTCCTCCGGTGTCTCCACGAAGGGCAAATTCGCCTTTTTGACACCCCCGAAGCTGTGGCTGCATTCCTGGACACCTTAAAGTGAGGTATTTTTTTCATTTGTAATGCTATCACTTATAATAGAGAAAGACGGACGTTACATGTACACTGAGCCCCCACTGAACATTGTGCCTTTTTTTTTTTTTTTTTTTGTGTGTGTGTGACCACCACATGGACTCTAAGAGAATTATCTACACAACGGTGCTGATTTAATGTGTAATCTGCAGTTCTTCCCCTTGGAAATAAGTGACTTTAATACAAGCAAGTGATATTTTTCTTCTTTTTTTTCTCCCTCACTTTTTCACTCTTTAAAACACAGAATACTTAAAAACTGTTAATTTTGCAAAGTATTCAGTTTGATCCCACATTCTGCAGTGCCTTTTCTTCGACATGATTTTTATTTTTTTTACAAGTACAGCACTTACATTTTGGAGTTAACTTTAATAGCTCATATGTCATTATTTGTGGTCTACGTACACCTTGCACAAATGCTGTGGTCCAAGTAATAATTTGGAAATTCATTGTTCGGGGGTGTTTCTCAGTGGTGTTCATCATTTAGCCTGGAGTATGGACACTGTTTCGGGCGTCTTAGTTGTTACTGTGATCTAACTGTTAAATTAGGATTTGGACTATGCTTAGATTGCCCAGTGACTTCTTTTGGGGTTTTTTTTCCCTGTTGTTTGGGGACAGGATAGGGGAGGGTAAGCGCTGCTGTTTAGATTTTTTGCATTTTATTTTCCTATTGTTAAATGTCTGGAGCCCAGGTTCATTCTTTCATATATTTGTTTGCACTTTGATTAATTCCTCTTCACTCAGTACATGTTACTCAGTTACTTTCGTGTTTTGTGTTGTTCTCATGTCTGGTTCACTTAAACTTACCACTTGGAATGTCCAAGGATTGGGCCATGTAATTAAAAGGAAGAAAATTTTAACATATTTGAAAAAACAAAAATCGGATATAGCATTACTCCAGGAAACAAAGCTATGTGATACAGAACATCTGAAACTTAAGAGGGATTGGGTAGGCCAGGTTTACTTTTCCTCCCATTCACAGAATAAGAAAGGCACAGCTATTCTTATGAATAAGAACCTTCCTTTCATCTTGGAACATGAAGAAAAAGATTCAGAAGGCAGATTTATTTTGATTAGAGGTTCGATTCTTAAATAGCACATAACTATTCTCAATGTTTATGCCCCAAATACTGATTCACCCCAGATTATGTCACAAATGATCTTGATGTTTAATCATCATTGCAATGGCCTGGGCTTCTTAGCCGGTGATTTTAATTGTATAATGAATGCCTCTCTGGATAAATCCTCCTCTGCAAACGTATCTAACCCAAGGTCATCTACCGTCCTTAAAAACGTATGCACCGATACCGGATTGATAGATTTATGGCGACACCTGAATCCTAAAGTGAGGGACTACACGTTTTATTCACATCCCCACAATTCGTATTCTAGACTAGACTATTTTTTTATTCCCAAAAACTTTTTACATTCTGTTCAAACCTGTTGTATAGACTCTATTGTTTTATCAGACCATGCTCCGGTACATCTGCACGTTAACCCGGTATTTAATATTCCTAGAACCCCCACCTGGAGATTCAACACGTCATTTTTGAATAACGACTCTTTCTGCACCTTTGTCCGGAACAACTTATCACAATTTTGGCTCGATAATAAAAGCTCTCCGTGTCCTCTGCTACAATTTGGGATGCAGCCAAAGCCACCTTACGTGGACACCTTATTTCTTATTGCTCTCACCAGAAAAAACCTTAGAGGAAAACAGAAAAAATCTTGAAAGAGAAGTGACTAGATTGGAGCAAATACATAAACAATCACCAACGCCAGCAAACTTAAAGGCACTAGTGGCTGTTAAGACTGAACTTAATATGGATCATACTCGTCATGTCCATAAACTTCTTCTTTACACAAAACAGAAATATTATGAATTTGGTAACAAGTCCAGTCGTCTGCTTGCCCACCCACTAAAAAATCAAAATAACGATTGTTCAATTAACATGATAAGAACACAGAGTGGGGATGTCACATGTGACCCAGTGACTGTCAATAGCACATTTCTGGGAGGGATTTCTATAAATCCTTGTATAGCGCGGAGATACACTTCAGGTGGAGCTTTGTTTGGTTTATAACACACACACACACACACACACACACACACACACACACACACACACACACATACACACATATAGTCATTTAGTCACATGCATACACACACACACACACACACACACACACACACACACACACACACACACACACACACACACACACATGCATGATCATATACATACACACACACACACATAGACATACACACTGGCTTGTTCACCTGCATGCTGGCTCTCTAGTTTTTGGGTTTAGGTAGCGGTAGCGATAGCTTAGCTCAGACTGCGATCAGATCTCAAGATTTAGGTCGATTGCTGTTCGTGTTTTGGATGGCTCCGTGCCGGTTTCGTGCTTTGTTTGTGGTTTTTTGTTGCAGATTTCCAGTGCTTGACGTGTGTCTCCGTGTGTTCCTGCTTCCTGGATTGGCAGTGGATGTCGTCACCCCCCCCCCCCCCCCCCCCCCACCCCCTCCCCCCCCCCCCCCCAAAAAAAAAAAAAAAACACTGGGTTTGTATGTGTATATTTATGTATGTGTACGCATATGTGTGCGTATATATATGTATATATTACATATAGTAATAATGCACATATATACACTTTTGGTTTCTACCGTCATGGTATCAATCAATAATATGTGTGCAGACAAGGTTAAAAAAAAAAAAAAAAAAAAAAAGACATAAGGGCACTTATTCAGAGGAAAAAGTGGCTGATTTTAGCCAAGCTCGTACAAACGCTTTTTTTTTCGAACACCGCGTCATATGACGTCACGCCAGGGAGCAGTCTCCACAACTCTGCCCCATCTGTATGCCCAGAACCCGTACACACGTAGCCGGGTATCTGCTAAACCGAAGATATTTTCCTACGTTTGGACCTGTCATCCACATGAAAACACAAATAAACCAATGTTTAAAAAAACTCCGGTCAAAGGGAAGATTTTTGAAAACTCCGTTTATGTAGATGCGTGTAGACCTGGTGTAAACAGAGACAACCGGAGTTTTGCGTTTTCGAACGTCACATTATGCTCCAAAACAACAAGAATCTGCTCTGAGTCTGACGTCTAACGTGCGACCTTTGTTTACTACAGAACTACACATGATCCACCATCTGTTCTCCAAGCTATTTATTAAATAAATGGTCTCTGCTCTTGACACCGTTACACCGACACGGAGCCTACGCCGTAGGGTACGCGGCGACGCGCAGCAGGGCTGCAGCAGTGCTGCAGCCGGGCTGCGTCAGTTTAACACGGCAGCTCCGCGGTGGGACCATGGATCTGACACGGGGGGAGGCGAGCTCGTTCCTCGAGAATGAGACGCGGGTCCCGGGAAAGCTGCGCAGCAGGGCTGCAGCAGGGCTGCGTGGATTAACGCGGCAGCTCCGCGGCGGACACGGGGAAACTCCAGCTCCTTACCCGAGGAGGAGGCGCTGATCTCGGGGTAACTGCGCCGCGGAGGCGGCCCGGAGTCCGGAAGACCAGATGATCTACAGGTTTGGAATCGAGTCGAGTCTCTGCTGCTGCAGTCACCTGAACTGTCACTTCTCAGCTTCCCCTGCACCTGAGCCCAAACCAAACAAAACTAAATGCAGAAAAGACAGAGGTGATGATTTTTGGCCCTAAAAATGAAAGGGAAAAGATCAGTGTTCACCTTGGTTCCATGTCATTGACAGCTACAAATCAAGCCAGAAATCTTGGTGTAATTATTGACTGAGACCTGAACTTGAGCAGCCATCTAAAGTTTATCATTAAAGCTGCCTATTACCCCCTGAAAAACAATGCTAGAATTAAGGGGTTTCTGTCTAAACAGGACATGGAAAAAAACATATTCATGCGTTCATTTTCAGTATGTTGGATTATTGCAATGGCATCTTTACAGGCCTTAATAAGAAATCTATCAGGCAGCTGCAGCTGATCCAGAACGCTGCCGCCAGAGTCCTTACAAACACCAGGAAACTGGACCATATTACACCGGTCATGAAATCACTACACTGGCTTCCAGTGAGTCAAAGGATAGAGTTTAAAATCTTACTGCTGGTCTACAAAGACCTGAATGGTCTTGGACCAAAATACATGCTGGATCTGTTAGTTCCTATGAAGCTCCCAGACCCCTGAGGTTCATCTGGATCTGGTTTGTTGTGGTTCCCAAGAACCAGAACCAAGCAAGGTGAGGTTCAGTTATTCTGCTCCTCACCGGTGGAACAAACTTCCTGTAGACCTGAGGTCTGCTCCAACTGTCAGCTCCTTTAAATCAGGATAAAAACATTACTGTTTACTCAAGCATACTCTTAAATTAAATACTTACCTGCTGCACTCTACTGCCCTTACTTTGTAAACAACTTGTGCTTTTTATCATTTTACCTCTTTTCTTTTCAGTTTATATCATTTTATTTGTTCTTTACTGTTTAATTATGTCTTGCCGCTTTTAATGTTGATGTAAAACACTTTGAATTACCTTGTGTTGAATTGTGCTATATAAATAAAATTGCCTTGCTTCGCCTCGCCTAAACCCCTACTGCTGGGCCAAACTCCCTCCAGGATCCTAGAGAAGGTTTGGAGCTGGTCCAGTCTTCCATCACCAGAACTGAACCAATATTGTTCTCCCTGGGTCTGAGGTTCGACTAGGTAAGATGGTTAAGGTCAAAAGAATCCAAAATTGTTTTTGCAGAAATACTAAAATTAATATGATTTTCTGAGAAGGCCTCAGCTTGGCCTGAGCAGAAAACAAATCCAGGAACTTTCTCACATCCACACTGGTTTCATTGGAACAGGTGTGAACGTGAGAAAACTTCAGCACCCACGCAAACAAACGGCTTTCACAACAATTCTCAGTAAATGCATGTGCAATGCTTTTTTAACGGCAACAACTGTCACCTTCATAACCTCCAGCAGCTCGCTCTATCAGAGGTGGAGCGTTCGTCATCGACCAGTTGGGATTCTGCGTTCTTGCACATCGACATCTTCAGACAGTAGGAGTTTTGACACTGTAAATCTGCAAGTTGTTGCAGATTTAAAGTGCAAAATGAAGAATTCTTTAAAAAATTGGTTCACTAACGTCATAAGTCTCTCCCCGCTCACATCCGCAACTGCACAGACTTATCCACCTTCAAATCGCATCTCAAAACTCACCTCTTCAGAACAGCTTTTAATGTGTGAATTGTTTCTTATCGTTTATCTTATCTCTTATCTCCCCTATCTTTTTTTTAACCTGTGGTTTTAATTAAAAATTTTCTTGATCTCTATATTTTATCTTTGTGTCTGTGAAGCGTCTTTGAGATCTTTTAAAAGCGCTCTATAAATAAAATTTACTTTTATTACAGTGCGAAGACCCTATTGTATCTGTAAGAATTTTTATTATTCTTTATCCTTCTGACGAAAGGAGGGCCTTTTTGCCCCCTAAACGTGCCCCAAAATTCACAAAATTTTGCACGCAAGCCAGGCCAGGCGAAAATTTCTTATATTTAATGGTTTGCATTAATGGGCGTGGCAAAATGGCTCAACAGCGCCCCCTAGAAAACTTTGTGCCTCAAGCCCCACAATACGGTTTGACGTACATGCACGAAAATCGGTACACACCTGTATCATGTCGCAACTTAAAGAAAAGTCTCTTGGCGCTACGGCTGAAACGAACAGGAAGTCGGCCATTTTGAATTAATCGTGTCATTTTTGCACAATTTATGCCATTCCTTCGGCAGTTAATACGGCCCGAACCGTAACGTGCACCCAGGTGTGTTATACACCAAAATGTGCATCTCGATCCTGTGACAACGCGCATTACTTTTCTCAGTCAAAAACGTTACCGTGGCAACAACAGATGCCAAAAAGCGCGCCCCCGATTAATCTGGTTGGTCCATATTTGATAGTTCCTACTTTCTGCCATAACTTTTGAATAGTTTGATATAAAGAGTCATAGGTGGTGTCATCTGACTCGGTATTGAGTACTTGACCGTTTATTAACATGAATTAGCCCCACCCCTTCTTCTGATTGGTCGATATGTGATAGTTCCTATTCTCTGCCATAACTTTTGAATGGTTTGACATAGAGAGTCGTGGGTGGTGTCATCGGTCTCGATTTTTTAGTACTTGACCTTCATTGGCATGAATTAGCCCTGCCCCCTTTTCTGATTGGTTGATATTTGATAGATCCTACTTTCTGCCATAACTTTTGAATGGTTCAACATAGAGAGTCGTGGCTGGTGTCATCCGCTAAATGTCCAGGCCTGAAGACATTTACATGCAAGTCATACAAGCGTTTCCACTGCAGCACGTCTGGACGTGCACAAGGGTGCGAGGGCCCGTGCATCGCTGCTTGCAGCTTTAATTAGGGCTCGAGCATTTACAGTTCAAAGGCCCTATTGTATCTGTAGGATTTTTTTTTTCCGACGAAATGAGGGCCTTTTTGCCCCCCTAAACGGGCAGACATGGAGAAGCTGCATTCAGCTTCTATGCTCCACATGTCTAGATAAAAACTCCCAGAAGCCTCAGATCAGCTGAAACACCCAGTTTATTTGAGTCCAGATTGAAGACTCACCTATTCTCAGCTGCACCTGAATAAAGATCCAAACCTGCAGTCCCAAAACCTAATCATATTTTAAAAACTGATTTTACATACATTTTTCTTTTTTTGTTTGTTTAAACTTTAAATTGTGCTTTTTATTTGTACTGTGTGATGTTTTAATATCTCTGTAAAACACCTTGTTGTTGATTTGTGATATACGAATAAACTTGCCTTTCTTAATATTAAGCAATAATTGATTATATTTTCAGTGATACCTTAATCTGCGGCGTCCACAGTGGTGTCAATTCAGTCAAAGCTAAGGTATGGAAAGGTTACGAGTCTCAGAACTTAACTACAGTTTCAATCAACATGCCCAGTCATCACAGAAGTCTGCTAGCTTATCTGTGTGGTCAAGAAAATTTGAACTTTTTCAAATGCAGCCTCACTCACATCCTGCTAACTATGAACACTACACTTAAGGCTGATTAATGGTTCTGCGTTACACCAACGCAGAGCCTACGGCGTAGTGTACGCGTCGTCGCGTACCCTACGCCGTCGATTTAACGCAGAACCATAATTCACGCTTTTTGTGCTGACTACGCAATACACATCCGTTTTCTGCACCACCGACAGCAAGCGGCAGAGGTAGAAAGCAGAAAAAGCATATCTGACAAACGCCATTTAACTCATTCTGTTCACTTCATCCACTATGTCAGTGCAACAATATCACGTGGACATCCCAGTTTAACTTGAAACAGTTAAAGTCCAAATGCAAAAAGGAGAGGGAGGGAGCAGAAGAGAGAAAGAGAGTAAAAAAAGTCAAATATTTACCATAAACAGATTTATAAGAGGGTAGGGTGATTTGATATCTTACCTTAAGATGAACTTGCGTAATTAATCCATCAGTGGCTAACAGCCTCGTTAATAGCCTGAGTGGGGCAACATTGGACCCTGTCAGGGTTTTGACACTTCCTCCCAGTTTTAGTTTCAGTTCTGTCTTGCCCCGCCTGTGTCCCATCTGCCCTGATTGTGTCCGCACCTGTGTCTCGTCTTGTCTCGTTAACCCCTCAGTATATCTTGTCTTGTCATTCCTTGGTTCCCGGTCGGTCCGTACTGGTTCTTCCCTCCATGTGCTCCTCGTCGTTTTCCCCTGTTCCTGGTTTTTGTTTATCCTGCTCTGCAGCGCCTTGTGTTTTGCCTTTTTTTGGATTAAACCCTTTTGTTGAGAACTCCTGCCTCCGGCCTCCCTCTCTCCCCTGCACTTGGGTCCTTAAAATACCAAACCACAACAGGACCCATCACTTGCCTTCTTTCTTTGCAAAACAATTGCAGGGTTGCCTGCTTTCTTTTCATTTTTGTAAGTTTGTAAGTTAGTAAAACTGCAGAGCGCGCTAAAAACGAGATTGATAGCGACCACTGTCGTCAGGGACGCTGGGACATCACATTTCAAGATATGAGGGGGGTATAGAAGTGTTGGGAAAGGTAATACTAGTGAAATCGATCATGTTGTTCTGACTTGCATTTGTAGTTATTTTATAGGTATTAAATAATAGAATAATCAATACAAATAGACACAGAGTAATTCCATAAATGTATTTAAAAAACAAACGTTTACATTTTCCCCTGAAGCCAAGGTATGGCGGCTGCTGAACCTTGTCAAACCAATTGACGCCCCTGGGCATCCATCAATCATTACGTAAATTTTGTGTAACACAGCCTGAGGACTGAGAACAGATTGTTTATCCCGTGTTGTTTTTCTTGTTTCAACTGTTTTCCACAGACCCCTTTTCCACGGAAAGCTTCCATAACTGCTACAACCTGTAATTATCAGGTTTCCTGAGAAACAACCACAAGTTCAAGTTGTGAGGGTGTAAAATGTAAAGACAATAAGTTCAGTAATCAGTCCTGATTCATGTCACATGTCACAGCTAATTATCAGGTTTCATGAGAAACAACCACAACCCAACTGTCAGCTCCTTCAAATCAGGACTAAAAACATTACTGTTTATTCAAGCGTACTCTTAAATTAAATACTTACCTGCTGCACTCTACTGCCCTTACTTTGTAAACAACTTGTGCTTTTTATCATTTTACCTCTTTTCTTTTCAGTTTATATCATTTTATTTGTTATTTACTGTTTAATTATGTCTTGCCGCTTTTAATGTTGATGTAAAACACTTTGAATTACCTTGTGTTGAATTGTGCTATACAAATAAAATTGCCTTGCTTCGCCTCGCCTAAACCCCTACTGCTGGGCCAAACTCCCTCCAGGATCCTAGAGAAGGTTTGGAGCTGGTCCAGTCTTCCATCACCAGAACTGAACCAATATTGTTCTCCCTGGGTCTGAGGTTCGACTAGGTAAGATGGTTAAGGTCAAAAGAATCCAAAATTCAGAGGTGGAGCGTTCGTCATCGACCAGTTGGGATTCTGCGTTCTTGCACATCGACATCTTCAGACAGTAGGAGTTTTGACACTGTAAATCTGCAAGTTGTTGCAGATTTAAAGTGTAAAATGAAGAATTCTTTAAAAAATTGGTTCACTAACGTCATAAGTCTCTCCCCGCTCACATCCGCAACTGCACAGACTTACCCACCTTCAAATCGCATCTCAAAACTCACCTCTTCAGAACAGCTTTTAATGTGGGAATTGTTTCTTATCGTTTATCTTATCTCTTATCTCCCCTATGTTTTTCTTAACCTGTGGTTTTAATTTTAAATGTTCTTGATCTCTATGTTTTATCTTTGTGTCTGTGAAGCGTCTTTGAGATCTTTTAAAAGCGCTCTATAAATAAAATGTATTATTATTAGGGCCCGAGCACTTACAGTGCGAAGACCCTATTGTATCTGTAGGAATTTTTATTATTCTTTATCCTTCTGACGAAAGGAGGGCCTTTTTGCCCCCTAAACGTGCCCCAAAAGTCACCAAATTTTGCACGCAAGCCAGGCCTGGCAAAAAATTTGATATTTAATGGTTTGCATTAATGGGCGTGGCAAAATGGCTCAACAGCGCCCCCTAGAAAACCTTGTGCCTCAAGCCCCATAATACGGTTTGACGTACATGCACGAAAATCGGTACACACCTGTATCATGTCGCAACTTAAAGAAAAGTCTCTTGGCGCCATGGCCGAAACCCAACAGGAAGTCGGCCATTTATGCCATTCCTTTGGCAGTTAATACGGCCCGAACCGTAACGTGCACCCAGGTGTGTTATACCTCAAAATACGCGTCTCCATCCTGCGAAGACGCGCATTACTCTTCTCAGTCAAAAGCGTTACCGTGGTGACGATAGATGCCAAAAAGCGTACCCCCCCTCCATCTGATTCGTCCATATTTGATAGTTCCTACTTTCTGCCATAACTTTTGAATGGTTTGACATAAAGACGTGTGGGTGGTGTTACTATATTTAATATATATACATATATATACGCATACATAGCCTACGCATACACATACATATATATACACATACAAACCCAGTGAGTTTTTCTTTTTTTTTGGGGGGGGGGGGGCGTGTGTGTGTGTGTGTGTGTGTGTGTGTGTGTGTGTGTGTGTGTGTGTGTGTGTGTGTGTGTGTGTAATAGTCCTATCAATGCTCCACCTGAAGAGTATCTATAGTGGGGGAGGGGGGGGGGGCAACCCCGTCCCCGCCACCCACGAAATCGTGGGCCGACGAGGAAGAACCCGGAACCCAGGCCACCAGCAACCCCACAGAGGGGAGAAGAGGGCGAGAGGAAACCCACCGCCAGCGAGCCCCCCCCGGCGGTGGCCAAGACCCCCACGCGGGGCCCCCATGACACGGGAAGAGGCGGCCAGGGATCCCGTGGCGGTGGACCGCTACCCAGGCGAACCCCGGCCACCCGGTCCGGGCCGGACATGTGGCCAGGAGGTTCTCACCCTCCAGGCCAACGACCCCCACCCAGCGATGGGCCAGCCTGCCCGGAGAGACAGAGCCGCCCCGGCCGCCGACGCGGGCAGGAGCACCCGCCCCCCACGAAAGTGGCCCTCCAAGACCAGAGGGGCGCCCCGCTGCAGAGGCAGCAGGGGGGACCGGAGACTGGCCCGGAGAGAGGGAACCCCCCAACAGGGCGACACCCACGCGGGCCCGACAACGGAGGCATCCCATTCATCCATCCATTCATCTATCCGGTTCTATAATAATATTATTAATAATAATAATAATAATGATAATAATAATAATAATAATAATAATAATAATAACAATAACAATAATAATAATAATAATAAACACCATCTTTGTATAGTAATAATATCAATAAATTATTAAATTTTGTTGTCCTGCCAATGGAGGCCCAAATCCAAATTATGTAGTGCATCTGAAATATTAACTACATTTTATAGAGATGATGTATGTTAAGGAATTGTAAATATGTTTTTTTATTTAGGATACTTAATTTAACGTCATGTAAATGACATTGATATATTCACAGTGATTCAATATAAGTCCTAAATGTACCTGTGTACGGTTTATTTTAATATTTACCGTTCAAAAGCACAATATATTTAACGGTTTACTCCCACGTAACAGTAATCAATCACCACACATCCACGATCCATAAATTGAAATGTTAGATAAAGTTTATAAATAAAACAAAAACAAAAAAACACGTCCACGTCGGGGCCTCGTCACGTGATCAGGATCTCCGCTCGTCACTCTATGACCTAGAGGGGATTCCCAGGGGATTCCCTGTGTTTGACGGAATGGGAGGTTAAAACAATGAATTTAAATATCGCCTGTCTCCACTTCCTGGTTCAAAAGCAATTAAAAATGATATTTTGTGGCTGGACGACACTCTGGTTAAGGTCTGGTTAGGTTAATGCACCACTTATGATTGGTTAAAAGTAGGAAACGCTTGTGGTTTTTGCTAAAAATAATAATTTCACATCACTTACGCCACCGCCATTGTCATGGCAACAGCAAACAACATGGTTAAATACTCAAATTTACGTTAAATACTAGAAAAACGGTTAAATACTCGCCGTCAAAATACTGTTAAAAATCATCAAAACACCATTAAAACACTGTTAAAACAACGTTAAAAACATGCTTTTACAAACTGACAGTAACAAACAGTAACTTGCGCGTAAAAAACTCATAACTTAGCCACTATAATAAAGAATAATATATACATAATAATAATGTAATAATCTGTGTATATATCACGACAACGGTTCCCATTGACTTCGCATAGTACAATATCCGTGGTGCTCACACGGAATTATACCATTTCCGTGTTCCGTGTTGGTGCCACCCGGAAAATAGTGGTGAGAGGTCATGGGCATTTCACGGATTTTTGTGAGATCAGGTTGCATACTGCATCCTTGTGAGCTTAATGGCTAAGTAATGGGTGATTAAAAATATAACTACCATCCATTACTGAATCTAACACTGTAAAAACAGATGTTGTGGTTTTATATCACTTGAGTAGACTTATACTGGTCAGCAGTGACAGCAGATACCTCTTTGGACAGATGCTGCTTCCCTGGTTCTCCTGAGGCTCTCCTAGATCTTGTGGCAGCTGGTGCTTCTTGCTGCTGCTGTTGAAGAGAGCTCTCGTCCCCAAACGAAGACAGGTCAAAAGTGTTATAATATAAGTGAGGCAGTTTGTCATTTTCAAAAATCCACAATACAGTAATACTGGTATGTATGGACTCTATGCACAGGAAACCTAGGAGCAGCAATAAGTTCAGGAAGTAGTGGAGCTGTACACATTTCCCAACCCTGCCCCACTGGTAATTCCCCGTTCATACCTGTCTAACGGGAAGTTATCAGGGCTGACTACAGACCACAAATATGTTAAAAAAAAAAAAAAAAAAAAGTTTAAAGACTGAACTGCTACCTCCATGTTTAAGCAATAAAACACCAACTAATGTCAGGAATAGGGTGATGTAAGTAATAGCCTTGGCTCTGAGTTTTAATTGCATGAAAAAGCCACATTTAAGTCTTTTTTTTACTTGAGGTGCCTGTACTGTTTTATAACTTACAGTTATTTAAGTCATATTCTACATCAAAACATTGGTGGCAGTGTTATCTCTGTGTACAAGCTATATTTCTAGTTTAGTAGTGAATAATGTTGATTTTATACACAGATTTAAATGTCTACACAGAGTTGCATTTTAACTTTGAAATGTTTGAATAGTACTGAGTCTGTCGACCAAACTTGAAGTCCAAATAAAAAGACAGCAGTGCAGCTGCTCCATAACTGAATTGTTGTGGGCTAATGTATTTAATCTGGGAAACATAATTTTTGTTCGGAAGTTTAAGCATTATGATGTTTACGTGACTGTCATTGCATTTATACAAATTTAAATATCATCTGCAATGTTGTTCAAGCAAAACCCCCCACTGGTAATGCCCCGTTCATACCTGTCTAACAGGAAGTTATCAGGTCTGACTAGAGACAACTCCCAAAAATATGTAAGTATAAAAGGGAACTCGGCTGTAGAGTTTTACTTGCAGAGAAGTTCCTCAAAGAACTTCTTGGTCTGATTAAAACAGGTAAGAACTTATTCTAACATGTCACTTACTAATTGGTGACTCAAAACAGATAAATCAGAGAACTTGGGAGTGATACACTTGAGTTGAATTGTCTTCACTGGGATATAACATACAGTGCTCAGTGATCTCAGTCTGATGAGTTGATAATATGCAGTGTCTAATCAGTAACTGATATCCTACAGGGATATCATTTAAAATTTTATGTGGTTTGACTGCTGTATTTTGAAACCTCCTTAACACAAAATTCATGTCATTCAGGTGTGAGGATGGAAGAAAGAAGAGAGGAAGAGAGAGAAAGAAGATGGACAGACCGGGGAAGCCAACAGGTTGGTCTAATATTAGGTGGAAGTGTGGGGACAGCCACTTGATACTAAGTGATTAATATCTAAATATGATTTATATTGAAAAATTGCATAAGCAAGATGTGCAATTTATTCAAAGCTATTAAAAATGCTTGTTGCACAAAAACCTAGATGGCTAGTATGGTTTGAATGTCTGCTGACCAACCTGTGTCCTTTATCATGAAATAGAACCCGAGAGGCACTTTAGGTGCGTGGTTTTTAATATCATTGTCGACCCAGTTCTGCTAGCAAACTGATCTCACAAAAATCCGTGAAATGCCCACGACCTCTCACCACTATTTTCCGTGGCACCAACACGGAAATGGTATAATTCCGTGTGAGCACCACCGATATTGTACCTCTGCGAAGTCAATGGGATCCGTTGTCGTGATATATACACGGATTATTACATTATTATTATGTATATATTATTCTTTATTATGGTGGTAAATCACTTCAAATACAGCATTGTTACTGTATATCATTCTGACACAGGATGTATTTGTTAGGTAAAATAAGGTATATTCTAGCCCAAAACACAATGTATGACTGTAATTTGGAAATACATCAATACATTGAAAGATTAGTCCCACCAAAGAATAAAAAAAAACGTTTATTTTTATTTTTATCCAGGCTCGAGCTATGAGGGTCAGAATCTATACCTGACAGATCATGCGATCCAACAAGGGTAAAAATGAAACTAATCCTATGACAAAACCAAATACATTTTTGGAAAGGCCTTGACCTGTAGATTAACATAAGTCAGAATGAAGCTCATACATGCCTCTTACTTTGAAATAATGACCATTGAACCTTGACCTTGATGCATTTTTAATTCAATTTTTTCAATTTTATTTATATAGCGTCTAATACAACAGAGTTGTCTCTAGACGCTTTACAGAGACCCATACCCAGAACATGACCCCCGAGCAGTTATTACATAAACAATGGCAGGTAAAAACTCCCCTAGTGGGAGAAAAACCTTAAGCCAAACAGTGGCAAGGAAAAACTCCCCTTTAGGAGGGAAGAAACCTTGAGCAGGACCAGGCTCATCAGGGGGGACCCTCCTGCCGAGGGCCAGACTGGTGGGTCAGGGACGGCAACAGCACAGCAGGCAGGTGGAAGCAGCAACGGGATGACCGGGGGTGGGGACCGCAGGCCAGCACACAGCTCCCGAAGCTCCGGCCCAATCAGCAAGTCCCAGGTTGGGGTGCAGGGTCAGGAAAAGACTTGTGCTCCGTAATGCAAGCTACAAGCCACCCACGGCCACCTGCAGGACAAAAGAGAGAAAAGGGAGGAGAAGGGGGGGCCAGCAACGGGATGACCAGGGGTGGGGACCGCAGGCCAGCACGCAGCTCCCGAAGCTCCGGCCCAATCATCAAGTCCCAGGTTGGGGTGCAGGGTCGGGGAAAGGTTGAGAAGGGGCAGGGCCAGGGAGAGGAGTCTTGAGGGACGAACATTCTCCCCCGCCCAAAAGGGGCCGTTACCCTGCCCCCCTCACTCCCACACTGCAGGTTCCGGTGTCCGGCAAAGGATGCTGCAACATGGACAAAAGAGAGAAAAGGGAGGGGAAGGGGGGGCCAGCACAAGAAACCACAGGAGCGACTCTGACACACTAAAGTTTACACTACCTAGAGATTTACCAACACCAGCTAGAGGTTTACTAAACACTAACTATAGGCTTTACTAAACAGAAATGTTTTAAGTTTAGTTTTAAAAGGTGGAGGTGGTGTCAGCCCCCTTAACCCAGATTGGAAGTTGGTTCCATAGTAGTGGCGCCTGATAGCAGAACGCCCGCCCTCCAAATCTACATTTAGATACTCTAGGAACTACGAGTAAACCTGCACTCTGAGAACGGAGAGCTCTGACAGGAACATAAGGCACTATCAGGTCTTGCAAATAATGCGGAGCTAAGCCGTTTTGGGCTTTATACGCAAGTAATAAAATTTTAAATTGGATTCTGAATTTTACGGGTAACCAATGGAGCGACGCTAACACTGGAGAGACGTGGTCTCTCCTGCTAATTCCTGTCAGTACTCGTGCTGCTGCATTTTGGATCAGCTGGAGCCTATTCAGCAAATTACTTGGACATCCTGCTAACAACACATTACAGTAATCTAGTCTAGAAGATACAAACGCATGAACTAGTTTTTCTGCATCACTCTGTGAGAGGATTTTCCTAATCTTTGCAATATTACGGAGATGGAAAAAGGCTATTTTACAAACCTGATTGACATATGGTTTAAACGACAAATCCTGATCGAAAATAACACCAAGATTTCTCACAGTTGCACTGGAAGCCATCGCAACACCATCTAATCCCTTCCTAAGATGCTCTGGACCAAGAATGATAACCTCTGTTTTATCTGAATTTAGAAGCAGGAAATTTCTGGACATCCAGTCCTTGATGTCCCTAAGACATGCCTGAAGTTTAACTAACGGTTCTGTTTCATCCGGCTTCATAGACAAATAGAGCTGCGTATCATCAGCATAACAATGAAATTGTATGCCGTGATTCTGGATTATACTTCCCAACGGCTGCATGTATAAACTGAACAAGATTGGCCCTAGCACTGAACCCTGCGGAACACCATAACAGACCCTTGACTGTTCTGAAGAAACCTCATGTACATGAACAAACTGGAACCTGTCAGATAGGTATGATTTAAACCAACATAGAGCTGTCCCTTTAATCCCAACAACATGCTCTAACCTGTGCAGTAAAATGCCATGATCTATAGTGTCAAAAGCAGCACTGAGGTCCAGTAGAACCAGTATGGACACTAATCCCTTATCTGAGGCCATAAGGAGGTCATTCGTGACTCGAACAAGTGCTGTCTCTGTGCTATGATGCATTCTGAACCCTGACTGAAAGACTTCAAACAGATCATTTCTATACAAATAGTCACATAACTGGCTTGAAACTGCCTTTTCCAGAATTTTAGACACAAATGGAAGGTTGGAAATTGGTCTATAATTAGCTAAGGTGTCTGGGTCAAGAGAAGGTTTTTTAAGTAAAGGTTTAATTACTGCGACTTTGAAAACCTGTGGTACATATCCTAAACTTAGGGATAAGTTAATTTGGTCCAGTATTGTCGTACCAATAAGAGAAAAAATATGTTTGAATAGTCGAGTCGGGATGGGGTCTAACATACATGTGGTTGACTTAGCTCTATTAACGAGTGAAGTCAGCTCAGGGAGGTCTATAGGATCAAAACAGTCTAGAGACAAGTCAGAGCCTAGGGAAGTCGCTAAAGCTGAAGAAACACCTACAACCGGCTGGTTGATTTCTTCTCTAATTCTCGCGATTTTACTGTTGAAGAAGCCCATAAAGTCCTCACTACTGAGAGCTGCAGGAATGCACGGCTCAACAGAGTTGTGACTCTTTGTCAGCCTGGCTACAGTGCTGAACAGAAAACGTGGGTTACTTTTGTTATCCTCTATCAACGTTGAATAATAAGCTGTTCTGGCTTTGCGAATGGCTTTTTTATATACTATTAGAATATCTTTCCATTCACGATGAGAGTCTACAGACCTACAAGAGTACCACTTCCTTTCCATTTTACGCACGTTTTGTTTCAACATGCGGATATCTGAATTATACCAGGGAGTTAAGCTCCTGTGGCTAGAAACCCTCCTTTTCAAAGGAGCAACTTCATCTAAAGCTGAATGCAACAAATCAAACAAACAAATTACTAGCAAGGAAATCAACATCTGCAGAGGTAGAACCCAGGTCACTGGCCTCGACTACATCACTATTTCGCACTGTCGTAAGATAAGCAATGGCCTCCCTAAATTTAACAATAACTTCATCAGACAAACATCTGCTAAAATAATACCTCCTATTTTGCACTTCAACATCAACAAAATTAAATTCAAACGTTATTAAGTAATGGTCGGATAAAAGGGAGTTTACAGGTGACACCAACAGACCATCAGTTTCAACACCGTAGGTGAGAACGAGATCGAGAGTATGATTAAAACAGTGCGTCGGTTTATCCACTTTTTGTGAGATACCCATTGATTCTAGAAGAGAATCGAAGGCTAATTTAAGATTATCGCTTTCAACATCCATATGAATGTTAAAATCACCCACTATGATGAATTTATCTGTGCTGATCAATAATCCAGAAAGGAAATCTGAAAATTCAGACAAAAACTCCAGATACGCACCAGCAGGGGGCCGGTACACTACCACTAACACAACTGGCTTCTCTGATTTCCGGCTCGGAAATTTCAGACCAAGCATGAGGCTTTCAAATGTATTATAGTTGCACTTAGGTTCAATTTTTGTTTCGAGACCGGAGTTATAAATTGCTGCGACTCCTCCGCCTCGGCCCGTGCTTCTAGGAATGTGATGATTAAAGTAGCCGGGCGGAGTTGATTCATTCAAACTAACATACTCTTCCTCCTGTAACCATGTTTCTGTTAAGCAGAAAATATCACTCCTGCTCTCTGTAATTATATCATTTACTAACAGAGACTTAGAGCTTAATGATCGTATATTTAGTAGTCCGCATCTAATTTTTAGGTCTGTAATTGGTACCAAATGTACATTGGTTTTAATTTTTACAAGGTTATCTTGGTTAACGCCTCTATAACGCTGCACCTGGTGAACTTTTGGAGGGCGGGGAACTGCAACCACTTCTATTTTGCTAGGCACCTCTAACTGACTAAGCCTCGCCTCCAGCCCTGTTAAACTACAGCTCTGCATCCTGGCCTGGACCCTGCATTGTCAGGGGGAGTGTCTAATAACATTGGCCAGATTTCTAGACATAAGAGCTGCACCATCCCGGGTGGGATGAATGCCGTCCCTTCTAATCAGACCGGGCTTTCCCCAGAATGTCTCCCAGTTGTCAATAAAGTCCACGTCGTTTTCTGAACACCACTGAGACAACCAGCGGCGGAGCGAGAGCATGCGACTAAACATGTCATCGCTGGTCAGATTGGGGAGGGGGCCAGAAAAACCTACAGAGTCCGACATGGTCTTGGCGAAGTTACACACCGAGACAATATTCATTCTGGTTACTTCCGACTGGCGAAGACGGGAGTCATTAGCTCCGACATTGATGATAACTTTACCATATTTACGATTACCCTTTGCCAGTAGCTTCAAATTTGCTTCTATGTCGCCCGCTCTGGCCCCCGGGATACACCTAACTAAGGTCTCTGGAGTCGGCTTCACATGTCTCACAATAGAGTCTCCAATCACCAGGGTCTGTTTCTCAACAGATGTGTCGCTGAGTGGGGAAAAACGGTTAGACACATGAAGCGGGTGGTGTTCCGTGAGCCCTTTAAGACTACCCTTCCTCCGAACCGTCACCCAGCTGCCCTGCCTGGCCGGCTGCTCGGGAGCTGCAGGGGAGCGGTTACGCTCAGCTGCTACGGGCCGGTCCGCCGCTAGCTTAGCCTGGTTAGCTGAGGAGGCTCTCGGACTATGGTTTAGTTGGCCAAACCGGACCTCTAACTGACTGAGCCTCGCCTCCAGCCCTGCAAATAAGCTACACTTTAAGCACTTACCGTCTTCACTAAAGGAGGCAGAGGAATAACTAAACATTTCACACACTGAGCAGGAAAGAGGTGAAGCGGTGGGAGCCGGAGCGGCCATGCTAAGATGCTAACGGAGGCTAACGGACAGAAAATGTATCGGTGATTGGTGACAGTGAAAGTTACGGAAGAGAAAATGAGCGAGTGTTGAAATAAAGACAGTAATGTACCAGATATAGTGCTATTTTACCAGAAAACAGTCTAAGTTTTAGATAAAAAGTCGGGAGAGATCTGAGCCTGCAAACGCCGTGAGACGGCAGCAGCACAGACCGCAACACCAGGAAGTGACGCGAT
This sequence comes from Cololabis saira, assembly GCF_033807715.1. Classification (NCBI taxonomy): domain Eukaryota; kingdom Metazoa; phylum Chordata; class Actinopteri; order Beloniformes; family Belonidae; genus Cololabis; species Cololabis saira. Next base: position 8,850,881 of record NC_084587.1, on the reverse strand, counting down.
GCGTGACGCAATACGTTACCCAATCAGCAAGCCCAATAGAGGACAACCCTTTTTAAAGGGTTATATCCATCCATCCATCCATCGTCCGCCGCTTATCCGTTCCCGGGTCGCGGGGGCAGCAGCCTCAGCAGAGATGCCCAGACTTCCTTCACCCCAGACACTTCCTCCAGCTCCTCCGAGGGGAGTCCGAGGCGTTCTCAGGCCAGCCGAGAGACATAGTCTCTCCAGCGTGTCCTGGGTCTTCCCCGGGGTCTCCTCCCGGTGGGACATGCCTGGAACACCTCCCTAGGGGGGCGTCCAGGAGGCATCCGGTACAGATGCCCAAGCCACCTCAGCTGACTCTTCTCAATGTGAAGGAGCAGCGGCTCGACTCCGAGCTCCTCCCGGGTGACCGAACTCTTCACCCTATCTCTAAGGGAGCGTCCAGCCACCCTGCGGAGGAAACTCATCTCGGCCGCTTGTATCCGCGATCTTGTCCTTTCGGTCAATACCGAAAGCTCATGACCATAGGTGAGGGTAGGTGCGTAGATTGACCGGTAAATCGAGAGCTTCGCCTTTCGACTCAGCTCCCTCTTCACCACGACGGTCCAGTACATCGACCGCATAACTGCGGACGCTGCACCGATCCGTCAATCTCCCGCTCCATCGTTCCCTCACTCGTGAACAAGATCCCGGGATACTTGAACTCCTCCACCTGAGGCAGGACTTCTCCACCTACCCGGAGAAGGCACGCCACCCTTTCCCGGTGGAGAACCATGGCCTCGGTCTTGGAGGTGCTGATTCTCATCCCTGCCGCGTCACACTTGGCCGCAAACCGCCCCAGCACATGCTGAAGGTCCCGGTCCGATGAAGCCAACAGGACAACATCATCTGCAAAAAGCAGAGACGAAATCCTGTGGTTCCCAAACCGGATCCCCTCCGGTCCCTGGCTGCGCCTAGAAATCCTGTCCATAAAAATTATGAACAGGACCGGTGACAAAGGGCAGCCCTGCCGGAGTCCAACATGCACTGGGAACAAGTCTGACTTACTGCCGGCAATGCGAACCAGGCTCCTGCTCCGATCATCCAGAGACCGGACAGCCCGGACAATCCCATACTCACTGAGCACCCCCCACAGAATGGCACGAGGGACACGGTCAAATGCCTTCTCCAGATCCACAAAACACATGTAGACTAGTGACTGCTAACCCATGAACCCTCGAGCACCCTGCGGAGGGTGTAGAGCTGGTCCAGTGTTCCGTGACCGGGACGAAAACCACATTGTTCCTCCTGAATCCGAGGTTCAACAATCTGCAGTATTCTCCTCTCCAGTACCCTGGCGTAGACTTTCCCGGGGAGACTGAGAAGTGTGATCCCCCTATAGTTGGAACACACTCTCCGGTCCCCCTTTTTAAAAAGAGGGACTACCACCCCGGTTTGCCACTCCAGCAGTACTGTCCCCTTCCTCCATGCAATGTTGCAGAGGCGTGTCAACCAAGACTGCCCTACAGCATCCAGAGACTTGAGGTACTCAGGGCGGATATCATCCACCCCCGGTGCCCCCCCACTGAGGAGCTTACGAGCTACCTCAGTGACCTCAGTGATGGATGAGCACGCCCCAGAGTCCCCACTCTCTGCTTCCTCAATGGAAGGCATGTCAGTCGGGTTGAGGAGATCCTCGAAGTATTCCTTCCACCGTCCGACGATGTCCTCAGTTGAGGTCAACAGCTCCCCACCCACACCATAAACGGTGCCGGCAGAGTACTGCTTCCCCCTTCTGAGGCGCCGAACGGTCCTCCAGAATTTCCTCAAGGCCGTCCTAAAGTCTTCCTCCATGGCCTCCCCGAACTCCTCCCAGCCCCGAGTTTTTGCCTCCAGGACCGCCCAAGCTGCGGCTTGCTTGGCCTGCCGGTACCTATCTACTGCGTCAGGAGTCCCACAGGCTAACATATCCCGGTAGGACTCCTTCTTCAGTCTGACGGCATCCTGTACTTCCGGTGTCCACCACCGGGTTCTAGGATTGCCGCCACGACAGGCACCGGAGACCTTGCGTCCACAACTTCGAGCCGCCACGTTGACAATGGAGGCAGAGAACATGGTCCACTCGGACTCAATGTCCCCCGCCTCCCCCGGGATCTGAGAGAAGTTCTCTTGGAGATGTGAGTTGAAGATGTCCCTGACAGAGGGCTCGGCCAGACGTTCCCAACAGACCCTCACAATCCGTTTGGGTCTGCCCGGTCTGTCCAACATCCTCCTCCGCCAGTGCATCCAACTCACCACCAGGTGGTGATCAGTTGACAGATCTGCCCCTCTCTTCACCCGAGTGTCCAAGACATGCGGCCGAAGGTCAGATGAGACGACAACAAAGTCGATCATTGACCTCCGGCCTAGGGTGTCCTGGTGCCACGTGCACTGATGGACACCCTTATGTTTGAACATGGTGTTCGTTATGGACAAACTGTGACTAGCACAGAAGTCCAACAACAAAACACAGTTCAGGTTCAGATCGGGGAGGCCGTTCCTCCCAATCACACCTCTCCAGGTATCACTGTCATTGCCCACGCGAGTGTGGAAGTCCCCCAGTAGAACAATGGAGTCCCCAGTTGGAGCACTATCAAGTACCCCTACCAGGGACCCCAAGAAGGCCGGGTACTCCGCACTGCTGTTCGGCCCGGCACAAACAACAGTGAGACCTTTTCCCGACCCGAAGGCGCAGGAAAGCGACCCTCTCGTTCACCGGGGTGAACTCCAACACATGGCGACTGAGCTGAGGGGCTATTAACAAGCCCACACCAGCCCGCCACCTCTCACCCTGGGCAACTCCAGAGTAGTGGAGGGTCCAGCCCTTTTCAAGGAGTCCAGGGATTGGGTCGTTGAGGCACCCCACCACGACTGCTACCCAGTCCCCCATTGCACCGGCCTCTCACGTGGTGGGCCTACAGGAAGATTTACTACTAGGATTTACAAAGTCCTAGTCCTTTAAATTGTGCTACATACAAAAATTATAGGAATAAATACAACCACCTTATTAGAAATAAATAAATGATCTATGGAAAATATTGAAAGAATTACTCAACAAGAAAAAAAATAATCTATTCCAGCCCAGTCTACATTTCAGGATGGCACATAAGATAACAGAGCATACACAAATTGCTAATAAATTCAATGATTTCTTTATAAATGTGGGTCCACGTCTTGCAAAACATATTGAAAATGTTCATGGTTCTCCTTCTAACTATAAATGAAGGTTATCCCTCTTTAAAGGGGACCTATTATGAAAAAACATAGGAACATACAATGACCTAGTCATGCTGATTCTTGAATAAAATTTCTTTAAATTTGTCTCAAATCTTAACTGTCTACTGTTTCTCATCATTTGGGGCGACCACCTGTCATATGGGGTAACGAATGGCAATTTTTTACCAAATTCAAAATTTAATGTCTATCAGTTTTGGTTCAAATATAAATCATTGGTATAGTATGCATAAGTAGATACTACTTGTACACACTTTAAATTAGTTTTATGAATTTTAGAGTAAAAAAAATATATGTAATGGCTTTATGAGGGTCACACTTCCATTATAGATAAAATGTATTTAAAAATGATTTCAAAAAATGAAAGGGCACGAGTCTTTCTTTCTTGAACAGTTAATTTCATTACTAATGCTTTAAAAACACTAAAATACCTTTGTTTTCACATAGTTTTCACATACTGTACATGTATGTGCACACTACATTCCAAATGTTCGGAAAATGGCCAAATATATCTTTATTTTAAGTATTTTAAAAATAGGCCACTCAAAGGCCTTATACGTCATTGACCCAGAACCGTAATTCAGGCTTATAAGTTTTGAATTGATTGACATAGAGAGTCGTGGGTGGTGTCATCGGACTCGGTATTGAGTCCTTGACCGGCATTGGCCTGAATAAGCCCCGCCCCTTCTTCTGATTGGTTGTCCCTATTTTCTGTTATAACTTTTGAATGGTTTGACATAGAGAGTCGTGGGTGGTGTCATCTGACTCGGTTTTGAGTACTTGACCTTCATTGGCATGAATTAGCTCCGTCCCTTCTTCTGATTGGTTAATAAGTGATACTTCTGATTTTCTGCAATAACTTTTGAATGGTTTGGCATAGAGAGTTGTGGGTGGTGCCATCGGACATGGTTTTGAGTCCTTGACCATAATTGGTGCAAATTGGCCCCCCCCTTCTTCTGATTGGTCGATATTTCATAGTTCCTATTTCCTGCCATAACTTTTGAATGGTTTTACATAGAAAGTCGTGGGTGGTGTCATTTCTGATATGCTTATGGGGGACGTGGCCATGAGTGCGAGGGCTCGCTGCCCGTTCATCGCTGCGTGCAGCTTTAATTATGACTTTCTATCTCATAATTTCAAAACAGGCTCTGGCCCCGCCCCCTGGCTCTGGCCCCGCCCCCTGGCCCCGGGCCAGCAACCCGACAGCGCGTCACCGGTCTACAGTGATGAAAGAATCGATCACACACTCTAGAAGTAAGTCCTACTTTGGAAGTCAGGACCAGGATGAGAACCAGGATCAGATCCAGGACTAGGATCAGATCCAGGACCAGGATGAGAACCAGGACTCGGAGATGGACGGGGATCAGAACCAGGACTCGGAGTCCAGCAGCAGGACCAAAGCAGGATCTTCCTCCGCTGGTCTGCAGGTCAGTGTTCAGGTCCACCGGTGCGTCCGAAATGCCATACTAAACAGTACTGTATATACTCAAAAAGTATACTTAAGTTCTGCACACTTTGGAATAAATATCGGTAGTATGCATTAATTGGGAAATACTACTCAGAGCCACACAGCACTTCCTGCCGTTGGGAGGGAGGGTTGTTACCATGGTAACAGCAGCAGTAGCAGCACCGCTCCACTCTTTCCCATTTATCCTGGCCCAAACAGGATGACATCATATAATATTATTATATACACATTTTATAATTTTATAATATTAATATTATATAATAATATTGTTATGCTTAATATTATACTTATGACAAATAAGTATCTGCGCAGCACTTAGAAACCAAACACCGCTGCATTGCATTGTGGGAAGTTTCTGCTTAGCTAGTGTCCATCAATCCATACTAATAAATGAGTATGGATAGCGCATACTATTGTGTACGTACTAATGTTCATATTATGCTCATTAGGGTGGAAGTATGGAATTTCGGACGCAGCCCACGTTCCCGCTCCTCCTCGGTCTTTCTGTCTGCTGCTGATGATCCAAACGCTTTATTTTATTGTCAGCAGCAGAAAACACAAACACGTGACCTTCCCAAGAGACTTTTATTAGGGCCCGAGCACTTACAGTGCGAAGGCCCTATTGTATCTGTAGGAATTATTCTTCTTCGTATCATTATTTTTCTGACGAAAGGTGGCCTTTTTGCCCCCCTAAACGTGCCCAAAAAGTCACCAAATTTTGCACGCAAGCCAGGCCTGGCGAAAAATGTTATATTTAATGGTTTGCATTAATGGGCGTGGCAAAATGACTCAACAGCGCCCCCTAGAAAACTTTGTGCCTCAATCCCTACAATACGGTTTGACGTACATGCACGAAAATCGCTACACACCTGTATCATGTCGCAACTTAAAGAAAAGTCTCTTGGCACCATGGCCGAAACCGAACAGGAAGTCGGCCATTTTGAACAATTTGAATTAATCGCATAATTTTGGTGCAATTTATGCCATTCTTTCGGCAGTTTATACGGCCCGAACCGTAATGTGCACCCAGGTGTGTTATACATCAAAATATGCGTCTCCATCCTGTGACCACGCGCATTACTTTTCTCTTTCAAAAGTGTTACCGTGGTGACGCTAGACACCAAGAAGCGCGCCCCCCCTTCATCTGATTGGTCCATATTTGATAGTTCCCCAAAAGTCACCTAGAATACTTTTCTCTGCCATAACTTTTGAATGGTTTGACATAAAGAGTCGTGGGTGGTGTCATCGGACTCGGTATTGAGTCCTTGACCTTCATTTGCCTGAATTAGTCCCGCCCCTTCTTCTGATTGGTTGTCCCTATTTTCTGACTATAACTTTTGAATGGTTTGACATAGAGAGTCGTGGGTGGTGTCATTTCTGATATGCTTATGGGGGACGGTGGCCATGAGTGCGAGGGCCCGTTCATCGCTGCTTGCAGCTTTAATTATAATTATTATTTACTGATTTTGAAATGATTTATTTGTGCAACAAATGGGATAGCCTATAATCATTCCATTATTATATATATATGAATACAAGGCCAAATCAAGTGAGACATAGGCTACACTATCTTCCTGTATGAACTATAGTGTATGAAAAAAAACTGTAAGCATATGTTTGCTATTCAAAGGTGGTGACGGTGATGACAGCAGTCCTGCTGCTGCTTCGGGAGAAGGTGGTGATGGTGATGACAGCAGTCCTGTTGCTGCTTCAGGAGAATTGGCATAAGGTACAGAAGCATTTCGACAGTAGAGCAACAACATGCAAAAGTTGCAGACATGTGAACACCAGCAGACAGGCCTTTTGACATAAATGGCTCTCATTTGTAATAGTAGCTTTCTAAGCATTACAACATTATTCTATTAAGTGATTGTGTTGTTGAATTGTTCTGTCTGTTGCTGACTTGCTGTTATGTATCCCAGCACCAACATGAAACCTTGGATTTACTCTAGGTTGGGGTTCATTAGTATGATGATGTGCCACTGAGGCAGTTGATATTCTACATGTCATGGCTATTTATGTATAGCTCCAACCTTGACACTACTTATTATATAAAACCTATATTCTCTTCTATTAAAGTAGTACCACCACAAATACAGCAGTAAAGTTACTGTATATTCCAACCTTAGACATCACAGTAGGTCCCATATGTGGACTTCTTTGGTGGGTCAACACCTCCACAGTTGAGTCCTGGCCTGAAAATGTCCATGTGACATTAGGGTAATGGTTTTAGTGGCTATTATTCTTATATTGGAGTGCATTTTGTCTTAAATCAGCCAAAAACATAGTATTGTGTCGCCCAGTCCGGCCCTGGTCAGTGCTATTATTTGTAATATATTATATTATTTGTAATCAGCACAAATTATCTGTCCCCTTATGATAAAATCCACCATCCCCCCCCGATTTTTTTTTTTTTTTTACAACTCGAGTACTGGCTGCAGTTCTGTTTAAAGCCGGGCAGACACTGTGCGATTGTCGGCTCGTTTTGAACCGATTTTCCTCTCATGCGACTATTTTTTGGATCGGGCCAGATTTCGACCCAATCGTTGGTCGTGCCTCGTGCAGTATACGTGGGGTAACGACGAGAGCGTAACACCTCACGACGAGCTCCCGATCACAAATCGTGTGCTCGCTAGAAAATCCTTCGAAATCCTGGCCCCTCCTCGTGAAGGAATCGCACAGTTGAAGCAACTACAACCCGATTGGACTCATCCTTTCGCAGAGAGCATGCGCAATCTCTGATGTCACTTCAAAAACTATTATTTGTAGTTTAAAGCAGAGGTTTTCAACTGGTTTTGTCCCAGGGACCACCATTATAACCAAGAAGCAACTTGTTTTATTGTGCACCTTGATTTTAAATAAAAGTATGGGCTTATATAGGCTATTTATTAGCATAAGTGTATATTTTTATTTGCACCCTTTGCTATAAAAAAAAAACAAAAAACAGTCAATGAAAAATGAACAATAGGAAGCCAAGAGGGCTTATAATATAACAGTTCACTCTCACTCATTTTACATCATTTGGATGGGTAAATTATTCACAAAAATGAATGAATAAATTGAGTTTAAATAAATATATATTTTTTAGATTATTGTTTTCCATTTACAATTTCACGGACCACCTGCAATACCTCCACGGACCACCAGAGGGCCGCGGACCACCGGTTGACAAACCCTGGTACAAATCATGTTTTAATAGCAGAGAAAAAGACGTCTGCCCAGCCAATTCCTTGTCCAATCACGACGTTGTCTAATCTTTTTTCATTTATCGCCATACAGAATGGCACAAATTGCTAAAGGCTGATTTATGGTTCCGCATTACACCAACGCAGAGCCTATGGCGTAGGGTACGCGTCCATTTAACGCGGAACCGTAATTCAGGCAGCGCGTTTGCTTTTGCGGGTCGCATCAGAGCATCGTGTCGTACAGTGAGACTCAGCCGGTGTTCTGCCAATTTCTGCTATCTGCCGAGAAATGCTACTTTTTGGTTCTGTGCATGCGCACAGTCGATTTTCAAAGTTTGCATCATTTCTTGCACGATGTAAAATGGATAATATGGGATGTTGAGTATTTGATCCTTCAAAATACACTACCCATGACATGAATGCATTACACTTTGTGAACATTATACGATACAGAGAAAAAAAACAACAGTTCTATGGCTTTATTTGATATTCATTCAGTCATTAGCCTTTATTTAACCAGGCAGGTCATTAAGAACACATTCTTATTTACAATGACGGCCTGGCAAGCGACAAGGACCACTTGGGGGTGAAAGGAAGTGGTTTAGGGAGTAAAACACAGTAAAATTGTAGCTCTACAAAGGTAGAAAACCGTTAGGTAGCATTTTTTGGCGAAGCAGCAGAAATTGGCAGAACACCGGCTCTCGGTGCTTCGCGTGGCCGCGCGCTCCCGATTGGATCGTGGATGAGAGCTCAATAATATGATAATATAATAAAATAAAATAATTGCAAAGCGGCTGTGAAATATGGTGGTCTCAAAATCAGAATTGGTTTGTTTCACCCGGCTCTGCCCCCTTGCTCCGCCAGATCACACCGCGTCTTTGGATGTAATGATCTTAAATCCCCCAAAACTCAGTCATGCTCATTAAATACAGTCCAACACACATTAAACACACATTAAACACCACAATACTTACGTGAGTACAGCTTCAGATCCGATGTCTCCGACTCAAAAAATTCATTATAAATCGCGAGTCCGTAATCGAAGATTAATTCATATTCTGAAAAAAGTGAGTGACAAACTTTTCCAAATATGATATGTAATAAACATCACAGATACAATAGGGTCCTCGCACCTTCAGTGCTCGGGCCCTAATAAGAATAATAAACACCACAGATACAATAGGCTCCTCGCACCTTCAGTGCTTGGGCCCCAAAAATAAGGTCTGCGCGCCTGTAACGTCTTTGCATACCCCTCAAAAAGTAGGTAGTTGCACCCCTGTATGTTTGTATGTGTGGTGATTAGTGGATTCACTTGTCATGTAGAGTGAACTGTCCAATGAGCACTGTTGAATCACAAAGCCCTCCCACCCTTTGCCACTGCTGAGCGCGAGCTGAGCGAGTCAGTAGTAGTGTTGTCAGCTCTGCATTTCTGTCGCTATAATTAGCAACTTTTCAGACCCCCTAGCGACTCTTGTTCAAAAAAGCGACTAGCGACAATTCAAGCGACTTTATCTGGTGTCATTGGAAACTTTTGGAGACTCTGACATGAAAGCACATATCATTGTTACTCTTCTCAATGATCAGCGGACTCTGCCGTGGCCTCTGCCCCGTCCTAAAGCTCAGTCAGCTCAGTCCCCAGGCAGCAGTCCCTCCCAGCGGGAACATGTTAACCCCTCGGCGTCCAGGGTGCAAATGAATCGCGCATGTGCCAAAGTGCCGCTCGCAGATATGGGTGGGATGTTAATGTAAAATTATCTTTATCTAAAGTAAATAAATCACTGCATTCAAATAAATAACTACCGTACATTTGACTCACAGACCCTCAGTGGTTCAGACAGTGCTTAGTCCTGCTGTTCATTCATTGCTCGCTTGCCTCGCCTTCGGAGTTTCAGTCACGTCAGCGATCTCTATTTGCCCTAGCTCCAACGACATTCACCTACCTTTCCCACCTGCGGACTATTCATCATTCATCTCAGTCTAATTTGTACTTTTTGTCTGTCATCTGTGTGTTGTGTGTTGTGCTATGTGTCAGCAAGACAGCTAGGTAGCGGCTACCTGTTGTTGGCCAGCCCATTGGGGTTATAATTACATAAACCTAGTCACATAAGCACTATATAGTGAGGGAGAGATGTATAGGTGGCTCATAAAGAAGCTGATAATAAGATTGCAGAGAAGAAGAGAAGATAATAAGGGCACACCCTGTAACCTAACCTGCACATCTCATTGTTCATCTCATGTTCTAAGTTCTACCTTTGTGTCGTTACCTCCTCTATCACCTTAGAAAAAAACAAAACAAAACAAAAAAATGTTATCGCCTGCATGTTCATATGTTCAGTTATGGATGTAATTGAGAGAGGAGAAAACAAAACGTGTTTTAAGGTACAGTAGGCCTATGCTGGATTTTGACCTAGTTGAGCATTGCAACTTTTTTTTTTTTGCCCCCCCAGGTAAGACTAATGCCCACCCACACCTTGGATCCTGGTAACACCACTGACTTGAAAGATGCTGGATCATTGTCCAGATGTTGATGGTTGTTGCTGTTTTTGTTGACAGCTGTCTTCCAGTCTGGATCCTTCTTTCGTGAAAATGCCAGTGGAATATCACGTGACCATTCAGCTGTCAGATGAGACTGGGGCAGACACGATCAACCGGGTCTATGTGACCCTGGTGGGAGAAAAGGGGGAGAGTGAAAGCCAGTATATCAACGAGGGCATGTCATTCTTCTCGAAAACTGTAAGTCTACGTACATTTTAAAGACAACTTTGTTACCTTTGTCTAGTCACGATTAAAGCAACGCTGCAACTTGTGACCACAGAGATGTCTAAGCCAGTTCATGTAACATCATTAGGTTTAGTTCCTCTTTGTAGTGATAACATTGTTTAACTGATGCTGGTGATCAAATATTCCTAAGCTTCATCTGTACATGTTCTCAAAGTTATTTCTTATTATTGTAGGAGTACAGTGGTGCCATATCCTGCCCTAACGACCTTGGGAAAATTTTGCTGATTAAGCTTGATATAAGGTCTATGATCTTCAATGATGTGTGGTATCCTACTTTAGCGGTGGTGGAATCTCCCATCGGAAATAAGTTCCGCATTCCCATCTACCAGTGGATCACTGAGGATAAAGAGCTTTCCTTCAGAGAAGGAACAGGTTTGGAGATCCTCAACACGTTTGATGAAGATGAACAGTTTCTGTTTAGTAAACCTCTAGTTAGTGTTAGTGTCATCCCCCCTCAACTCGAGTACTGCCAGTGACCCATTGTGTCTGTGTCTCTCCTTTCTCTGTTCTTTATTATCTCTGTCTGTTTTTTCTTTTCCTGCTCTGCCCAACTGGTCTTCATCAGAAGGGCCCCCCCTTATGATCCAGGTCCCACTCAATTTCTTCCTCCCAAACGGGGAGTTTTTCTTGCCATGTTTATGTTATCTTTATGTAATAATTTGTTTGGGGGTTATGTTCTGGTCTCTGGAAAGATCCTAGAGACAACTTCTGTAATAGACGCCACATACATAAATTGAATTGAATTGAACAGTAATGATAGATACTGCTGCAATCAGGAGGTGATGAGGAGGCTGAAGCAAACCCCAACATCTTGTTTTTTCTCTCTTTAGCTGCTTTGTGGTCTCAGGACAGTGAGGAACTCAGAAAGATTCGGGACCAGGAGATTGAGAAGCGAAGGAAAATCTACTGGTAAGACCTCAGTGCTTCTACGAGGACAGCTCTGTGTTTCCTAAAACTAAAACCTGTTTCCATATTTGTGTTTTCGTAACTGTACTGGACATTGATGTTGCGCCCCCTGATGTTCAGTGTAGGGAAATACATCTGAGAACAGAGAAACTTCGCTGTTTTCCATCAACCCGGTTTGTGAAATATTAACAACAACTATGGAAAAAGACTAAATCAGTGACTCTGAGAGAAATGAGTGAAGACCTGAGGCTGCCAGATGTAAAACTCTAAAATAAATTAGTATTGTAGTGAAACGTTGAACACTTTAACATAAGATTAATGAAGTCGACGTCCTGTCTTCCTACATTCCTCCTCTTGAGAGTTTCACATTAAACATCTATTATTATCTCTATACTTCACTTATTTTTAACATAGCATCAATCATCAAACCGTTCAAAGAATGTATATTTTAGGTTTTAGAAGATAATGTTGATGTTCAGCTCCAAACAAACGTATGTAGAAACGAGGTGGAAGATCTAAAAACCTCCATCCCTGTTTGAATAAAAGCTCAAAATATCGCATCGTGAATCAATCGCATCGGCTCAGCATCTATACAAACATACAGAACCCTGCAGACTGTCGGTTAAAACTGCACTTCTCTGGTTTTCTTAGCTGGGGTCAAGATGAGGAAGGAATTCCTTACGGGATGAAGGCTGATGGCCCCCTTTCGCTGCCTTATGATGACCAATTCTCCCCGGGCAGGAATATAGAAGCAATAGTCACACTAAGCAAAGCGTAAGAAACTCCTATACAACTGCACACTTGTGAACATTTTTGAATTAAAGTAATCAAATCACTGACTTCTTCTTTTATAGAATAACAGAGCTGAAACTGAAAAAATGGGCCTTGTGCAAGGATGAGTGGACTTCTATCAGAGATATCGGATCCCTGCATGAGCAGAACTTGACTCCTGTTTCTGGTACTTTTCCATTAATGTGACTGTGTCTTGTACTGTGATAGGATTTTTGATATATTACTAAATACCGTGTTGTCTTTTTGTACCTGGAGCCGCATTGAAATGACGGGTCCATCTTGCTGATCAAACTTAGGGACAGTGTATGCTGAAGTGTTTGGAGGTTTTACTCTCTGAATTACATCCATGTTTGTGACGCTGAGATTTTGTTGGTCCAAATATAAAAGCAGAAGAGTAAAATCAAGTTCTTTCTTCAGATTATGTCTATGACCACTGGACGGATGATGACTTCTTTGGCTACCAGTTTCTAAATGGTATCAACCCCAGGCTGATCCAACGTTGTAAAGTCTTGCCTGAAAACTTTCCTGTGGACAGCGGTGTGGTGCTCCAGGAGGAGATGGATGTACGTAGAAACTGAGGCTAATGAGACTGACACTGTCCATGTTGAACCCCTCACAGGTTCATGTCTGCCTCTGCATCGAGTCATGTGTTATTCTTCCTGAAATTCCCAACAGAAGGGACACATTTTCCTGTGTGACTACAAGATTTTGGACGGAGTGGAAACAAACACCATCAATGAGAAGAAGCAGTACTTGGCGGCTCCTCTTGTTCTGCTCCGCTTAGTTGATAAAAAAATGAAGCCCATCGCCATTCAGGTGAGACAACAGCTCAAATATGACTGAAACTTGAGTTTTGTTATCTGGACGCTTCCTGCAACAGGAAAATCTAAGACATGAGTAGCGGTGCTTATAGGTGGTAGCTGTGAATGTTTGGAATTTCATTCTGCCTCAACGGTGTCAGGAAGGTTGTAGTGACGACCCAGATGCAGGAGAGCAGGAGGCAGGAGTTCTCAAAAGCTGTGATTTATTAACTTAAACAAAAATCAAAAAAGCTGCTGAGCAGGATCCAAAAAACAGAACATGAACATGGATCAAAAAACTATGAAAATCTGACGAGGAGTACATGGAGGGAGGAAACAGTACGGACCAGCAGGGAGCAGGGGAAAGACAAGCATTAACGAGACACAAGTGCAGACGATCAGGGCAGATGGGGAACAGGAAGGTCAGACAAGAACTCAAACACAAGGACATGGGCTTTAAAGGTATTGTGACATAATTTTTAACATGCTTTTAAAACTATTAAAAGTCTTGGCCAACATCCCTCAAATGTGTCTAAAAGGGTGTAACAAGAAAAACTTCACTCCAGTACTCCATGCCTGGCTTGGAGATGACGGTGTTTTTTGCGCCGTGAAAAATGCGTCCCCGCTCCTCCTCCCAACCTCCTCCAACCCAACTGCTACATGCTTCTGCCGTCTCCACACACACGCGCGCACACCGAACCACAAACACCCACACACACAGCCCAGACAGCGCGACTACAGCCCGGGGATGAAGTCCGTGACCAGAGGACCGCAGCTCCCCGCAAGCCATACGCTCACAGCGGCGTCGGAGAGTTAAGCCGGGAGCGACAGGCGAAGCATGCACGGAAAAGCAGCAGGGCGAAGCAGTCCACCGCAAACAATCATAAAAATAAAGGCATGCAAGCAGCAGTGTCCCCTTATCTTAAGTCCAGTCAGTGGCCGCGGGTCTTCTTAGCAGTTGTCCTCCGGTGATGAGAACAGAAGAGGCTCTAAACATCTCCATGTTAAGCCTGATTTATGGTTCTGCGTTAAATCGACGCAGAGCCTACGCCGTAGGGTTCAGCGTACGGTGCGTGTCGCTGCGTAACCCTACGCCGTAGGCTCTGCGTCGGTGTAACGCGGAACCATAAATCAGCCTTTATGGTGCGCTGGAGAGGAGAGGAGGCAGGGAGCTGGGTGGAGGGGGCGGTGATTTAGCGGGGCGTGACGTCACGTTCCGCCACCAAACCACATGCGCCGTTTTTGTATAGTTATGCGGAAAATCCCAGAAAGCACACAATACACTGAATGTTAAAGGTTTGTTGTTTTTTGGGTGTAATTGATGTCAAGACACCCAACAAAACACAAAAAATCAAGAAAAATGTGTTTTTCATGTCACAATACCTTTAAAATAAAATGGGAAATGTCAAACCCTGACAAACGGTGTAAAACAGCTCCATCTCTGGGCATGTCGCAGCACTACAAGCCAAAAGTGGAGAAATTAGATCAAGCCTGAAAGAAGATAAAACGAATGTGGGGAGCAGGCCAGCTGACAGTGTTGCTTGGGCCCGGGACAAAATAATCTAAGATGGGCCCCCCTGCGCCCGGATCTCTCCTTCTCCCTCTTCCTCTCTGCTCTTCCTCTGCTCTCCTCTGCACCTCCTCTCTCTCTCCTGTTCCTCTCCTCTCCTCTTCCTATCCTGTTCCTCTCCTCTCTCTCTGCATATGACATGTGACAGGCATTGACAATAATGGTTAACATGAACAAACTATGCACACTGGTTAGTGCCAAATACACTCTTCATGTGTATTGGAATTCTGACACTAGCAGGAAATAAATGAATATTTACCATTGTATTTTAGACTACTGCTGTTGTGACATGTTTAGATTTCCTTTTTTTTTTTTTTTTTTTTTTTTTTAAATAACCACAAACAAAGGTACCCGCCCCCACGAAAGTGGCCCTCCAAGACCAGAGGGGCGCCCCGCCGTGGACCCAGGCATCCCATTCATTCATCCATTCACCTATCCGATACCTATGCTAATAATAATATGATATACTATACATAATAATAATAGTAATAATATTGTGGGGCCGGGGGTGCCCGGCCCCACCCCCCCCCGGGGCCACCCCGGCGGACACCCCAAAGGTCACAGAGTCCCCACAGACACAGAGGCACGCGGCCCCCGCCCAGCGACGGAGGACCAAGGTAGCAATGCAACCCGAGCGCAGACTGCCACCCCCCACCCAGGCAGGGCCGGGCATACATCTCTGACGTTCATAACAAATCAAACTGTTTGAAAATCTGTTGAGAATTGAGCAAGTTATGGTTGTTTTGCAGTACAGGCACCATTAAACACAATTTTAAAGTGAGCGAGCTCTCCTGTGGCAAGATGGCCGCCGTTTGACGACGTCTCAGCAGCGCGGACGAGTCATCTAGCCTTAATATATGTCTATGGGCGGCGCAAGAGACGGACCTGCCGCGGTGTTTGTGCCTGCGCCCAAATTGAACATTTAGATTTTAGACCATACGATTTTTTTTTGTTTTGTTTTGTTTTTTCAGATCCGGGGCTTTTGGAAAAACATTCAGGACTTGAGCCCAAGTAGCCACCCCCTAGATCCGCCTCTGGTTGGCTGCGCTGTTTCTTACCATGCTCGACGCTTACTTTATTAATTCCAGCTTCACCGTCACCACCTTTTTTTAAATATTTGTGTAGAGAATCTCTGAGGCCTCTATTTTCTTCTTCTCTTCTTCTCTTTTCTCTTCTTTTCTGAGCACCGGACTTGTGCTGACAACATCAAATTTTGATCAGCGGCCAAACCATGTGTTGGGGTGGGGGACAATTAGGAAGAAAACAAATAACAAGCTTTTATGTATCAAATACTACATTTTTTCCACAAATAGGCATATTTTGAAACATTTTGAAAAATGATTCCATAATTTAATGAGGGCCCAGTCCTGCATGAACTCGACAGTCACCTGCTGCGCACTCACCTGCTGGCTGACGTTTTTGCAGTGTCACTGAAGCGCAACCTTCCCATGGTGCATCCTGTGTACAAGGTACCTACAGTTGACGAAACATGATGTTCTGATTCTTTCTCTGTAACCCATACAAGGACACAAGAAGCACACAAACACAACACGTAGACAACTATTGGCATTCCAGTCTGGTTGTTCTAGCAATGTTTGAATGACCTTCTTGTCTTTGTCTGGGACTGTGTCCCAAGAAAAAGTTCAGTCTGGGACTCGTTCTGAAGGAGGTGTGTAAATGCTCACCTCTGTTGTCATTTGCCCTAGAGGTCCTGGATCTTAGAGGTTCTTTTTGTCATGACAGCAAACTGCTGCATCTCTCTTACCTGAGCTTCCATGACTTTTTCACAGATCTTCATTGTGTGGATCATCATCTTTATCACTTGGTAACTGCTACAGCTCTGAACATCAGCGTTGTTCCTGAAAATCAGCACTAGTACACTTTTCCTCCATCCTCACTCATTCTTTCACTCCTCAAGATGTTGTTGGACAGTTTAGTGAAATACTCCTGTCCCATCTCTCCCAGACCTTCAAACCTCCACCAGTATGTCCTCTGTGACAACCAAGTTTCTGTTCCTCCTCCTCTTTGAAGTTGCTCCAACTTCAACCTCAGGGGACTGTCTCAAGGTCAATCAGTATAGTATTTTAATGACCCAGAAAGTTGAGAAAATGTTGAGAAATGGCCAGTAATTTGCCAAAAGGTATTTAGGTCTATTTCTGATATTAGCATTTCATTTTGTTGTCATATTGATAAAGAAGCATGAAAATAAACACAGAGGGTCATTTAAACTTTGATAAAACATGAAGACTTCCGAGGGTTTCTTAGGACTTTTTTCTCAGTACTGTTTTGTAACATACATCAACTAGTGATGCAACCTGGACACATCATCAGTGATGTTACCTGGGGTCATTGAGTGTTTCGGGTCATTTCAACGTCATACACTCTCTTCCAGGCGACCCAGCCGGGGGTGATCAATCCCCCAGCTTGTGTCCAGGTAGCGCTACCCTACCCACGGATCTCCTCTCCTGATCCACAGCCAACGTGAGGCAACCTCTGCTGCCTCTGTGGCCTCCTTGATGGCCCTTCTCTTACTGGCCCCGGTGATGCCCAGCATACTGTAGGCCCTGCAGAGGGACTGGCCTGCGAACCCTCTGCATCCCACCTCAATGGGCTCACATCTTGCTCGCCACCCGTTGAGCCGACACTCCTCTACCAGAGCCTGGTATTTAGCCCTCTTCCTCTCATTGGCCTCCTCGATGCGGTCTTCCCAAGGGACCGTTAGCTCCAGGAGCACGACCTGCTTGGAAGTTGCTGAGGTCAGCACCACATCTGGCCTTAGTGATGTTATGGCCACGTTGTCCGGGAACTTTAATTGTTTCCCCAAATCAACCTTCAGCTCCCAGTCTTGTGCCATTGATAGCAGGCCAGAGGAGGAGGTCCTGGCAACAGCTGGTGGTTCTTCTCCAGCTCTGATGAAGGAGATGGCCTTCTTCTCTGGGCGGAGGCGCTTGCAGTGGGCAATTCCGCTGCAGATGGTGTTTGCTATAGCCTTCAAGACCTGGTCATGACGCCAGCGGTAGCGCCCCTCGCTCAGGCCTCTCGGACAGCAGCTCAATATGTGCTCCAGGGTCCCTCTCTTCTGGCACAGAGCGCAAGCTGGTGACTCCACCTTCCCCCAACAGAACAGGTTAGACGGGCTTGGCAGCACGTCATAGACGGCCTGGATCAGGAATTTTAGGCGCTGGGGCTCGGCTCTCCACAGCTCAGTCCAAGTGACTTTGCGCTCTGCTGCCTGCTCCCACCGCGTCCAGGCTCCCTGCTGCCGCATTCCAACCATCGTGCTGGCTCGCTCTTCTTCCACTGCTGCCCGCACCTCTTCCTGGAGCAATGCTCTCCTGTCCTTCCCCTCTGCCTTGTCGTAGCGAGGTGTTGTACTGCTACCCAGGCCTGCCCTTCCCCGAGCCACTGTCCCAACCAGAGCCCTATGCCGCAGCCGTGATTCAGCAACATCCACGGCCTCTGCTGCCTTCCATTTCTGCCCCGTTCTGACTTCAATCCCAGCTTGAGAGACTTTTGGGTCAGATGATTCTCTGTATTGCAGCACCTCCCTAGTACGGCTCACCTTGAATTCTTCATTCAGGCTGCTGATGGGGAGCTTCAGCATGTTGCTTTTCCCATACAGGGCGATGCTGCTCAGGCTCCGGGGTAAGCCCAGCCACTTCCGCAGGAACCTGCTGACTCTCCTTTCAAATCCCTCAACAGTGGAGATCGGGACCTCGTACACCAAGAGGGGCCAGAGGATCCTTGGGAGGATGCCATGTTGGTGCACCCAGGCCTTGAACTTGCCTGGTAGACCTGACTTGTCCACGGTGGCTAGCCAAGCCTCCAGCTCCTGGTTGGTCGCATGGATGGCTGCCTTGTCCTTCAAGCTGCAATGAAACACCTTCCCCAGGCTCTTCACTGGTTTGTCGGTGATGGATGGTATCTGGATGCTGCCAAGTGAGAAGTGGAACTTATTGGTGACCTTTCCTTTCTTCAGCACGAGGGATCTGGATTTTGCAGGCTTGAAGGTCATGCGGGCCCAGCTGGTTAGTTCCTCCAGGCCCTTCAGGATCCACCTCCCCCCTGGGACGTTCGGTGTCGTCACAGTCAGGTCGTCCATGAAGGCCCTGATGGGCGGCTGCCTGATGCCGGACTTGGTGAGAGGCCCTCTACACTGAACCTCAGCAGACTTCGCCAGCATGTTCCTGGCAAGTGCGAAGAGGATTACTGAAATTGTGCACCCAGTGATGATTCCCTTCTCCAGCTTATGCCAGTCCGATGTTGAGGAACCCGCTGAGACCCTCAGACTGAACCTGCTGTAATAGTCCAGAATGAGGTCTCTGAACTTGACGGGGACATGATGCCGGCGTAATGCCTCTTCAACAAGCTTGTGAGGTATGGACCCGTAGGCGTTTGCGAGGTCCAGCCACAGTACGACTAGGTCGCCCTTGTTCTCTCTGGCTTCCCTAATCAGCTGGGTGACAACTCCATTATGCTCCAGACACCCTGTTATCTTTGGGATCCCTCCTTTCTGGACTGAAGTGTCGATGTAGTCGTTCCTCAGGAGGTAGTCTGTCAGACGCCTGGCAACAATGCTGAAGAATAGCTTGCCTTCAACACTGAGCAGGGAGATGGTTCTGAACTGATCGATGTTTTTAGACTCTTCCTCCTTCGGAATCCATACACCTTCTGCAAAGCGCCACTGGTCAGCAACCTTTCCCCTCCTCCAGATCACCTTCAAGATGCTCCAGAGCCTGTGGAGTAACTTTGGGCAGTTCTTGTATACCTTGTACGGTACCCCGCTCGGTCCTGGGGCTGAGCTTGATCTTGCCTTCTTGACCACTTCCTGGATCTCCTTCCAGCTGGGCTCCCTCCCATCGAAGTCCAGTGTTGGTGCAGGTGGGTCAATCAGGGAATGGCAGTAGCCCAGCTCTTGCTCCCTGGAAGCATCCTGATAGGTTGCATCTAGGTGACGGTCAATCTCTGCTTTGGAACAGTTAAGTTGGCCACTACGCTTCTGCCCCAGCAGCTGTTTTGTAAACCCGAATGGATTCGCTAGAAAGGCAGTGCGTTTCCTGGCTCTTTCCTTCCTCCTTCTCCTATGCCACTCGGCCCTCCTCAAGGTCATGAGCTTCTTACGCAGTATGTTTCGCAATTCAGACAGAGGTCCCCTCTCCTCCTCTCTTGCCTCCTTAAACCGCCGCGTCAGGACCTTCAACTCCTGTCTGAGCTGGTGGATCTTGTTTGCCCTGTTGCTCTTGGTATACGGGAGTTTCGTCACTTTCTTCTCCTCCAGGCCGAATCTCTCAGCTGCTAGGCTGATGATGATGGTGGTCATGGTTGTGAGACGTCGATCGACTCCACCCTTAGCTGTTGCTTCCAAGATGGAATTGGTGTCCTCATCAAACTGGCGCCACTCCTGCTCCTTGTTAGCTTGGGGCCATCTAACCCGACGATGTTCTGGTGGTCTGTGTGGGTTTGGGGCTTGTGTCACCTGGAGGTTCTGGGCACTATGGTTTGGCTCTAGGCCTGGCTCCTCCTGCGTCTCACCAGGGGGATCCCCTGCGCGCTGTGACACCTGCACCTTCTGCACACATCCCATCTTGGTCTGGTGGATCTTCAGGCCACGCGGGTTTTTGCACACTTTGCCACAAAAGCATTCTGTACTCGTTGTCATGTTTCCATTGCGTAAGGTCGTCATTCTTTGGTCTGTCCGAGTGGGATCCTCATCCTCCCCCCCTCTCGGGGATCCCTGGGGGTATTCTGTAAAAGTAACACGTCCTAAACAGTTAGAGAAAATAATGAGATGTTTCTTCTCTCTTTCAGCTTCTCATTCAACACTTTCGCTACACTTTGTTCATCAACAATTCAGCTCGACAGTCTCTCACATCTAAAGATGGAGCCTTCACCAAGGTATCAAAGCACAACTCTGATTCCAACAGTGTTTCCCTTTCCAATGTCATGTAAAGCGTCTAAAGGAGATTGAACTGTCCAGTTTGCAGCTTCTGGTGGAGAAGGCATGTGGACCATCTTGAGGAAATCCCTCGAAACACTGACGTACAAGTCCCTCTGCATAAAAGATGATATCAAGTATCGTGGGCTGGAGGCTGTGCCAAACTTCTACTACAAGGAGGATGGAGAGAAGCTCTGGGACATCATCCACAGGTCCTATACACAGTTTCTACTCAGAAACACGTTAATCCATAAGGACCAATGGTGATAAAGGGGTCACACTGCTACTAAATGCACTGCAAAGATTGTACACAGTCCACTTGGTCTGTGTTAGGTAACCCAAGTAGAAATGGGTCTGGGTTCTTACAGTATGTGTTAATTTACTTCAGATTATCAGTACAAAGCCCATTCCCAACAGAAGTCTTCTTTAGACACTCTACAGACTTAACAGCTTCAGTATAAATGCAATTAGATACAATCCAGTTCTGTGCGGCTTCCACTCAATCCCTAATCCTGAGCATTTGGGGGCAGAACTACATCCACAATCCCCAGGAAATCTTCTTAACTTTTCCATTTTTAAGTCTGACAGATGAAAAAAAACATCATCCTTCTTTCAGTATTTAAAAGCAAAGGCTTGGATAAAATGAAACAATGGAAAAGGTGTTCTTTCCATGTAAAATAAGTTATTTTATAACATATTATAGAAGGTTTATTGTATTAACAGATCAGCTTCTCAATTTGTAGGCTTACTGTTTAATTTGACTTTGACATGTGGGAATCAGACCAGGACCTTCAGCATGTGCTGGGGCGGTTTGAGGCCGAGTGCGACGCGGCAGGGATGAGAATCAGCACCTCCAAAACCGAGGCCATGGTTCTCCATCGGGAAAGGGTGGCATGCCTTCTCCGAGTGGATGGAGAAGTCCTGCCTCAGGTGGAGGAGTTCAAGTATCTCGGGCTCTTGTTCACTTGTGAGTGAGGGGAACAATGGAGTGGGAGATTGACAGACGGATCGGTGCAGGGCCGCAGTTATGCGGTCGATGTACCGGACCGTCGTGGTGAAGAGGGAGCTGAGTCGAAAGGCGAAGCTCTCGATTTACCGGTCAATCTACGCCCCTACCCTCACCTATGGTCATGAACTTTGGGTAGTGACCGAAAGGACAAGATCGCGGATACAAGCGGCCGAGATGAGTTTCCTCCTTAGGGTGGCTGGACGCTCCCTTAGAGATAGGGTGAGGAGTTCGGTCACCCGGGAGGACCTCGGAGTCGAGCCACTGCTCCTTCACATTGAGAGGAGTCAGCTGAGGTGGCTTGGGCATCTGTACCGGATCCTCCTGGACGCCTCCCTAGGGAGGTGTTCCAGGCATGTCCCACCGGGAGGAGACCCCAGGGAAGACCCAGGACACGCTGGAGAGACTATGTCTCTCGGCTGGCCTGGGAACGCCTCGGACTCCCCTCGGAAGAGCTGGAGGAAGTGTCTGGGGTGAAGGAAGTCTGGGCATCCCTGCTGAGGCTGCTGTGCCGGTGCCGCCACGACAGGCACCGGAGACCCTGCTATCACAACTTCGAGCCGCCGCATCGACAATGGAGGCAGAGAACATGGTCCACTCGGACTCGATGTCCCCCACCTCCCCCGGGATCTGAGAGAAGCTCTCTCGGAGGTGAGAGTTGAAGATGTACCTGACAGAGGGCTCAGCCAGACGTTCCCAACAGACCCTCACAATCCGTTTCTGCCCACAATCTGCCCAGTCTGTCCAGCCTCCTCCCCTGCCAGCGCATCCAACTCACCACCAGGTGGTGATCAGTTGACAGCTCAGCCCCTCTCTTCACCCGAGTGTCCAAGACATGCGGCCAAAGGTCAGATGAAACAACAACAAAGTCGATCATTGACCTCCGGCCTAGGGTGTCCTGGTGCCACGTGCACTGATGGACACCCTTATGCTTGAACATGGTATTCGTTATGGACAAACTGTGACTAGCACAGAAGTCCAACAACAAAGCACCGCTCGGGTTCAGATCGGGGAGGCCGTTCCTCCCAATCACGCCTCTCCAGGTATCACTGTCATTGCCCACGTGAGCGTTGAAGTCCCCCAGTAGAACAATGGAGTCCCCAGTTGGAGCACTATCCAGTACTCCTCTCAGGGACCCCAAGAAGGCCGGGTACTCCGCACTGCTGTTCAGCCTGTAGGCACAAACAACAGTGAGAGACCTTTTCCCGACCCGAAGGCGCAGGGAAGCGACCTTCTCGTTCACCGGGGTGAACTCCAACACATGGCGACTGAGCTGGGGGGCTATAACCAAGCCCACACCAGCCCGCCGCCTCTCACCCTGGGCAACTCCAGAGTAGTGGAGGGTCCAGCCCCTTTCAAGGAGCTGGGTTCCAGAGCCCAAGCTATGTGTGGAGGTGAGCCCGACTATCTCTAGCCTGTACCGCTCAACCTCACGCACAAGCTCCGGCTCCTTCCCCCCCAGCGAGGTGATATTCCATGTCCCCACTGCGAGGGTTTTGGTCCAGGGATTGGGTCGTCGGGGCACCCCGCCACGACTGCTACCCAGTCCACATGGCACCGGCCTGCCATGGTCCTTCCTACGGGTCCTACGGGAAGGCGGGCCCATGTCGCCATTTCGGGCTGAGCCCAGCCGGGTCCCATGGGCAAAGACCCGGCCACCAGGCGCTCGCCAGCGAGCCCCAACCCCAGGCCTGGCTTCAGGGCGGGGCCCCGGTGACGCCGATCCGGGCGACGTTACGGTCCTTGCTTTCCTTCTTCTCATGGTAGGCTTTGTGAACCGCTCTTAGTCTGGCCCGTCACCTTGGACCTGTTTGCCATGGGAGACCCATGGCAAACAGGTCCAAGGTGCCCCTGACAACATAGCTCCTAGGATCACTCGGGCACACAAACCCCTCCACCACAGTAAGGTGGTGGTTCAAGGAGGGGAATCTCCAAATGTATTTTGGGTAAAATGGTTCGTCATCAACAGCCGTCTATCAACGTCACCATCACTTGTCAACAGAGCAGTAATCCTACAGCCTAAACATGAGCGTGAGTTATAAACACAAAGGTGGAGCGATAAAACGCAAAGAAAAAGAAAAAAGGGCAAGAAAAAGCCAAATTGCCGAAGCTAGGCGTATATTTTGTTCGCCTTAATCCTCCTCCTGTGGGAGATGAACCTGACGTTGTAAGCAGCGCTTCATCCCCGGGCCCCCGGTCGAGTTCAAGCAAGGCTCACCGAGTACCTTCAAGTAGTGGTGAGTAGGCCACAATACTTCAAATTGAATTGGAACTTGTATGTGAATTTTTGGGCCCCCGTACCAATTTTACTACACTACTGCCATTAGTTGAAGTGGATGTCAGATGGTGGCTATCCGTGGTGCTGAACTCCTACAAATGCGTGTCTGAAATGTATTTGTTTTATTAGGCTATGTTTTTGTTGTTCTTGTGTTTTGTTGGACTTTGTTGTTGTGTAAAATTAATCCAACCTGTTACAGTACAGTATAAGCCTGGTAATGTCTCAGCCAATCAGAGGGCTGGTGGTTAGTATGTAGGGACCCGGATATGTTGTCATTGGTTACTGTTGCCAAGTCACTCGGTGCGTCCGAAATGCCATAATAAAAAGTATATACTAAAAAGTATACTTAAAGGGGACCTATTATGGCATTTAATGTATATTTTAAACAGGCTTTGAATGTCTTAAAAACAATCTAAAGCTTATTTTTTACACATAAAACAGAAATTCAGCCTGTGGGCCATGTCTCTAGTTTTACCACTTCTAATCCCTTTTTCTGTGAGTGATCCTGAGAGGCGGGGAGGCTATGATAATGAGGCTCTGCACTGATTGGCTGCTTGAATGTAGCAGGGGAGGAGACAAACCCTCGCTCCTCGGCCAGAGCAGCCGGCTGCATGTCCCATGCCAGGGAGCTTCTGCGACAAAATAAATTCCATTGCTTTGTTTTTTTTGTATTGGACTGTCCTAACTGGCCACAAGTTTAACGGTTTCAGTGTGGACAGAGAGCGTCCGATGTCACGCAGTTTGACGTGATAGTCGGTTGCTCGCATTTAGTTACACGGTGTAAACGGATCTTAAAGCCTGAATTACGGTTCTGCGTTAAATCGACGCGTACCCTACGCCGTAGGCTCTGCGTTGGTGTAACGCAGAACCATAAATCAGCCTTTAGTACCCTGACCGGGTCACCTCGTCTTCACACTCATTCACACAGGAAGATTTCTAAAGAGGTACACCACAGTTATTTATTCCAATTCCTCAAGACAAATTAATCATGTTAACTGTAAAGAAATCACAACACAGAATTTTCACAAATGACAACTTTATTGTTAAAAAATAAAACATAAGTTGTATATAAATAAAATGTATGCACTATTGCTGGCTCAAGGAAGGACCATGCATCTTCTGAAGGTGTCGTTGAACAGCTTCAGGTGCTTGGAAGATCTGAAATTATGAACAGAAAAAAATGTTTTACCATTAGAGCTCCGGTGGTAACACTGGAGCGACCGGGGCCCGGGGCTCCTCACCGGTCCGGTCCGGTGAGTGGCTCCGGTGCTCCGGAGCTAAACTAAATACTTAGCCCATGCAAGGATTATACTGATAGACAAATATAAATAACATAAAAAAATAACGTCACTTACCACTGACTCGTGTACAGTTGCCGGGTCCGTGCTGTGGGAACTGATCCTTTTATGAGGGTAAATGTTGATGCAAAACCTCATTTTTACTGTCCCCTCGTTGCTCAAACAGTCACCGCTTCTAAACAATGGCTGAAGCTCCGGCCGGCTGAGTTGGTTGTGGGCGTGGTTTCAGCAGCGGAGGAGACCGAGGGCGTGGTTTGCATTTTGGTGACGTAACGAAAATGCTCAAATCTAAACGGCCCGTAGAAACCACATGACACTGGAAGATTCAGCAGGGCGGGCTGTACCGACCTTGCAGATTTTCATGGGATTTCATCTTCCCTGTGCTGGCAGGCTGAGGGGAGACCACTTTATATATGTTAAAACAAGAAAAAACGTGTTTTTCATAATAGGTCCCCTTTAAATTCGGCACACTTTTGAGTAAATATAAGTAGTGTGCATTAATTCGGACGTACTATTAAGAGCGCACAAGGCACTTCCTGCCGTAGGGAGGGGGGGAGTTGTTACCATGGTAACCTGTCACAGCAGCGGTAGCAGTGCTCCGCTCTGCTCTTTCCCGTTTATTCTGGCCGAAACAAGATGACATTATATAATATTATTAAATACGAATATTATAATATTAATATGATATAATAATATTATTATACTTAATATTATACTTATGACATACAGTGTTGTGCAAGTTCATACATACTTCTCATGAACTAGTTCAAAGTTCAGTTCACATAGTTTAAAAATGATAGGTTCACATTCATAGTTCACCATTTTCATTTTGAACTACCGTAGTTCAAATTCAGTTCATTTCAATATTTTTAGGTGAGAAGTACGAATGAAAAGCCCCCCTATCCTAAAACTGTTCACCGTATACCAGTGGTCTTCAGCCCTGGTCCTCAGGACCCCCTGTCCTGCATGTTTTAGATGTTTCCACTCAGAACCCTGATAAAAATGACTGTCATTAACAGACATGTGCAGACCTGGACAAGCTGATGACGGCCATTAATCAGAATCAGGTGTGATGATGCAAGGAAACATCTAAAGCATGCAGGACAGGGGTCCCGAGGACCAGGGTTGAAGACCCCTGCTGTATACAATCATGTATTGTTCTAGTGGCTTTTCAACTTTACAAAGAGCCTGTAAATCTCCAACATTGTAGTCCATTATCAATTTGTCTACCTGTTGCTGGTAAATCAGAGCCCTGAATGTGCAGCAGTGGGACTGGGGTCGTTTGGGGCTGTTGGGGTGGTCTTGGTCTTTCTGGGAACTTTTTTGATTGTCATGGACTTGCAGATATTTTCTCCCACTGGACAGATGCTTTAAATCCACATGACGTTTCAAATTTGAAGTTGACGAGGCAGACGTTCAGACTTTTTTTCTCAGTGCAGGTGGACATCATTTGCACAGAAAGGTTAGTTTCCTACCGTCAGACTCTTTGGGAGACGATGTGTAAAATTCCCGCAAATAATGATAAACGGATCATCATCTGACGGCTCGCTGACGCTGCGTCTGCAACGTCTCTCTTCACCTGTCAAGGCTGAATTATGGTTCCGCCTTACATCAACGCAGAGCCTACGCCGTAGCTCTGCGTTGGTGTAACGCGGAACCATAATTCAGGCATCATTCGTTAAGACTGCAACAGGCTCGTCGAGTATTTTAAATGTGAGCGCCGCCCGCTGGTGAAATGAGAAGGATTTTTCCGTAATAATTGGACCTAAACACTGAAGCTGAAACTCACATAATCTGAACAGTTAAAATTCCAGTTTGTGATTTGCAGAATGAACAAGTTCACGTTCTAGTTCTTTATTTGCAAATATGTTGCGTTCAGTTCAACGTTCTCACAGAAATGAATGTGTTCATTTGAATGCGTTCATGCACAACACTGATGACATATACGTATCACTTAGCGACCAAACGCCGCTGCATTGCATTGTGGGAAGTTTCTGCTCGGCTAGTGTCCATCAATCCAAACTAAAAAATTTCTCTGGAATGAGTATGGATAGAGCATACTATTGAGTACGTTCTAATGTTTTGGACGCACTAAAAAATCTCGCACACTCATTTTGCATACTCATTAGGGTGGAAGTATTCGATTTCGGACGCAGCCACTCTCTCTGTCTCATTATGTAAGTAATTTTTTCAAGAACACCTTGTGTCATGAACTGTGCTCCTCCTTTAACTTACTGAACTGAACTTGATCGTCGACTTAGCTCCACTTACTAGTGATCTACTGTAGATGATTGTAGTCTTGTATTGTAATGGCACTTTTCCACTAGTACCTACTCTGCGCGCTTCTACCCACCACGCCCCCGTCTTGCGCTTCTCCACTACGGGCCGAGGCGGGTGGAGGCGTGTCGAGTAGATACTTTTTCTCTAGCTATTCTGCCGAGGTTCTAAGCGTGCTGAGTCGGCCCTGGATCTCACCTCATCACAATACATGCCACTCATTGGTCGGGGGCGGGGTCGTCAGACGTTTGAATCAAGAAGTGGGAGTCAGCACAAGAGCAGCCCGCGGCTTCCTCATTTTATCCGAAAGGCAATGGCAGCAAAAGTCTGTTTGGTGATCCAACTCTGAGTTACAGGTGTTCATAAACCTGGTGGCTGAGGAGAGACTTAAAAAGGGATCTAGACGGGTGATAAGGAACGACCAGATTTACCAAGCGCTCGGTCACTTCATAGCTGCTCGCGGCTCTCAGCTGATTTCTCATCAGCGCCGACACGAACAAAATAAAAAAAAAAAATCTGCTTGAAGCTTCTCTCACTCTCATTTTTTAACTTGATATCGAACACAAGCCACAGACCCAGCAGCACATATATCATCTCCTCCAGGTTCTACATCTTTAGTGTTTAGTATACACAGCAGCTTTGCTCCAACCCGCCCACTTCTCACCTGGGTGTTGAAAAAAAAACGTGGACGAGGCGAGTGGTGGCGGGACGAGGCGGGACGAGGCGGGACGAGGCGGGACGAGGCGGGACGAGGCGCGCCGAGTCGAGTCGCGCTGAGTAGGTACTAGTGGATAAGCGCCATAAGTCACTTTGGATAAAATTTGATAAATATAATGTCATGTAATCAGAACGGCCCTGCGATAGAATGACGACGTGTCCAGGGTGTACATCTGCCTCTCGCCTGTAATGAGCTGGGATAGGCTCCAGCAGACCCCCGTGACCCTGTACTGGATAAAACGAGTATAGAAACTGGGTGGATGTATGGATGGATGTAATCAGAACCAGACTCAGGGATGGGGGACATCTGCCTCCTCTATCCATCAGAATCAGCAGCGGATGTCACCCCTCACATGTCCACCGCGCGCAAGCGATTTCACATGCAGTCGCATCACTCTGTCTACATTCTATGTTTCTATGTACTGTCACCCATCAAGGTATACCTTACTTTTTAGTCCATCTCTTAGTCCAATCTATTTTACTCATTGTATTTTTGTTTTTTAAAGGTTTGTGGAGGGAATGCTCGGCCGCTACTACAAAAATCACGATCAGGTCAAGAAAGACCGTGAAGTGCAGAACTGGATTTCGGACATCTTCAAACATGGATTCCTTTCTGCTAAAAATAATGGTTGGTTAATTCACGATGGTTACAAGGCTTTAAGTTCACTTCATATACTACACACCATTAATGTAGTCACATGAATGTATTTAACTAATGCATTTTTTATTATTAGGAATTCCAGACAAATTTGAGAGCCTGCCTGATTTGGTCAAGTTCGTTACCATGGTGATGTACACTTGCTCTGCTGAGCATTCAGCTGTGAACACTGGACAGGTGAATCTCTCTATTTTACCCAGACGTTGAATGTTTCAGTTGTCTGAGGAACAAATGGATTCATCTTCATCAGTGTTTCTAATTCTGGTCCTGGAGGCTGCTGAACAATGCATCTAATTCAGGTGCAGGAGCAGGGAAAACCTCTAAAGCTTCAGGGGCATTGGCCATCAGGGACTGGGTTTCATACTTTTTCTGACAACTGCGTTGTTTGTTTGTTTTGTGCTGAGAGCATTTCCAGCCTTTAAATACACACAAACTAATAAAAGTACTTCAGATGGCTGGTTTAAGCTGGGATAATAAGCTACTGCATCAACATGGAAACTTGGAAAATGGATCACCAGTTAATGTTACCTGTCTTGGTTCACTGCAGTATGACTACTACGGCTGGATGCCCAACGGCCCCAGCAGCCTGCAGCTGCCGCCACCAACCAAAAAGGGGGAAGTGACTGAAAAAACAATTCTGGCCACATTACCCAACATGGAAACAACAGTTAATGCCATGGCTACTGTTTGGCTGCTCAGCAAGACATTCAGTGATGCGGTAAGTCATCAAGACCTCATAAAAAATGTCTGCAACTGAACATAATGTTGAGGTTCTAATACACCACAATCAGTGCGTTTACATGGGAAGTTTAATTCGTCTTTAATTCAGAATTAAAATTAAATCCGATTTAAAATGAGTAAAAATTACCATGTAAACACCTAATTCCGAATGAAAATGGCCATTCCGAATTAAACTTAATTCCAAAGTAAGTGGCTGGTTTATTTTAAATCTGAATAGAATAATTCCGCGATCATGTATACACTCATTCCGCTTTAAATTAATTCCTGTCTTTCTGTGCTGCTCATTCCTTTGCCCGTCTGTCGCCATGATGCTTATATTCCGCGCTGGGCAGTAAACGGTGGTCAAGAGCAGAGACGATTTATTTGATAAATAGCTTGGAGGACCTGGAAATAATTAAAAGTACAGATGGCAGGAAACATAAAAATTGAGAGATTTTCAAAGTTGTAGCGGCTAAGCGGTTAAGTTTGTTTTTCTTCAGACGTAACTTCCGGTCCGCCCCCCTATCCAATCAGAACCTTCCCAACCCCCAGACCTTAAGCGGAATTGGATAAAGCCGATCAAACGTGTTTTCCATGTAAACCTCAATTCGGAATTACTATTTCCATGTAAACTCGAAGGAAAATAGTTTAATTCGGAATTATTTAATTCTGTTAATGCTGTTCCCCCTGTATCTGTGTGTACTGTAGCATTTCTCTATTGAAGCAGTCAGGTGTAATCAGGGTTTGTCTTAACACAAATACACCAACCTGATCTCACAAAAATCCGTGAAATGCCCACGACCTCTCACCACTATTTTCCGTGGTACCAACACGGAAACTGGTATAATTACATGTGAGCACCACGGATATTGTACCATGCAGAGTCAATGGGATCCGTGGTCATGATATATACACGAATTATGACATTATTATTATTTATATATTATTCTTTGTTATAGTGGCTAAATTATGCGTTTTTGTCGCGCAACGTACTGTTTTTTACTGTCAGTTTGTAAAAGCACGTTTTTAACGCTGTTTTAGCAGTGTTTTAATGAGGTTTTAATCTGACCACCACAGAGGCGTGGTCGTGATATATACACGAATTATGACATTATTATTATTTATATATTATTATTTGTTATAGTGGCTAAATCATGCGTTTTTGTCGCGCAAGGTACGGTTTTTTACTGTCAGTTTGTAAAAACATGTTTTTAACGCTGTTTTAGCAGTGTTTTAATGAGGTTTTAATCTGACCACCACGGATATAGTACTGTAGCGATCAGGATGTATCAGAAGGATGAGGAAGCGTAAACCAGTTTAACAGATTTATTATCTGTTACAGAAATGGGTTACTGATGGCCGTAACCACGCCAAAACAACAAAAACCCAGCTGAGTTTACTCAATCAGCTGTTCAACTCCGCTCAACAGCTGTTCAACTGACGCTCCTCCCACCGGGCGCCGCTCAGCCGCTCCACGCATGCGCACACTCACACTCACACTCACAACTCCCGTGCTTACCCCGCCCCTACCTGTTCTCTACCCACAGGCTTAACATTAAACAGAACATCTGAACATGACAACATTACAAACAGTGTTGGGCAAGTTACATCCAAAATATAATACATTATATATTACTAGTTACTGTCATTTGAAAGTAATTAGTTACATTACAATATTACTATATCTGAATTGTAATGCGTTACACTACTTGTGTATTACTTTTGAGTTACTTTCAACAAAATAGCAAAAAAATATAAATCTTGTCCCACTGGCAGATTTTTCTACTTATTTCACGTGAAAATGTACTTGAAACAGGTGAAAATTGTCAAATAAGTTATTTTTCTGGTGTTATTTTTCTGGTGACGACTAAATGTTGAAATAGCAGTAAAACCACATTCATTGATGAAATGACATAAGGGATGGAAAGGAGGGATGGCAGTTTTACAGGGGGGATGATTTGGACCGTTTTTATTTCAGGGGGATGATTTGGACCGTTTTTATTTCAGGGATGATTTGAACCGTTTTTATTTCAGGGGGGATGATTTGGACCGTTTTTATTTCAGGGATGATTTGGACCGTTTTTATTTCAGGGGGGATGATTTGGACCGTTTTTATTTCAGGGGGGATGATTTGGACCGTTTTTATTTCAGGGGGGATGATTTGGACTGTTTTTATTTCAGGGGGGATGATTTGGACCGTTTTTATTTCAGGGGGGATGATTTGGACTGTTTTTATTTCAGGGGGGGTGATTTGGACCGTTTTTATTTCAGGGGGGGATGATTTGGACTGTTTTTATTTCAGGGGGGATGATTTGGACCGTTTTTATTTCAGGGGGGATGATTTGGACCGTTTTTATTTCAGGGGGGGGGTGATTTGGACCGTTTTAATTTCAGGGGGGGTGCCATCACATCACCCCTCATCCCCCCTCAACTCGAATACTGCTCACACGGAACTCAGAACTTCTTCATAAATAACTCCCAGAGAGAAAAAAAACACCAGCAAGCTAACAAACAAACCAATAAAGCTCTCAGAGTTAACAAAACGAACCAGCAATCAACAACTCGCAGCTGTTTTAACCTCTCCTCCTGATGGGCTGCAGGTGTGGTTTAAGGCTGATTTATGGTTCCGCGTTACACCAACGCAGGCCATACGCCGTGGGTTACGCGAACTACTGCGTACCCTACGGCGAAAGCTCTGCGTCGATTTAACGCGGAACCATAAATCCGCTCTCAGCGCGACTGACTGTGAGCCCGGCTCCTGCTCCTCGCCGCGCGCAGCTCCTCGCCGACTCCACGCTCATATATATTTAATAAATGTATAAAGCCCATATATTAATAAAGCCTCACTTGGCCGAGCCCTAACGCTGAGACCATGGTAGATTTAAGTTACACACGGACACGCCGCACTGTTGACTTTTCCCTGCCGGCTCTGCTCACTGAACAGTCCCCACACAAACAGTGTCCAGCGGCGCTACGTTCCGCCGCGCCGCGTTCCCAACGCTTTTTTCTGTTGTCGGGATGTCTCGCGGACGCGGTGTTGGTGAATTCTTTAAAAAACAACAGCTAAACGGGTTAAAATGCGTTGTAACGCGCGTTACTTAGATTGTAAAGAGTAATATATTACCGAAAATGTATTAGTAATGCGTTATATTACTGCGTTACAGCAAATAGTAATACATTACTGTAATTGCGTTACTTTTGTAACGCGTTACCCCCAACACTGATTACTAACATAACTGAACATTACTGCAGGGTCGCTACAGTACTATGCAACACAGTCTCACTCCGGAGGTACCCTTCTGCGTCTCTTTCAGACGCAAGTAGGCTCCAATTGACTCCAATGTAATCCCGTCTGCGACTATATCAGACGCTCAGAGCAGCTGATCACCGCGTCCTCATTCCTCTTTTAAAATGCAAATATTTCAATTTAAAAAATGTTATCCCACAATCTCTGTTCAGTGAGTATCATGCATGGTTTATCAGTTATTAAGAAGCATTTTTCCACTTTGACCAGAGTGAAATGCGGATGGAATTGGTCACCAACAAACGACAGCAGCCTTTTTGAAAAATATATTTTTAGTTTAATGCATTGCATGCATGCGTTTATTCCCATATATTCTGTGGCTGTAGGCTACTAGTTGTCTGACATTTTTGGGAGATGTATATATATTTTAAAAACTTAAATAGGGGACTAGTAGCCGTCGTCTCACTTTATATCCCCCCCCACCAAATCACCATGACAACCAAACACTACACTCCCGACTCTCACATAAAAACGTACCCTGCCTACTTGTTCCAAAGTACAAAAACGTAGAGGGATTACAATAATAGCCCTTGAATTGTATAAATACATTTTTCTGACTTCCTTTTTTTCAGTTATGGATAACTGAAACAAATTGTTTGAGTAGCCCAGTAATGATTTGTACGCTTGGTAAGTCTCAGCCAATCACAGGGCTGGTTGTTAGTAGGTAGGGACCCGGATCATGCCAGCCAATCAGAATCCTGGAAAAACATCAACAAATGACACGTGTAACTTCCAGTTAAGGATGATTTATGGTTCCACGTTACACCAACGCAGAGCCTACGGTGTAGGGAACGCGGAGACTCACACCGTACGGCGCGAATCGCCGCGTACCCTACGCTGTAGGCTCTGCGTCGATTTAACGCGGGACCATAATTCAGGCTTTACTTCCAAGACGGAACGAGTTTGGAGTGACAGAGAAGTGGAGTTACTTTTAAGTGTGACTTTAGAATATTAAACAGGTAAAATACAAGAACATATTGACGGTGGCCAAACTAATTGTAAACACAGGTCCCACACGTGACGCTGGTGAAAAAAAGAGTTGTTTTTATCAGTGATGGATAATTGCAGGCAATACACTACCCATAATCCTCAGCTACCGTTGCTATAGAGACGACGCCAGTCCGCTTTGCTTGACAAAATCGTTTTAACTATTTATATTTATTATTTATTATTATTATTATTATTATTATTATTATTATTATTATTATTATTTATATTTATATATAACTATTTTAACATTTCTAAACACAAAAACACGAAAGTGTCCTTGATAATTCAATAATACAATAGGTTCATGTTAAGGACATCCGTTTTAATCCGTTTAGACTTCCACAGAGCTAGTTGGCATTGCAGAGGGTTCACAGAGTTGAGACTTGGCAAGCCCAACCTAGGCCCCATATGGAGGCCACAGATCAAGTTTTACTTGGTTTGGTCAAATATTATGGCAACAGTGTCCGTTCGAATGTTGGAAAAGGTGACGTTTCAAAGCCCCGCCCATCGAAAAGTACAGGTCCGATCTGCACCAAACTAACGTTGGTGCAGATGGGCGTCATATAAGAAATTCAGATTTCTATGACTTCTGCAACAGTGTTTCCTCCAAAACGTTCTGGCTGGTTAGGAGGGTGTAGACACGTATAGGTCTGAGAGCCTCCTGACTAATGGAACAGGGCCTATTTTGTGTCTTTTTTTGCATAGTTCACTAACGCCTTTAGCTAGGAGTATGAATTTCTTATATGTTGTTTGGGGGCATCCCCTGATCAGACAGACTCGTAGCTCAAAGCATTAGTGAACTGTTCAAAAATAGACACGAAATGCTGCTGACGCCCCCCCCCCCCCTCTGGTCATCCTGTTGCTGCTTCCGCCTGCCTGCTGTGTGCTGCTGACGTCCCTGACTCCCCCAGTTTGGCCTTCGGCAGGAGGGTCCCCCCTTATGAGCCTGGTCCTGCTCAAGGATTCTTCCCTCCTAAAGGGGAGTTTTCCTTGCCACTGTTTGGCTTAAGGCTTTTCTCCCACTATGGGAGTTTTTACCTGCCATTGTTTATGTAATAATTGCTCGGGGGTTTATGTTTATGTTTATGTTTATGTTTATGTTCATGTTCTGGATCTCTGGAAAGCTCCTTTGCCTACTGAGCATTAATAACATGTCATAATCGAAGGAGAACTAATTAAAACGGATGTCCTTAACATGAATCTATTGTATTATTGAATTATCAAGGACACTTTCGTGTTTTTGTGTTTAGAAATGTTAAAATAGTTATATATAAATATTAATAATTATAATAATAATAATAATAATAATAATAATAATAATAATAATAATAATAATAATAATAATAATAATAATAAATAATAAATATAAATAGTTAAAACGATTTTGTCAAGCAAAGCGGACTGGCGTCGTCTCTATAGCAACGGTAGCTGAGGATTATGGGTAGTGTATTGCCTGCAATTATCCATCACTGTTAAAAACAACTCTTTTTTTCACCAGCGTCACGTGTGCGACCTGTGTTTACAATAAGTTTGGCCACCGTCAATATGTTCTTGTATTTTACCTGTTTAATATTCTAAAGTCACACTTAAAAGTAACTCCACTTCTCTGTCACTCCAAACGAAAGACTCGTTCCGTCTTGGAAGTAAAGCCTGAATTATGGTCCCCCGTTAAATCGACGCAGAGCCTACGGCGTAGGGTACGCGGCGATGCTCGCCGTACGGTGTGAGTCTCCGCGTACCCTACGCCGTAGGCTCTGCGTTGGTGTAACGTGGAACCATAAATCATCCTTAACTGGAAGTTACACGTGTCATTTGTTGATGTTTTTCCAGGATTCTGATTGGCTGGCATGATCCGGGTCCCTACCTACTAACAACCAGCCCCGTGATTGGCTGAGACTTACCAAGCGTACAAATCATTACTGGGCTACTCAAACAATTTGTTTCAGTTATCCATAACTTAAAAAAAGGAAGTCAGAAAAATGTATTTATACAATTCAAGGGCTATTATTGTAATCCCTCTACGTTTTTGTACTTTGGAACAAGTAGGCAGGGTACGTTTTTATGTGAGAGGAGTCGGGAGTGTAGTGTTTGGTTGTCATGGTGATTTGGTGGGGGGAGGATATAAAGCGAGACGACGGCTACTAGTCCCCTATTTAAGTTTTTAAAATATATATACATCTCCCAAAAATGTCAGACAACTAGTAGGCTACAGCCACAGAATATATGGGAATAAACGCATGCATGCAATGCATTAAACTAAAAATATATTTTTCAAAAAGGCTGCTGTCGTTTGTTGGTGACCAATTCCATCCGCATTTCACTCTGGTCAAAGTGGAAAAATGCTTCTTAATAACTGATAAACCATGCATGATACTCACTGAACAGAGATTGTGGGATAACATTTTTTAAATTGAAATATTTGCATTTTAAAAGAGGAATGAGGACGCAGTGATCAGCTGCTCTGAGCGTCAGATATAGCCGCAGACGGGATTACATTGGAGTCAATTGGAGCCTACTTGCGTCTGAAAGAGACGCAGAAGGGTACCTCCGGAGTGAGACTGTGTTGCATAGTACTGTAGCGACCCTGCAGTAATGTTCAGTTATGTTAGTAATGTTGTCATGTTCAGATGTTCTGTTTAATGTTAAGCCTGTGGGTAGAGAACAGGTAGGGTCGGGGTAAGCACGGGAGTTGTGAGTGTGAGTGTGAGTGTGCGCATGCGTGGAGCGGCTGAGCGGCGCCCGGTGGGAGGAGCGTCAGTTGAACAGCTGTTGAGCGGAGTTGAACAGCTGATTGAGTAAACTCAGCTGGGTTTTTGTTGTTTTGGCGTGGTTACGGCCATCAGTAACCCATTTCTGTAACAGATAATAAATCTGTTAAATTGGTTTACGCTTCCTCATCCTTCTGATACATCCTGATCGCTACAGTACTATATCCGTGGTGGTCAGATTAAAACCTCATTAAAACACTGCTAAAACAGCGTTAAAAACATGTTTTTACAAACTGACAGTAAAAAACCGTACCTTGCGCGACAAAAACGCATGATTTAGCCACTATAACAAATAATAATATATAAATAATAATAATGTCATAATTCGTGTATATATCACGACCACGGACCCCATTGATTTTGCATATTACTATATCCATGGTGGTCAGATTAAAACCTCATTAAAACACTGCTAAAACAGCATTAAAAACTGGCTTTTACAAACTGACAGTAAAAAACAGTAGGCCTACGTTGCGCGACAAAAACGCATAATTTAGCCACTATAACAAAGAATAATATATAAATAATAATAATGTCATAATTCGTGTATATATCACGACCACGCCTCCCATTGACTTTGCATAGTACTATATCCGTGGTGGTCAGATTAAAACCTCAATAAAACACTGCTAAAACAGCGTTAAAAACGGGCTTTTACAAACTGACAGTAAAAAACAGTACGTTGCGCGACAAAAACGCATAATTTAGCCACTATAACAAAGAATAATATATAAATAATAATAATAATGTCATAAAACGTGTATATATCACGACCACGCCTCCGTGGTGGTCAGATTAAAACCTCATTAAAACACTGCTAAAACAGCATTAAAAACAGGCTTTTACAAACTGACAGTAAAAAACAGTACGTTGCGCGACAAAAACGCATAATTTAGCCACTATAACAAAGAATAATATATAAATAATAATAATGTCATAAAACGTGTATATATCACGACCACGCCTCCGTGGTGGTCAGATTAAAACCTCATTAAAACACTGCTAAAACAGCGTTAAAAACGTGCTTTTACAAACTGACATTAAAAATCAGTACCTTGCGCGACAAAAACGCATAATTTAGCCACTATAACAAAGAATAATATATAAATAATAATAATGTCATAATTCGTGTATATATCACGACCACGCCTCCCATTGACTTTGCATAGTACTATATCCCTTGTGCTCCCATTAAAACTTCATTAAAACACTGCTAAAACAGCATTAAAAACATGTTTTTACAAACTGACAGTAAAAAACCGTACCTTGCGCGACAAAAACGCATGATTTAGCCACTATAACAAATAATAATATCTAAATAATAATAATGTCATAATTCGTGTATATATCACGACCACGGACCCCATTGATTTTGCATATTACTATATCCATGGTGGTCAGATTAAAACCTCATTAAAACACTGCTAAAACAGCATTAAAAACTGGCTTTTACAAACTGACAGTAAAAAACAGTAGGCCTACGTTGCGCGACAAAAACGCATAATTTAGCCACTATAACAAAGAATAATATATAAATAATAATAATGTCATAATTCGTGTATATATCACGACCACGCCTCCCATTGACTTTGCATAGTACTATATCCGTGGTGGTCAGATTAAAACCTCAATAAAACACTGCTAAAACAGCGTTAAAAACGGGCTTTTACAAACTGACAGTAAAAAACAGTACGTTGCGCGACAAAAACGCATAATTTAGCCACTATAACAAAGAATAATATATAAATAATAATAATGTCATAAAACGTGTATATATCACGACCACGCCTCCGTGGTGGTCAGATTAAAACCTCATTAAAACACTGCTAAAACAGCATTAAAAACAGGCTTTTACAAACTGACAGTAAAAAACAGTACGTTGCGCGACAAAAACGCATAATTTAGCCACTATAACAAAGAATAATATATAAATAATAATAATGTCATAAAACGTGTATATATCACGACCACGCCTCCGTGGTGGTCAGATTAAAACCTCATTAAAACACTGCTAAAACAGCGTTAAAAACGTGCTTTTACAAACTGACATTAAAAATCAGTACCTTGCGCGACAAAAACGCATAATTTAGCCACTATAACAAAGAATAATATATAAATAATAATAATGTCATAATTCGTGTATATATCACGACCACGCCTCCCATTGACTTTGCATAGTACTATATCCCTTGTGCTCCCATTAAAACCTCATTAAAACACTGCTAAAACAGCATTAAAAACATGTTTTTACAAACTGACAGTAAAAAACCGTACCTTGCGCGACAAAAACGCATAATTTAGCCACTATAACAAAGAATAATATATAAATAATAATAATGTCATAATTCGTGTATATATCACGACCACGGATCCCATTGACTCTGCATGGTACAATATCCGTGGTGCTGACACGTAATTATACCAGTTTCCGTGTTGGTACCACGGAAAATAGTGGTGAGAGGTCGTGGGCATTTCACAGATTTTTGTGAGATCAGGTTGAAATACACAGCCAAACAACCAGAACTAAGCTGTGAAAACAGAACTGGCACACAAAGCTCTCTGCTCATCGATCGCACTCACACATAGAAACAGAACACTCTTCCCAACAACACGTATCCTGACTCAGCCAGTGTTGTGGTATCTGAACTGGTTTATGGCCCTATCAGCTCGTGGCATGTTCAATGCACTCAGTGAATGTCAGTACAATAAAAAAACAAAGTTAAATCTTAATTGACCTAATGACACTCAGTCCGTTACAATATAAAGACAGAACATAGCGAAGGTACATGTGGCATAAAAGTACACAAGATGGATGCTAACGCAAAAAAGGGACATGGAAGACCTTACTGATTAAAGGGGGGAAAAAGTAGTTTTACTTCTGCATTTTTGGTCACATCATGCAGCTCGAGTCTCTCCTGAATCCTGGTTATCAGCTGAGCTTCAGCTTCACAACATCAATTCTAAATGTGCTAATTTAGATTAGGCGACTGGAGTTGTCCTGCTGAGATAAGACTGTCTCTAGGCTGAATTATGGCTCTGCGTTAAATCAACGCAGAGCATAGGCGGCCTTACCTATGTTTCAACCGTTTCAGTTGAAACGGGCCTGGCCACCAGGGGGCCCCCAACTGACTGACAAAAAAAATAAATGCTGCAAGGAAGACACAATAATAAATCACTACCCGCCATTAAACTAACCAGCTAACATCCAAGAAAAATGAAACGAACATACCAGAGTGGTGCTGAAAAGTGAAAATTAGCAGATATAAAAAAGAAAGCTGTGAGTAGTGTTACCGGCCAGCCCGGTCCCCTTTAAGGCGGTGTCTGTGTTCGGGTGTGTGTGTGTAAAGCCTGAATTATGGTCCCGTGTTAAATCGACGCAGAGCTTACGGCGTAGGGTACGCGGCAATGCACGCCGTACGGTGTGCGTCGCAGCGTACCTTACGCGTTGGTGTAACGCGGAACCATAAATCAGCCTTGAGACGTAGTGGGTGCAGCGGAGGAGAAAGAGGGAGATGCAGGTGTGCGCGTGTGGAAGACCGGTCCACGTGTGCAGTTACTTTTTTAGTGTGTCCTCCGTTAGCTTTCAGTTGTCAGCCCTCAAGTGTTTTGTTTGCTCTTTACAAGTTTGTGATAAATGTGCGAGGTTGCACGGACAGTATTTTTCCTCCGTCCTTTTTTCCTTCACTTTCCCCGGACTCCCAGACAACCGCCGGTTACCAGCAACGAGCCAGAAACTGTATTTAAATACCAGCTCTCCCAACTACGGTTCGGAGATAGGACTGGAAATTAAGAAAGGTAACAGTAGTCTTCCGAAAGTGACCTCTTTCTTTGGTCCAGCATCTGCACCGACTACAGCAGCGGCTGCCGCCCACTCTAATAACACCAACGCAGTAAACACATCCATGCGTCACGCATGGATGCGTTTACTGCGTTCTTTCAGCTTATAATGCGTCACGGACGCAGGACACATAGC
Source organism: Cololabis saira (assembly GCF_033807715.1). Classification (NCBI taxonomy): domain Eukaryota; kingdom Metazoa; phylum Chordata; class Actinopteri; order Beloniformes; family Belonidae; genus Cololabis; species Cololabis saira. Next base: position 8,810,221 of record NC_084587.1, on the reverse strand, counting down.
TGGCAAATATAGTAATAAATAGGGCCCCATATTAAATATTGAAACGGGCCCCCTGATGCCAAAGGCCGCCACTGACGCAGAGCCTACACCGTAGGGTACGCGGCTACGCGGGAGTCTCTCCATAGCCTACGCCATAGCCTGACGTGCACCTCCCAAAAATTGTAACTAGGCCTACGCGTCGAGGCGACGCAGACCCAACGCAGACCGAGAGGGTTGTGATTGGTTTGCTTGGTAGCAACGCATTTCTGGTTCAGGTTCGTCAAACAGTAGTGAACTTAAAGTGCTCTTTTCTTCGTGTGTGTGTGTGTGATTTATTTTTTTTTGGGTTGTTTTGTTTTTTTGCACAATAATTGTCCTTATCCCTTTGATTCACTGTGACCGGAAAAGCCGGAAGCTAAATAAAAGTATCAACTGGGGGGGTATTGCTCCGCGGCGAAATGGAGTGACGGAGAAGTCCGAAGGATTCACGACGGCGTCACGGCAACGGCGTCACGGCAACGGCGTCACGGCAACGGCGTCACGGCAACGGCGTCACGGCAACGGCGTCACGGCAACGGCGTCACGGCAACGGCGTAGGGTCTGCGTTGGTTTAACGCAGAACCATAAATCAGGCTACTGTCCTGAGTGACCTCTAATTCAGACCTCTCTAAAAGGTTCCAGAATAGCAGTAAGGTTTCCTGGTGCACCAGGTCCAGGGAGTGGACACATGGTCACAGGGCATTTGGTGCCTCTGTTTACTTCCAGTACTGCAGTCAGGGAACCTGCTGTCAAACCAAATCTGCTGCTATGAAATCAGCTCCTTTCACACCTACTGACAGAATCATTAGACGTCCTGAAGGCTTCATCCTCAGATATGGTTTACTGCACATCAGCTGAACCTGACCTTGTAACACTGCGGTCACATTAAAGTCCAGTTGAGCTGCAGCTTTGAATCAAGATGTTGTGGTTTAAGTGGCATTTTGTCTAACTCCAGCTAAGGTAATCACATGCTAACCAACAGGGCAGTAGTCCTTTCATGTTCTCACTAGTTTTAGACACATGAAGATGATACATTTCAAGTCTTGTCACTTCACATGTACTCAACATCCAATCAGTCACCACTGTCACTTAAGATTCAGTCGGAAACAACGTTGCAGGGTCCACCTGATGAGACAAGAGAGACTACGAGGACCTTTAAGATTCTCTGCTGATAAACGCTTGTAGAAGACAAACTAAAAGTGTTTTTAACTTCTGCAGCTCCATCTTGGTGACTACCCGCAGAAACAATTCACCGAAGAATGTTCCCGAGTGAAGATAAGAGCCTTCCAACGAGAGCTTAAGAAGTTAAGCATAGAAATCAATGACAGAAACAAGAAGATGGAGCTACCATACACATACCTGGACCCATTTGTGATGGAAAACAGCGTGAGTGTTTGAATCTCAGCGTCCGCTGGTGGAGGGAAAATGCTTTTTATGATCTTTGAATGCTGATCAGGCAATTCTACATAGAAGTGCATTAATGCAGCTGTGTAAAAGTGATTTAATCGCATCATATTCTCACAGTTCTGAACAAAACATAATCAAATTTGAAGCAGATCTTTTTGATTAGCAGCTGCTTCAAGGGTGTTTTCAGTTGGAATGTTTTGTTTCATTAAAGATTTATTGCCTTTTTTTCCCTAATCAACGACAACATGTCACATCTTTGTTACTTTACTTTGATCAAGCGAGGAACATCATGTACTACAGATGATTATTCCATCAATAATATTGATACTTTTTTCTTGTTTTGCTTAAAGGTATTGTGACATCATTTTTAACATGCTTTTAACACTATTAAAAGTCTTGGCCAACATCCCTCAAATGTGTCTAAAAGAGTGTAACAAGAAAAACTTCACTCTAGTACTCTTTTCCTGGCTTTTTATTACAGTGTTTTTTTGCGCCGTGAAAAATGCTTCCTTTTTCCCCATTCCTGTCAATCATTGCTCCGCTCCTCCTCCAAACCTCCTCCTCCTCCAGCCATACGCTCACAGCGGCGTCGGAGAGCGACAGGCGAAGCATGCACGGAAAAGCAGGAGGGCGAACCACAGCAAACAATCATAAAAATAAAGGCATGCAAGCAGCACTCTCCCCTTGTCTTAAGTCCAGTCAGTGGCCGCGGGTCTTCTTAGCAGTTTTCCTCCGGTGATTAGAACAAAAGAGGCTCTAAACAGCTCCTTTTTAAGCCTCATTTATGGTTCCGCGTTAAATCGACGCAGAGCCTACGCCGTAGGGTTCGGCGTATGCTGCGCGTCGCCGCGTAACCTTACGCCGTAGGCTCTGCGTCGGTGTAACGCGGAACCATAAATCAGCCTTTTTTGGTGCGCTGGAGAGGAGCGGAGGCAGGGAGCTGGGTGGAGGGGGCGGTGATTTAGCGGATCGTTACGTAACGATCCGCCACCAAACCACATGCGCCGTTTTTGCATAGTTATGCGGAAAATCCCAGAAAGCACACAATACACTGAATGTTAAAAGTTTGTTGTTTTTTGGGTGTAATTGATGTCAAGACACCCAACAAAACACAAAAAATCAAGAAAAATGTGTTTTTCATGTCACAATCCCTTTAATAAACTAATTGTTGGCTACATTCTGCTTTGTATCTGTTCAAGTTATCAAAAGTAATCAATAAACGATTGTCTCCGAGTGTCGTGTGCTCCTGCTCTGTTCAATACAACAGGGATTCAAAGATTTTCCTCAGTTATCAGTGGTCGTAAATAGTCATTGTTTTACTTTCTTGTTGACATTGGAGTATCAGAACATTTGATATTCTCCCATCAGAAATGAGCGGTACACGTACCCTCGGTGTGGAGCGACAGGGCAGGTGGAAAAAAGAACGATGTGTCACTCCATTCAAAAGTCAACGTGACCAAGCGTCCCTGAGTTTGTTTATTCCAAATCCGTCCCATTTTCACTACTTACAGTACCAGTGATCTGATATGAGTATTGGGTATTTCTCTCATATCTATAGAAAATTTAAGAGTGAGTAAAGCCCTGTTGCTGAGTACCACAATGTTCCATCATGATCCCATTGTCCTTTTGTAATACTAGTACTATACGACTACACACTGCTGTTTCCTCCCACAGACACAGAGGTTGTGTTTTTTAACCCCTCGCTAACTGTGATGCCACTATGAAACAACATTTATTATTACTGACTTGGATTTAATTGAGACAGATTTACATGATTTACCTTAAAGATATTTACTTCATAATCCGGGTGCCATTTAATTCAAATTCATTTATATTGTGTTTTTTTTTTAGACCAAAACCATGGCTCTTGAGCAAATATTAAAGAAAACAAGAGCAAGTGAAAAACTCACGTAGTGGGAGATTAACCTTAAGCCAAGCAGTGGTAGGAAAAACTCCCCTTTAAGAGGGAAGAAACTTGGATCGGGACCTGGACCATGTTAAAGAGCAAAGATAGATTAGTAGGTCACTACCAGGGTTTTGATTTCCTCTTATCATAAGGCTTTGAGTTCTGACACTGCCTCTTAATTTCTTGATTAGCTTTCATAATGGAAAGGCAAGGCAAGTTTATTTGTATAGCACAATTCAACAACTAAGTGATTCAAAATGCTTTAAGAAATAAAAAAAAGCATAAAACAAAAAAGGGAAAAAGAACAATAGATAAAATCAGTAGTTAAAATATGATTAAGTCAAGCTTAGTACCAGTGCAGATTTGCTTTATCCAAATGCAGCTGAAAATAGATGCATCTTCACACTGCTGGAAAGTACAATGCATGAAATTTACTATGATCCTGCTCATCCAGGAAACAGGCTCAAAAGCGTGAATAAATTGAATAGGGTAAAATAATCCACAGGTGCTATACCTACCGAAACTGCTGTAAGTAATTTTTTGCTGAGACAGGATGCCTATACACTGCAGGCCAAAGCCGTTAAAATCTTTTGTGGAAAAAAGGTTATTTTTAATGGTATTGATAAACTATTTCAAAGCAATTTGGTGGACATGTCTGTGTCAGATCCACTCCAGCTCCATACCTGCCTCCCTCACCTGCCAGCTCCGCTTCCTCATGTCACTATGGTTTCTCCATCCTTCCACACCTGCTCCGCATCTGCAATCAGCCCTGGGCTGCTACTTAGGCCACGTTTACATATAGCCGGGTATTTACAAAAACGGATATTTCCCCCTTTATGTTTTGAAAAATACCATCATTTACATGAACCCGCATAAATACGCTGTTAAGGTGCTATGAGCAGCCAAACCTACAGGGGGCAGTGTAACGAGAAGCATAAAGTCATGCTAGCCAATCAGATCCTGGAAAAAAACATCAACAAATGACACGAGTAACTTCCAGTTACTTCCAAGATGAACGAGAGTCTTTCGTTTGGAGTGACAGAGAAGTGGAGTTACTTTTAAGTGTGACTTTAGAATATAAAACAGGTAAAATACAAGAAAATATTGACGGTGGCCAAACTAATTGTAAACACAGGTCGCACACATGACGCTGGTGACATTTCTGTCGCATAATGTGACGTTCTGAAGTCTAAATGTCCGTTTCCCTCTGTTTACAAGCTTGAAGACGGAGTTTTTTCAAATCTCCACTTTGGCCAGAGTTTTCAGAAATGATCGTTTTTGGTGACTTTGAGCTTCGTTTTTGTGTAAACGAACGGCCAAAACGCATGAAAACAGCACCGTTTTTGCTACGTGTAAACGGGGCCTTAAACTCTCCACTCCCAGCCAGTCACTGCCAGATTGTTCTTGTGTCATGCCTGACTTTCCAGCGGTTTTCCCCAGACTGATCACCTGTTGGCCTGTCTCCGTCCTGGTAAACACCTCAGCCTTCTGTCCCCGACCACGAGTTCTGCCTGAGCGTCTCTGGTTTCTGCTTGCCTGCTCCCTGGGCTGCCTGGCGATTCCTCTGACTGACCCGTGTTTCAGGTCCCGTGTTATGGCTTCCATATCTGCTAAGCAATCACACCAGCTGGTTTCTGGTATTCCCTCTCCTGCCCAGGGCCGGACTGGGAAACTTTTTCAGGCCAGGAATCAGTCAAGTAACTAGGCCACCTTAGCCTTGCCCACACGCGCGCACACACGCACAAACATGCACACACATGCACACATATGCACGCACACACATGCACACACACACATGCACACACACGCACACACACACACACACACACACTCGCACACAATAGTAGGCCTATGTTTTTATGGAGCTAGAACAGTCTCATAAGTAACAAATGCACACGCCGATCCACAAATGCACAGGACAAGATTCACAAATGCAAGGGATGATTTGCAAATGCACAAAAGAATTCACACATGCGTAGGACAAGATACACAAATGTATTTCTGATGCACACACAAATATAACCTGATTTAGAAACGTTTTTTTGTCTATGGGCTGCGCTGCATTTGTGTGTGACTTTTGAGACTCCCCTGACGTGCCTCAATCCACAAATGGAAGGGATCTGCAACCAATCAGATATTCTCCTTTGTTCAGCCAATCATAAGAGCGCACCCCACGTGGGGGACGATTTACTCGTAAACCAATCAGATTAAAGGGGCGGGTATACCTGCTGTTTGAGCCTGCGTTTGCATCCGTTCGCTTAGAAAAGTAATTAAACATTTCGTCGTAGTATAATAAACCAGCTGGTAGAATAAAGATAAATAAACAAGAAAGCAACACACTATATCATATCATATTAGCAGCGTTGTCGCGCAAAATTACGTGAACCCATTGCTTGTTGATATACCAGTTGTTTAGCATTTTTTCCATAGTCAGTTTGATGCGCTGATCAAAATAAGGAGAATAAAACATACATCCTATCCCTGATTGGGATGCAATGTCCGATTTCGATTAATAAGGGCCAATCCCAATTCTCCTTCACTCGCCCTTCTTTTCTCCACTCGCACTTCTTTTCTTCCCTAACCCCTAAAAAAGAAGGGGGAGATTTTAGGGCACTTGAAATCTAGGGCACTTGGCCCAGGTGCCTGTCCCATTTCTCCTACTACCCCTCGTTTTCATCCCTAACTTTGATCAGGAAGCAGAGAGCCAAAAGCTGTTTTAATTTCAGCTGTAGCGCTGTTAATATGGCACTTTATTAAGTTTTAATATTTTTTCAGGCATAAAGGTAACCTTAAGATCCACAACCTGGGCTCAGTTTATCCAAATAACTCCGATGTTTTCGGAGATGAGAAGAGCCGCCGCCCCCGGGGAGCAGCCTCAGCTCACAGCCCGAGAAGAGACGTATCCGCCGGGTGAAGCTGCTGCGTCGCCCCGGGAGAGAAACTCTCCCGGGACGCAGCTCTGTTGAGAATTACGCTGGCTGAAATAAATCATTTAGGAAGATGTTGGTTTAATAGATTAAATCTAACAGTTGTAGCTACGCCTGTTAAGAAATTTGCTCCGAAATTTAAAGATTTCTGTCTGCCGGCTCCGGAGCTTGGGTCCGCGTTAAATCGACGCAGAGCTACGGCGTAGGGCAGGGGTTCTTAACCTTTCTGACCTTGGGGCCCAATTTTTTCAGTACAGAGTGGCCCGAGGCCCATTAAATATTAACACTGTATAGCAGCGAAGGTCCAGAACATCATAATAAATATATATATATATATATTCAAGTAGCCTCATAGTTGTATCAACATCTGCATCTGACTGTTATATTAAAAAAGTACATATTTGCCTATTAACATGTGTAACTTCAATTACACATTTTTTTCTCTTAAAAATAAAATAAATAAATAAGATTTTATTTTATTTTTCAAATGCTATCTTATTTTATTTCTTTACCAGCAGTTTGAATTTCCCCTTTTCTTTGTTAATTGTCTCAACACATTTTTATAATAAATTAATATAAACACATCTTAACAATTTAAAAGTTTTGCAGTTTTTCTTTCTTCCCCTTAATCTTATGCCCTCACTCTCTGTCGTTCAGTGAGAGAACTGAGCTCTAATTTCTCCTGCCAGGACTTTAAATCTGGGCTGGATGGTGTCAGGTTCTCATGCACATGAGAAGGTGCTCATTGATGAACCTGGAACGATATTTAGTTAATTATGTTAATTGTGGAGAAAGCTGCTTCACAGCTGAAATGTGAACCCAAACATGTTTAAGATGGTCAGCTTATTTTCTGTGACTTCAGTTCAGACTTGAGTGGATATGTTTGATGAAAAACTTTGTGTTTTGTTTCAGTGGCGTTTTACTTTCGCACTTTGAACGCCACGGTCTCTGAACGTATGAGACACTGGTTTTGTCCCAGTGTGAAGACTGAACCAGGATGAATCTGTCCATTCTGGGTTGAACTTCCCTTTCCACCTGTTACGTTTCTCATCTCTGTAAGAGTCAAGCTAATTACTTACTAAGTAACTTACTAAGTTTTATTTACATTAATAAGTTGTCAGGACTGCGCGTGTCGGATTTCATCCGAGCCTGATCAGCTGAGCGGGCAGAGCCAGCACCGCAGCTCTGGCCGCTGCAGCAGAGTCACTTTCCGATGCTTTTGCGAGCCCGAACAACAGTCCAGTCCAGACGACACATCTACATGTACAATCCTTCAGCAGTAACGATGGAGCCGCCCGAGCGGCACCGACCTCCCCGGCCGCGCGGACGAGTCAGGATAAATGAGCACGCCGCGCTCGCTCGCTCTGGGCGCAGACCCAAGTAATCGATCCCTAATCCTGGCGGATCTAAACCTACTCTGTGCAAAATGAAGGATTTTCTCTATAAATACACACCATTTCTCTTACTATTACACCTAGAGCTAGCTGAGGGTCTTCTTCTCCTCATTTGGTTGGGAGTTGCTATGCAGTCCCGCGGCCCCCGCGGCCCACACGTACAAAACTGAATTTTTTTTCGCGGCCCACTAGATGGCGCTCGCGGCCCAAGTGTGGGCCGCGGCCCTATGGTTAAGAATCACTGGCGTAGGGTACGGCGTAGGGTACGGCGTAGGGTACGGCGTAGGGTACGGCGTAGGGTACGGCGTAGGGTACGGCGTACGGCGCGCGTCGCCGCGTACAACGACGCAGACCTTACGCCGTAGGCTCTGCGTTGGTGTAACGCGGAACCATAAATCCCTTTATTCTGGCGTGATCTTCTACAACTTTATCTGAAAGTGTGTAAATTACCCAGATAACAGCTGGATTACTTTGTGGTTTCTGAAGACTATTATATCAGAAACATCCAAAACAAATCTGACGAGTCACAGGATTATTTCTCTCTATTACTCTGAGACGAGTCTGCCTGTTTGCCTTCGGCCTGCGAGTCAAATCGACGCAGAGCCTACGGCAAAAGCAGCAAATTTTCATACCCCCTCGCTCGCCAAGTCAGCATCTGAAATCCCTCGATTTGAAGGGGCTATTCTCAGCCCCTAGCCCTCGTTATGCCCCCTCCCCCTAGGTGAAAAGAGGAATTGGGACACCACTACCTTCACGGGAACGCGCAAAAGTTAGGGTTAGTGAAGAAAAGGAGGGCGAGGGGGAGTATTGGGACGCAAGTCTAAAACAACATGATCGGGCCTGATTTCGGATCACGTGATCGAGACATCCCTAATATAATACAATATAATAAATAAATATATATATATATATATATATATATATATATATATAATTTTGCAATTGGGTATGCCAAGGTATGGCAGCCGCCACACCTTGGCTTCAGGGGAAAATTTAAATGTTTGTACATTTATGGAATTACTCTGTGTTTATTTGTATTGATTATTCTATTATTTAATACCTATAAAATAACTACAAATGCAAGTCAGAACAACATGATCGATTTCACTAGTATTACCTTTCCCAACACTTGTACCCCCACCTCATATCTTGAAATGTGATGTCCCAGCGTCCCTGACGACAGTGGTCGCTATCAATCTCAAACTTACAATACTTACAAACTTACAAACTTACAAACTTACAAAAATAAAAAAGAAAGCAGGCAACCCCGCAATTGTTTTTCAAAGAAAGAAGGCAAGTGATGGGTCCAATGTTGCCCCAGTCAGGCTATTAACGAGGCTGTTAGCCACTGATGGATTAATTATGCAAGTTCATCTTAAGGTAAGATATCAAATCACCCTACCCTCTTATAAATCTGTTTAAGGGAAATATTTGAGTTTTTTTACGCTCTTTCTCTCTTCTGCTCCCTCCCTCTCCTTTTTGCATTTGGACTTTAACTGTTTCAAGTTAAACTGGGATGTCCACGTGATATTGTGACATAGTGGATGAAGTGAACAGAATGAGTTAAATGGCGTTTGTCAGATACGCTTTTTCTGCTTTCTAACTCTGCCGCTTGCTGTCGGTGGTGCAGAAAACGGATGTGTATTGCGTAGTCAGCACACAAAGCCTGAATTATGGTTCTGCGTTAAATCGAAGGCGTAGGGTACGCGGCGACGTGTACCCTACGCCGTAGGCTCTTCGTTGGTGTAACGCGGAACCATAAATCAGCCTTAAGTGTAGTGTTCATAGTTAGCAGGATGTGAGTGAGGCTGCATTTGAAAAATTTCAAATTTTCTTGACCACACAGATAAGCTACATAGCAGATTTATGTGATGAGTATACTGGGCATGTTGATTTATACTGTAGTTAAGTTCTGAGACTCGTAACCTTGCCATACCTTAGCTTTGACTGAATTGACGCCACTGTCATACTGTACATTAATTATGGATGAATTAATTGTTTTGAGGAAACTAAACAAATTGCTTCAACAAGAAAATTCACATGTTTAATCTTAACAGGAATAAAAAAGTTAAATATGGGGTAAGGGAACTATCAATTGAATTTGTGCACATAAATAAGGGCTGGATTGATCGTGTGCTCACAAGCGGCTTTGCTTTTTCAAAAGAGAAGCGCTACAGCCTTCTCGACACCGCAGCAGAACCTCTGGTCCTCCTGACACCGCAGCAGAACCGTGGTCTGTGTATCCCTGGCACCCGCTCACGTCAAACTTACCGAAGCATTTCCAACGCAGCAGGCCCAGTATTTGGGCCTCTGCCGGTAAGTTTTGATACAACTTTTAACTTCTCCCGTGTACACCGCAACTGTCTTCTCTCCGCTGCGGGCTCCTCTTGGAGCCCTCGCGAGTACGTTTTGCTCTGAACCACCGGCTAAAGCAACTAGCTAGCTGCTCGCTACTCTGCCATTACTCGTTACTGGTCACCGCTGTTTTCCGTCCTCAGCCACCACCACCTCCTCCTCAACAAGCTTACCTGCTGGATGTAGCATGCTGTGGCTAATCCTGTGGATATTCCTGGGGTTCTCGTCGCTCCTCTACACCCGGACCCTCGGCTCCTCGACGCTAGCTCTCGTTAGCTTCCAGCTACCGCTCTCCACCGGGACCATGCCGCCGCTCCACTCCGCCGCGGCCCACCACCCGCGTCCGACGCCTGGTCCACTCTGGCAAAACCATCCTCCACACAGCCGCTCAGGACGCATGTTTTCCTACAACTTCACGTCGCCAAACTCCATTCCTTCCTTCTGGTCTTCCTGCCGTCCTGCAACTTCGTTACGTCACCACAACAAACAGCATGTGAATCTGTCCAATCTCCGTCCACTTCCTCAGTCCTCTCAGCCAATCACCAAGCAACACCACCTGAAACTGGCTCTGTTCAACACCCGCTCACTCAACAACAAAAGCCTGCTGCTGAATGAATTTATAACGGACAATAATCTGGATTTCCTCTGTTTAACAGAAACCTGGCACAAACCCCTGGACTATTTCTCACTAAATCAGGCCACTCCCCCCAACTTCACCTACATGGAACAAGCTCGTGCTGAGGGGCGGGGGGGCGGTGTTGCAGCAATATACAGAAAGGACATTAAAGCAACCTCCATCCCTATTCCTGTCATTCCGTCATTTGAGCACGCTGCCTTCAAACTACCTGGCCCCACTCCTCTTGTCACCGCCGTCATTTATCGCCCCCCCAAACCAAACCCCTCCTTTCTCTCGGATCTCTCGGATTTTCTGACCCAGCTCTGCTCCATCTCTCCCTCTGTTCTCCTCCTGGGTGACTTCAACTTCCACATCAACGATGCTAACTGTAAACCTGCTGCTGAATTCCTGGACCTACTACACTGCTTCAACTTCACTCAACACGTCGACTTCCCCACTCACGCCCGCGGCCACACCCTCGATCTCGTCTGCTCCACCGGCCTCACCATAAATCAGCTCTCCAGCCTCAACCTCCACGTGTCTGATCATCTGGCAATCATTATGGACATCAACATCCCCATCCCCACTCCCAAAGAAGCACGCAAAATATCCTTCCACAACATCAGATCCATCTCCCCCTCTGCCCTCTCAGCCTCTCTTGCCACTCAGATGTCCGCCTCCCCCGTCACCCGACAACCCCTCGGACCTCGTGGATTACTACAATCATACACTCTCCTCCTGTCTTGATCAACTGGCTCCCATCAAAACCAAAACAGTCTCTTTCGCACGCTTAGCACCCTGGTACACCCCTGAACTCCGCAAACTGAAATCCCGTAAACGTCAACTCGAGCGACTCTGCAAGAAATCCGGATTAACTGTTCATCAACTCGCCTACACTGATCATCTCCACCAATACAAGGATGCCCTCAACTCAGCTCGCTCCACCTACTTCTCCAACATCATCCATTCCGACTCCTCCAACCCAAAGGCTCTCTTCTCCACAATCAACAAACTTCTCAAACCCAGTGACAACATCTCCAACTCCTTCACAGTCTCTAAGTGCAACGACTTCCTCTCATTTTTTCAATCCAAAATCCAGACCATCTACAGTAACCTGACCACCTCCTCCACCCCCTCCACCTCCCCACCTGTTTCCCCCCCCTCCACCACTCAGCCTCTGTCTCACTTCTCTCCCATGTCTTCAGCGTCTCTTTCAACAGTCATGATGGGCATGAAAACCTCTTCCTGTGCTCTGGACCCCATCCCATCCACATTTATAAAAAACTGTCTCCCAGCCATCTCCCCACTCATCATCAACATCATCAACTCCTCCTTCAGCTCTGGATCAGTCCCGGACACCCTCAAACTGGCAGCTGTTACCCCCATCCTCAAAAAACCTGGACTCAACCCTGACACCATGAACAACTTCCGGCCCATTTCCAACCTCCCTTTCCTGTCAAAAATTCTGGAACGTGCCGTCGCCACTCAGCTCAAGACCCACCTCACCTCCAATGATCTGTTTGAAACATTTCAATCTGGTTTCCGCTCACGTCACAGCACAGAAACAGCCCTCATCAAAGTCACCAATGACCTCCTTCTCTCCTCCGACTCCGGCAACCTCAGCATTCTCCTTCTCCTGGACCTCACAGCAGCCTTCGACACCATCAGCCACACCATCCTCCTTTCCCGCCTGGAATCATCTCTCTACATCACCGGATCCGCCCTCTCCTGGTTAAAATCCTATCACACCAACAGACATCAATTCATCAGCATCAACAACTGCTCCTCCTCCACTGCCCCTCTGTCACAAGGCGTCCCCCAGGGTTCGGTGCTTGGTCCTCTACTCTTCATCCTCTACATGCTCCCCCTTGGCAACATCATCCGCCGCCACCGCCTCCACTTCCACTGCTACGCCGACGACGTCCAACTGTACATCTCTACCAAATCCCTCACCTCTGCAACCCACTCTACCCTGACCAACTGCCTCACCGAAATCAAATCATGGATGCACTCGAACTTCCTCCAACTCAACTACAACAAATCGGACATGCTCATCATCGGCCCAAAATCCCTCACCAAAACCGCTCACAACTTCACCCTCACCATGGACAACTCCATTCTGTCTCCCTCCACTCACATCCGCAACCTCGGAGTTATCCTGGACAACAACCTCTCCTTCCAACACCATGTCAACCACATCACAAGGACTGCTTTCTTCCACCTCAAAAATATTGCCCGTCTCCGTCCATCACTCTCCTTCTCTACCGCTGAAACCTTGATCCACGCCTTCATCACCTCAAGACTCGACTACTGCAACAGCATCTTCTACGGTTCAACTTCCAAGGTCCTCAATAAACTCCAATACATTCAAAACTCTGCTGCCCGCCTGCTCACCCACACCCGCTCCAGAGATCACATCACGCCAGTCCTCCAGAAGCTCCACTGGCTCCCCATCTCTCAACGGATCCACTTCAAAATCCTTCTCCTCACCCACAAAGCCCTCCACAACCAGGCCCCCTGCTACCTCACCGACCTGCTCCACCGCTACACTCCCTCCCGCAGCCTCCGCTCCTCTGACGCCAACCTCCTGTCCCTTCCAGTCAGAACCAAGCACCGGACCTGGGGCGACAGGGCCTTTTCCATCGCTGCACCCACCCTCTGGAACTCCCTCCCCAAAAACATCCGTGACTGTACTGACCTCCCAGCATTCAAATCCCATCTCAAAACTCACCTTTACAGAACTGCTTTTAATGTGTGATTAATGTCCTGTCTCATGTTGTGTCCTTTTGTACTGTCCTGTGTAATTGTAATTTGTATTATGTGTTTTGTTTTAATGTAAAGCGTCTATGAGTGCCCAGAAAAGCGCTATATAAATAAAATGTATTATTATTATTATTATTAAATCAAATGTGTGCATATTATTCTACAGTTGTGCATAAATAAATAAAAATCTAAACATTTGTTTAAGTCAAATCATACATATATGTAGTGTGTATTTTCTCTGTAATCCGTGTTCATAATCTTGTAAAGTTGTAACTTTGAGTGGTATTCTCACAGAGAAAATACACACTACATGTATGATTTGACTTAAATGTTTACATTTTTATTTATTTATGCACAACTGTAGAATATGCACACATTTGATTTATGTGCACAAATTTAATTGACAGTTCCCTTACCTCATAGTAAAATACAAAAGCATCCCACACAATTACGTCACTATAAAAATATTAATATATAATATTAAAAAATACAATGCACACAGTATTTGTTGTTTATCTTTATTTAATGAACAACATGGCTGGGTGTTGTGTGACAGAGCCTCCCATCGGGTCTGGGCATCACAAACTTGAGTAGCAGGCTCAGCCTCAGGCAGGCTGACAGGTTTCAGGACCATCTAAAAAAGGGAAGAGAAAACATGAATGGAGCAAAATTAAGAGTCCTCTCACTACAAACATCACAATGGTAAAAATTGTACCATTTGTGTATGTGTTGTACATTGCACTCACATACACACACACACAATCATCATCACAACAGCCTGCCAAATTGCATTGTATTTATGATGCACTGTAAAAACTCAAAATCTCACCAGGAATATTTGTCTTATTTATAGTTAAAATGTCTCATTTTTAGTCAACAAATCTCATTACACTTAAAACAAGAGTAAGTACCAGAAAATAACTTATTTGACAATTTTCACCTGTTTCAAGTACATTTTCACTAGAAATTAGTAGAAAAATCTGCCAGTGGGACAAGATTTATCTTGTCTAATCTTGTTCCACTGGCAGATTTTTCTACTTATTTTAAGTGAAAATCTACTTGAAACAGGTGAAAATTGTTGTTTTTTCCAGTGATGAGTCTTGTTTTAAGTGATAAGTAATGAGATTTTTTTGACTAAAAATGAAACATTTTAACTAGAAATAAGACAAATATTCTTGTTAAGATTTTGAGTTTTTGCAGTGTGTAGATTAACACACGCAGGCACACACACACTCTATTAATGATGTAGCTATGGGGGGCACACAATCCTCATAACAGCCTGCTACATTGCATTGTATTTATGATGTAGACTAACACACGCAGACAGACACACACACACACACACACACACACACACACACACACACAGTAATGTAGCTATGGTGGGCATTGTTTGTCCCATCTCCAAAACCATCAACTGCCTTAGCAAAATACCAGTAGCAATGTTAGTGTATGACAACTTCTTCATAATGAACAATATTGTCAGCTTCATAGCTAAAGTTGCTGAACTTACCTCAGATCTGTGTTTGTTTTTCTGGGGGAGGCAGCGATCCGCCGGGTGAGTTTACGCCTCGTTGGCTGGGGAGAGCGATTATAACCCAACCACAACTCAGGGAAAGGATGATCCTTTGTTGGTTTTTTGTCAACAAAGTGATGTGAACAGACAAAAATGTTGCGCAGTGGTTTTTTTAGATTTAATACCTTCAGTCAGGTCCTTGATTCCGAGTCAGTATCAGGCTTCCGAAAAAAAGTAAACAACGGAGCACATGGACATTTTCGTAGCTGGTTTGTGGTCGTAGCACTCTCTAGCTGACCACTCGTTCAGGTGCTTTCTCCAGTTCTTACAACCAACCACTGCACACGTCGTTCCCGAACCACTTTTCTTTTTTGAAATATCCATTTAGTCCCTCTTTGTCAGAGCAATGTCGGCATTTTGCACAACGGTAATCCGCCAGAACGGAAGTGGATAGCCCAGACGGGAGGACTTCAGGAAGTAGAGCGGAAACGTCTCCTAAACTTGTCTATCTAGGTCTGTGTTTAGCCCGTCTGACATGATCCAGATTTAGCCCTAAAAAATACGTTTAGAGGTCAATGGACATCTTGATTTAGTTCATCATTTCCATGTCAGGACAAGACGATTTCTCTTCTTTCACTTTTCAACCAGTACAAAACATGGTTTAGACGACTGATATAGTAGTCATTTAAACGTCTTTTCAATGTAACTGAAATAACGAGAGGCATTTGGTGCAATGTTGGGTACACAGCTACTCTACCGGTTCCAGCTCAGATCACTTCCACTTGTATAACGCCAGTTCACATCGATGCCATCTCAAGGCATTTCACACAAAAAGCTCCCAAAGGTTACATAACATAGATGCTGTGATGGCAAAATGTAGCCTTGGCCACTTGATTAAACCAAAACTGCTGAGAGCAGCAAAATAAGTGTGCAGATTGGTACTTTGCCCCAAAAAGATTAACACTGACCTTAAAGATATTTTTGTGTACTTGAATCATAAGAATGAATCAGAATAATCATGCTTACTTTGTTTCATTGTCATTCTGCATTGAGACGCCTCATGTACAGTATGTTCTGACCTTTTTGCAGCACCTGTTTAATTAAATCCACTGAAATCTGGATCATCTCTCAAGTCTTATTCTTTGTAATTTAGACACTCAGTTTCAGTCCAGTTATTCACCTAGTTGGAAATAACACATTAAAAAGATCCTCAGAGGTTTAAAAAAGACATTCTGTTCCTCTCAAGCAATTTAATAAAGTTAAATTAATCTTAGCATCCGCACCTACATGTGATGAATAAACCCAGAGCCTGAACGTGACATACAGCGCAGCAGCATGTCATTGTGTTTCCTGTCTGCCCGTGTTACAGCAAAGCCGCTGGAACATCATCTCTCCCATCCTCGCAACTTTCTTCAATATCACTGTCAACATATGGTTTCTGCAAGGTTGCTATGGTGACTGTTCTTCTTGGCAGCACGGCGCAGTGCACCTCAGATTAGTCTTTACATCACTGCACACTCTGTTCTGTACCTTCTGTACTTCATGAGTCCGTGTCCACTGATGAGCTAAATGAAAACCCCTCTGCAGGGTCACAAAAAGGCATCTGGAGGGAAACAAATATGTAATTTTTATTCAGAGCGGAGTTGACCTGACCTGAGGAGCTTTAAAAGCAGCCTGCAAATTACCGTGGAGAGTGAATGAATAAATTAATTGAAGTGGGGGGTAGTTTATAGCGGGTCTGGTGGTATGCAGGGTCAGCCGAGTGTTGTTCCATATCCTTTGGTGCAAAATTAACAACACTGGACTGAGAACGACTGTAAAAAAGTGAATATGACGAGATAGTTTGGTTTCACTTGCATGTACAGTAGATCCACATTTTGCAGCGTTTGCTTCCCGTGTGGCTTTATTGATCTCTAACATGGTTACGGAGGCATTTTGGTCAATTTTTTTCTTTCTTTTTTTACAAAATTCCTTCATGCCATTGAGGTTTTTGGACATTTACTTAGACTCACCCCTTGATTACATGTAATTTGAGAGCAGAAGCCTGAGAACGGGATGGTAAGTAAAGGCGTAGGGTTCCAGAAAGTCTGAACTTCGAATGGACAACCTGGATTTATTTTTAATGTATTTTCCAGCCATGCTGATGTAGATCTGCTGGTGTTCTTCAGGTCATTCCCATGTCACATGAACCAATTCCAATCAAAAGTTCATGTTCCACTCAACGACTTCATGGTGGCCAGGTCACACCTCCAACCACTGCGTTTGAAGTACAAGGTGTCTCTGCTTTTCATCTAATTTGGTGCCGGGCTTTACCGTCAAACAACTCAATTTGGTCTCATCTTGTTCCAGCAGCCGTGTAGTTTGTTCAGGTGCAGTTTTGTGAACTTCAGTCCTGCTTCCATGTTCATTATAAGGCCGGGACACACCAACCTGATAATCGGCTGTCGGACGCCGTCAGTGGCTTGAACTGGGTTGGTGTATCCAGTGCAGTTGTCTGTCGGCGTCAGGGTTCATTTTGGATGATTCAACACGTAGAATCATCCACTAGCCGTCTATGACCAATCTGATTGGTGGAGTGCTCCCTTTGAGAGTTACCCGGAAATTATGATACTAGATAAATAGTGATAGGGCAGGCGCTACACTACACTCTGTCATGGCATCGGTTTTGCTTGTGTTGTATTGTGTTATATATTAACATCTTATTTTCGATCCCCTTTGACTTCTACCAGAAAGGTACAACACTGACTGATGACAGCGGCTCAGTTCAGAACTCCTGACTATAGCGATCCGTCATTTCCGGATGTTTTCTTTTTTCATTTTCTTTCTCGGGGCGACATCACAGATTAAAGGAGCTTGAGGCCGGATTGTGGCAAGATTTATGAAAAAAATCCGTATACATTTTAAGTTTTCTAGTAATAATGTCAGATGAAGCGTTCCAAACCCAAAAGAATGAGCCCTCTAGTGTATCTCTCCTTTGCCTTGAACAGGCTGTGTGCTGCAAAATGTGCTGCAATTCGGTCCCGAATTTCCCGCGCTGTCCTGTGGATGTGACGTCACATGACGCTGCATGCACGTTCTCCCCGTTCTCCCGTGCCGGCTTCACTGTTGGCTGCAGTACCCCCAACGGCCGTCGTGGTGAAGGGTGGCGCTAGAGAGTCTCATTTCTTAAAAGGAGCCTCAAGCTCCTTTAAAGGCAGTTATGGGGACATATTATGCTCCAGTCGGCATCGGATTGGTGTGTTCGGGAGTATTTTCTTCTGACCGACTCGGGGAGACGGGAGCCGACTTTCAGTCCGACTGCTTTTCTGCCGACGGTCGGCCGTCGAATTGGTGAGTCCCAGCCTTTAGTCAGAAGAGCCTTCCTCCTGGATGTGTTTAGGTTTCTTCTAGTTTAGTCCACGAGCCAGACCAGATGCCAGTACCACTCAAGGTGACAAAACGTACTTATAATTTTTGAAAAGATCCATGTCTGTAGGTGATATTTTGGTATGATAACCCTTCCTGAGTGGCAACTGTATCAGAGTTATCAGCTCATGAAGTTCATAAAATTATCCTATAGATGCTGCTGCATATCCTGGTTTAGACTCATGTACAGGATATCTGTCATTGTTTCACAATATTGTCTTTGGTATCATTTTAACCATTCATTCAAGCTAAGATTGTGAATCTTTCTGACCAACATAGAGGTCACTGCAGCTAAACTATAAACAACGCACATTTTTACACAATTTTCGCTTAAATGATATACTATCTTTTAGCCCGGTGTTATCTAGGAACAACAGAGACGCAAAATACAAAAACTGGAATACTCACAGGACCATAAGGATTCAGGAAATGTATCACATCTTAACTTGAGTACGGTCAGAATGCTTTTATAGTCTGCACCCATGCTGACGATGACGGGTGAACATGATTTCATCTTTTATGAAGGAGATGACGGTTGGATGAAGAGTTTCCTGTCACAGTTCATCAGCTGTGATCACATCACTTTTATGTTTCACACACAAACAAATGTTTATAGCATCAAAGAGTAGTAGTACTAACAGTTGCAAATGACAGTTAAACAAAAAATACCACGTGGCGCAGAAACACTGGCTCCTCTTTTACAAACTGCCACTTTTCAAAAGGTCATACTCATTAAAATCTGGAGCCACATCAGACGCCACGACGTTTAGACGGAGCTCCTGCTCAAAATGTCATTGTCATTAGTTTAACTCCCTTAATGCTAGTTAGAAAAATCCACCGGCTTGCTTTATAATGAGGAGATGACGGTTATCGTAGCTCCGTGAAGTCCTTAGATACGAACCTTGTGGGCAGAGCCGCGGCGGCAGAATCCGACTTAATACATGCATGACTTTGTGCTCGTCTCTTTCTGTCCTTCGAAGTTTTGTGTGGAAAAGAGGAAAATGGGATAAATCGGACATCCAGGTCTCTCCCAAGTCCGTCTCTGTCTGAATATCTGAGTGTTCGCGAGGCCGTTTGCTCTGGAGCTCGTCTACATGATGGAACAGGTGAAGCCGCAACACTCCTTCAGGAGGGTGAGGCCCGTCTTGGTGAACGGGGACGGGGCCTGCTGGGCTCGGGTCGGGGCCCTCCTGGTCGCTACGCCTGCAACACAAAACAGTCACAACGTCAAGGGGTCAAAACACTTCCTGTTGTAGAGTCAAGTTAATCCTGTTGAGATACGTGGTTTTGACTCTGACCTGGACCTGTAGGTCTCAGGACCACTTTTTGTGGTCTTGATCTTATCTCGGTCTCTTCATGTCTCGGACTCAGATAACTGAAATGCCGTTGCAGCAAGGTGACAGAATCTGGTGATCAGCAGTTCTTCCTCTTGCTAATGTACAGTTTTGTAAACTACAGGACTGTCTCAGAAAATTTGAATATTGTGATTAAGTTCTTTATTTTCTGTAATGCAGTTAAAAAAACAAAAATGTCATACATTCTGGATTCATTACAAATCAACTGAAATATTGCAAGCATTTTATTATTTTAATATTGCTGATTATGGTTTACAGCTTAAGATTAAGATTCCCAGAATATTCTAATTTTTTGAGACAGTCCTGTATTTGTATTTTGCATTTGATTTAAGTTGAGTTTTCTCTTTTTAACTGTAAGCCATGATCAGCAATATTAAAATAATAAAAGGCTTGCAATATTTCAGTTGATTTGTAATGAATCCAGAATGTATGACATTTTTGCATTACAGAAAATAAAAGCAATTGATTTAATGTTTTGGTGCATCTGCATGTGTTTCTGTATTTAATTACAGTTCGGTGTTTATAACGACCTTGTTTGAATAAATATATGAATAAAATTCGCACATGGTTGTGATTGAATAAGTATCAGGTCCATTTCAGTGATGCTGATATACGGTGTAATCTGGATACTTTAATTATAAATAATGCAAGTTCAAGTCAGTCATTATGTTTGTCTTTAATATTTAAAATTCAGGTTTCATCTCCAAATTAAGTCCAATTTAAATCAGTAACATTTACTATTCATGACTTTCCTGAGGTGGAGGGGGGTGTTGGTGCTGGTTATTTAGTTAGAGGACTTTGGGACTAGTTAGTAGTCGTGTCAATCCTCCAATAGTGTAGAAATAGCGGTAGTGCAGTCGCCACACAGATCTGATCTCAGCTGATGGATGGAAACATTTATAGTGAGTTCAACATCATCATCCACTTCTCTGTGTTATTGAGCTGCAGTTGAAAACAAGCTCATATGGAAACTAGCTGAACCAGAATGATGTTCTACAATCACGCAGGATCAGGACATTACTAGGGGCCGAGCTGAGCTGAACTAGTCTTGGTCTTGATCCTCTCTGGTCTTGGTCTGTCTTGGTTTCGGTTTAGTCGGTCTTGACTACAAGTCTACTCTGACCTCTGACTTCTATTTCAACACAGAGTCTTGCCACATCCAGAAGTTCTCTGATGACTCAACGATTGTGCCGTGTATCAGGGAGGGACAGGAGATAGAGTACAGGAGCCTTGTGGGCAGCTTTGTGCAGGCTAAACCATCTGCAGCCGAGTGACACCAAGACCAAGGAGTTGGTGGTGGACTACAGGAGGCTCCAGCCTGCACTGCCACCAGTCACCAGTGAGGGGGTCGTTGTGGAGGTGGTCAACACCTACAAGTACCTGGGTGTACGGTAGTCCTGGACAATAAACTGGACTGGTTAGCCAACATCGACTTCCTGAGGAGGTTGAGGTACTTCAATGTCTGCGGCTGTTGGAACTATTGTAAATAAATAATAAGTTATCATGCTTGCTATTAACAGAACATATGATGAAAATGAACATTGAAGATCTCTGAGTGTAAATGTGTGACTACAACAGAAATGAACTCCTAGTTGAAAATCTTTTGAGAAGACTAGGTTGTGATATGAATTATGATGTGTTGTATAAGCATGCATGATAAACGGGAGGGAAATGTTGGAACTATTGTAAATAAATAATAAGTTATCATGCTTGCTATTAACAGAACATATGATGACTGGCTTACGCCTGTGACACACTGATAAAACAATGCTGCACAAGAAGTTTCCGGATATCAGCATAGAGCAGATATCTGCAGAGAAGAGGGAACTTCTTGTTGCTAAACAAATGAGAACAAGAACGAATCAATGCCTGATTCAATACCTGAATCCGCTGACTGCGACCACTCCTTTCCCCTCCCTTTAGGGGCGCAGTTAGCTATGTAATCTAGGGTACACCCAGAGTAAATAAAAGCAAGGAAGCAGCAGAGACAAATTAGAGTATGTTGGAGATCTTACAAATCTCGACTGCTCTCCTTGCAAGTAAATTCTAATCGTGTTTTGTGTCTTTCTTTGTCTCCAGAGAGTTTGATGTTACAAATGTTACGTGCCTAAACCTAGCAAACTCCTGCGGTTGTTCGACCAGTCTGTTGTTGCCAGTGTCCTTTTCTATGCTGTGGTGTGTTGGGGAGCTAGCATCAAGAATCTATTTATCTATCTATCTATCTTCAGCTCAGACACATCTGAAGGATGTCTGGTGAGAACGGTCTCTCGATCATCTCCACAGGGTTTGGGCCCGGACAGGACCTCACCTACAGACGGATTTTCTTCTTCTGAAGCTGCTCTGTGATGGATTAACTTCCACGCTTGGGTTCACCGTCCTTCTGCATCACTCAGCTCCTACTAAGGTGGACAGAGACCCTGACAGTGTCTTAGAGGGTGTTTTCATAAACCAGGGAATTCACTTTCCCCCTCAAACGTGAATCGCGGAGAACGAAGGTGAACCTTCTTCAAGAGGGATCCAGTTGCCAAGCTGCTCCGTGGCAAATATTAGGCAATGTTTTCTGGAGAGCAGTGGACTTCATGGATGTTCACCTGTTCCAGTGATGCCTTCAGGGCTTAGCTCTGTACTTGCAGGTTCTTCTCTCCCTCTTTGAGGACTCTGCGTTGGGTTATTTCCAGGAAGAGTAGCCACAGCATCAACCTGCCTCTATTTATAGACAGTTTGTCTAACTGTAGACCAATGGATACCAAAACATTTTCATATGATTGCGTACTTCTTTCCAGCTTGATGTAGATCAGAGATCCTCTGATGGTAACACAAGAGTCTTTTTATCAATAAAAGTAGCTCTGAACCACTAACTAACTCTAAACCGCTGATTAGTTTGACTATTATTGACCTGGATTGAGATCAGATGACAACTCAAAACCAGTTCATT
Source organism: Cololabis saira (assembly GCF_033807715.1). Classification (NCBI taxonomy): domain Eukaryota; kingdom Metazoa; phylum Chordata; class Actinopteri; order Beloniformes; family Belonidae; genus Cololabis; species Cololabis saira. The sequence goes on along the minus strand of NC_084587.1, from coordinate 8,787,624 downwards.
CTTGGGGGGTTTACAAACTTTTTCTGGCTGGCATCTGTATCATTCAGATCCTTCCGGGGGGTATAATGCCTGTTTTACCCTTTCTCTTCCAGTATTAACTCTTTCATGGCACACTAGTGCCTATTTTTTTTTAAATACCTGTTTTCTTTATATTTCTGGGAAATTTGGTCTCAAGAAAATCTGCCATCTCTTTATCCTCTTCTTTTTCCCTGCAACAGCACAGAAACACACAGGAAAGCGGTTTGAGGAGGTATCCTTTTCATTTTTAAACAATGTAGCTGATTGAAGTGTGGATTTAAAAGCCCACCTGAGCCGTTCGAACTCGACGTCGTCCACGAGGAAGTCTCTGGCCTCCACCAGCTTGTGGATCTGCTGCAGCAGTTCGTCTTCCTTCTCCCGATCCTCGCTGGACTTGTCTTTATCTGGTGCACAACACCACATGTAAGGCTCTATTTTATCTCAAACGCAGATGTTTATTTCATATTTTTATTCCATTTAAAAGGTAACTGAAAACAGTGCAAATACACAGAAAGCACAAACAGGAGAGTGTTTATTCTATAGCGAGTATTGATCGAGCAGGAACAGCTCAGCAGTGGCGGTTTTCTGGAACCTCTATGGGGCTGAAACAAGACTTGCAGCGGGTTCCTCCTAAAAAACTGCCAGGAAGAGGGTGATTGGATGTCCAGTGGGCTGGAGATAAGTGTGAGGGTCCAAACGGCTCCATCTCATGATGGTAGCTAATGTTACTGTACATTTGTTCTGATCAAATCCATTCGTCTATCCTTGTTTGAGCTGCTGTTTCCATAGTTACAGCTGGAGCAGAGAGACGTCACTCAAAGTAACCAGTATGTACTGAGTATGTAACTCTGATGGTAGTGTGTTTCATGCCAACTTTTAATGTATACATACATACATAATAGGGGCGTGGCAAAACTGAAGACATATCTATTTACGATAGCATTTGGCACCTAATAGTCACTTTTAAGGTCATTTTTAGTAATTTGGAATTTTATGGGGGTTTTTACTAGTAATTGTTAAATTTAAGTTTGTTTTAGTATCTATTGGTTCTTAAACTTCTCTGAAACACTTTGGTCAACTTTTCAATTCAATTCAATTTTATTTGTATAGCGTCTAATACAACAAAAGTTGTCTCTAGATGCTTTCCAGAGACCCAGAACATGGGTCAACCATCAACCTTGATGGTTTAAATGTGTTGATTGATTGATTGATTGATTGATTGATTGATTGATTGATTGATTGATTGATTGATTGATTGATTGATTGATTGATTGATTGATTGATTGATTGATTGATGTGAAAATTGGCTTCGGAGATGAAACAGGGTTTTCAATATTTATAATTTTGCTGTAAAGTTGGACATTTCACCACAGACGTCAATGGAGACTCCCAACGTGATCTAGCCCCTAGAGGTTACTCAGTGAACTGCAGGTTTTTTTTTGCCTCATTTGGATTAAAGGAGCTTGAGGCTCTTTTTAAGAAATGAGACTCTCTAGCGCCACCCTTCACCACGATGGCCGTTGGGGGTACTGCAGCCAACAGTGAAGCCGGCACGGGAGAACGGGGAGAACGCACATGCAGCGTCATGTGACGTCACATCCGCAGGACAGCGCGGGAAATTCGGGACCGAATTGCAGCACATTTTGCACACAGCCTGTTCAAGGCAAAGGAGAGATACACTAGAGGGCTCATTCTTTTGGGTTTGGAACGCTTCATCTGACATTATTACTAGAAAACTTAAAATGTATACGGATTTTTTTCATAAATCCTGCCACAATCCGGCCTCAAGCTCCTTTAAGTAAATAAAGTAAGTAAAATGTATTTATTTTATATTTATGTATTTATTTCTATATATACACATACATATATATATATTTTATCCCAGTGTTTTTTTAGAAGCACAAGGGATACAAATATATATATAAAAAAAGTAAAATCTATTCATAAAGCACATTTAAACAGAGATATTACTGACCAAAGTGCTAAACATGATGATAATAATAAAAAAGAAACTATTAAAATTAAATTTAAATTAACAAAAATTCAGTGTCAGCAAATAAATCACAAATTTGACCTAAGAACACGGACACAAGAGATCACGACCCGTCAGCGACATCCAGAGACTCCTACCTGGGACGGAGACCAGTTTGTGGAGCTCCCTCTTCAGACGAGTGATCTCCTTGCACAGCTGAATGTCGTCCATCCTGCTCCGGCACCAAGAAACACACATGAGTAAGACTTACAGAGGTTTCACCGCACTTTTAATTTACACTGACTTTCAAATTACTCAGTGAGTCACGCTGGAAACCGTCTCATCCAGCGCTGGTAATTACCGAGTGTGGTGAGTTTATTCAAGGGAAGTCTAAGGAGGTTATTCCTGATTAGTATTCACATCACAGCTCACGGAAAAGGAGTGGAAATTGGTGAACCGGTGCAGATTGAGAGGTTTCCAGTTCTGCAGAATCTTATTGTTAAAATAGCAGCTATTAACTCAAACAGCTGGTGTTTCTGAACTTCTGGCTGGTGGACGATGCTGGTGCCGGAATCTGCACATGAATTCTGGGAAGTGAAATCACAGGTCCGTGTGAGATGCCACAATTATTCCCTGCCATGAAAGAACTGATTCTGCCTTTGAAACTTTAATTTTCATGATGGTTAAAACACTACGGACAACCGAGATGTGAACTCGAGCGGATTCAGAACCTGTGAAGGATCCTTAACAGGCGGGAACATAAACTAAAATGCCACAGCTGTAACTGAAAAAGAGTAATTAAGACGATAAGCAGCAGCTGGCGCTGAAAAAAAAAATCTATTTAGTTGATCAAGTTTGAGTAGAACAATCATTTCTGGTCTAAAGCAATCAGGTGAGCATTAACATAATACCAGGGAGGAAGGACATCAGCATTGATCATAGAGAAGTAATTACTGCATCCATCTGGGAAAAGGGCAAAAGCTCATTTTCCAAAAACATTGTCCATCATTCTAGGAAGTGAAGGATTATTCACAAAAGGAAAACAGTTAAGACGGATGCTAGTCATCACATTTTAAGCTGCAGGACCTGGACCATGAGATGAACTTGAATAAAGATGCTTCAGTACAGGACTCTTGTCTCCGTGTCCTTCCTCCTCCCACTGTTCCTCGTTCCTCATGTCCTGATTGCTCAAGTAAACCAACGTTGTCCTCCATTTAATTTATTTTTTTTCTGTTTTTTCCCTCATTCTAATAGTTGAAAAATATTAGTCTGATTATTTAAACTAAGCTTTCTAATTTATATTTATCGGTGAATTTATCTTTTTTTTTTACTTTACTATATTATAAACTGACAACAGATGACCAAACTGTTTTTTCTCATTTTTATTAAAGGTATTGTGACATCATTTTTAACATGCTTTTAACACTATTAAAAGTCTTGGCCAACATCCCTCAAATGTGTCTAAAAGAGTGTAACAAGAAAAACTTCACTCTAGTACTCCATTCCTGGCTTTTTATGACAGTGTTTTTTTGCGCCATGAAAAACGCTTCCTTTCCCCCCTTTCCTGTCAATCATTGCGCCGCTCCTCCTCCAAACCTCCTCCTCCTCCAGCCATACGCTCACAGCGGCTGAGAGTTAAGCCGGGAGCGACAGGCGAAGCATGCACGGAAAAGCAGCAGGGAGAACCACAGCAAACAATCATAAAAATAAAGGCATGCAAGCAGCAGTGTCACCTTATCTTAAGTCCAGTCAGTGGCCGCGGGTCTTCTTAGCAGTTTTCCTCCGGTGATGACAAGAGAAGAGGCTCTAAACAGCTCCGTGTTAAGCCTGATTTATGGTTCCGCGTTAAATCGACGCAGGGCCTACGCCGTAGGGTTCAGCGTACGGTGCGCGTCGCAGCGTAACCCTACGCCGTAGGCACTGCGTCGGTGTAACGCGGAACCATAAATCAGCCTTTATGGTGCGCTGGAGAGGAGAGGAGGCAGGGAGCTGGGTGGAGGGGCGGTGATTTAGCGGGTTTATACGTAACGGCCCGCCACCAAACCAGGTGCACCGTTTTTGCATAGTTATGCGGAAAATCCCAGAAAGCACACAATACACTGAATGTTAAAAGTTTGTTGTTTTTTGGGTGTAATTGATGTCAAGACACCCAACAAAACACAAAAAATCAAGAAAAATGTGTTTTTCATGTCACAATACCTTTAAAGCATTTTTTTTAGATTTAGTATTATTTGCGCATGTGCAGTCTATACATTTTCTGGCGGTAATTCAAAATTTGTATGAAATAAAAAAATTCAAGTTAAGCTAAATTAATTATTTATAATTACACTAAAATATTAGGTGTAACAGATTACCCTAATTTTTTTTTCAGTTAAGCTAAGGTTCTATTTTTTTCAGTGTACCCCACAGCTTCTTCTCATTCCTCTGTCCTCTGATTCCATCTGAGCATCTTTCATCATCTCCTCGGTCAGAGCAGTATCTGAATAAATATCCGGGGATTATCCTCCTCAGCAGAGGCAAAGATGGAGGCCTCGCAATTTTAATGGCAAGTGTGATGAAGTGAGATGACCGGAGGGAGTAAAGAATAGAATAGAATAGAATAGAATAGAATAGAATAGAATAGAATAGAAAGCCTTTATTATCATTATAATGGTACAATGAGATTAGGCAGCAGCTCCATAAAAGTGCACACATGTAAGACTATGTAAACAACAAAATAAGAAACAGGAACATAAATATATATATACACTATGAAATGAATGAATGAGAGAATAATGCACATGAATGAGTGAAAGAATATGAAAGAATATTGCACTTGAATGGATGAAAGAATATTGCACATAAATGAGTGAAGAATAGGCCAGATGAGAAGATAAGATAAGAAAAGGCCAGATGCATAAGACGATACGGTTCTCATCAGAGTGATTGGCAGCATTTAATCAGCTGAGCAGAATCCACCTTTACATAAATACATTTAAACATTTAAAGGAGCTTGAGGCCGGATTGAGGAAGGATTTATGAAAGAAATTCGTATACGTTTTAAGTTTTCTACTAATAATGTCAGGTGAAGCGTTCCAAACCAAAAAGAGTGAGCCCTCTAGTGTATCTCTCCGTTGCCTTGAACAGACTGTGTGCTGCAAAATGTGCTGCAATTCGGGCCCGAATTTCCCGCGCTGGGCTGCGGATGTGACGTCACATGACGCTGCATGCACGTTCTCCCCGTTCTCCCGTGCCGGCTTCACTGTTGGCTGCAGTACCCCCGACGGCCGTCGTGGTGAAGGGTGGCGCTAGAGAGTCTCATTTCTTAAAAGGAGCCTCAAGCTCCTTTAAAGAAAGTAAATTAACTGAATTATTGAATTTTATTAGCCAAGTCTCATGTTGTACTTCACAGCCGATGTGAGCATCTTTCCCTTTTTGATTGATTTATTAATTTCTCCTTGGATGTGAAATTCTGCACATTTGGACCCACCTCCAAAACTCAAGTCACCTGCCAGCCGTGAGTTATTCGGAGTATTTATTGTAGCCTACAACATTCAAGTCCAAATATGATTTTAATAAATGACTCACATGTATCTGAGCTCCGACTCCCTCCTCACCAGGACGTCCCGGATCCTATCGATCTTGAAGAGTTCCTCCTCAATGTCATCCACGGTCACGGTGGAGTCCGCCATGGACACCACTTCATCATCTGATGGAGAGAAAGACAAGGACAGCTTTAAAGGTAGGATATGCGATTCTACATGCTTTTCTGACCGGCCAGTCAAAGACTGGGGGGGGGGGATACTTGTGGACGGGAAGTAGTGCAGTGGAGGTTTGGGGAAGTGAGTATGTTATGAGTATGAAGGGGCTAACTCTGCGTGAGAGCTAAACAGACGTTATATTGTCCAGTCGGGGTGGGACGATACACAGACTCCTCAGTACGGAAAGTAGCTACTGACTCTTAAAAGTTCCTAAATGAAATTGTCAAATTGGCCATTTGTCTGCAGTTGTAATAGGTGGTGTAGAAGAGAGGAATTATATCATAAAGAGAGGAATGATAGAAGAGAGGAAAGATATCATGGGAGCAATAAAAAACGAGTATGTTTAGAACTACAATTGAACTTTCTTTTGTGTTTATTTGGTTTTTTGGGGGTGTGGTGAACATCTCCTGCTCGGTGCTGGAAGGCAAAGGGGCTTTGGTGATGGGGGAGGGGCCAACGGCAGCACCTGCTGCTCACTGAGAGGAGTGAAAATGATACAAGCTTTCCTTTCTGAGTCTACAAGTCTTCAACAACACCTGAAAAATGTTGCTAGATTCATTGCATCAGATTTTTTGAATAAATAAATAAATAAAAATACCCGTAAAAACAGTCACTAATGGCACTTTTCCACTAGCACCAACTCCGCTCTACTCATCTCAGCTCGGCTCGACTCAACTTGGTCTGGTTTCTTTTCCATAACAATTCAGCACCTGGAGCAGAAGTAGGCGGTTTGGAGCGAAGCTGCTGTGACGTATTTGATTGTGTAATCTAAACGAAGAAGACAACAACACTAAAGATGTAGAACCTGGAGGAGATGATATATATACTGCTGGGTCCTTGGCTTGTGTTCGATATCAAGTTAAAAAATGAGTGAGAGAGGCTTCAAGTGGCGGCACTTTTTAATTTTCTTTATTTCGTCTCAGCTCTACTGAAAAGTCAGCTGGAGTCGCGAGCAGCTATGAAGTGACAGAGCTCCTGGTGGATTTGAGTTTGCTTTTGATTTTTGATTCAAACGAATATTTTATAGAATAAAACACATGAAAATGGCACCGGTGAATGTTGTGTTGAACAACCTTTAGCTGCAGGGTTTTTGTGAGGCTTCTGCAAACAGTTATGTAGTTTTGTTCTTTCTGAACAAACTGCGATGTCTTTCTCTCGTTTGAACGGCGTCTTCTCAACACTGTAATTTCAACATCTATCCGGAGATGTTCAGCAGATGAGGATTCGTTGCAGATACCCAAACCTTCCCTGAATCCCTTCAACTCCTACATCACTACTGAGCTGGTAGCTAATCGCCGTCCTCGTCTCATTCAGCCTTGGAGGAAGATGGAAGTGAGCTTCAAGGATCAGCAAGGACATTTTTTTTTATCAAGAAAAAAGGCCAGACGGAGTTGTGTAATAATCACCCACACTTGTCCTGTAGGACTGAAGGCCAGCAGTGAGAGCGTTGTGGAAGGCTGAAACTACGTTTCACTATGAACGCTGGTTTGAAGAGGCTGATATTCCTGTTAGAGACAAAGACACTGCCACGCAGAAATCAGGCTGCCCAACGCAATGAGGACGGTCTCTCAGAAGAGGAAGGTGGACAGATCCCAGTGTCTGACTCCGCCCCCTTTGATGGCAGCCCCCTGTAGGAGCCGACGTTCAACTAATGGCACTTTTCCAATAGTACCTACTCGCCTCCACCCACACTAGGGGTCTAACGTGCCGAGTAGATACTTTTTCTGTATCTATTCTGCCGAGGTTCTAAGCGGCTGAGTCGGCTGTATCTGACATCATCACACTACAGGCCACCGTTGGTCGGGGGGTTGGAGTCAGACGTCTGAGTCATGATGTGACATCAGAGAAAAAGCAACTCTGACGGCGGCTTCTTGTTCATTTGATTCAGGAGGGAATTAAAATGGGATCTAGACGGGCGATAAAGAACGACCAGATCCAACAGGAGCTCTGTCTCTTCATAGCTGCTCGTGGCTCCAGCTGACTTTTCAGCAGCGCCGAGACAAACTAAAGAAATTAAAAAGCTTCGCCGCTTGAAGCTTCTCTCACTCTCATTTTTTAACTTGATATCAAACACAAGCCACAGACCCAGCAGCACATCTATCATCTCCTCCAGGTTCTACATCTTTAGTGTTGTCTTCTTCGTTTAGATACACAATCAAATACGTCACAGCAGCTTCGCTCCAACCTCCTACTTCTCCAGGTGCTGAATCCAGCCTTCCTCAGCCGTCATCATAGGGTTCTGGAGGAGGTTAGTCGGTCCAAAAGTAATGGCCCTTTTCCATAAGTACCTACTCAGCACGCTTCTACCCGCCACGCCCCCGTCTTGCGTTTTTCCACTACGGGCCGAGGCGGGTGGAGCCGTGCCAAGGAGATACTTTTTCTGTACTGAGGCTGCAGAGGTTCTAAGCGTGCTGAGCCGGCACTATATCTGACGTCATCACACTACAGGCCACTGATTGGTCGGGGGGCGGGGCCGTCAGACGTTTGAATCAGGAAGCGGGAGTCAGCGCGAGAGAGCGACTCGTGGCTTGCGCCGATTTTATTATACAGCGCAAACGTCCGTTTCCTGATCCAACTCTGAGGTGCAGATGTTCATAAACCTGGTGGCTGACGAGAGAATTAAAAAAGGGATGTAGACGGGTGATAAGGAACAATCAGATCCACAGGCGCTCTGTTTTCTTCTCAGCCGCTCGCGGCTCCAGCTGATTTCTCATTGAGTACGTCATAGCAACTTCACCCCAACCCGCCCACTTCACACCTGGCTGTGGAAAAACAAATGAGGACAAAGCGGGTGGAGCCGGGACGAGGCGTGACGAGCCGTCCCGAGGCGAGTCGGGCTGAGTAGGTACTAGTGCAGGGGTCGGCAACCCAAAATGTTGAAAGAGCCATATTGGACCAAAAACACAAAAAACGAATATGTCTGGAGCCGCAAAAAATGAAAGGTCTTGTATCAGCCTTAGAATGAAGACAAATGGTGAAAGGAGAAATGTCGAAAAAAAGTCAAAATGTGGAGAAAAAAGTCAAAATTTAGAGAAAAAAGTCAAAATGTTGAGATTAATGTTGAAGTACAATCTCGAGAAAAAAGTTCAAATGTTGAAAAAAAAGTGGAAATGTCGAAATGTTGAGAAAAAAGTTGAAATGTCGAGATTAAAAAGGAAAGGAAAAGGGAAGAAAAAAAAGTGGAAAAAAGGAAAGAAAGAAGAAAAAAGAAAAAAAAAACAAGAAAAGAAAGAAAAAAAAAGGAAAAAAGAGAAAAAAGAGAAAAAAAGAGAAAATAAAGACAAAGAAAGAGAAAAAAAGGAAGAAAAGAAGAAAAAAGCAAAAAAACAAGAAAAGAAAGAAAAAAAGGAAAAAAAGAGAAAAAAAGAGAAAAGAAAGAGAAAAAGAGAAAAAAGGAAGAAAAAAAAGAAGCAAAAAAAAAGAAAAATGGGAAAAAAAGGAAAAAAAGGTGAAACATTTTTGAAATAGCTCCAGGAGCCACTAGGGCGGCGCTAAAGAGCCGCATGCGGCTCTAGAGCCGCGGGTTGCAGACCCCTGTACTAGTGGAAAAGCACCATAAGTGTCGGTTTGAGGATCCAGGACCCAGCTGTGACTACGAGGCTACAATCAGTGATCAGATGCACACCTAGTCCGGGCCGTCTCCTGCTTACTGTAGCTAAGCTCCGTCCTCCGACCCGCCCAGGCAGAACCTCAGATAATTGCTGCAGTCTAATAGCACTATCAACCAAACAACAACCAATATTATCCTTCAACTACGAAAGACCGTGCCCCGTTCTTCAGTCACAGCCCAGAAGTCAACACGACGCAAATAAAAAAAGTGCTAGGTAGCTAAAGTGACGACAGCTAGTGGTTACCCTTAACCAGCCATCACTCAAAAGACCACTCCCCCATGCACTTGTAGTGGGCGTGAACTCAAGCTGAAGAGCCCAATGCCACTTTTTGAACCAGGCTGTAAACACATTACTTTCCGCTTGAAAATGAGACGTTTTAATGTGGTAGTCAATGAAGATTGACTCGCTTCTGGAATCAAGAAGTGGCCAGTCGAGGACCTGCAGGGCGCAGCTGTACTAGCCCCTATTTCTCTGATAATTTCACTAAAACATGTCAGAGACATTTCAGGAAGACCTCAAGAGACTGACCACTCATGTCGAAAAGGGAAACCAACTGTTTTGTTGGCTCTTTTAGGTTTCAGACCCCACTAATGTGGGAAAACAAGAACACACACACACACACACACACGTTTTTAAGGCTTAAGTTACAGTTATATGTCTATATATATATATATATATATATATATATATATATATATATATATATATATATATATATATATATATATATATATATATATATATATATATATATATATATATATATATATATATTAGTACCAGAGCTTCAACTCAGCATCAACTTACATTACCCAGACCAAGAACTAATTCAATGAAAAACAGATATATCTATATAGAGCAATTTCATCATGGAACAATCTTCCTTTAAATATTAGGAGCATTCCAAACAAGAAATCATTCAAAAAACATGTTAAGTCATTTTTTAGATTGGAGAGTTAATAGTGTTATGTTATCATTTTGGGACCTTTTCTTTTTCTTCTTTTCTTCTCTTTTTAATTGCAATTGGATCTGTGTATGTTTTGTAACTGGAATTGTATGTTCTTGTGTATTGTTGTTTATATTGTACTTTTTAAATAGGACCCCAGGAAGACTAGCCTGGCGTTTGTGCGTCGGCTGATGGGGATCCTTAATAAACATAAACATATCTATGGAAACATCTGAAAATGAAGCATTGCCTTGTTGTTGTTCCTCTTTTTCCCTCGGAGCCATCCTCAAGACCAATGAATAAATACATAAATTGTTTTTTTGTGATTTTCAGATTGAGAGCCAACATCATTTGTGGGAGATAATGTCCAGGAATCCCTCGGGAACCCACTGACTCACTGCATTATCAGAGTAAAGGTGCTGGATGGCAGCTTATCAGAAATGACAACTGATTCATAGAAAATGGAGGAGGGGGAGGGGGTCGTGCTTTATTGCATATATCACACACAGGTTCACGGAGACAGAGACTGCAGAGGCTCTGGAGAACAGTTATGACTCATCCCCAGACCTGAAACAGTCCCTCCTTTACACTCACTTGCAATTACAGTTCCTCACTCCTTTCATACCTCTCTGAGCCTTCACTACCCTGCTTCCGTCTTCATGTAAGACCTGTGAAGATGTGATTACGAGCCCGGCTTTCACTCCTTTCCTCACACAGTTGAGGGGGTTGTGGATGCAGCAAGAGTGACGACGAGAGTGAAGGGCAAGATGAAGGAAGGATGAGTGAAACTGAGATTCTGCAACGCTGCCCGGCTCACGTCTAAAGCGTGACGGCTTTCTTGCACATTGATTTTCCTGAGCCGAGTCTCTAACATGTTTTACTTCACAGTTGACGTGAGCATCTTTCCCTTTTTGATTGATGTATTAATTTCTCTTTGGATGGGAAATGCTGCACATTGGGCCCCGCCTCCAAAATAATGGAGCTGAAATGGAAAGAGATTGATCGTTTTCATTTCAAAGATTCAATGCCTTTCTATTCCCAAAATTTCATTATAATATTTAAATTTGAGTCATTCAGAAATGATTGACTGTATTGGCTGTAAATATTCCATCAAAGTGTAAACATCCAGATCACTAAAGTCGTTTCCTGAGATATGGCCTCGCAGGACGAGGACCGGAGATAAACCCGATACATCTGAGAGGAATTAACAAATGTAGTGATTTACATATCAATAAACAAACTATTTAAGTTTTTTTTTTTAAGTTTTGTATACTGTATTTTCTGGACTATAAGCCGCACCTGTATATAAGCCGCATCCGCTCTATTTAAAAAAAAAAGATATGCAAGCCACAGATATTTATGTTGTTAGATTAGATATTTACTACATGTACAGAAGAAATTTGAACTGTAAATGATGTACATGTTTGTACCTAAATAGATCCTTTCCTAACAGTGTCTTTTAACACGGCAGCAACTTTGCTGATTAAAACGGGACAGAACCAAGAGAAAATAACCGCTATTTATTTATCTATTTATCTGTTTGAAATCTGCTTCTACTTCTATCTGCTAAAGAAGAAGTAGCGTATTCTTCTTTGCATTTATTTTGTCTTAGTTTTGATTCTAATTCCGGTTAGAGCGCCCCGAGCGGTGGAAGAAAAATCCACAGAATAGCTGCACCTTTGTATAAGCTGCATGGTTGAAAACCTATGAAAAAAGTAGCGGCTTATAGTCCAGAAAATATGGTAGTTTGTACCTGAAAAACAGAAAGACACCCCAGCTAACTATTTATGGTTGCCAAAACGTTCTGGGAAGGTTTTGGTTGCGGGAAGGTAAACATTGCAACCTTTAGGGCGGATACCAACACAATATACAAAACAACTGTACAAATTAGACATAATATCAATACATGGAGTTTTGGCCAATTTGGAAAGTCAGCTTAAACTAGCACTTTGCCACTTTTTCTGAGGAACGGCACATTTTTAGATGTAAAATAAAGATATAATGGCACATTGTAGCCCAGCGTTACAGTATAAAGACACCAGCAGTTCTGTCGGGTCACTGGTGAAACAGAATCCAAATAAAAGATGGCTTTTGCTGACGTTGCCTGGAGTTTAGCACTTTTCCTTCCTCTTGACCACCGCTGCTCTACATCTGCTCTTTTTCTTCCCAGAGCATAGTTTTGAGATTTCCTTTTCAAATATGTATCCATTGCTGTGAACTTTTTGTCACTATTATTATTTAAGTAGCTACTCTACTAGTCACTATTCACTTTTAAGTTCTGAACAATGGCACTTTTTTTGCAGGAACTACATAGCAACTGGGGTTTTTTTGGGGATTACTAAAGTTAAATTAATTATTCTAACCAGTCTTAAAAGATTTGTTCCCTAAAGCAGGAGTATTATTGCTGCACCATCTTGGTAACGTGTATTTAAATTGATCTAATTTTATACTTTTGCTGCAATCTCACATGTGTCACCATTATTTCAGTACCAAATTTATTCAAATGCACCTTGTAGATGCATAGATAAACTAATTTTATCATCGATATGTCCCTTTTGAGCAGGATGCTCACACACAGCCCGGGTTTATCATGGAAAACAGATCGCTTGTGGTGTTTTAGAGGAATACCAACAACCATGGAGCCGATGAAGTAAACAGTTGTATTGATTTCTGACTAATTAGTCCCACATGCGGCTCATCGATCGTTAAGTGAGCAGCTTGATCACCAGTACGTGCACGTAAGGGAGATGCAGACGGACACTTGAGAGACACCTGTGGATTCCTGACATTTTCCGAGCCGTTGCTGCTAATAAGACTTTCATAAAACACATCTGTTAAACAACAAACTACAAGATCAGTGAAATAAAGAAGGAAAAAACTTGTCTTGTTAAATAACTGTACAGAACACCTGTATGGAATTACACTTAGGTCACCACAGAGCTAAAAAAAAAACAGAGAAGATACCTATGCTGGTGTTATGGCAACAAGCAATGATGCCAAACACACAAACACGAAGGTCACTTTTCAGGTAATAATAGTGTTTGGAAGATAACCTGGTTTCTTGGCGTCTCTGCTCCTCTCAGTTTGCTCCAGGGAACCATAGTGATGAGAAGGTCCTTGCTGCCTCTCCATCGGTGCAGAGCTCCTCTCCTCTCAGAGATGCTGGGGAACAGCAGAGGAACAGCAGAGGAACGCAGGGGAGGGTCTCTCCGTCTCCGCTCTGCTGCTGTGTTGTTGCACTGAGTCATCAGCAGTCACTCACCAACCTGCTGAGGCAAAGACAGCCAGATGCTCCAGCGGTTCCCAGCGGTTCCCACAGGCTCCCGCAGGTGGACGTGTCCGCGACTCGGCGCTCTACGGCGCCATCTGGTGGCGGCGCGGTGCAACTGCAGCCCAGAGAAGTTTTGTTTTGTTTTGTTTTATTTTGGATCCCCATTAGCGGACGCAAAACGCCAGCTAATCTTTCTGGGGTCCATTAAGATTAAAAGTACATTCACATAAAAGTACATTTACATACCTTTACATCAGTACTGGAGTTGAGGGGGGACTTGACTTGACTTTTGACTTTGGATGAGGGGGGATGGCATCCCCCCTGAAATAAAAACGGTCCAAATCATCCCCCTGTAAAACTGCCATCCCCCCTTTCCATCCCTTATGTCATTTCATCAATGAATGTGGTTTTACTGCTATTTCAACATTTAGAGTCATCACCAGAAAAATAACTTATTTGACAATTTTCACCTGTTTCAAGTACATTTTCACTTGAAATAAGTTGGAAAATCTGATTTATCTTCTCATTACAAGCAAAAAAATCTTGTTCCACTGGCAGATTTTTCTACTTATTTTAAATGAAAATCTACTTGAAACAGGTGAAAATTGTTGTTTTTTCCAGTGATGAGTCTTGTTTTAAGTGTAATGAGATTTTTTTACTAAAATGAGACGTTTTCTTTTTTTTTTGTATGATTTATTTATGAAACTTTGAGCATACAAATACACAATACACCCCCTACACGGAGAGAGACTGATACATAGATGAATGCCGTGGAACAGGGTACCAAAAAAGAGGCAGTTTTATCCCCAATTCCCACCCCCACCCCTTCCCTCCCGTACAAGTAAAAATGAAACTAACGCAACTAATTACATACATAAATGCAAAAAATATATATACATATATATTTTTTGCATTTAGAATATTTGTCTAGAAATAAGACAAATATTCTTGTTAAGATTGTGAGTTTTTGCAGTGATCCATTTTACTTATCCTGTGAAGGACAGAGTCATATTGATAAGTTCAGAAAACTATTTTTTATTGTTGTGTTTTGATGTATTTGATGTAAGCCCAGTGGATATTTAAAGCTTACAGAAGGCTGCATTTAACTGCTGCTATGTCATTCCTGCAGTATTTCTGCAGGTGTTTTGGTCGGTGCTATTATTTTTTTTTACAACTCGAGTACTGCTTTACATACCACACTTATTTCACCTTTCAGAAATAGAAATAAGGGACGCCCTAATTTCAGCAGCCCAGGCGCCAAAAAAAAAGGACATCCCCAAAACTTTTAAACTGCATAGAAATGTATTTATTTTATATTAAAAAACAAAATGCTTTGATTTAAAGTTTAAAGTGCTTTAATAGCATTGAACTTGCATGACTGTACAGACAGCCAACCATCCTAGCAACTCAAATAGCCTATATGCTATGTACGTCCACATCAGCCAAGATGTATAATATACAGTAGCTACAGGTGAAGGTCGGAAAATTAGAATATGGTGTAAAAGTTAATTTATTTCAATAATTCAACTTAAAAGGCAAAACTTACATAGTCTCATTACATGCAAATTAAGATATGTTAAACCTTTATTTGTCATAATTTTGATGATTGAATTGTTTATTGATTTCATAAAATATTCAAATTTTTTGAGATTTTTTATTTGGGGTTTTCATAAACTGTGAGTGATAATCATCAAAATTATAACAAATAAAGGCTTGAAATATCTCACTTTTAATGTATTGGGAAATAATATATTTGTTTCACCTTTAGTTGAATTTACTACGAATGAAGTTTTGCAATATATTCAAATTTTCTGACCTTCACCTGTATATTATGACATCAATAAGAGCATAATATATGTCCGCATTGGTTCAATATGGAACGTAACTTTTAATTCCCAATTACGTAAAGATTCCGTATTTTAAGGGACGGGTGGCGACCCTAAATATATGAATACATAAATAAATACAATTACATAACTCCATTAACCCCCCCACTAACCCCACCCACATCATTACATTAGCAACGTCACTATCGTGGTATTTATCACAATTTCTAACTACATTGAGCTGTATATTCCATACACTATACAGTACATCACAAAATGTATATTAAACATATATATTAAACATTGTGTATGTCTGTACCCAAAAGGAACCTTTTCAGTTGCTTTAGTAATGGATTATGGCAACCTGTTCCACTGTGAGATGTATTGGACATAGAAGTTCTTTTCATTGCATTTGATCTTGGTAAAGGAATGGAAACATGACCCCTGCTAACTTGTCTTGTCCCGTGCTCATGTCTGTTGGGAAAAGGTTATTTTTGAGTACAGGCAGTTTGGTTGTTTAGACACAGTTATATTCCTGAATAATGTTAGTAAATTACGTGTTAATCTGTCCTCTACTTTCATCCAGGCAAGATTACAATGCATTTGGTCAACACCCTTTCTCATAGAATACCCGAGTGCAAGGAGCTGCTCTATTCTGCACTATCTGAAGTTTCTTTTTACTTATCCTGTGAAGGATACTGATATGCTGCACTTGACCAGATAGCTGAGCAGCAGTCAAGGTGTGATAATACCAAGGTTTGAATAACCTGTCGGACTGTAAGTGGTGTTAAGTAAGTTGTTCTTTTTAAAAATCAAACACCCGACACTGGTTTACAAAACCAAATCATTTATTTACACCATTACATTTAAAGCAGTGAACTTGTCATTGATCATATTCGACACACAAAAGGATAAGAAAAAGAAAAAAAGTGCAAACTATTGAGTTTCAAACTCAGGCCAGCAGACACACAGGTGCACACACACACACACACACACACACACACACACACACACACACACACACACACACACACACACACACACACACACTTCAGTGCACCCAGTAACACACCACATCCAGTTTCTGCGGTTTTTATCAATACACAACAACCCCGTAGGTGTGTAAATCAGAGTCAAATCAAAACAGGCTGCTCATGGGCGTGTGCAACAAAGCAAACAGACACCGGGAGGGAAATGTTTCCCTTCAGAAACACCTGAAGCGCGAGTCATGTCAGATGTAAGACAGCCCTGTGTGACCTGAAGGAAATTTTATAAATTTACGCCATTAAAGGCCCGTTCCCTGCTTTGCAGTTTACTTATACTCACACGTACGTTCAGCTTGGACTGTTTTGTCTATAATGATATTAAACTTTCAACTCAGAAAACCTCAGAAGACAAAAAATCTGAAGAGCCATTCACTTCAAGAACTACAACAATCATAAAGATGTGGATTCACAGGCACCACAACGTCCAAAGCTGACAAAGTGAGTGGGTTTACGAAATTCTGCACAGATGTGAGGAATTAGAGGAATCTACCACTCTGTTACAAGAATCGTGCACCTTTGAGGATAAGTTTCGTTCTACTGTCAAACAGTGCCTGAGACTTCTTTCTGGTGAGTCTCAGGAAAACTAAACTCAGATATATTTTAATGTTTTTTAGGTAATGTCAGACTGGTCATTTAGTCCCTTTCCCGGGGTCTGGTTCAACTGGAGATTTCTTGCTCTTCCTGTTAATAGTGGAGTTTTCCTGTCCACTGTCGCCGCGTGCTTGCTCTGGATGGGGGACTGCACCAAAGTGGAGGTTCGATGCCCATCTGGACTAAAATAAACCGGCCCTGCGATGGTCTTAAACCGTATATGTGCTTGTGTTGTTCTCTCAGATGTACAGTAAGTTGCTTTGGATAAAAGCGTCTGCTAAATGACAGTAGAAGTAGTAGTGGTATGTAGATAATGGATTGATGACTGAATCGGACTGTATCCAGAAAAAAGGGGGGTTCGTCAAGAAGGGTGCTGTAAAGGGTGCTTCTTAAATACTATTTAAGTGCATGGTTCTTCTTATAAAAGGACCCAAATTATGCGGTTTTGATCTCTGTCCATATTGATCAAGCTCCGGCATATGGTTGTTTTACTTTGATCATGGCTCAAAAACTCTGGGTCTACAACTTAAATCTTCTATTTTTTTCACGTGCTGCAGTGAGCACCATGCCAGCCTCCTTTCCCACGTATCGCCACTAACTCTGCTGTTATTGATTACCTGCCTGAACCACCTTCCTGAGACAGTTGGAGGGGGTTTTATTCTTCACTGAGGGCCAAACCACAACCGCAATTTCAACACTTTTATCTATTGCTTTAGAAGTTGTGCATCTTATGAAATGAGCTTAAAAACTTCAAAGTGATCGAAGTGATATAATTTACTCCATCGTTGTTATAGTTGCGCATTAACAATATTTTCTAAGCACCTTTACAGTAGTTGTAGTTCTTGGTATGAAGACGCGTAACAGTGTCTAACAGGTTGTTTCAATTACTTCCAGGTTGTTATTTTTTTTTGTTTTTTACCATAGATGATGTGCTAAGATAGCAATCAATCGATTATTTGCACTTGCACAATAGCTTACCGGTACATTATAACAGGTACAAAACTGATGAGTCATCTGAGTGATGGATCAACGCTTTCAGCAGCAGTCGATGGTCCAGGTGAGTCCCTGTGTGTGTCGTGTGTCTGAGAGGCGGTAAAAAGGTAGTGTGTCTATGGAGTAGAGTAAACGTCACAATCAATTCTTCATTAACTCAAAATTACAAATAACATCATGTGATTATTCTTCATTATCTGCTGGTGACGGTTGGATAACACTGATCATCTCGTCACATGTTGGGCTGGGAGGAACCAATGCAACGATTTTTGACTTGGTCCCACAGGGAGCGGCAGCGCCGCCTAGCTCAGGTCACGAGAATCACATCACGGCAACGGTTCTGTTGGCTTCATCGGGCCGAGACCTGCAGCCTTCGCTGGAGAGGTTCAAGGCCGAATGTGACGCGGTTGGGATGAGAATCGGCACCTCCACATCCAGAAGGAAAAGGGTGGAGCATCCTCTCTGAATCGAGGATCAGATCCTGCCCCAAGTGGAGGAGTTCAAGTACTTTGGGGTCCTTCAACGGTCCGTCCTGGCGAGGAAGGAGCCGAGCCAAAAGGCGACGCTCTCCGTTCACCAGTCGGTCGACATTCCTACCCTCACCTGGGGTCACGGTAGGGTGACCGAAACCATAAAGTAGGAGATAGGGTGAGAAGTTCAGTCATCCGGGAGGAGCTTGTAGCAACCTGTAATGTAATAATTTCCTGAAAATGTAATAACGCCTGAAAATGTAATAAAATTTGCACTTAACTCAATCGAAAATGTAATAAAACCCAATAATGTAATAACTTCACCAATAATGTCATAAAATATCCTGACGGATATTGTAATAACATTTTTACCAACAATTACAGTATTACCTTATTACATTATTGGGAATTTATTACATGGTACTCAAAGTCTGCAATTTAACCCAATAGTCATTCTGGTGTTTCAAATCCAGTGTATATAACATTCTTAGATTCTTAAAACACAACATTTAGAACTCTGGACTGAAAATGAACATCTATATTACATTATTTCTCAAATATTACTATATCAGTTTTGGAGAAAAAAAAAGACCCACCTGAAAATGTAATAAATTCCCAATAATGTAATAAGGTATTACATTATCGGTAGAAATGTTATTACAATATCAGTTAGGATATTTTATTACATTATTGGTGAAGTTATTACATTATTGGGTTTAATAACATTTTCGATTGAGTTAAGGGCAAATTTTATCACATTTTTAGGCATTATTAAATTTTCAGGAAATTATTACATTATAGGGTGCTACAGGCTTAGACCCAGATGAGGTGGTTCTGGCACCTGGTCCGACCGCCTCCTGGTGAAGTTCTCTGGGAACGTCCCATTGGGAGAAATCAGGGGAAGACCCAGGAAAAGCTGGAGGGATAGAGATTCTCGGCTGGCCTGGGGATTTCTTGGGATACCACCAGACGAACTGGACGGGAGGCAGGGGAGAGGGAGGTCTGGGCTCCTTCAGCTGCCGCCCCCGCGACCCGGCCATGGATAGGCGGTACAAGACGGATGGATGGGTGAATATCGCGCTACATCTTATTCTATGTGCAATTACAGATTCTCAACATGGACTCCATGCTTATTTTTCGAGGGGCAGACTGGACGGTTGCTCCAGGACCACCAAACCGTGACCAGTGGTCATTGTTCCTGTGGGACACGACCTTTAGCGACGGCGGTGACGATTCCCAGCAGGACGATTCGAAGGATAACAAAGTGCCCAGTGCGTCGTCTCTCCAGCATCACGAGGAAGTTGCTTTTTGGTTGTTATTTGAATCTCCACAATGACCGGTTGTAATTATTAGAGTATACACAGCAGGTTATACGGGACGAGTGAAGCGCATTTCAGAGTTCAATCACAGTTCCTGATACTGTAAAAGCAGCTCGCTGGGTATTCAGCTCCAGCAGGATTTGATGCTGTGTACGTTGTTCAGATCGCTTTTGAATTAGAGTCTCTTTCCGTCCACGGTGCTGGTAAAGAGAGCGGTTCATTGAGACTTGGAGGTGATTCCCTTCTGTCTTTCCGTATATGTCTGATTAGATGGTTGTTATACAGTCCACCACCATTCCTGCTCTGTGACTTCTCAAGTCCACGTTCATGGCATCAGTTGATGATGCCAGCAAACGTGTTGATCGGTAGAGGGAGTGCCTTGCTCATGTACTTGCTCAGTCCGGCCTCTTTATCCTCTCCCAAGCTGAATTTGGATCTCATGGTCTTCTGGACGCAGTAGCCCGGATCCAGACAAGGGCAGATCTCGATGCTGTAACGGAGACGTGAAACACCAGAAATCAGTTCACTTTCTTTCTTTCTTTCTTTCTTTCTTTCTTTCTTTTTTTCAGGCTCATAATTATCTTTCTTTATTTCTGGCTCATTTCCTTCCTTCCTTCCTTCCTTCCTTCCTTCCTTCCTTCCTTCCTTCCTTCCTTCCTTCCTTCCTTCCTTCCTTCCTTCCTTCCTTCCTTCCTTCCTTCCTTCCTTCACGTACGTTGTGCGTGGATTTAACGCAGAACCATAAATCAGCTTTACACAAAAACATCATCAACAGGAATTTGTCGTTTTTACCGTGAGATACAAATTCTTACCGTGGGAATTTTTTTGACGGTATATCGTGAACGGTAAAATATTACCCAATCCTAGTTCGGGATCACGTCCTTCAAAAGAGTTGATACAACTCAAGCACAAATCTAATCCCAAATGTTTATCTGTTAGGTTACATTTATCCCGATAACGATAAAAATGATGATACAAAAAAATAACTATAACTATCTTAATAACTATCTATATTTAAAAATAACTATCTTTCTTTCTTTCTTTCTTTCTTTCTTTCTTTCTTTCTTTCTTTCTTTCTTTCTTTCTTTCTTTCTTTCTTTCTTTCTTTCTTTCTTTCTTTCTTTCTTTCAGGCTCATTTCTTTCTTTCTTTCTTTCTTTCTTTCTTTCAGGCTCATTTCTTTCTTTATTTCTTTATTTCTGGCTCATTTCCTTCCTTCCTTCCTTCCTTCCTTCCTTCCTTCCTTCCTTCCTTCCTTCCTTCCTTCCTTCCTTCCTTCCTTCCTTCCTTCCTTCCTTCTTTCCTTCCTTCACGTATGTTGTGCGTGGATTTAACGCAGAACCATAAATCCGGCTTTACACAAAAACGTCATCAATGGGAATTTATCATTTTTACCGTGAGATACAAATTCTTACCGTGGGGAATTTTTTTGACGGTTTATCGTGAACGGTAAAATATCGCCCATTCCTAGTTCGGGATCACGTCCTTCAAAAGAGTCGATGCAACTCAAGCACAAATCTAATCCCAAATGTTACAATTTGAACAAAACACGAAATAAAGTCGCCACCTGAGTTTGAAGTGACACGAAGGAGTATTTTATGCTAAAAATATCATTTTTAACATTTATTCTGAATAAAAAGACAAGGAAAAGAAAACGAGAGTGGCTAGGCATGAGACCGAAGAAGAGCAACTCTTAGGTAGTGTCTTAGATGCGAGTTAAAGACCTTGACCTTGTGTCCATAGAAATTTGAAACAAACCATAAACTAAATAAAGAGAGACATCAAAACTGTCCTTTAGAGAGCAACAAAAGGTAGGAAGCTTCACTCGGTAAGTGTACCCAGTCAGGTCGCCGGTGAGTGTTAAATTGATTTGGAGTCAAACATTCAAATGTGAAAGAACGTGACTTTGCTTTTGGGCAGGGTGGGACGTGTGGAGTGTAGGACACCTCATCAGGACACTGGGCTGTTTTAAAGCCCACGCACAAGATGGTGATAAATCACATGGACTCGCTCTCCACGTCTACAAGGCGGTTGCTTTTGCTGCAGCAATTAATGTTTCAACTATATCTATATATATCTAATGCAGCGAGCGGATTCTCATTCCTTAGACAACAAAGTCAAGACATCTTATGGTCATCTCTAATCGTATATGTGGGTGCAGCAGCTGGCTGCCTCACTAGCAAAGTTCTTTGCACACAGCACATCAATGACGGAAAGGAAAGATCTTAAAGCAAAGTTCTTTTTCACTCCAATAAGTGAACAATCATATAAAATACAGAACCAAATCCTTAACTTTTCTAAATAAAATAAAGTGTGCTGGTCAGAAGACTGTGTTGCTCTAAGGTCCAGTGACTTACCGCATATTCATTATACACACAGCAGTCAATAGTAATGCAATAATCTGCTTTATCACTAGTCATTAGTTAGAACAAGAAATGAAACCGAAGGATACAACAGTATATGAAAACTAGGGATGGGCGATATTTTACCATAAGGAAGGAAGGAAGAAAGAAAGAAAGAAAGAAAGAAAGAAAGAAAGAAAGAAAGAAAGAAAGAAAGAAAGAAAGAAAGAAAGAAAGAAAGAAAGAGGGGGGATATATATTGTTTTTTGGCACTACCTTGTTCTCTATAGCTGATATAACATGAATTACTCCTATGTGGGATCAATAAAGTTCCTATTTTTGCCATCTGAGAAAATTAAATATATAATATTTGGTGCCTAACTGTTTCCCAAGTATATTAGTGCGTGTGTGAATGAATAAATGAGACGTAAAACGTAAATTTCTTTGTAGAAAGGCGCTTTATGAAAATAAGTCCATTTACTTGTATTAGTTTACAGCGCAGTCTTGCCACTTCAATATGGCGGCGGCGTTGACGTACGGCTCAGTGCTCGATGGGGCGTCTACGTATATATGTCTATGACCAGAGTTACATGAGACTGTTTTTTAACCCTGGGGGTGTGTAAGACCACCGGCCTTTAACCGATGGTGTGAGGACCAACGAAGACGACTGCGTTACCTCTGCACGTCCCTGTAGGTCCTTCGTCCGTCTCTGTCCAGCGTGAGAGTGAAGCATCGTCTCTCCAGCGAGCGAATCTTTATGTCGCTGGTGCGAATCTTTGACTGCGGCTGATTTCAAAATAAAATGGTAAAGATTAAATTATATATATATATATATATATAGAGAGAAATTTCTGACTGATATTTGACTTCGATGGCATTGTTTGACTCACTGCAGCGTTGTTCTTTGCCTTTCCTGGAGGTTCATTCAGAGTCAGCGTCAAACAGTTGAGATCTATCAGATCAAGGATGAGAAAACATGTGGAGACAGATTTGGAAAAAGAAAACATTTTGATATTTCAGTACTAGCCTGGCCAACCAGACCCAGTTGATTTGAGAAAACTAACTCTTGTGCAGCAGGTGAAGCCACAGCCGAGGCAGAGCGTTTTCGTGGGCGCGTTGCCTGGTGGTGCAGGCAGATCAGGCGTGTGATAACAAACTGAAAACTAAAAGAGGAAGGTGTGACCGCAGGTGAGACGGTGAGAAACCAGGAGTCTGGTTCAACTCCCCCTCACAGCCACTTCCACCACCGTACCAAACCAACCGCAACACCGAGATCCAAGAGCCACTGGTAAAAACAACCAAGATGGCAGCAGAGTTTCTATTACCCGGTTGGATCAAAAGGGTTTTACTGCAAAACCGTCCACAATCGTTCCCCATTTTAGATTTCTTTCGGTGATATTAGTCTGTGTCCTATTTTAACACTTGTACTGTCTTTGGGTCAAAATGACCCAATTCTTCTATCCTTCTTTCCTCCTGCCATGCTCTCTCCTTCCTTCTTCCTTTCCTCTTTTCCTCCTTTTTTACCCTCCTTTACTCCTTTTTCTTCCTACCTCCCTTCTGTAATTCGTTCCTTTATTACCTTCTTTGCTTTTCCTTCCTTCTTTCCTTATTTTATCCATTCCTTCCTTCTTCCCTCCCTTCTTTCCTTTTCTCCCTTCTTTCCTTTCTTTCTCCCTTCCTTCCATCTTTTCCCCCTTCCTTACTCCCTTTCCTACTTCCTTCCATCTTTTCTCCCTTCGTCCTTACTTCCTTCTTTCCTTCCTTCCATCTTTTCTCCCTTCCTCTGTTCCATCTTTTTCTCCCTTCCTTACTCCCTTTCCTACTTCCTTCCTTCTTTTCTCCTTCCTTCCTTACTTCCTTCTATCTTTTCTCCCTTCCTTACTCCCTTTCCTACTTCCTTCCTTCTTTTCTCCTTTCTTCCTTACTTCCTTCTTTCCTTTCTTCCATCTTTTCTCCCTTCCTTACTCCCTTTCCTACTTCCTTCCTTCTTTTCTCCTTTCTTCCTTACTTCCTTCTTTCCTTCCTTCCATCTTTTCTCCCTTCCTTACTCCCTTTCCTACTTCCTTCTTTCTTTTCTCCTTTCTTCCTTACTTCCTTCTTTCCTTCCTTCCATCTTTTCTCCCTTCCTCCGTTCCATCTTTTTCTCCCTTCCTCACTCCCTTTCCTACTTCCTTCCTTCTTTTCTCCTTCCTTCCTTACTTCCTTCTTTCCTTCCTTCTATCTTTTCTCCCTTCCTTACTCCCTTTCCTACTTCCTTCCTTCTTTTCTCCTTTCTTCCTTACTTCCTTCTTTCCTTCCTTCCATCTTTTCTCCCTTCCTTACTCCCTTTCCTACTTCCTTCCTTCTTTTCTCCTTTCTTCCTTACTTCCTTCTTTCCTTCCTTCCATCTTTTCTCCCTTCCTCTGTTCCATCTTTTTCTCCCTTCCTTACTCCCTTTCCTACTTCCTTCCTTCTTTTCTCCTTCCTTCCTTACTTCCTTCTATCTTTTCTCCCTTCCTTACTCCCTTTCCTACTTCCTTCTTTCTTTTCTCCTTTCTTCCTTACTTCCTTCTTTCCTTCCTTCCATCTTTTCTCCCTTCCTCTGTTCCATCTTTTCTCCCTTCCTTACTCCCTTTCCTACTTCCTTCCTTCTTTTCTCCTTTCTTCCTTCTTTCCTTCCTTCCATCTTTTCTCCCTTCCTCCGTTCCATCTTTTTCTCCCTTCCTCACTCCCTTTCCTACTTCCTTCCTTCTTTTCTCCTTCCTTCCTTACTTCCTTCTTTCCTTCCTTCTATCTTTTCTCCCTTCCTTACTCCCTTTCCTACTTCCTTCCTTCTTTTCTCCTTTCTTCCTTACTTCCTTCTTTCCTTCCTTCCATCTTTTCTCCCTTCCTTACTCCCTTTCCTACTTCCTTCCTTCTTTTCTCCTTTCTTCCTTACTTCCTTCTTTCCTTCCTTCCATCTTTTCTCCCTTCCTCTGTTCCATCTTTTTCTCCCTTCCTTACTCCCTTTCCTACTTCCTTCCTTCTTTTCTCCTTCCTTCCTTACTTCCTTCTATCTTTTCTCCCTTCCTTACTCCCTTTCCTACTTCCTTCCTTCTTTTCTCCTTTCTTCCTTACTTCCTTCTTTCCTTTCTTCCATCTTTTCTCCCTTCCTTACTCCCTTTCCTACTTCCTTCCTTCTTTTCTCCTTTCTTCCTTACTTCCTTCTTTCCTTCCTTCCATCTTTTCTCCCTTCCTTACTCCCTTTCCTACTTCCTTCCTTCTTTTCTCCTTTCTTCCTTCTTTCCTTCCTTCCATCTTTTCTCCCTTCCTCCGTTCCATCTTTTTCTCCCTTCCTCACTCCCTTTCCTACTTCCTTCCTTCTTTTCTCCTTCCTTCCTTACTTCCTTCTTTCCTTCCTTCTATCTTTTCTCCCTTCCTTACTCCCTTTCCTACTTCCTTCCTTCTTTTCTCCTTTCTTCCTTACTTCCTTCTTTCCTTCCTTCCATCTTTTCTCCCTTCCTCTGTTCCATCTTTTCTCCCTTCCTTACTCCCTTTCCTACTTCCTTCCTTCTTTTCTCCTTTCTTCCTTACTTCCTTCTTTCCTTCCTTCCATCTTTTCTCCCTTCCTTACTCCCTTTCCTACTTCCTTCCTTCTTTTCTCCTTTCTTCCTTCTTTCCTTCCTTCCATCTTTTCTCCCTTCCTCCGTTCCATCTTTTTCTCCCTTCCTCACTCCCTTTCCTACTTCCTTCCTTCTTTTCTCCTTCCTTCCTTACTTCCTTCTTTCCTTCCTTCTATCTTTTCTCCCTTCCTTACTCCCTTTCCTACTTCCTTCCTTCTTTTCTCCTTTCTTCCTTACTTCCTTCTTTCCTTCCTTCCATCTTTTCTCCCTTCCTCTGTTCCATCTTTTTCTCCCTTCCTTACTCCCTTTCCTACTTCCTTCCTTCTTTTCTCCTTTCTTCCTTACTTCCTTCTTTCCTTTCTTCCATCTTTTCTCCCTTCCTTACTCCCTTTCCTACTTCCTTCTTTCTTTTCTCCTTTCTTCCTTACTTCCTTCTTTCCTTTCTTCCATCTTTTCTCCCTTCCTTACTCCCTTTCCTACTTCCTTCTTTCTTTTCTCCTTTCTTCCTTACTTCCTTCTTTCCTTCCTTCCATCTTTTCTCCCTTCCTCCGTTCCATCTTTTTCTCCCTTCCTCACTCCCTTTCCTACTTCCTTCCTTCTTTTCTCCTTCCTTCCTTACTTCCTTCTTTCCTTCCTTCTATCTTTTCTCCCTTCCTTACTCCCTTTCCTACTTCCTTCCTTCTTTTCTCCTTTCTTCCTTACTTCCTTCTTTCCTTCCTTCCTTCCTTTCTCCTTTCTTCCTTCTTTCCTTCCTTCCATCTTTCCCCCCTTCCTTACTCCCTTTCCTTCTTTTCTCCTTTCTTCCTTAGTTCCTTCTTTCCTCCCTTCCATCTTTTCTCCCTTCCTTACTCCCTTCCTTACTTCCTTCCTTCTTTCCTCCTTCCTTCTTTCCTTCCTTCCATCTTTTCTCCCTTCCTTACTCCCTTTCCTACTTCCTTCCTTCTTTTCTCCTTTTCTCCTTTCTTCCTTACTTCCTTCTTTCCTTCCTTCCTTCTTTTCTCCCTTCCTTCCTTCCTTCTTTTCTCCCTTCACCCTCCCAAAGACCCAAAGACAGCACTAGGGTTAAATGGTGTTGAGAGGCAGTTTAGTCTGTTCCCTTGGTACCGCCTTCTGGAAATCAATGTCACATCTGAAGGAACCAGAGTAAATTCTAACACCCCAGAGGACGAGTATCTGGATGGCTGGCCAGGCTAATGAAGTGCTGGGTGTGCTGAACAAAACACCGAACCTTCTGCTTCATTGGAGGGAATGACGTGGATCTGAGCCCCTGACGTCCTGACGGAGAGTCCTTTCTCCACGTCCCGTCCGCTCAGCGTCACCTGGACCCACAGGGGGACACACACCCAAACAGTCAGCACTGACATTTGAAATCCTTTGGAATCCTTTACCAATCAACATTCAAAAAAGATTTGAAAAAAGAGAAAGCAAGTATAACTTAAAAGGAACAGAGATTTTTAAAACACCAAGATTCAGGACTAAATCGATGGAACGTTGTGTTTCTGTGAAAGGAATCAGTTTATGGAACAATCTGAATAAAGAAAACAAAGAATCCAAATAAAACATTACATTCAAAAGAACAATTAAAGCCTGTATGTTAAGTAAATATAATGAAATTTGTTAGTTAAGTTTGATTGACATACCCATAGACGGCGGTAATTTTATTTTATTTTAGTTTTTTTATTTACTTAGTTGTTGTTGTTTTTTTAATTTGTAATTTATGTTATTTGTGAATTTATTTCTTGGAAAAAGGGGCAAATTAGATAAGATTCTTCTTCTTTCTGCTCCCTTTTCATTCACAATTTATGAACATTTGTATATGTATTTGTATTGAATTGTTTGTTTTATTTTTTGAATGAAATAAAGAATAAAATGAAATGAAAATTAAAGCACATAAAACCCTGCAAGAGTAGAAAAGGGAATATATAGAAAGCAGGTAACTCACTTTTTTGTATTTCATAGAGATGAAAGCTCCACAAACTTCCCCAGAACTCTTCTTGTGTTTATCTGTGTCATTAGAAGTAGGTTGTTACCAAAAATAAACCAAACAGACGGGATGTGCAGGATGACGACTGTGATCAGCAATGTCCGAGTCACTGCGGTGGCAACTATTCAGAAAAATGGCACATGCCATAAATTCACCTCTAACTGATGCTGTGATGTGCTTGAATTCTGGGAACTCCATCTCCAGGTGGGTCAGGAACACGTCCTCCACTGGATCCTTTTCTGCGCTGGCGAATGTTATCTGATGGAAACCAAGCAACTTTGAAAAAAACCCCAACCTGCATTTCCTGAAACTGTTACTTTCCTTTCAAGGTGATTAAAAAGTCCCCACATTGAGTGTGTGAAGCTACCTTAACGAAGTAGATGGTGAAGTAGACGGGCTGTTGGCCGCAGCGGACGTAGTAGGAGATGACGTCGGAGATGAAGGGCTCCTTCGTCTTCCCAGGGTTCAATTGTTGCTAAAAAAGAAGTAAAAACTCATGTCAAATTTACCTAGTTTGATGTTTTGATTTTTTTTTTTTCTGATTTCCATGGGGTCCTGGTGTTCCACGGGGTTCTGTACATGGGCCAGTCCTCTTCACTCTATACATATATCCAGGGTGCGATTTGTGAAAAAACCAGAGAGGGGGATAATTTTGAGAAATATTTTTATTCAGAAAAATTACCACACAACAGCGGGCCAACAGTATAGGCTTTATGAAAACTTGTTTCTTGTGTAAACCTTACACTTAAGCTAAATAACGTAGGTGGTAGGCCTATTTTGAACATGAACTGAACCACTGCATTTGTTTTTAAATGTGCCAAATAAAAATAAATAAACAAAATTTATATTTTTTAAATTCTTTCTCGATATCAGTTTAACAGAAAACATGGGAGCTCTCCTCAGAGATGCTGCTGTCCACCATCCCATCAGCAATGTCAGATCTGGTTTCATCTTCTGTCACATTTTTCCTCTGTATTTTTGGTTGTGATCCTGTAAAATATGAGGATATGCTGCTCTGGATTCTTTTAATTTTTTCATTCATTTGACTGACTGTATCTTTTGTTTTGGCGGGCCGGAAGTCGGACTTTTGGAATGCAAGAAAACTGCTTTCTGTGGGCGCGATGCCTCTGACTCGCTCCCGGTATCAAAATCACAGCACAAGCAGAATGGACACGGACTCTGTGTATTTTGGTTGTTATTACTTGTTAATAATTATGATGTAATGGTGAAAATACTTTGGGTGGGGGGGATAAATTTTGTCCCCACCGAGGATAAAATAATTCAGCAGAGGGTAGGACGTGTAAACCAGAGGGGGGGAAAATCTCCACCATCCCCACCGGCAAATCGCACCCTGCATATATCCATCATTATTCATAATTATTATTATAATTTTCATTAAAGGTATTGTGACATCATTTTTAACATGCTTTTAACACTATTAAAAGTCTTGGCCAACATCCCTCAAATGTGTCTAAAAGAGTGTAACAAGAAAAACTTCACTCTAGTACTCCATTCCTGGTTTTTTATGACAGTGTTTTTTTTGCGCCGTGAAAAACGCTTCCTTTTCCCCCTTTCCTGTCAATCATTCCCCCGCTCCTCCTCCAAACCTCCTCCTCCAGCCATAGCTCACAGCGGCGTCGGAGAGTTAAGCCGGGAGCGACAGGCGAAGCACGGAAAAGCAGCAGTCCACAGCAAACAATCATAAAAATAAAGGCATGCAAGCAGCAGTGTCCCCTTATCTTAAGTCCAGTCAGTGGCCGCGGGTCTTCTTAGCAGTTCTCCTCCGGTGATGAGAACAGAAGAGGCTCTAAACAGCTCCGTGTTAAGCCTGATTTATGGTTCCGCGTTAAATCGACGCAGAGCCTACGCCGTAGGGTTCAGCGTACTGTGCGCGTCGCCGCGTAACCCTACGCCGTAGGCTCTGCGTCGGTGTAACGCGGAACCATAAATCAGCCTTTATGGTGCGCTGGAGAGGAGAGGAGGCAGGGAGCTGGGTGGAGGGGGCGGTGATTTAGCGGGCCTTGACGTCACGGCCCGCCACCAAACCAGATGCGCCGTTTTTGCATAGTTATGCGGAAAATCCCAGAAAGCACACAATACACATAATATACATAAAAGTTCGTTGTTTTTTGGGTGTAATTGATGTCAAGACACCCAACAAAACACAAAAAATCAAGAAAAATGTGTTTTTCATGTCACAATACCTTTAAGCAGCATAATTTAAGTGTTTGCTTCTATGCAGATGATACTCAGCTACATGGATCCATGAAAAACAGATGAGACCAGTAAGTTATCTGGATTAGAGACAGGTCTTGATTACATAAAGACCTGATTGAGACATACAGAGATGTCTGTCTCTTAATTCAGATCAGTTCAGTTTTATTTATAATACCGTGTAATAAAATAACAATTATCTCTAGGTGTTTTCCAGAGACCCAGAACATGACCCCTGAGCAAGGACAGAAAGGATGGAGAACAGAGAGAGGACAGTCAGTGATACAAAAGATAAGATTTATCAGTAGTCTTTATCCATTAGCTGGAGAACTGAGAGTTGTATGTACGTATGACTGATCCATGACTAGTTGCTGTACTACAGGAGCGACTATATAAACAGGTGTAGACAGCAGACGCTGATGTGTTCGGGGGGGCTGCAGGTCAGGATGGCAGTAGACATCCAACAGAGATATCTATACAGACAGGTGGAGGTAAACACTCCACTAGTAAACACTGATAAGACTCAGGTTGTTGTTAAGACTAGAAAAGGCACGTCTTCAACATAACTTCATGGTACTGTAGATATGCTGCTATCTCCCTTTTCCTGGTTCTTTCCCTCTTCAGGGGACTTTTCGGCTCAAGGTTTTTCTCCCACGAGGGGAATTTTCACCTGCCTTTGTTTACTTCAGTGTTTCTAAACCACTGTCCTGGATGTTTGAGATGTTTCTCTGCTTCAGCACACCCTGATGCAGACGCCTGAGCCACAAAAAGACCTGGGGCCGGATTCACCAATATGTTCTTATGAACGATCTTAAGAAATGTCTTAAGATCTAAAATTAAGAAGTTCATAAGAAAGTTCTTAAGTGCAATTCCTCAATATTTTCTTAAGAACCGTCTTAAGAACTGTCATTTCTTACGAATTTCTTATTTTTCCTACTTAAGAACTTCTTAAATATGGCTGTATCCGAAATGGCATACTAAGTACTACATGCTACATACTGTATCAGTATGTACTGTATAATGCATACTAAATGAACGATTCAGTACGCCGCTCCAGCAGACCATTCACACAGCAGTAGCAGCCAAGTATCCCAGAATTATATTATATTATTATTATTATTATTAGGGCCCGAGCACTTGCAGTGCGAAGGCCCTATTGTATTTGCAGGAATTTTTAGGGCCCGAGCGCCTTCAGTGCGAAGGCCCTATTGTATCTGTAGGAATTTTTTTTTTTCTTTTTCTTTTTCTTTTTCTTTTTCTTCTGACGAAAGGAGGGCTTTTTTGCCCCCCTAAACGTGCCCAAAAAGTCACCAAATTTTGCATGCAAGTCAGGCCTGGCGAAAAATTTGATATTTAATGGTTTACATTAATGGGCGTGGCAAAATGGCTCAACAGCGCCCCCCGGAAAACTTTGTGGCTCAAGCCCCACAATACGGTTTGACGTACATGCACGAAAATCGGTACACACCTGTATCATGTCGCAACTTAAAGAAAAGTCTCTTGGCGACATGGCCGAAACCGAACAGGAAGTCAGCCATTTTGAATTAATCGTGTCACTTTGGCGCAATTTATGCCATTCCTTCGGCAGTTAATACGGCCTGAACCGTAACGTGCACCCAAGTGTGTTATACATCAAAATGTGCGTCTTCATCTTGCGACCACACGCATTACTTTTCTCTTTCAAAAGCATTACCGTGGCGACGCTAGACGCCAAAAAGCGCGCCAACCCTCCATCTGGTTGGTTCAGACCGAAAAAACTTTGCGCCTCAAGCCCCAGAATACGGTGTGACGTACATGAACGAAAATCGGTACACACCTGTATCATGTCGCAACTTAAAGAAAAGTCTCTTGGCGCCATGGCCGAAACCGAACAGGAAGTCGCCCATTTTAAACATTCTGAATTAATCACGTAATTTTGAAGCAATATGAGCCATTCCTTCGAGAATTAATACGGCCCGAACCGTATCGTGAACCCAGATGTGTTATACATCAAAATGTGCGTCTCCATCCTGCGACTACACGCATTACTTTTCTCTTTCAAAAGTGTTAACGTGGCGACGCTAGACGGCAAAAAGCGCGCCCCCCCTTCATCTGATTGGTCCATATTTGATAGTTCCCCAAAAGTCACCAAATTTTGCATGCAAGGCAGGACTGGCGAAAAATTTGATATTTTATGGTTAAATTAATGGGCGTGGCAAAATGGCTCAACAGCGCCCCCCGGAAAACTTTGTGGCTCAAGCCCCACAATACGGTTTGACGTACATGCACGAAAATCGGTACACACCTGTATCATGGCACAACTTAAAGAAAAGTCTCTTGGCGCCATGGCCGAAACCGAACAGGAAGTCGCCCATTTTAAACATTCTGAATTAATCACGTAATTTTGGAGCAATATGAGCCATTCCTTCGAGAATTAATACGGCCCGAACCGTATCGTGAACCCAGATGTGTTATACATCAAAATGTGCGTCTCCATCCTGCGACTACACGCATTACTTTTCTCTTTCAAAAGTGTTAACGTGGCGACGCTAGACGGCAAAAAGCGCGCCCCCCCTTCATCTGATTGGTCCATATTTGATAGTTCCCCAAAAGTCACCAAATTTTGCATGCAAGGCAGGACTGGCGAAAAATTTGATATTTTATGGTTAAATTAATGGGCGTGGCAAAATGGCTCAACAGCGCCCCCCGGAAAACTTTGTGGCTCAAGCCCCACAATACGGTTTGACGTACATGCACGAAAATCGGTACACACCTGTATCATGGCACAACTTAAAGAAAAGTCTCTTGGCGACATGGCCGAAACCGAACAGGAAGTCAGCCATTTTGAATTAATCGTGTCACTTTGGCGCAATTTATGCCATTCCTTCGGCAATTAATACGGCCCGAACCGTAACGTGCACCCAGGTGTGTTATACCTCAAAATGTGCGTCTTCATCTTGCAACTACGCGCATTACTTTTCTCTTTCAAAAGTGTTACCGTGGCGACGCTAGACGCGAAAAAGCGCGCGTCCCCTTCATCTGATTGGTCCATATTTGATAGTTCTCCAAAAGTCACCAAATTTTGCATGCAAGCCAGACTTGGCGATACATTTGATATTTAATGGTTTGCATTAATGGGCGTGGCTTAACGGCTCAACAGCGCCCCCTAGAATACTTTTCTCTGCCATAACTTTTGAATGGTTTGACATAAAGAGTCGTGGGTGGTGTCATGGGACTCGGTATAGAGTCCTTGACCATAATTGGTGAAAATTAGCCCCGCCCCTTCTTCTGATTGGTTGTCCCTATTTCCTGCTATAACATTTGAATGTTTTGACATAGAGAGTCGTGGGTGTTGTCATGGGACTCTGTAATGAGTCCTTGACCTTCATTGGCCTGAACTAGCCCCGCCCCTTCTTCTGATTGGTTGTCCCTTTTTTCTGCTATAACTTTTGAATGGTTTGACATAGGAAGTCGTGGGTGGTGTCATTTCTGATATGCTTATGGGGGGCGGTGGCCGTGAGTGCGAGGGCCCGTTCATCGCTGCTTGCAGCTTTAATTATTATTATTATTATTTTCCTGACAAAAGGAAGGCCTTTTTGCCCCCCTAAACGTGCCCAAAAAGTCACCAAATTTTGCACCCAAGTCAGGCCTGGCGAAAAATTTGATATTTAATGGTTTGCATTAATGGGCGTGGTAAAATGGCTCAACAGCGCCCCCTTGAAAACTTTGTGCCTCAAGCCCCACGATACGGTTTGACGTACATGCACGAAAATCGGTGCACACCTGTATCATGGGGCAACTTAAAGAAAAGTCTCTTGGCGTCATGCCCGAAACCGAACAGGATGTCGGCCATTTTGAATTAATCGTGTAATTTTGGCGAAATTTATGCCATTCCTTCGAAAGTTAATTCAGCCCGAACCGTAACGTGCCCCCAAGTGTGTTATACATCAAAATGTGCGTCTCCATCCTGCGACACCACGCATTACTTTTCTCTTTCATAAGCATTACCGTGGCGACGCTAGACGCCAAAAAGCGTGCCCACCCTTCATCTGATTGGTTCAGACAGAAAAAACTTTGCGCCTCAAGCCCCATAATACGTTTTGACGTACATGAACGAAAATCGGTACACACCTGTATCATGTCGCAACTTAAAGAAAAGTCTCTTGGCGCTATGGCCGAAACGGAACAGGAAGTCGGCCATTTTGAACATTCTGAATTAATCCTGTAATTTTGGAGCAATATATGCCATTCCTTCGAGAATTAATTCAGCCCGAACCATAACGTGCACCCAGGTGTGTCATACATCAAAATGTGCGTCTCCATCCTGCGACTAAACGCATTACTTTTCTCTTTCAAAAGTGTTACCGTGGCGACGCTAGACACCAACAAGCGCACCTCCCCTTCATCTGATTGGTCCATATTTGATAGTTCCCCAAAAGGCACCAAATTTGGCATGCAAGACCGGCCTGGCGATAAATTTGATATTTCATGGTTTGCATTAATGGGCGTGGTAAAATGGCTCAAAAGCGCCCCCTTGAAAACTTTGTGCCTCAAGCCCCACAATACGGTTTGACGTACATGCACGAAAATCGCTACACACCTGTATCATGGCACAACTTAAAGAAAATTCTCTTGGAGCCATGGCCGAAACCGAACAGGAAGTCGGCCATTTTGAAATCTGATTGGTCCATATTTGATAGTTCTCCAAAAGCCACCAAATTTTGCATGCAAGACAGACTTGGCGATAAATTTGATATTTCATGGTTTGCATTAATGGGCGTTGCCTAACGGCTCAACAGCGCCCCCTAGAATACCTTTCTCTGCCATAACTTTTGAATGGTTTGACATAGGAAGTTGTGGGTGGTGCCATGGGACTCTGTAATGAGTCCTTAAGCTTCGTTGGCCTTAATTAGCCCCGCCCCTTCTTCTGATTGGTTGTCCCGATTTTCTGCTATAACTTTGGAATGGTTTGACATAGAGAGTCGTGGGTGGTGTCATCAGATTCTTTATGGAGTCCTTGACCTTCATTGGCCGCAATTAGCCTCGCCCCTCCTTCTGATTGGTTGTCCCGATTTTCTGCTATAACTTTTGAATGGTTTGACATAGAGAGTCGTGGGTGGTGTCATCAGACTCTGTATGGAGTCCTTGACCTTCATTGGCCTGAATTAACTCTGCCCCTTCTTCTGATTGGTTGTTCCTTTTTTCTG
The DNA here is from genome assembly GCF_033807715.1 of Cololabis saira. Lineage (NCBI taxonomy): Eukaryota > Metazoa > Chordata > Actinopteri > Beloniformes > Belonidae > Cololabis > Cololabis saira. Next base: position 8,752,515 of record NC_084587.1, on the reverse strand, counting down.
CTATAACTTTTGAATGGTTTGACATAGAGAGTCGTGGGTGGTGTCATTTCTGATATGCTTATGGGGGGCGGTGGACGTGAGTGCGAGGGCCCGTTCATCGCTGCTTGCAGCTTTAATTATTATTATTATTATTATCATTATCATTATTATTATTATTATTACTATTATCATTATCATTATCATTATTATTATTATTATTATTATTATTATTATTCATTTCATTATTAAATTCATCCAAACATCCGATACTTCAAGCCTGGACTGAGTTGTGATGCGGATCTGCAGTATATCTGCACAATAAAGATTGATAGATTTTTCCACCAAATCGGTTCCAGGGCTGGTTCTGGTTCTGGTTCTGGTTCTGGTTCTGGTTCTGGTTCTGGGTCAGTGCTGAGTTTGGAACCGGGTTTTCTGTTTCCATTGACAAAGAACTGGTTCCGGGCCAGAAAACCCGGTTCCAAGGTAGAACCAACTCTTTACTGGACTAGAGGAAAGAACCGCTTACGTAAGCAGAGGGGATGGAGTAATTAAGACCAACGGCCAGTACTGGAGTTGAGGGGGGGTGAGGGGGGATGGCATTCCCCCTGAAATAAAAACGGTCCAAATCATCCCCCCTGTAAAACTGCCATCCCCCCTTTCCATCCCTTATGTCATTTCATCAATGAATGTGGTTTTACTGCTATTTCAACATTTAGAGTCATCACCAGAAAAATAACACCAGAAAAATAACTTATTTGACAATTTTCATCTGTTTCAAGTAAATTTTCACTTGAAATAAGTAGAAAAATCTGCCAGTGGGACAAGATTTATCTTCTTATTACAAGCAAAAAAATCTTGTTCCACATGCAGATTTTTATACTTATTTCAAGTGAAAATCTACTTGAAACAGGTGAAAATTGTTGTTTTTTCCAGTGATGAGTCTTGTTTTAAGTGTAATGAGATTTTTTTACTAAAATTAGACATTTTAACTAGAAATAAGACAAATATTCTTGTTAAGGTTTTGAGTTTTTGCAGTGATCCATTTTACTTATCCTGTGAAGGACAGAGTCATATTGATAAGTTCAGAAAACAGTTTTTTATTGTTGTGTTTTGATGTATTTGATGTAAGCCCAGTGGATATTTAAAGCTTACAGAAGGCTGCATTTAACTGCTGCTATGTCATTCCTGCAGTATTTCTGCAGCTGTTTTGGTCACTGCTATTATTTGTAATATATTATATTATTTGTAATCAGCACAAATTATCTGTCCCCATATGATAAAATCCACCACCCCCCTGATTTTTTTTTACAACTCGAGTACTGCCAACGGCAATAGCAAGACTGGGAGATGGAGACATTTTCAAATTAGACATACAAACGTATGTCATATTTGCTCTAATACATACATATTAGAGCAAATATGTTGTTGTTGCTTCAATTTTCGCGCCAATGCAAATGCAGCAACGTAACTGACGTTTGCAGTGACGTAATGACGTGGCTCCTCTTAGCACCCGGAGCTATGAAAAACCAAACCGGTTTTCAGCTGGTTCGCAAGTTGAACGAGGCCCAGATCCAGCACTGGAACCGGTTTGATGGAAAAAGGTGGTAAATGTGGCCCCGTGTTTGAGGATTGCACCAAAGTGAATATCAGCCAGGCTGTTTTTTATGAAAACAGCTTTATATGAACTCTGAATCTACTGGAATGAACTGGATTCATTGAATTGGATTAAATTGGAATATAAGTGAAATGAATAATTTGCACTGTCCTTGACTGGACCGTATTGGACTTAAAATTTAAAATCACTTTACTGCACGTCACAGAAAAAGGCAACTTGAATTATTTGGATTTTAAGGGACTTAACCACTCGTGTCATCTCTTCCTCTTGGCAAGAGCGAACTGTGACCACATTTTTTTAAGGTATGCGTCACAAAACAAACTTGATCTGGCAGGTATGAGGAAATGAAAGCAGGTAGACAGCGAGCTCGGCGTGTCTGACGGGCCAGAGCGTCTTCGCGGGTGCGTTACCGGGTGTGTGCAGACGTGAGATAACATACAGGTACTGAAAACTAAAAGAGGAAGGTGTGAACGCAGATGACACGCTGAGAAACCAGGAGCCGGATGACTCGCGCTGACGAGGAAGTTGAGCAAGTGGAAATACGTAAATGAGGTCAAAAAACGAAAGTAAAAGCCAAGACGCAAAACCACCGGCCGTGACAAGCTGCCCTTTCCAGGATTTCTAATAAACATCATTCAAGTTTGTTTTGTTTTTTTTTCATGTTCAGATTTACAGGACTGTCTCAGAAAATTAGAATATTGTGATAAAGTCCTTTATTTTCTGTAATGCAAAAATGTCATATATTCTGGATTCATTAAAAATCAACTGAAATATTGCAAGCCTTTTATTATTTTAATATTGCTGATCATGTCTTACAGCTTAAGAAAACTCAAATATCCTATCTCAAAATATTAGAATATTCTGGGAATCTTAATCTTAAACTGTAAGCCATAATCAGCAATATTAAAATAATAAAAGGCTTGCAATATTTCAGTTGATTTGTAATGAATCCAGAATGTATGACATTTTAGTTTTTTTAATTGCATTACAGAAAATAAAGAACTTTATCACAATATTCTAATTTTCTGAGACAGTCCTGTACAATCAATGTATTTTTAAACCACTGAAATGATTCTGTTTCCTGTTGAAGCAGAACGTGAAGAAGCCTCTGAGTTCAGCTGACTTTACTTGCAGTTTCGGTGAAGTCAACATATCTATTTTGCTTACAGAAAGTATAAAGTTGTGCAACTTCCTGCGTTTGAGGTCTTGCAAGGGCGCAGCCGCCATGTGGACTGAGTGGAGACGGGCCGGCATTTCTAAAGCTGCACATAAGGAAAACTGTCCAAACTAAACTCAATCCCACCTCAGGTTTCTGTGGATGCTTTAACTTGTTTTCCTCTCGCTGCTCAAGGTGCTGCTGTTCAGTGCAAGGAGGTGTGTTCTCCTCCAGTGGATTTCAGACTCTGTTCCTACAGTTTCACATTGGATTGGGAGTGTTATAGAACTCATCCCTTTAGACGCTATTAGTTTCTGGCTCAAGGACAAACCATTTATGTTTTTTCACATCTAGGAGCCTTTTCTGGAACATATTGGGGACAACGGTGTCCAAGCTCTTCGGAGCTTTATGGTCTAGCTTGGCCTGACAAGGAAACATACATTTCCAGGTTCTGATATGTAACAAGCTGTTACCCTGATATCATGATTGATTACCCCTTCTGTCTTGGTTATTACTTATTTATTGACTTGTTACTTATCTTATTAATATTTACTTATTTTTGTGTAGGTTCGCCATTTAACTCTTAAAGTTTTATCCCCTTTTTTTTCTCCCTCGCATTTCATTTCTTTTTTTATTCATCCCTCTATCTTTATTTATTTGATTTTAGCAGATCGATCAGGCCCGATCACAGCATTTTCAAAACATCGGTATCGGCCAAAAAAGTATTGGGACATACCTAGTTATTAATGTTTTTAATATATATTAAATCGTTTTATATATATCGTTGCATTTAACGTCACTTCCGGTCGAAACTATGGTTTACATGTTTGAATTTTGAAATGTTATATATGTTCATGTTGCATTAAGCTGCTGCTATTCATTTCATGCCATTCAGAATGTTGCACTAAGGTAAGGCCAAAAAGTATTTTAATTTTCTTGTTTGTGAGTTTGACTGGATGTCATTCAACTACCTCTTTTGAAGTTAAATATATTTATTTTTGTTATTGCACTATTCTGCGCTTTTTGTTTTAGTTTACAATTTCATGTTTTTACATTTTGTGGCACCAGTGCTGATAAGCTTTGTTGAAATATATATCCATGTTGTTCTCCAATGGACAATAAAAGAAACTTGGGATAATTTAGTTTCAGTCCTCTTTTTTTTTTTAAATTCATTGCCAAAATGTATCTGATCAGGAAAAAGTATCGGAAATGTATTGGGAGCCAAAAAAAGTGATCGGATCGGGAAAAATCGGGATCGGCAGATACTCAAACTCAAGTGATCGGGATCGGATTGGGAGCTAAAAAATCCTGATCGGGACGACCCTACTTGATTTAGTTTTTTTTTATTTACGGTTATTCTTTGTTACTTTTCTACTTTGGTTAGTCTGTGTGGAGAGTGTGTTCCATGTTCTGGGTGGTGTTTAAAAGAGGGTGCATATTTCTGTCATTTAATTCACTGTTGTCTGACCCTTTGAAATCAATAAATATACTTATAAAAAAAAGAAAACTTGTATTCCTCTAAGCGTGTCTTACCATGCTGCCCAGCTTGTGGATCATGCAGCCCAGACTCCTGATGTTGCAGCTGTACCACGGATCCACGCTGCTCAAGTAGGAACCGAGCGAACAGGAATCTCCCCTGGGCTGGTGGTGGTTTTCCTACAAAAAAAGGAACATGAAAGTGAAATAACTGTGCTGAGGAAATAAAACAACTCAATTATATCTTTTCAAACTGCCACATGTTTTAGGTCTAGCATAGGGGGATTATCACGCTGTCGCTCTTTGCAGGAAGTTCTTCAACATTCACATCCTCAACACGTTCAAAGAATGTGAAACAATAAGCTGGAGAATCTTAATTGATCAAAAACGCTAAAAAAGTCAATTAATAAAGAATGGCCGATTAACCAAAAAGAGATCCTCAGTCAGAAAAGGCAGCAATAAGAATCAGCATTATGTGACTTTTTTTTTACAGAATTATAAATACAATGATATCTTATCTTAATAACCAACATCAAGATAAAAAATTAAAAGTGACATAGTATATAAAAGAAATAGCTACAACATGAAAAACACTGGGGAAACACAGTACTTTCACTTTTGTTTTCGTCTTAAAATCAGTCAGGGTTACTGGTCCATTCAGGTTTACTGATCTATTCAGGTTTACTGATCAATTTCTGATCCATTCAGTTTTTCTGAGCCACTTAGGTTAATGGGCTACTGTAACATTGCAGCCTCAAAGCAGAATTATCAGCCATGATCTCTAACCACAACTTAAAGGAACATTTTATAGCTAAAACAAGTTAAGGAGCATAAACGTCAAGTAGGAACTAAGGAGACACGAATCAAGGCAGTTTGAGTTTGATCAGAGGACGTGTTTCCAGCGGAGTGGCCATCAACTTTAGTAAAAGTGTGAGTCCATACAAACAAACTGAGGTAACTCTTTTACCTTTGTACAAAAGGTCTATAGAAAATTAGTTTGTTCAAGGATCTTTGTCACATGGTTAAATACCGATACAAAATACTGCCAACGGACGCACGAAGAGGAGAGTCGATGGCTTCTGGTGCTAAACAAGGCCATTAACTCTCTTAGTTTTGCGTCTAGTCGGAATACTTAAAAAAAAGGATTAGTAATGGTAATTTTTGAATACAAAGCTTAAAGGGGACCTATTATGAAAAACCCTTTTTCTCTGTCTTTAACATATATAAAGTGGTCTCCCCTCAGCCTGGCAACTCAGAGAAGGAGGAAAGCAACCAAATTCTGCAGCGTCTGTACAGCCGCCCGGATGAGCCGACCAGTGTGATGTGGATCTACGAGCCAATAAGATTCTGCTCCCGTCGTTACGTAACAATGGGAGCGATTTACATAGGTTGGACTCCACGCCCACAACTAAGGGCCGGAGCTTCCGCCATTTTTTCGTAGCGGTGTATCGCGTCATTCAAGCAGCCAATCAGCACAGAGCCTCATTATCATAGCCCCGCCCACTCAGAATCCTGCATAGATAATGAGGTTAGAGACTGGGATAATAAAGACATGGCTCAGAGGCTGAATTTCGAATTTATTTAGCAAAAGCAATCAAAAGCTTGTTTTTAAGACATTCAAGACCTGTTTAAAATAGGTATTAGATGCCATAATAGGTCCCCTTTAAATTACCTTAGTTTAAAAAAACAAAAGCGTATCTGTGATGCACTTTGGTCTAAATGCCAAAGAGATTTGGTTAAAGTCTAGTGGCTGACTCCCCCCACATATCCCATGGACTGACGCTCTTTTACAACTTTATGCTTCTAAATTCAGTTCAATTCAATTCCAAAATACTTGAATGGTGTTTTTAATCCATCTCTTTATCTCTCTGGTTGTAAACACCACGTGGTGTTTGGTTCCAGGAGGAAGTTGTCTCACCTTGACGGACGAGTTGGGAGTCGGAGCTTCGCAGACAGGAATGTAGTAAAACTGGAGGCTCACTTTCATCGTAAGAAAAAGCCGCCGCGCTTCTCGTTTCCTGCAGAAGCAAAGACCTGTGAGAAGCTCGGTGGCTGAAACAGATATTTACAGTTTGATAATTATACTTCAATCATTAAGGGAAAGACAGAAAGAAAGGTAGTGTTCTGCTGAGGTTACATGGTGTTGCATCACCGCAGCTGCATGTCGGCGTAACGCAACACAGGACGGATTCAGGAGCAGTTGTGTAAAAGGAGCTTCGGTTGTGTCAAAACTGATTCTGATGACGTAATTTACACTTTTTATTTCAGCTTCTGCAGAAAAGATACCAAACAGTGTTCGTGGTTCAACTCCATCCTCCTCCCCCTCTTCATCCTCCACCTCAACTGACTAATCAATATGATTGAATAAACATAACTAACATGACTAATAATTAATTAATCATTATGTAATTGCTAAAATAAATGAATAAATAATATGATTTAATGAGCATAATTGTAAATATTATTATAATAGTAATACATGTGTGTCACTGTGGCACAAGTGCACACATTGTTTATTAAGATATTAAACATAACATTTATTTTTTTTAATGTAATTTAGGTCATCAAATGTAGTAATTTAACTAATTTAAAGAAATGTAATAATTATATTAAATTGTTTATTGATTTTTTTAACAAATTTAATCAACTATATTAAATGTGAAAAAACAAAAAAGTTTATATCAAATTTAATAATTGCTTCAATAACTGAATTAAAAGAAACATTTGAATTTGTTTAATAAAAACTAAGAATTTAAATTGTTAAATGAATCAAACAAAACTACAAGTAGATGTCATTTCATTAAATATAACTAATGAAATTTAAGTAAAGACCCAGACGCTGCATTAAAACTGCATTTATGCATTAAAACTGTTGAGTTTGTCTTCCTCGTTGCCAGGAATAACAATCATTAAGATTAATGGTTTTATGTGGATCTCAGCTGCAGATGAAGTGTGTCACCATGGCAACAGTTTATATTGTGCTGCAAACCCTGAGTGTTAAACAATAAAGCACAGTAAAGGAATATAAATCAGAACAAAGCGATGAGCAAACAGCTGAGAGCAGGAGATAAGTCACATGACAGCGAGCGTGACCCGCCCCCCCCACCTGAAGAAGTAGTAGGCCTTGGCCAGGCGGCCCACGGCGCGGTCGTCTCCCATGACGACGATCCTGGCCGTCATGTGTCTCTGCTGCTTGGGGAAGTGGTCCTGCATGTTGCTGGCTCCGGCCCGCCGCTGCAGGGTGGTCCCTCTGCCGGCTCCGCCCCCTCCCCCGCTGCCCCCCCCGGGACTCGGGTGGTCCTCCAGCAGGTCCTGCATCAGCACCATGCTGTCCTTGGGAGACTGCTTCATCTTGATGCCGCCGCGCCGCGACAGACGCCCCGAGTCTTGCTCGCTGGACGGACGAGGAAGAAGAAGAAGACGCGTTAGTGAAGATCACCGGCTTCACTTCAAGGGATTTCACAGAAATGTTCAACCTCTAGTTCAGGGGTCGGCAACCCAAAATGTTGAAAGAGCCGTATTGGACCAAAAACGCAAAAAACAAATATGTCTGGAGCCGCAAAAAATGAAAAGTCTTGTATAAACCTTAGAATGAAAGCAAAACATATTGCATTCATCTATATTAATTAGAACTGGGGGAAGATTATTTTTTTCATTATGCACTTCGAGAAAAAAGTCAAAATGTCGAGAAAAAATTTGAAATGTCATGATTAATGTTGAAGTACAATCTCGAACAAAAAAGTCGAAATGTTGAGTTAAAAGTCGAACTGTCGAGAAAAAAGTTGAAATGTTGGAAAAAAGTCAAAATTTCGAGAAAAAAGTCAAAATTTCGAGAGAAAAGTCGAAATGTCGAGATTAAAAAGGAAAGGAAGAAGGAAGAAAAACTAAAGGAAAAAAAGAAAAAAAAGAAGAAAAAAAAGGAAAAAAAAGGTCAAACATTTTTGAAAAAGCCCCAGGAGCCACTAGGGCGGCGCTAAAGAGCTGCATGGGGCATTTCTCATGTAGGTAGCAAAGATTGGTTTAAGATTCAGTTGAAACAATATTTTTTTAAATTTAATGAATTATGATTTGACATTTGGAAGGAACTAGTTCTTCCATATTTCACTTACTGTGCAGAAATTTGGGGCAATAACTATAAAACCAGGTTATACTCTTTACTCGTACAGAGCAATACGATACATTCATAAGGCGAGATCGAGATCACACTAACTCACTGTTCTTACAGTCTAAAGTACTAAAACTGATGGATCTAGTGGCATTTCAATTTGCACAAGTAATGTTTAAAGCAAAAAATCATTCGCTACCGGATAACATTCAGAAATTATTAATTGGGAGGGAAGGAGGTTATAATTTAAGGGGAAACCTAAACTTCAATTCTTTATTCGTGCGTACAACAAAAATAAGTCATTTTGTGGAATTAAACTGTGGAATGGTTTGAATTTGGTGTTAAAAGAATTTACAAACATAAAACAATGTAAGAAGAAATATAAAGAAATGGTTTATTTGAGGTATAAAAGTGAAGACTGTGTTTAAAGATCAGCAGCTGTGTGTGTTCTGCTATTTTGTCATGTTGTCCTTGTTTATATACTTAGATATACGTATTATATTTATATCATAGTTGTATTTATTTAATACAAATTAGTGTATAGTATAAAAAATTAATAAATACATACATATAATTTATGTTTAGTTGTGGAAAGGGGGTGGGATTAAATAAGTTTATATTTCCTCCCACTCCTTTTCGTACATGTAACTTGAAATATGTGTTTTGATGTTGTTTTTTTTCTTTATGTGGTGGAATGCCCACCTGTATTTGGTTTCTTGTCTTTTTTCTTGTTTTTTTTTACATGTTCAAAATAAACTAAATAAACTAAACTAAACTAAGTTTGAACAGAATTACAGGTAGTGTAAATACTATGACAATAAAGGTGAAAAGTGGTCAAGAATTCTAAGATAAGGTCATTTCAGGCAGGTATTGTTTATGAAGGTGTTTTATTTGATTTCACAGTATTTATGTCTGAGAATGATGCTGATTTAGTTTTATCCTCTGTGTTGTTTGTGATTAAGGGAGTCTATTATTGTTTTGTTTGTCATGTACAATGTATGTCTGTCAGAGCCGCCTGCGAGATTTGCGAGGCCCTGTGCGAAATGGGTTTTTCGGGTCGGATCGGGTGTCTATATGCGCAATTTTAACTCTCCAATTAGCAAAATACTGGATACCTTCCCCTGCCTCATCGTCATCTGGTCTTGCCTCGACGCGTGGCCCCACGGCTGCTTGAGACCCGGTCGGATCAGTGATTTTTGTAACAAATTTATCAAACGAGCCTTTCAGAGAGGCATTAAACTCTTCCATTTTCTTTAGTTTTTTTCTTTTTTCATCCCTGATGGAAATTTCCTGAATCTGTCTCGTTCTCTCGACATTGTGTGACAGTTTGTTCCAACTCCACCGTCTGGATCAGAGCAGCTTGTGTCTGCGCTTGGTCTGATCAGTTGTATTGAACAACAGACACGCGCATCATTGCACATATATTTATTGATATGCACAGACTAGTACACATTTAGGTCTGTAACGGAACGTGACTGTTGATATTTATAAGGGAAAAAACGAAAAAAAAAACGAAAAAAAAAAATTTTTGAAAAAAAAAAGAAATTGAAAAAAAAAAAAACGGCCCATAGCGCGAGGCCCCCCCTGGGGCGCGAGGCCCCGTGCGGTCGCACGGTTCGCACACCCCTTGCGGCGGCCCTGATGTCTGTTATGTATTAAGTGTTCATTTGTGTGTTGTGTGTATGTCGGATGCCAGGAGGAATAGCTAATGCTGTTTCTAATGCTAATGGGGATCCTAAATAAAACAAACCAACAAAGCGTGTTTACATCTTGCATTGCTCCCAGCTGGCGGCGTCCAGGGAGGACGAGGGCGACGGCTCGGCGCTGAGTGGCAGATCCCTCTCGATGCCGCTGTCCGTGGACATCATGGACAGCCGGGTGATGTCACACGGCAGGACGTCGCCGGGCGACTCGCCCAGCTCCAAGTCTTCCTGCTCCTGGCTGAGCGAGCTGAACGACTCCGACACGGAGCTGGACCGGATCCACTTGCCAAGCTCACGCCCTGCCGGGGGTTCAGGACACGGGACATGTGAGCAGATGCACAGACCAGGAAAACACTGACATCCAGGAGGTTTACTCGTTAACCACGCTTGTAATTCACCTGAACTCCAGACGAGCACATGCAGGGCTGTAAAATCATAAACCTGCACAAGAGCGTGCACAATAAAGAAAATGCAAGTGAAAGAATCCCTGGCCGTTCCTCCAGTCAGCACCTGCTGATCTTTGATGAAATTCAGAGCAAATCTACTTAACTAAAAAAAACAAAAAACGCAGATGAAGCCTCCATAAAGTATAGAGTTCGATGGTCGAGACCCTGATGGACTCAGGAAACAATGCGTTGTAAATCCTTACAAAGTTTATGGCCGACCTGTTTAAACAGAGTTTTATGGCATCTGAAACTTTTGCGTGATACAAACTACTTTTTTAACAAACTTTTGTATGTTCTGTTTTCAAGAATTGAATTGTTTCATATAATTTTGTGTTATTTCTTTAAAAAAATAACATTTACTAAACTTTCATTTTATCAAATCCTAGAGGAAAGACACTCGGATGTTGGACTGTATTGGACTAAAAACTGGGCCTAAAATCAGACTTTTTAGGAACTGAGGTTGGCCCTTTTTTAAGCAATTTTATGTCATTTTCCACGGATAAAAAGTGCACGTAAATCTTGGTAATTGGTAATAACGAATTAAAGTATTAACAGGGCATTATTGGCTTATTTCTTTCTTAAAGAGGACATATTAGACATTAAAAAACATTGAAAGTGGGTCTATAATCCTTCTCATGGTACTTTCTGACTCATCTACAGTGTTGCTATGGCGACTTGTCATCTTTAGTCACGACCAAAGGAAAGCTTCCTCCGGGAATGTTTTTTTCAAGCCTCGGCTCTCTATGACATCACAGAGGACAGGATTTCTCGGTACGACCGTTTTCTGGAGGCAGCGTAGCTCAGAAGTCATTTTAAAAGTAGAGGGGCGTGGCCCTGGTGGGCGGGGTTTGTCGTTCCAGGACGGCGCCGGAGCAAATCCACTCGTTTATTCACTTTTACAGAAGAAAGTGCTACGAACAAGGCCGAGTGCACGGCCGGACTTGCAGAAAAACTGAAGCCTATAGCGGGCTGTGAGGGGTGTTTAAGCTGCCTGCGTTGCTTTTGGTTAAGGTGCGTGTGAACTATTGCCATCTTTGATGTCACGGCTCACGTTTGCTTTCATTTTCTCGATCTGAGACCAACTCAGACACGTATAGGGGGACAGGGGGGGGTTTGAGGTGTTGATGGCATTTTACAGGAAATGTTGAAAATGTTTCCTGTAAAAACATGTTAAAATGTCGAAAACCTGCAACTCTAACTGGCAACCCGGCGGTTGAGCCATTCCTCTGGGAATTTAACATCAGATTTGTTACCAAGTAATTACAGACTGAACGACGGCGTAAAACCCCCCAGATTAACTTACACGCCAGAAAATAGTGTCAAATCTTCCTTTTTTTCTTGTTCTGTTAATTTAAGACATCCTCCGTTTAGAACTCTGCAAGAGAGAATCTGCTGTCAACAGTTAAACGAAAAAGCAGAACTGGAGGAAGCCGTTTTTTTTTTTTTTTTTTTTCTTACTTTGAATCAAGAGAGTTAAAAAATGACAACTCTGAGTTTCAACTTCCCACTTGGGAGGTTTCCTCTCATCCGAGGCCTCGTCTGCTGAACTGTCGAGATTCTTTTCTTTTCTTTTTCAGCCTCATTCATCACAGATACGCAACATCTTCCCCCGGGGTCCTACTGGAAAAGACGTGGGGTTCAGGGTCTTCCCAGCGTCCACATATAGAACATGTGAACTACGAGGTCGAGGATAAACCTCTGCCCTCGGAGACTGGCAGTGAATCGCTCTACCTCATAATCTCTGCGGCGATTCACCACCATCGCGTTTCTAAAGGCCCTGACACACCAAGCCGACTTTCGGCCGTCGGGCCGTCGATGAGCGTCGGTGCTCGTCTGTCGGCCTAGTTTTCCCGGTGTGTCCCGCACGTCGCCACAGGTCGGGCGCCCGTCGGCAGCTTTTAAGCCGACATGTCGAATCGGCGTCGGCGGTCGGTCAAACAGCTCACTCTGTGATTGGCTGTTCCCAGAATTTCCCAGAATGCTTTTCGTCGTCATTTGCGGACTGAATCAAAAAAAAAAGGTGGACATTTCTTATTTTTTAGTGAATAAAATCAATATTTTGAGTGAGTTTCTGCATAAAAATGCGTTACATTTCTAGCGAGAAATATATATTTTACTTTCATAATATTCCCTCAGTGAATGTATATAATCACTTGCTTTCCAGTTGTTGCGAAGTCTTTTTCAAACCTCGCCAGAATAAAGGCTGATTTATGGTTCCGCGTTACACCAACACAGAGCCTACGGCATAGGTTACGCAGCGACGCGCACCGTACGCCGTAGGCTCTGCGTCGATTTAACGCGGAACCATAAATCAGCTCCGGAGCTGGCAGGCAGGCAGAATTCCCGAAATTTTCGTAGCAAATGTCTTAACAGGCGTAGCTACAACTGTGAGATTTCATCTATTAAACCAACATTTATCTTCCTAAATTATTTATTTCAGCCAGGAGTAATTCTCCACAGAGCTGCAGGTTTCTCCCCGGGACGACAGCAGGTTGACCTGGCGATCTGAGCTGCTGCTGCGCCCCCGGACCGGCGGCTCTTCTCCGAAAACATCGCAGCAAATTGAAACGCAGACTGCGCAGAACGTACGTGCTAGTCGGCCGTTGGGTGTCGTCTTTGCAGTGTGTCCAAGTGCTTCTTTTTGAGCCCGACCCAGCCCAACACAGGCGACGCGCGGCGACACAGCAGTCGGCCGACAGCGGGCGACGTCGGGTTGGTGTGTCCTCGGCTTAAGATGACGATACGTCGTCAGGTTTTGGTTGATTCGCACCAAAACTGCTGGTTCTGTTGCTTTCACGACTGAAAATTACCAACAAAACCAGCTGCGTTGTAAACGCTTCCACGTCAGCGCTACGGGGCTACAGGCGCAATACCAGCAGGATCCACTTGGGGGCAGAATGTTAACTCTAATTGAACTATAACTCAAGTTATAGTTTATTTTAACTGAAACTTATTGAGCAAAAAATAAAATATAAAAGCTAGAAAACAACTTAATCGTCGGGACGAAACAAAGACTAAACATCGGTAGGGGATTTATTTACATCAAAATGTCATTTTAAAACCGGAACAGTTATTGCTTTGACAGTATAAGTCATTATCTTTGTTGGAAGATAAACGTTTATGGATTTATAGTGAAGAGAAACACCACGGATGCGTTTAAATGTCCTCTGCGACGTTCAACCGTGTGGACTTTGATTGGATTGCTCAACCTGCAGTCGGCTGCACCAGTGCAGCCGACTGCAGAGCCGCTGGCCGCTCACCCACCTCCTGGTGCCCCTAGAGGTCGGCTGGATATTGCACGTCGAATATGTGTGGTTTTCTGAGGACGTGCATGAGCGACGTGCCAAACAAACCAAAATAATGAAGCACCTGCAGTCAAATAACAAGGTTTTTAACGACCAAAAGAATGAAAACACTTTGGTTTTGTCTCCATTTCAGGTCCTTTCTGCTCAAACTACTTCAGCCGATCATCTCCTGCCACTCACAGATGTCCAGATCCTCCGTCCACAGGTGGAAGCTCATCTCGGGGTTGGGGAGCGGGCAGTCTCGCAATGACCCGCCGCACGATGGCTCTGCAGAACAGACGGAGGAAGAAACATTAAAACAAGCCACCACTTCCTCCCCGTGCACGCTCTCGTCCATCCTCGTGTCTCCCAGACCCTTCAGACGGGCTGCTGGCTCCATAACAGCTGAGGGGGAAGCGGTGGAAATAGATATCCGGAAACACACACACAACCGGGCAGAGGAAACCGTTGGACGGAGGAGGATTTGATCTCCCGAGGTGGTAGCAATTAAAACATCTCCATCACCAACCGCGAGCAAGTGAGCATCTACGAGTGAAGAGGCTTAAAGGAAGAGAAGCAGCTTGGTTCGAGTGCGTTCGAGGTCAATCTAGGACCACGTCCTTTCATTTAAATGTTTGATCTGAACACATTTGTGGTCTGAAGTTTGGAGTCTATGAACGCCACTGGAGATGCTCTTCCAGCTTGTTTGTGGGCTTTTCTGCCCTCAGTTTTGTCCTCAGGGATTAAAAACCAAGCTCTCAAAAGTCTCAAGATGCTTTCAGACTATGTTTAGGGTCATTATCCACCTGTACTGCGAAGCCCGCACCATGACACCGCCGCCACCGTGTTCCACATACACTGAAAAAAATAAATCTAAGCGCATGTAAATATAACATATTTAAACCTGTGATATTAACAATTAAAAAGTTTGTTGCTTTACATGAATACATCTAGTTTTTAACTTAATCTGCATTTGTTCAAAAAACAAGACATTGTACAAGTTTTCCTCAACAAGCAGTATTTCTGTAATCCCAGTAATCTTTTCATTTACACACAAATAACAAGCAATGATCTTGTTGTATTTACTTTTCCTTTAACAATTTTAATCTATTGGTCAGATTGACCAACGTTTAGATGAAACATGCTTTATTTGGTTAAGTAGAACACCACGGTTCTAAAAATTAAGACAACTTTTTCGCATGAGATTTTTATGTAGATCAAGAAAGACTAGTCTTTGTATAAACTACTCAATTTTTAGTATGTACAAAATTCATTTGCAAGTAAAGTCAACTTAATTTTGATACATAAAGTAAACTTAACACAGTTGACTGTACTTGCAAAATGTATTACCGGTATTTACATACAAAAAATTAAGTAGTTTATAAAAAGACTAGTCTTTTTTGATCTACATAATAATTTCATGCAAAAAGTTGCCTTAATTTTTTTAAGTAGATCAAGCACAATATTTGTATCATGAGCTATTCTCTTCCTTCTCCAGACTTTTCATTTCCCATCACTCTGACACAAGTGTATTTGAAGTAAAAAGAGTCTGATTCCAGATGATGGGATCAATCGGACGTCGCTGTCCTTGAATATCATCGGTAGTGGAGTATTCTTGACTTCTGACTCCGCCCCTATCTGCTGAGGTCGTCTTCTGTCGTCTTCGAGGCCTTTTCAGCTTGTTAGTGCTTTAGTCCTTCTTAAGAAAGTCCAAACTTGCAGATTTGGCCGTACTGAAGGTTTTAGGTCTAATGATGCCTCCTCGCCTCCTCGGACCTCATCTTGGAGTTTCCGGTCAAACGGCTGCTAAATGTACCTGGTTTCAACGCTGCACCTTTCACCTGCTTCGTTTGACTTTAATTACCAAGAAAATTTGTCTAATTAACTTTAAATAATTTATTCAAGAGTCCTGCAGGACTGAGGTTGGTCGTTTATAAGTCGTACCCGAGTCAGCCTTGGAGAGGATCTTGCCGTGCAGCTGCTGGAGGCGGCTCCTCAGCGTCGCCCCGTCCCCTCTGGCGCCCTCCTCCACGGCCCGCTCCAGAACCGCCAACACCTCCTGGAAGTACGGCTCCACGTCCTGACCCATGTCCTGTCCCCAGAAGACACAAACACGTGGTTGAACGCACACACACTCGATGGAGGCAGTACTGGAGATGAGGGGGGATGAGGGGGGATGGCATCCCCCCCTGAAATAAAAACAGTCAAAATCATCCTCCCTGTAAAACTGCCATCCCCCCTTTCCATCCCTTATGTCATTTCATCAATGAATGTGGTTTTACTGCTATTTCAACATTTAGAGTCATCACCAGAAAAATAACACCAGAAAAATAACTTATTTCACAATTTTCACCTGTTTCAAGTAAATTTTCACTTGAAATAAGTAGGAAAATCTGCCAGTGGGACAACATTTATTTTCTCATTACAAGCAAAATGCTTTGAGTATTTTTTTATTTGCTATGCATCAAAACAACCCATATAAGCCATAATATGTATGTTAAAAGTCCATAGTAACTAAAAAAATAAAAAGTGCAAATAAGGTAAATTGATATTTAATTTTACACATATCTTTCTAAATAAAGCAATCCCACAGCGAGATCCCTCAAACCTCAAATGGAAAAAAGTAAAACAGAACCATTTCAAACCAGAGGAAATTTATTTGGAATGAATTCATACTTTAGTTTTTGAGATATATAATTTTGATTATATACGTGTCAACGTACGTCAACGTAGGACGAGCTGTGAACACGTACCGGATCTATAAATAACCCGCAATGTCAATTATGAAGATTTCTGCAATATTACTGGATTATTATGTGATTTTTCCAAACGATTTAATGGATTAAAACTCTGGGACACTAAATGCAGGATATGTAAGTGAAACTCTTCCTGTTTAACATGCAGAAACAATTTTTGCTTTTTGTTTTATTTGGTTGTAATTGAACATTTTGGAAAGAAAAAAACCAAAGCGATGACCAGCAGGTAAATATAAACATAAAAGCAAGGAATTATGGGTAAGAAGAGCACCGACCCGCAGAGCCTGAGCCAGCTGGGGCCCGTCACAGCGCTCCGACCCCAGCGCCGCCTGCAGCGAGTGCTGCACGACGCTGCGCATGTGATCCAGAGGGCTGGGGAACCCGGACGGGGCCGAGGCCGACGCCTCGAAGTCTCCCAGCAGGGCGGGAACCAGGGACCCGGAGAGGACCGCCGGGTCGGCCAGGACGAAGACCCTGCAGGGGGAAACACAAGCAGGTGAGGATTTACAACCGGCGCCGCGGGTGTCGGGGGTGAAGGGAGTGGTGGACTCACCTCTCCTGGAAAGGGTAGTGGTCGTTCTTCAGCCTCTGCTCGGCGGTGACCGTCCTCTGGTACATCAGACCTGCAGACCAGACACACGTTAAGGCAAGGCAGGTTTATTTGTATAGCACAATTCAACACAAGGTAATTCAAAGTGCTTTACATCAATTTTAAAAGCAGCAAGACACAAACAGTAAATAACAAATAAAATTAAAGCTGCAAGCAGCGATGAAGGGGCCCTCGCGCGTGCAATTTTCACCAATAAAAGTCAAGGACTCAAAAATAAGTCCGATGACACCACCCATGACTCTTTATGTCAAACCATTCAAAAGTTATGCTAGAAAGTAGGAACTATCAAATATGGACCAATCAGATGAAGGGGGGCGTCTATCGTCGCCACGGTAACGCTTTTGACTGAGAAAAGTAATGCGCGTCGTCGCAGGATCCAGATGCACATTTTGATGTATAACACCTGGGTGCACGTTACGGTTCGGGCCGCATTAACGGCCGAAAACATGGCATAAATTGCGCCAAAAATTACACGATTAATTCAAAATGGCCGACTTCCTGTTGGGTTTGGGCCATGGCTCCAGGAGACTTTTCTTTAAGTTGCGACATGATACAGGTGTGTACCGATTTTCGTGCGTTTACGTAAAACTGTATTGTGGGGCTTAAGGGACGAAGTTTTCTAGGGGGCGCTGTTGATCCATTAGGCCACGCCCATTAATGCAAACCATTAAATATCAAATTTTTTACCAGACCTGGCTTGCGTGCAAAATTTGGTGACTTTTGGGGCACGTTTAGGGGGACAAAAAGCCCCTAATTTCTTCGGAAAAAAACCGAGAAAAACGAGAAAAACATTTCCTACAGATACAATAGGGCAGGGGTGGCCAACCCTGGTCCTCAAGAGCCACACTCCTGCATGTTTTACATGTTTCCTGCTTCAACACACCATGATACCAGTACCTGTGTCATCAACAGAATTGTGGAGACCTTGATGACAAGCTAATTAGGACCATTAATTAGAATCAGGTGCTTTTCATGGGAGCACGTCGGTAATGCATTTGAAGAGAAAGCACGTCGGAGGGTTGAACGAAACGGACTCGCCTTGGTAAGATATTAAGCGTATTTTGGCTTTAAAAGAGAGCTTTAACGACTGGGCCTGACAAAAGTATTTTAAATTAAATTAAGTCAGATATTTGGAGAAACTGCGTTTAGTTTCTGTGGTGCATCTTGGAAGAGAGACGCACGGGATTGAGACCTCAGGCTGGTTATTCTGCTAGAGGACTAGACCCTCCAGAAAAACGCGGGCAAAAATCCTTGATTCTGCGGGCTAAAATCCTTGATTTTGCGATTAAATGTGCAGGTTTTTTATGTGCTTTTATGCGGTGAAATTGCGGAATATGCTGGAAGTTGCGGAATATGCGGAAAGTTGCAAAATATGCGAAATATGCAGGAAGTTGCGGATTCGGCGCTGAGCTCTTCCCTCTTAAATTCAGCGGGCTGTCTCGTCTGAGCTGAGGTCGTAGGCGAAAAAAAAAGGAGAGCGCAGGTAGAGAGGAGAGGGGCGGTCGCAGCCCGGGGGCCGGCCGCCTCTCTCCCTCCAGCGCGCGGCTCAGTGCTCGGGTGATTGCCGAGCGCCGGCGCGGCAAGGGGGACGAGCCAGAGCTTCGTCACCCCACGCGTCCGCCGCCACTATCCCCCAGTGGATGGGAACGTGAGTCCGCCTCCGCCGGCCTTCGCGGGCGCAATGGTACGCGGTCAGCGCGGATCCTGAGTCCACCGGCAGCCGCGCCCACCGCTCAAGCGGGGGGCTCGACGGAGACGGCACTCCCTTTTTCCTCTCACCCCCGCGGGTGAGAGCTGCTGTTTGGGGGGTGGCGGTTTCTGCGAGGGGTGCGGAGGTACCCGGGCGGGTCCCGCACGTCGCGACCGGGCGTTCCGACATGCATGTCACTCACAACACTTCCCCCTTTTTCCAAACTTAATGCGAAAATGTGCGGCGATGATGCGGTGAAATCAAGCGAGCCCCGCATAATTCGCATATTCAGCGCGGACATAAGCGATGTAATATGCGCCCTTTCAGGAATAAATGTATCCCCGCGTAATCTGCGCCATTTGGCTGATTATGCAATTAATTATGCGATCGCGTAATCGCGTTTTTCTGGAGGGCCTAGAGGACTTTGGGACTAGTAAGTAGTCGTGTCAATCCTTAAAAGCACTGGAGTCAATCCTCCAATAGTGTAGAAATAGCGGTAGTGCAGTCGCCACACAGATCTGATCTCAGCTGATGGATGGAAACATTTATAGTGAGTTCAACATCATCATCCACTTCTCTGTGTTATTGAGCTGCAGTTGAAAACAAGCTCATATGGAAACTAGATGAACCAGGATGATGTTCTACAATCACGCAGGATCAGGACATTACTAGGGTTCTGTTTGGTCTCGGTCTTGATCCTCTCTGGTCCTGGTCTTGGTCTGGGTTTAGGCGTCTTGACTACAGGTCTAAAGTGACGGGGGGGCGTGTACCTGGGATGAGGCGTTCGGCCTTGATGTGTTTGCTGTAGCTGAGGCCGACGGCGCAGTAGGGGTGGGGGAAGGTCAGCAGCCGCTTGCAGAAGTCGTACACGCGCTTGTACAGCTCGTCTGGGATGTGGGCCGTCTGCAGCATCACACACACAAACAGGATACAGGGGAATGAATCCAATGAGTCGAATCCACCAGGAAACACTCGTTTACCGTCACAAATCCCTCTATTTTAGGTAATTACTTCCACGTTGACTCTTGTTTATGAGGTCAGGTCAGGTTTATTCTTCCTCCTGACCTGCAGGAGCTTTGAAAACACGTCTCACAAACGGGTTAAAAGAGATCTGGCCCAATAGCCTTGAAGTGGAAGGATGTTCAGAGTCCTAATTCCACTCAGTGCTTAAAAGAGATGTCTTCACACCTAGTATTAGCAAAACTAACATACATTCTAAGAGGTAAAGTTGAAGAATTTAATGACATGTGGTCACCCTTTTTACATTTTATGGATAATCTGCCCAATGATTCTCATGAACAAAGATTAGATGACAGTTAATTGCTGTTTATGTTCAATGCCCCTTTTCTTGTGACTTTGCTGTTCTTATACAGGAAATGGGCAGGAAAGGGGAAGATTTTTTTTATTGTGCACACAAAAAAGTCGAAATATCGAGAAAAAAGTCTAAATGTTGAGAAAAAAGTTGAAATGTTGAGATTAATGTTGAAGTACAATTTCGAGAAAAACTCGAAATGTTGAGAAAAAAAAATGTTCTCGATATTTCGACTTTTTTCTCGAAGTGCACAATAGAAAAAAATCTTCCCCTCTCATATATTTTTTCTCATGCATGGCCCTAATACTCTTCCATAGTATTGTATGTATATACAGGACTGTCTCAAAAAATTAGAATATTGTGATTTTCTGTAATGCAATTACAAAAACAATTAAAGCTGCAAGCAGCGATGAACGGGCCCTCGCACTCACGTCCACCGCCCCCCATAAGCATATCAGAAATGACACCACCCACGACTCTCTATGTTAAACCATTCAAAAGTTATAGCAGAAAAAAGGAACAACCAATCAGAAGAAGGGGCGGGGCTAATTCAGGCCAATGAAGGTCAAGGACTCCATACAGAGTCTGATGACACCACCCACGACTCTCTATGTCAAACCATTCAAAAGTTATGGCAGAGAAAAGTATTCTAGGGGGCGCTGTTGAGCCGTTAGGCCACGCCCAATAATGCAAACCATGAAATATCAAATTTATCACCAGGCCTGGCTTGCATGCAAAATTTGGTGACTTTTGGAGAACTATCAAATATGGACCAATCATATGAAGGGGACGCGCGCTTTTTCGCGTCTAGCGTCGCCACGGTAACGCTTTTGGAAGAGAAAAGTAATGTGCGTCGTCGCAGGACAGAGACGCACATTTTGATGTAAAAAAAACACAAAAATTGCTGACAAAAATTTTCGTCTTACAGCCAGGCTCAAACTCCCGACCTCTGGTACCAAAGACCGCAATTTCCCGGCTGAGCTAAGTCTCAGCTGTCCCTTTCACTTTGACTTACTGGCTTAAGAGAGACCAACATAGCGATGAAATGTCTGAAACTTTTTTTTCCTAATTTTTAAAATATTTGTAAGGTATAAATATTAGTAAAACACTACTATTTTTATTACTTTTTCTGTAACCATTCTGCCGAGGTTCTAACCGGGCTGAGCACGGGTCTATTTCTGACGTCACCACCCTCCACGCCACTGATTGGTCGGGGGGCGGGGCCGTCATCACCCTACTCGCCACTGATTGGTCGGGGGGCGGGGCCGGCAGACGTTTGAATCAGGAAGCGGGACTCTCTATGTCAAACCATTCCAAAGTTATAGCAGAAAATCGGGACAACCAATCAGAAGAAGGGGCGGGGCTAATTAAGGCCAACGAAGCTTAAGAACTCATTACAGAGTCCCATGACACCACCCACGACTTCCTATGTCAAACCATTCAAAAGTTACAGCAGAAAATCGGGACAACCAATCAGAAGAAGGGGCGGGGCTAATTCAGGCCAATGAAGGTCAAGGACTCAATATCGAGTCCCATGACACCACCCACAACTCTCTATGTCAAACCATTCAAAAGTTATGGCAGAGAAAAGTATTCTAGGGGGCGCTGTTGAGCCGTTAGGCCACGCCCATTAATGCAAATCATGAAATATCAAATTTATCACCAAGTCTGGCTTGCATGCAAAATTTGGTGACTTTTGGAGAACTATCAAATATGGACCAATCACATGAAGGGGGGGCGCGCCTTTTGGCGTCTAGCGTCGCCACGGTAACACTTTTGAAAGAGAAAAGTAATGCGTGGTGTCGCAGGATATAGACGCACATTTTGATGTATAACACACCTGGGGGCACGTTACGGTTCGGGCTGAATTAACTGCCGAAGGAATGGCATAAATTTCGCCAAAATGACACACTGTATTCAAAATGGCCGACATCCTGTTCGGTTTCGGCCATGGCTCCAAGAGACTTTTCTTTAAGTTGTGACATGATACAGGTGTGTAGCGATTTTCGTGCATGTACGTCAAACCGTATTGTGGGACTTGAAGCACAAAGTTTTTTAGGGGGCGCTGTTGAGCCATTTTGCCACGCCTGTCAGGGTTTGACACTTCCCCCCAGTTTGAGTTTTAGTTCTGTCCCTCCTGTTTCCCCTTTGCCCTGATTGTGTCTGCACCTGTGTCTCGTCGTGTCTCGTTATCCCCTGTTATATCTGGTCTTGTCATTCCTTTGTTGCCTGTCGGTCCGTACTGTTTGTTCCCTCCATGTACTCCTGGTTTTCGATCCCTGTATACGTGAGTTGTTTTTGATCCTGCTCTGCAGCATTTTAGTTTGACTTTTTTGTGGAATAAATCCTTCTGTTTTTTGAGAACTCCTGCCTCCAGCCTCCCTCTCTCTCCTTGCGTTTGGGTCCTCAACACCACGCCTTGTGACAGAACGGACCGACCAGCATGGACCCAGCAGGAGAGAGTGCATCGGCCCCTGCTCCGGTGATGGTCCCGGACCCCCCACAGCCTGCGCCTCGGACCCGGGTACCCCCGCAGCCTGCGCCTCGGACCCGGGTACCCCCGCAGCCTGCGCCTCGGACCCAGGTACCCCCGCAGCCAGCGCCACGGACCCGGGTCCCCACTCGGGCAGCTCCGGGGATCCTCTGCCCCCCGACGCCGGCTCCCCGCATCCTGTCTGCCCCTGTTCCGGCGCCCCGCAGCCTGTCTGCCCCTGTTCCGGCGCCCCGCAGCCTGTCTTCCCCTGTTCCGGCGCCCCGCAGCCTGTCTGCCCCTGTTCCGGCGCCCCGCAGCCTGTCTGCCCCTGTTCCGGCGCCCCGCATCCTGTCTGCCCCTGTTCCGGCGCCCCGCATCCTGTCTGCCCCTGTTCCGGCGCCCCGCATCCTGTCTGCCCCTGTTCCGGCGCCCCGCAGCCTGTCTGCCCCTGTTCCGGCGCCCCGCAGCCTGTCTGCCCCTGTTCCGGCGCCCCGCAGCCTGTCTGCCCCTGTTCCGGCGCCCCGCAGCCTGTCTGCCCCTGTTCCGGCGCCCCGCATCCTGTCTGCCCCTGTTCCGGCGCCCCGCATCCTGTCTGCCCCTGTTCCGGCGCCCCGCATCCTGTCTGCCCCTGTTCCGGCGCCCCGCATCCTGTCTGCCCCTGTTCCGGCGCCCCGCATCCTGTCTGCCCCTGTTCCGGCTCCCCGCATCCTGTCTGCCTCTGTTCCTGAGGCGGTCCCGCCGCCCATCTCGGTTCCTGAGGCGGTCCCGGATGGATCTGCCCAGCCCCGAAAACGGCCCTCTGGCCGGTGTGCCTGGCCCCGAGTCTGGTTCCGGTGTTGGGCCCCCAAAATGACTCTCCGGTTGGCCCGGCCCCGTCGGCGTCCTCCGGAACTCTCTCGCCGGTCTGCCCGGCCTCGAGGACGGCCCCCAGAACTTTGGCCGTGTGGGGCCTGGGCCCCCTCTGCCCGCCCTGGGTGTGGACTGTTGGGACATCTGGGATCTGTCCCTTGAGGGGGGGGTACTGTCAGGGTTTGACACTTCCCCCCAGTTTGAGTTTTAGTTCTGTCCCTCCTGTTTCCCCTTTGCCCTGATTGTGTCTGCACCTGTGTCTCGTCGTGTCTCGTTATCCCCTGTTATATCTGGTCTTGTCATTCCTTTGTTGCCTGTCGGTCCGTACTGTTTGTTCCCTCCATGTACTCCTGGTTTTCGATCCCTGTATACGTGAGTTGTTTTTGATCCTGCTCTGCAGCATTTTAGTTTGACTTTTTTGTGGAATAAATCCTTCTGTTTTTTGAGAACTCCTGCCTCCAGCCTCCCTCTCTCTCCTTGCGTTTGGGTCCTCAACACCACGCCTTGTGACAGAACGGACCGACCAGCATGGACCCAGCAGGAGAGAGTGCATCGGCCCCTGCTCCGGTGATGGTCCCGGACCCCCCACAGCCTGCGCCTCGGACCCGGGTACCCCCGCAGCCTGCGCCTCGGACCCGGGTACCCCCGCAGCCTGCGCCTCGGACCCAGGTACCCCCGCAGCCAGCGCCACGGACCCGGGTCCCCACTCGGGCAGCTCCGGGGATCCTCTGCCCCCCGACGCCGGCTCCCCGCATCCTGTCTGCCCCTGTTCCGGCGCCCCGCAGCCTGTCTGCCCCTGTTCCGGCGCCCCGCAGCCTGTCTTCCCCTGTTCCGGCGCCCCGCAGCCTGTCTGCCCCTGTTCCGGCGCCCCGCAGCCTGTCTGCCCCTGTTCCGGCGCCCCGCATCCTGTCTGCCCCTGTTCCGGCGCCCCGCATCCTGTCTGCCCCTGTTCCGGCGCCCCGCATCCTGTCTGCCCCTGTTCCGGCGCCTCCAGAACTCCTGCCTCCAGCCTCCCTCTCTCTCCTTGCGTTTGGGTCCTCAACACCACGCCTTGGGACAACGCCCATTAATGCAAACCATGAAATATCAAATTTATCGCCAGGCCTGGCTTGCATGCCAAATTTGGTGCCTTTTGGGGAACTATCAAATATGGACCAATCAGATGAAGGGGGGGTGCGCTTGTTGGCGTCTAGCGTCGCCACGGTAACACTTTTGAAAGAGAAAAGTTATGCGTGTAGTCGCAGGATGGAGACGCACATTTTGATGTATAACACATCTGGGTTCACGATACGGTTCGGGCTGAATTAACTCTCGAAGGAATGGCATATATTGCTCCAAAATTACGCAATTAATTCAGAATGTTCAAAATGGCCGACTTCCTGTTCGGTTTCGGCCATGGCGCCAAGAGACTTTTCTTTTAGTTGCGACATGATACTGGTGTGTACCGATTTTCGTTCATGTACGTCAAACCGTATTATGGGGCTTGAGGCACAAAGTTTTTTCTGTCGAACCAATCAGATGAAGGGTGGGCGCGCTTTTTGGCGTTTAGCGCCGCCACGGTAACGCTTTTGAAAGAGAAAAGTAATGCGTGTTGTCGCAGGATGGAGACGCACATTTTGATGTATAACACACTTGGGGGCACGTTACGGTTCGAGCTGAATTAACTTTCGAAGGAATGGCATAAATTTCGCCAAAATGACACGACTAATTCAAAATGGCCGACATCCTGTTCGGTTTCGGGCATGACCCCAAGAGACTTTTGTTTAAGTTGTCCCATGATACAGGTGTGTACCGATTTTCGTGCATGTACGTCAAACCGTATCGTGGGGCTTGAGGCACAAAGTTTTCAAGGGGGCGCTGTTGAGCCATTTTGCCACGCCCATTAATGCAAACCATGAAATATCACATTTATCGCCAGGCCTGTCTTACATGCCAAATTTGGTGCCTTTTGGGGAACTATCAAATATGGACCAATCAGATGAAGGGGGGGTGCGCTTGTTGGCGACTAGCGTCGCCACGGTAACACTTTTCAAAGAGAAAAGTAATGCGTGTAGTCGCAGGATGGAGACGCACATTTTGATGTATAACACATCTGGGTTCACAATACGGTTCGGGCTGAATTAACTCTCGAAGGAATGGCATATATTGCTACAAAATTACGCAATTAATTCAGAATGTTCAAAATGGCCGACTTCCTGTTCGGTTTCGGCCATGGCGCCAAGAGACTTTTCTTTTAGTTGCGACATGATACAGGAGTGTACCAATTTTCGTTCATGTACGTCAAACCGTATTATGGGGCTTGAGGCGCAAAGTTTTTTCTGTCTGAACCAACCAGATGAAGGGTGGGCGCGCTTTTTGGCGTCTAGCGTCGCCACGGTAACGCTTTTGAAAGAGAAAAGTAATGCGTGGTGTCGGAGGATGGAGACGAACATTTTGATGTATAACACACCTCGGTGCACGTTACGGTTCGGGCTGAATTAACTGCCGAAGGAATGGCATAAATTGCGCCAAAGTGACACGATTAATTCAAAATGGCCGACTTCCTGTTCGGTTTCGGGCATGACGCCAAGAGACTTTTCTTTAAGTTGTCCCATGATACAGGTGTGTACCGATTTTCGTGCATGTACGTCAAACCGTATCGTGGGGCTTGAGGCACAAAGTTTTCAAGGGGGCGCTGTTGAGCCATTTTGCCACGTCCATTAATGCAAACCATTAAATATCAAATTTTTCGCCAGACTTGACTTGGGTGCAAAATTTGGTGACTTTTTGGGCATGTTAAGGGGGGCAAAAAGGCCATCACTTTGTCAGAAGAAAAAAAAAAATAATAATAATAATAAAAATTCCTGCAAATACAATAGGGCCTTCGCACTGCAAGTGCTCGGGCCCTAAAAATGTCATACATTCTGGATTCATTACAAATCAACTGAAATATTGCAAGCCTTTTATTATTTTAATATTGCTGATCATGGCTTACAGCTTAAGAAAACTCATCTCAAAAAATGTGAATATTCTGGGAATCTTAATCTTAAACTGTAAACCATAATCAGCAATATTAAAATAATAAAAGACTTGCAATATTTCAGTTGATTTGTAATGAATCCAGAATGTATGACATTTTTGTTTTTTTAATTGCATTACAGAAAATAAAGAACTTTATCACAATATTCTAATTTTCTGAGACAGTCCTGTAAAGGTTGAGGAAAAAAGTCGAAATGTCGAGATTAATGTTGAAGTACAATTTCGAGAAAAAACTCTCAAAATTTCGTGAATAAGGGCGAAATTTCAACTTTATTCACAAAATTTCGACTTTATTCTTGAAATTGTATTTCAACATTAATCTCGACATTTCGACTTTTTTCTCGAAGTGCACAATAAAAAAAAATCTTCCCCTCTCAAATATTTTTTCTCCTGCATGGCCCTAATATTCTTCCGTAGTATTGTATGTATATATGTATTTATACCTGCATCTTCTTTTTTTCCCCTTCAGTTAAGCCCTTTTATTTTCTTAATTTTCTTTTATTCTTTACTTTAGATTATTACTATTTATTGTGTGTGTTGGGGGGGGGTGTTGTTTTTGGGCTTGTTGTTATGAATGTTTTGTATGTTGGTTATTTGAGAGAAAATCGATAAACAGAATGTGAAAGTGCTCTGGCCAGGACTCGTACCTGAATGACGGCGTACATGAGCGTGTGAAGCAGCGGGACGATGAACCTGCGAGAGTCCCACCTCTCCGCCTGCAGAGACACAGAAATAGTCACATTTGTACTGCCTGCGTGTCCAACGGTGGCGGCAGCTTCCTTCCTCTTTGAAACCGAGAGCTCGAGAGCTTCTAGAGAGAGAAGAGAGAGCAGAGCGCCTCGCCGCCGCCGGGCGTCTGTGGTGACGGCGCAGGCCCGGCGGCGGCGGCGAGGCGCTCTGTTCTCTCCTCTCTTCTCTCTTCTCTCTCTTCACAGGGTTCAAAGCACCTTCTCCAGCTCCTTTATCAGCACCCACACCAGAGCCAGGCTGTTGGCCGGGTTGTTCTGGACCTTCTTGTGCAGCGTCCACCTCAGCATCCCTGCAGAAACACACACACACACACACACAAACACACACCATGTGACCAAGGTTAGACGCTAAATGTGTCACACGTGTCTCTATTAAAGCTTTAATCCACAAAAACCAGCTAATGACTAAGAGCCGGTCAGACGTGACTCAGTCCAGCGCCACTAAACATCTGTCCAGGGAGGAAACCATGACTGTTGCTGCACTTGCAGCAACAGTCAGTATATTTGATAATAATCATAATAATAATCAATTTTATTATAGAGCGCTTTTAACCCTTGTACTGTCTTCGGGTCAAAATGACCTAATTCTCCTGTTCCTTCTTCCCTTCCTCTTTTCTCCCTTCCTTCCTTCCTTCCTTGTTTTCTCCCTTCCTTCTTCCTTCCTCCCTTCCTTCTTTCCTTCTTTCCTTGTTTTCTCCCTCTCTTCCTTCCTTCCTTCCTTCCTTCCTTCCTTCCTTCCTTCCTTCCTTCCTTCCTTCCTTCCTTCCTTCCTTCCTTCCTTCCTTCCTTCCTTCCTTCCTTCCTTCCTTCCTTCCTTCCTTCTTTCCTCCCTTCTTGTCTTCCTCCTTCCTTGACCCTAAGACAGCAGAAGGGTTAAAAGATCTCAAAGACGCTTAATTTACTTCATTTACATTCTGCAACCTTTATTATCTTATCTTTATTTCTTTTATTTTTTTTTTTAATTTTATTTGAGAGGGACCATGTGCAATTACAGTAAAAACATAAATGTAAACATTTGATGCATTGCACCAGAGTTATCCTTAGGCTACTTTGCATCTGCAGTCCCTTGTTTCTATTACCTTTATGAAATAAATTAAACTGTGAACTGAAGGCCTATTTCAATCTATATTTGTGTAAAAGTAAAATAAAAACTACCCCACTTTAATAAAAAATTTTAAAAAATTGCTGCAGCTTAGCAGCTTAAAAAATAAATATAGAAATATAGAAATTAAAAATAGTTCTTTTAAAATTAGATGGCTTCGACTCAAACTCCAAGATAACTGCCCAACAAAATAAACTAATAATATGAATAAAAATTCATTCAGAAATATCTTTTAGTTATGTTTGGGTTTATTTCAAGGCCAAAGGGAGCCGCTACAATGAAGCTGAAGAGCCGCAGGTGTCAGGCTGGTGTGGTGAGGACCCAGATGCAGGAGAGCAAGAGGCAGGAGTTCAACAAAAAAGGGTTTATTTTACAAAAACCAAAAACGAAAAGCGCTTCTTGGCAGGATCAAAAAGTCACACAAAACAGGGATCTAAAAAACTTGAGCAAAAACTTGGCAGGACACATGGAAGGAGGAAACAGGACGGAACGACAAGGAGCAAGGGAAAGACAAGACCAGATATACACAAGGGGGTAACGAGACACAGGTGTGAACAATCAGGGCAGATGGAAAACAGGCGGGGCAAAACAGAAACACAAACTGGGGGAAATGTCAACCACTGACAGCAGGTTGTAGACTCCTGCCTTAATCCGACCAATATCAAAGTTTTAAAAGCCGCGTTTACACCTTAGCCGGGCTGTAGTTGAAGTGAATTGGAGCTCTTGAGATCGAGCTTTTCGTGCCAGATAATGCTCCTAATCCGAGTTATTTCAGCATGTATAGCAACCCACGCTTAGCCGAGCTACTGACCGCCCCGGGACCCCCCCCACAGCGAAAGCCAGAATATCAACACAGTAGGAGCAGAAGAAAACCAACAACAAAGAAGGAACCAGAAGAACGCCAACGCAAAAGTGGCGCCACCTAGCATCGCAGAGTCGAACGCAGCTCACTCAATAATCGATTGTCTTCTCGCGCACGTTTACTTCTCTGAAACTCCAGTTTAATCCTTAGCTGGATTGTTGTCAATAGCTTGATTTAGATGTGCATGGAACGACGAATGTATTGACACGGCAACCCCGCGATCCACTTCACTCCCCGCGGCACAAACTCGAACTTTCAGGTGCTGGAAACGTTCCTGGGAGATCTTGAGGGTCTCTGAAACCTGCAGCGCCCCCATCCTGGTCTGGAGGACACCGGTTTGAGGGGATCCGAGCTTTGTGCCGGGGCGCGGGGATGCTGCGTTTACGACGGCAGCCCAA
This sequence comes from Cololabis saira, assembly GCF_033807715.1. Lineage (NCBI taxonomy): Eukaryota > Metazoa > Chordata > Actinopteri > Beloniformes > Belonidae > Cololabis > Cololabis saira. The sequence goes on along the minus strand of NC_084587.1, from coordinate 8,722,932 downwards.
AAACCCTGTCATAGTCGCACTGCTCTGACTTTAAATATGTTCAGGACAATTTTTGTTTGATTCAAACCACTTTGGTCGACGTCTCTGTTTTATAAATCATTATATGAACGACTTCCTCGGAACAATCGGCTCGAGAGAAGAGAAAAACCACCATCATGAGGTCTCCGTGTGGTCGCCTAAATACAGCCCCGACCATGAACCACCTCCACCAGCGTTCACGGTGGACCCGACACGTCGTGTCTGAATGTGTAGCAGAAGTCAAAGTCGTGTCCTCAGGTACTCTGATGTCCCGTTTTGGCGACACCGTGTGAGTAGTGACCTCAGCTTCCTGTTTTCAGAGACGAAGTGGTCGCAAACCCAACAAAGGGCTCGCAGACTTTCTACCATCTCCACTCTGACACTTCTCCCCTGACGTCGAGCATCAGGGAGGTATTTTCAACCGCCGGAGACGCGGTATTTCTGCCTTTCGGACCAGTCTTAGAAAGCTTAAGGGTTCTGAATGCAAATCCCAGTGGGATTTGCATTCAACAGGTGCAAATCAACAGGTCACCTCAACGCTTCCAGCGCCTCTAGAGGCCTCTATTTTCGTCTTCTCTTCTTCTCTTTTCTCTTCTTTTCTGAGCACCGGACTTGTGCTGACCGGACATTTTGACCATTCTAATGGTTGAATTAAATGATAACATCAAATTTTGATCAGCGGCCAAACCATTTTTGTGTTGGGGGTTCTTGACCACAAGGACAATTAGGAAAAAAACAAATAACAAGCTTTTATGTAACTCAAATACTACATATCTTTTCCACAAATAGGCATATTTTGAAACATTTTGAAAAATTATTCCATAATTTAATGAGAATAAAATTTTTATTTTATTTTTTTTTATTTATTTTTTTTCAGTTCTGGGCCCCCCCCTACCCTGGGCCCGGGACAACAGACCCGTTTGTCCCCCCCTATCGGCGGGCGTGGTTCTGCTCGTCACCAGACCCCTGATGCCGGTCCGACAGCATTGTTGAATGAAAAATAGGCCAAAGATTTATAAATCTACTTTACTTTTACTTCCAGGAACCTGTTTTTGCAGCGTACCTCCCTGTGTGACGAGGGCAAAGACCTTAAGCTCAACTTTCTAAACGCGAACAATCAAATTCTTGAGACAAAACGTATCAAAATAAAAGATATAAAAGTAGTTAAATGTTATTTGTTGCAGAAAATAAACATTTGGCTTATTTTTCTTTCTAAATCTGCATTGTACGGAAGAGTATTAGGGCCATACCATTGTGCACTTCGAGAAAAAAGTCGAAATGTTGAGAAAAAAGTTGAAATATCGAGATTAATGGTGAAATGGAGGGAATGCGCATGATGTCACAGATGCGACTTCACAGCGGGTTACGCCGACTGAGTGTCAGAAAGACTGAGTGGCAGCGTAAACTTTCAGTTTGAGCAACTCGAAAACATCTAAAATGGGAAAGAGCTGTTCTGCGATCGACTGTACTCATAGATTTAGCAAGAAATCTGAGTTATCGTTTTACAGACTGCCGAAAAATAAGCTTAAGAGAGACAAATGGATCGCTGCAATTCACAGAAATAACTGGATTCCAGACATCGAAACATGGATTTGCGGTTCCCATTTTGTATCAGGTAATGTTGGATTTTTCGGACCAAGCGTCAAGACTTTTGTATGTCTTCAAGCTTTGCTTCGTGTATTTCCCCGGCGTAGAAATTAAGTACATATAAATATCAGGAAACTGGATTCGTGGCCAAATATTAATGTCCATGGACCACTGGTTCTCTGGGTAACTGTACGGGTCACTGTCAAGTCCAACTGCCTTTAATTTAAGCAGATAATCGGCTGCTATCCCGTCTTCTCCACTAGTTGCAGCCATTTTTGGTGATGTTTTGCCACTCAGTGCCAGTAAGGGGGCTGGTCCAGTGGAAAAGTGACATCAATGCAGACCCTCTATACAATTTTGAGAAAAAAGTCGAAATTTCGTGAATAAAGTCAAAATTTCGCCTTTTTTCCTCAACATTTCAACTTTATTCACGAAATTTTGACCTATTTCTCGTGATTTCGACTTTTTTCTCGAAGAGAAAAATCTTCCTCCTCTAAAATATTATTTTTATATTTCCTGCCTGGCCCTAATACTCTTCCGTAGATATCAGATCATGCCGCCGGTAATTCCTGCCCTGTGATTGGCTGCCGGGAGCCGAGCCGAGCCGGTACCTTGAGGCTGCTGCTGGCCCGGTTCTCGAGGCAGCACCGCCTGGATTCTGCGGTACAGCTCGGCCTCCGGGACGGTGGGGGAGACGCCACCTGCGTTGGGGGGAAAAGTGGAGATGAGTTAGAAACTGAAAACCTCGGAACATCTCACGAGACGACGGGCGGCGCCAGCGCCGAACCTGCTGACTCCATGGCGACCGGCGGACGCTGCTCATCCCAGTGGGCCATGCTGGTCACGTCTGCCGCAGCCCCGGCTCGTCAGCTGCAAGGAGACACAAAAAGATGATGTTTCAAGTGCACCTTTCTTCTTTAAATTGCAATTACATCAACATTCTTCAAATCTGTAAATTTGTCTTTAAAGTGAATCATAAGACTGAAGATTTACCTCATGGTTTTAGTTACTATTTTGTTAATAAGTCTCAAGTTCATTGTTATTCAGGCCGACAGGTTAAGAAACTTCATTTTCCATTGTATGAAACATCCCATTGTCAGTTTTCTATTAAATACCGTTTCAGTTATCATGTGGAACAATTATGTACATTTAATTGATTTATCTTTGTCACTGTCCATGTACAAAAAGAAACTTAAGAATGCTCTGCTCTCTAAATCATTTGATTTAGAATAATAGGAACCCTATTTTTTTTCACTTTTTCCTTTATAGGAAATGTCCAGTTTGTGCATTTAATATTTAATTGTGATTTTTATATTTGTTAATATCTTAACTTTAGTATATTCTTTGGGTGTAGTTTTTTCTAACCACTCCTCGTTCGGATTTTTAAAATATTTTCCTTATGTGAATTTTATCTTGTTTTTTTTCTTTTTTTCTTCATCCTTGTATTTGTGTGAAACAAAATAAAAAATAAATGAAATAAAAAGGTCAGCTGTCTGGACTGGAAATACATGTGTGTCATGCACGTCCCTCCGGATTACCCACATTTGGCACCTTTTACATCCATTTTCAGTCATTTTCCACATTAACTGAATGAACTTGACCAATAAGTCATTGTTTACTTTGAGCCGGACATGAGAAAAGGTTCAAATCCTCACCATCAACCCAAATTAACTTCAATAAACCTATTTCTGTAAGTGCGTGTGTCCAGCAGGACGTGTCGTGTCCCATGAGACACGCAGACAAACAAAACAGAAATTAAATGGATAAAAACCACTAAAAATACGAACTGGCACGCACTTGATGTAATGTCCCTCTTCTCTCTAAATATAACATTTTCATTTCTATTAACCTCTCAGGGAAGTTTTGAAAGTTCTACCACAAACCATCACTGACGTCGCCAACTTCTGCACGAAAAAACGGACTTCTTGCCGCTGCGACACGCACGCATGACATAATATTTACTTTTGCACGAGAAGGGTCAGAGTAAGGGGAAATAAAAACTAAACGAGGTGAAAATGAAACTGTGGATATAAACTTTGAGAGCTGTAAAGACGCAGAGAGATGAAACCGAGGCGTGGTGGAAATGAGGTGGATGTTGTGGGGGGTTGAGTCACAGGCCGGGGAGGGTGACTGTGTTTCCTCTGCATGAAAGTGCGAGTCTGTGACACACACTGCGTTTATGGTGAGCGGGCGCTTTCATGTGCAGCTGTCAGAGTTCATTAACGCGTTTCTGCACCGTGTTGGACTTCAGACCCGCGTGGCCCTGCAAACACAATGAAAGGGCTTAGCGTGCACGGGTTTGACCTGGATCCCTGTGAGAAAAGCTGCACCGAGGCGCGGGGCCGAGCGCGGGCCGAGCGCAGGTTTCCGGGCTTTTCTGCCCGGTGTGTTCTGTCGATTTCTGCTGCTTTATCAAAAAATGCTACTACCGCATAAACCGATAGCTTCTGTCTATCGATTTTTGCTACCCTATCAAAAAACACTACCTAATGGTTTTCTAACTTTGAACTGCTGATTAGGGATGGGCGGTATGGACTAAAAAATGTATCACGATAATTTCTGGCATAAATAAATAAAAATGACGATAAAAAAAATACCAATTCAACTCCACCTTTGTAACTATAAATCTATCACCACATTCAGTCTTTGGAGCCCCCAAAACACTGATCTAAAAGAATACTAAATGCTACTAAAGTACACCAATGAAATTGAATTAATAAAAACCAATTAAATGAGTTACACCTGTACTGCAAAACGAATGACTCAGATCCACCATGTTTGTTACACAAACACGTATCAACGGGAATTTATCCTTCTTTCTTTCTGACTCATTTCTTTCTTTCTTTCTTTCTTTCTTTCTTTCTTTCTTTCTTTCTTTCTTTCTTTCTTTCTTTCTTTCTTTCTTTCTTTCTTTCTTTCTTTCTTTCTTTCTTTGTTTCTGGCTCATTTCCTTCCTTCCTTCCTTCCTTCCTTCCTTCCTTCCTTCACATACGTTGTGCGTGGATTTAACGCAGAACCATAAATCAGCTTCACACAAAAACGTCATCAACGGGAATTTATCGTTTTTACTGCGAGATACAAATTCTTACCGTGGGGAATTTTTTTGACGTGAATGGTAAAATATCGCCCATTCCTACTTTGTAGAGCTACAATTTTACTGTGTTTTACTCCCTAAACCACTTCCTTCCCCCCCAGTGGTCCTTGTCGCTTGCCAGGCCGTCATTGTAAATAAGAATGTGTTATTAATGACCTGCCCGGTTAAATAAAGGCTGAATGAATATCAAATAAAGCAATAGAATTGTTTTTTTTTCTCTTTATCGTATCATTTTCACAAAGTGTAATGCAATTCATGTCATGGTCAGTGTATTTTGAAGGATCAAATACTCAACATCCCATATTATCAATTTTAAATCAATATTTCAGGGGTAGCATAATTTGATAGTCCAGTAACATCCTATCAAATAAAGCTCCCGTCACTTAATGCATTCAGGTAAGATGACTAATCACCTCTCTGCCACTGCAGGATGAATATCAGAACACTTACACCCCCAAATTTATCAATTTTATAATCACTATTTTTGGATTGATAATAAGTATAAAATTAAAACTGTAAGCGAGTCAGATGACACCACCCACGACTCTGTATGTCAAACCATTCAAAAGTTATGTCAGAAAATAGGGACTATCAAATATCGACCAATCAGAAGAAGGGGCGGGGCTAATTTGCACCAATTATGTTCAAGGACTCAAAACCGAGTACGATGACACCACCCACGACTCTTTATATCAAACCATTCAAAGGTTATGGCAGAAAGTAGGAACTATCAAATATGGACCAACCAGATGAAGGGGGCACGCTTTTTGGCGTCTAGCGTCGCCACGGTAACGCTTTTGACTGAGAATAGTAATGCGCATCGTCGCAGGATGGAGGGGCACATTTTGATGTATAACACACCCGGGTGCACGTTACGGTTGGGGCTGCATTAACTGCTGAAGAAATGGCATGAATTGCGCCAAAATTACACGATTAATTCAAAATGGCCGACTTCCTGTTGGGTTTCGGCCATGGGGCCAAGAGACTTTTCTTTAAGTTGCAACATGATGCAGGTGTGTACTGATTTTCAATGCATGTTCGTCAAACCGTATTGTGGAACTTGAGGCACGAAATTTTCTAGGGGGCGCTGTTGAGCCATTAGGCCACGCCCATTAATGCAAACCATTAAATATAAAATTTTTCGCCAGGCCTGGCTTTCATACAAAATTTGGTGACTTTTGGGGCACGTTTAGGGGGGCAAAAAGGCCCTCATTTCGTCAGAAGAAAAACGAGAAAAACGAGAAAAATAAAAACATTTCCTACAGATACAATAGGGCCTTCGCACTGTCAGTGCTCGGGCCCTAATAATAAGAAATAAAAGTAAAGGACACACAGACAAACAAATTGCAGCGTGGACTGAAGGGATGCAAGAAATTATGGCAATCAAACTTTGAAAATCGACTGTGCGCGTGCGCAGAACCACAAAGTAGCATTTCTAGACGGGTAGCAAGGATCGACAGAACACCCTGTTTACTCGGGTGACAGAGAGCTGCATGACGCACATGTGCAGCGCTTCCTCTCGGCTGGATGAGTGGGCAGATGACGCGCTATTTTTAGAGCCAAAGATGCTGAAACAGAAGAAGGTGAAGCTGTGTTTCTAAAAGAGGCTCAAAAATAGCTGCAGCTGCAACAAACACAAACTACAACATAATCCCCAAAATAGCCCAAAATATAATAAAAGACACTTCACACCCCGGACACTCACTGTTTGAACTGCTGCCGTCTGGGAAACGATACAGATTCATGAAAACAAGGACAAACAGACTCAAACAGCTTTTACCCAACAGAAATAACCACTCTCAACAAAAACAGGAGCTAATGTGCAATAACAAAAATGATTGTATGTTGATGAAAGTTTTTGTAATGTCCATGTGTTGATGTATGTGTGGAGGGGTGAACGTGTCTAGATATATATTTATTTTATTTTATTTGTTTTTATTTCATTTTATTTATTTATTTTTTTGTTATTTTATTTTTTATATGATGCACTGACTGGCGAGCTATCTATCTATCTATCTACAGGACTGTCCAGAAAATTAGAATATTGTGATAAAGTTCTTTATTTTCTGTAATGCAATTAAAAAAACTAAAATGTCATACATTCTGGATTCATTACAAATCAACTGAAATATTGCAAGCCTTTTATTATTTTAATATTGCTGATTATGGCTTACAGTTTAAAGTTAAGATTCCCAGAATATTCTAATTTTTTGAGATAGGATATTTGAGTTTTCTTAAACTGTAAGCCATGATCAGCAATAATAAAATAATAAAAGGCTTGCAATATTTCAGTTGATTTGTAATGAATCCAGAATGTATGACATTTTTGTTTTTGTAATTGCATTACAGAAAATCACAATATTCAAATTTTCTGAGACAGTCCTGTATCTATCTATCTATCTATCTATCTATCTATCTATCTATCTATCTATCTATCTATCTATCTATCTATCTATCTATCTAATCATCTTGAGAATAATAATTCATTGAATTTATTATGAATAAACATCATACCAAAGTCATCTAATTCTTCGTTTGTTATTAGTAGAGCTGGATTTTTATCTCGCATTTACTCACAATGTTTGATCTCTGGTTCATGTTAGCGATGGTGGCGATGTCAAAACTGCAGGAAGCTTTAGCTCCAAGCCCACATGCTCATAGAGTCTAATCTTTAACCAAACCGCGATGCACGTACCAGGAAATGAAACGCACTATTAAAATGACACTGAAAGAGTCAAGTCAAACAAAAATAGCATGTTGACTTTTGCATGATAGTTTAGATTAGAGTTCATTCATTAGTGCCACAACGGGGACACGTCACACACCTCTCTGGTTTATCTCAACCAGACGCTAGATGGTTTTGCAATAATAACAAAACTAAAAAAACACTATTGTATGACACCCTCTCTTGTCTTAAGAGTTTTGATTGATTGATTTTTTTAAATTTCGAAAAAAAAAAAAAAAACAGCAGATGAATAGATACATAAAATTAAAAGAATAATGATCACTAAATAATAAATGTACCATTGTAAACAAAGTAGACGAGGATTATTAAATATAATAGCAAATGTGTTATGCTTGAAAAAGGAGTTGGAAGAAGTAATGCTATTTTTCAGTTGGACCCTCGTTATTAAATATGAAAGAAAAGAAAAACGTGTTAAACCAACACACGGAGTTAAAGTAACCATTAGATTGTTAGCAGAGTAAACTTTTGTTAAAGACCAAAACAAGGTGACTTGAAGCAGTTTCGGTTGGTATACCTTCAACTTCCACGATTACTTTCTGGCCACGCGAGTATATTTGTATCTGCATAATGGTCCACTCATGTATGTTAGTAGTCCACTCATGTACGTATCTATCCCCACATGGAGTTAGCCCCCGATGCTCACTGCAGCATACACCAAATAGAGGATTTAAGGGTGTTACATACCCTGCAAGAAAAGAGACATTTGTTCTTTCACTTAAGGTGGAAAGAATCAGAACAAAGTGTGGGATGACGATTCTACTTTTCCGGGTTAACCACTCCCACTTCATGTTTCTGACCAATCACACAACCGTTGTCAGTCACTAATAATTGAAAGAAGGAACACGGATCCAAAAATCTCATAATAAAGGACATTACAAGTTAGCACTTGGAGGAGTTGACCTAAATCAGAACAAATTCCTGTTTTTAGCCCCTAAAAAGACATCATATGGGTCGGGTCCCTGCAGACAAACGAGGTGATTATACGTACAGGACAACCTCTCCTGTTGCATCTATTATCTATTACCTATTATTACTAACATCGCTCATCAGCTTATAGGAGATAGCAGCGACTGGAAAGAGAAGCCGAAACAAACTGTCCTCTTTATACACTTTCTGTACACTTACAAAGGTTAAATTACTTTGGTTACTCTTAAGTTTGAAAGAAATCTTATTCTAGTATCCCCTACATCCATCTCCAGATTAACCCTGTAATATATACACAAAATCAGTCTTAAGCATTTGTAAATATCTGAGACGCCATCGGTCATTAAGTTAAATATTTGTCACTTTTTCTACGACCCAAAATTAAAGCCTCGTAAAAAGCATCGATCTCAACTCATCAGATGCTAACAGGTGTGAATTATCGTTCTCTAATGGATGAGATTTCACAAAATTACACAAAATTCAGTGTACCGTACTTCCAGAGAAAAGTCGTACTTATTCTTGGTACCAAGTTTAGTTAAGTCTAGCTCATTTCATCATTAAATACAGAACAAAGAGTAACACAGTGTTTGAAATTATAAAGTTATTACCTCATTGAAATTAATTGTAGGGAATATTTGCCAAAAAATGTGAGTTCTGCTCAAAACATCGAGGATCAATAATCCTGCACTTTTCCCACCAAACCAGCACAAAACTCGACTCCTTTCTTAAAAAAGTTTTAAATAAAAATGAATGAATGAATCTCCCTCATCTTACTTCACCAGCCACCGTTTATGTGACAAATACCGTAGCATTCATTCATTTATTCAGGTCCAAATCGCCCTCAGAGGTGCCACATTCCTGCAAAGACAAACTTCCTCCATGACTGCGGACTATTTACGGTTAGAGTGAATCAGTTCCTGGTCTCAGTTTCAGCTTTGATTCACATCAGCAGTTGCTGGCACACACATGGGTGGTGGTGGTTGGATGGTGGGGGGGGGTCAGCGGTAAACAACGCGTCCGGAGTGAAATCAGGAGGATTCGTTTCCATTCAGGCCCACCCTGCAGACATGTCAGAAAACAGGAAGGAGCTGCCGACGCTGCGTTCGTAGAGCCGGAGAGAAGAGAAGTGCTGCTTGGTGGTGCAGCGAGGGGGGGGGGCTGCTACTGTGCATGTGTCTTTTTTATTTTTGTTGTTTAGTTTTTTTTTAATTGGAAACCCCCAGCGTAGACGAGCTCAGCCTTTACCGGCTCTGGTGGGCTTCAGCGCCGCTCACTTTCAGACCCGGACGAAGGAAAGCACCTTCAAGATTTCTCTTCTCTTCAAGTGAAACCTGACAAACCGGTATATTGGGATTAAAGTGTTTGAACTTCCCAGCAGGAAATGTAGTCGTGTGTGAAACCATGTTGTTTGAACCGGTTACTGAAAGTAATTAAGAGTTAACCCCCCAACCATTTATGTTTTTTGTTTTACTGTACGAAGATATCCATCTGCACGACCTGCAAGGTTAACTACAGATCTGAAAACAGGTCGTACAGGAACAACACAGTGAATACAACTTCTTCCTCCTCCTCTTTCGTTTTTCCCCCCTTAGGAGGTCTCAACCGCAGATCATCTCCTTCCCTCTTTTAGAATAAAGACTCAGAGGCTAAACATGAAGCTAGTAGAGCTCACAGCCTGCAGCTTCTGCCGTCTTCCACCGGTCGGTTATCAAATGTTTGGGGTCAAAATTAATTGTCTTAGACCCTCCTACCGAGGCTCAGGCCTGGGAACCTCCTACTGAGGCCCTGGTACCCTTCCTACCAAGGAACAGGGGCCCTCTTACCGAGGCTCTGGGACCCTCCTACTACCACTACTGTCATTTAGCAGACGCTTTTATCCAAAGCAACTTACATATGAGAGAACAACACAAGCACAAAAATCACATAGGAGGGTCCAGTGCGGGTCAGACTGCTGAGAGTCCAGTTGGACAAAGGTGCTGTCACGCTAGTGCTAGAATACATATATATATATATATATATATATATACATATATATATATATATATATATATATATATATATATATATATATATATATATATATATATATATATATATATATATATATATATATATTTTTTTTTTTTTTATATATATATATAAATTAGAAAGCTACGTCTAAGAAGACACCATCTTCTTTTTTATTTTGAATATTTGTATCCCCGATTTTTTCCCATTTTTACCACCCCGTGCTCCTACCTAAGTGACAGTCCTGGGCATTGCCATCCTCTACCAACCCCGGGAGTTCCTGCACTGAGCTCAGGTCTCCTCCTTAACCAGAGGAGTGAGCAGGCCGCTTCTTTTCACCAGACAGGGTGGGGTTTCTTTGGCCGGACGCAACGCGTGGAAGGATCACGTTATTCCGGCCAGATCCTCTCCACCCCATCTGGCGCCCCGGCTGGTCAGAGGGGGCATGTATAGCCCACATTAGCTACCCAAGGGAACACGGGGAGAACATGCAAACTCCACACCAGCGCCAACCCCACCCAGGGTGTGGGCACTGAAGTCATGGGGCAACTAACACGCACTTCAGCGCCTACAGCGTCCCCGGAATTGAACCCAAGACTGCGCCACAGTGCCCCTAGAAGACACCATCTTGACGCAAGTGCATGCATCTTACTAGATGCCGAAGTGCTCCTTGGGTCTTTAGCTTGCTCTTAAAAATGGGTACAGACCCTGCAGATCGGACAGAGTTTGGTAAGTCGTTCCACCATCGGGGAACAATGGAAGAGAAGAGTCTGGATACTGATTTCACGCCACGTGGTGGTGGAAGCTCCAGGCGTCTTTCACTGGCTGAGCGGAGCTGTTAAGAGGGAGTGTAGCTCTAAATCAAGTAGCGAAGGTATTGAGGAGCCGTTTGGGTAATTGTTTGGTAGCCAGAAGCAGAGCTTTGAACTTGATGCTGCAACTGGAAGCCAGTGCAGAGAGATTAGCAGTGGAGTGACATGAGCTGTCTTGGGTTGATTGAAAACCAGACGTGCTGCTGCATTCTGGGTCATCTGTAGAGCAGGGGTAGGCAATTCCGGTCCTCGAGGGCCGGTGTCCTGCATGTTTTAGATGTTTCCCTGCTTTAACACACCTGTTTCTAATTAATCATCGTCATCAGCTTGTCATCCAGGGCTGCACCATTCTGTTAATGACACAGGTACTTTTATCACGGTGTGCTGAAGCAGGGTAACATCTAAGACATGCAGGACACCGGCCCTCAAGGACTGGAATTGCCGACCCCTGCTGTAGAGGTTTAACTGAGCAGCTGGGAGGCCGAGCAACAAGGAATTACAGTAGTCAATACGTGACAAGACCAGAGCCTGAACCAAGAGCTGCGTCGTATGTTCTGTCAGGTCCTGGTACCCTTTCTACCGAGACCCTGGTACCCTCTAACCAAGGCCCAGAGCTGGTACCGATACCCATTCGTTTCAGTGTTTTTAACCAGAACACCAAAACATGAGGTATTTTATTTGAGTTAGGTTAAGTCTTAGATTTTAACATGATGTGACAAGTATTGCAGACGGTATTTATTTGAACCCATAACTGGAAAAGGGACCTTAAGGAAAGAGAATAAAATAATTGGTCTAAGTTTAAAACGGAGCTATGCATTGTTGTTAATTCTGACTTTTTCCATTTTGGTTTTCCTTTTGTTTTAACCCACCAGATTTTATTTCCTCAGAAAGCTCCAATGCAGCATTAAATGTGACAAACACGCCCGGGCTACAGATTACAGTAAACGTAGAGGTTAAAAGAGCACAAAAGGAGATCCCAGCATCGTACCATTTACAAGCCAAACCAGTTTATTAGTCATGAAATGTTTTGCCTGAAGATGTCTAATTTAAAAATGAGATCATTTCAACAACCGCAAGGTTTATCTGAACAAATCTGTCAAAACATCTACACAGATGAACAGAAAAATGTAAAAATCTAATTCAGAAATACTTTATTAACACCCAAAGGGAACTTAATTAATAAATAAAGATAGAACGCAGCAAAAATTCCAAAGATTTTTCAACATCTGACTGAATAATACACTCAGTTTGTGCATTTCTCTGAAGTGAAAACCTGCCGATAATCAAACATTATAAACCGTTTTTGCAGCATCGCATTGTAGAAATCTTATCAACAACGCAACAGGATTTCATCGGCCAAGATTTAGTTTATTTCTATTGTGTAAACGTTCTAAATTGGCCATTTTTGGCTAATTTAGGCATTTAGTATAAGGCCATATCTCAGGAAGGACTTGGCAGATTTGGGTGATCGACACTTCTGTGGATTCTTCACCTCCAATACAATCGACTGTCGATCATCACTTCCAAGATGATCCTTTTTTTTGGTTGTGGTTGTTTCAGATGTTCTTGTCCAGTTTTGTTCTTACATCCGTTCCCTCAGATTCCTGCAACTAAACTTGGATGTACATTCCAATAAAGGTTAGGATAAATGATAACATGCCTCTGAAGTTTGACTTTTTGCACCATTACAATATTTATAGGCAACTAGTCATCATATCTCCTGCTCTCTGAAACACATGTTAATGCTCAATAGTACACATATATGCTTCTTTAATATATTTGCATATATTTTTCGCTGTTTTTCAGCAGTGTGTTGACGTTTACACCGTTATAGACTGTGGAACCGTAGTTTTCTTATAGTTCACAGTGTTGTAATTGAGTTTTGTTGAAGGTGGAAACAGCCTCTTCCTGTTCATCTGCATGTGTAAACTGTATCATGCTTTTTATGATTTAAAAACAGCTCGCATCACCTCTGCCCCCCCCATCATCATCCATCATCAGGGGTTAACACTAGGAAGCAGTTAAACGTTGGTAGTACCGGCCAAAAACATCACGATGGTTATCAGCGCTCCTCTGCAACAGCGGTGGATCATCTTTGAAAAGCATGAATTAAAAAAAAAAAAAGCAAGCTCTGCAGAAGTCGTTTATTCTGCATGAGCGGCGGGGGCGGGGGGGGGTATCAATCAAAGCAATTTCCTATATCAACACAGTGGACAATATGAGGAAGTAGTCTCGGACCGCTGAACGGCTGCGCCTTTGACTCTCTGTGTGTGAATCTACCTGCCCTGAATGACCAGGGATGGTCTGCTGAAAACCTGCAAACCACTACAAAATAAAGCCCCCCTTCCAAAAAAAAATCGGTGGATGGGATTAAAAGATAAAAGATTTGAAAAGGTCTGCAGAAGCGTTAAATGCCAGAACTAGTTTCGGAGCCAGACGTGAGCGAGGGGAGGCATGTTAGATCCATCAGCGGGGAGGAAGGCGGATACACTTCAGGGGTTTTCCCAAAAACGTGTGTGCGTGGGTGTTTGTGTAGTTTGTGTAGTAAGGCTTCCTTCTGCGGGGTCTATATCGGTGACAGCCGGGTCAGCGGGGCTTCAGGGGGTCGGCTGAGGATCTGAGGATGTGACATTTGAGCTGGACCGATTACTCCACGCTAGTGATGGGCGGTATCTGATCAGCGGGCCATGGGTTTCATGTAGGGATTGGCGGTATGGACAAAAAAATGTATCCCGATAATTTCTGGCATTTATCCTGATAACGATAAAAATGACGATTCAAAAAAATACCAATTCAACTCCACCTTTTTAACTATAAATCTATCACCACATTCAGTCTTTGGAGCCAAATCACTGCTCTAAAAGATACTAAATACTACTAAACTACACCAATTAAATTGAATTAATAAAAACTAATTAAATGAGTTACACCTGTACTGTAAAACTATAATCAGTCAGATCTGCCATGTTTGTTACATAAAAACCTCATCAACGGGAATTTATCTATCCTTTCTTTCTTTCTTTCTTTCTTTCTTTCTTTCTTTCTTTCTTTCTTTCTTTCTTTCTTTCTTTCTTTCTTTCTTTCCTTCCTTCTTTTCTCCCTTCCTTCCTCCTTTCCTTGTTTTCTCCCTTCCTTCTCCCCTTTCCGTCCTTCCTTCCTTCCTTCCTTCCTTCCTTCTTTCCTCCTGCTCTTTCCTTCCTTCTTTCCTTCCTTCTTTCCTTCCTTCTTTCCTTGCTCTTTCCTTCCTTCCTTCCTTCCTTCCTTCCTTCCTTCCTTCCTTCCTTCCTTCCTTCCTTCCTTCCTTCCTTCCTTCCTTCCTTCCTTCCTTCCTTCCTTCCTTCCTTCCTTCCTTCCTTCCTTCCTTCCTTCCTTCCAAAAATCAGCTTTACACAAAAACATCATCAACAGGAATTTATCGTTTTTACCGCGACATGACAAATTCTTATCGTGAGGAATTTTTTTGACGGTAAATCGTGAACGGTAAAATATCGCCCATTCCTACTCCACGCAGGTGTAAACCGTCCTTGGCCGGTTCGGTCGCCAGGGCGATCTGGTTTCTCGTGCTCGGTGCCGTTACGAATAATAAAGTTAAAAATAGACCTTTATTACACAGTCTCTCAGCACGGGCGGCTCGTAGGCCCTGAATGAGGTCTTTGAGGATGGATGTGCATGGTCTGTTTGTTCTGTCTGTGGTTTCAAGCAGCCGTTTGATGATAAAACTCTTCTCAGTCATCCGAGGACTAGGGATGGGCGGTATGGACTAAAAAATGTATCAAGATAATTTCTGGCATTTATCCCGATAACGATAAAAAAAATACCAATTCAACTCCACCTTTTTAACTATAATCCTATCTCGCTCTCAGATCTGCCATGTTTGTTACACAAAAACGTCATCAACAGGAATTTATTCTTCTCTCTTTCTTTCTTTCTGTCTTTCTTTCTTTCTTTCTTTCTTTCTTTCTTTCTTGCTCATTCCTTCCTTCCTTCCTTCCTTCCTTCCTTCCTTCCTTCCTTCCTTCCTTCCTTCCTTCCTTCCTTCCTTCCTTCCTTCACGTACGTTGTGCGTGGATTTATCACAGAACCATAAATCATCTTTACACAAAAACGTCATCAACGGGAATTTATCGTTTTTACCGTGAGATACAAATTCTTACCGTGGGGAATTATTTGGACGGTTTATCGTGAACGGTAAAATATCACCCATTCCTACTGAGGACTAACGTGACGTTAGTGGACTGTCTTGCTTGCTATTCTACCCCAGCAGAGGTGTCAAGTAACAAAGTTCAAATACTTTGTTACCTTACTTAAGTAGAAATTTTGGTTATCTATACTTCACTGGAGTAATTATTTTTCAGACGACTTTTTACTTTTACTCCTTACATTTTCACGCAATTATCTGTACTTTTTACTCCTTACATTTTAAAAACAGCCTCGTTACTCTATTTCATTTCGGCCTTTAAAAAAAAAACTATCCAGTTAAATTGCTCCATCCGGATAGAGTGAATTTGGTTGTGGTTGTTTCAGATGTTCTTGTCCAGTTTTGTTCTTACATCCGTTCCCTCAGATTCCTGCAACTAAACTTGGATGTACATTCCAATAAAGGTTAGAATAAATGATAACATGCCTCTGAAGTTTGACTTTTTGCACCATTACAATACTTATAGGCAACTAGTCATCATATCTGCTGCTCTCTGAAACACATGTTAATGCTCAATAGTACACATATATGCTTCTTTAATATATTTGCATTATACTAAGATACATTCATTTTCAATTTTGTCCTTTGCTTTTGTCCTTAATGGCTTTTTTCCCCCTTACATTACTTTTACTTTTATACTTTAAGTAGTTTTGAAACCAGTACTTCTATACTTTTACTTGAGTAAAAAACTATTTTTTAAATAGTAGTATTTTTAAGTATTTTTAAACTCTAGTATCTATACTTCTACCTGAGTAATGAATGTGAATACTTTTGACACCTCTGTACCCCAGTGAGGTTCCAGTTTGCATGTTTTACAGCCGGCCCTGCAGAAGCGTAGTCGTGAACGTGTCCTGTCACCGTTGATGAATGACTTGCAAACTGTAGAACAGCATGACAACAAAGGTCGTGTCATGACTTTCATGTGCAACACATTACAGGTGCTCGTCCCCTCAGCGAGGCATCGCAGCGTTTTCATGCATTTCCTCAAGCATTTCCTCGTGCACTGGCCAAATAATTCAACTGAAGCATTTGGCTCTAGAATATCTAAACACAAAGATTCGCACATTTCTACATCAGCACTGATAAATCTGGATAAACCACAGCCAAACTGAGCTATGGTGGGACCGGACATGAACGTCCCACCTTGCAGGCAGGGTCTTTATCATCAAGACATCATCCAGAGAGGACGGGATGCTCTGGATCCCCCGGTTCACCTGTGGACTATGAGGTTTGAAGGAAAAGGGGGATCCAGGATGTAACATATACGGCTCAAAGACAACTCGGTTTCCTTAGCAGGAACTATGAGCGTTGGTACTCTGAGCATCTAAGCTCCTTGAGCTGCCATCGTCGGTCATATTCTCAGCATCGACTTTCACGCCTGGGACCCTGGACGGGAATAAGCAGGTATTTTTAGTTCTGATAGACACATTTAGGCGGTTTCTGCAGGTTGAATGCACCTGGTTCAACAAACCCAGCAAAACAAAGAGCCGTAAAAGTAAAATCATCATTGATTTTGATGCAAACATGACCAATTACAAATAAAACCAAGCGCTTGATTCATTACTCGGGGAGTTTTGGGCCCATTTTTACGGTGGCCGAGACCCGCCATTGCTGAAAATTAAAGAAACGCTGCAAATAAAAAGAAACGCTGCTGCAAATAAAGGGAATGCTGCAAATATAAAGAAACCCTGCTGCAAATAAAATAAACGCCGCTGCAAATTTAAAAAAAAACGACGGCAATAAAAAAGCCACAACGGAAGTGAATTACCGGGGACTATTTTTGCTGATGCACCGGTGTTTTTTACGAGAGAGGAGAAGAAGAAGACGAAGAGGACGTAAGTGAAAAGGAAGAAATAAGAAGAGCGAGGAATAAGAAGAACAACGAACGAGAAAATAATTTTAATGTTCAACGTCGCTAGGTGTAATTTTTAATGTGCAACACCGGTGCATCGGCAAAAATAGTCCCCGGTAATTCACTTCCGTTGTGGCTTTTTTATTGCCGTTGTTCTTTTATTTTATTTGCAGCGGGGTTTCTTTATATTTGCAGCGTTTCTTTTATTTGCAGCGGCGTTTGTTTCTGTTTGCAGCGTTACTTTTATTTTCAGCAATGGCGGGTCTCGGCCACCGTACATTTTTGGTTTTATTCACCGCGTTAGAGCAAACCTGGGCGACCTCTGGACTCCCAGAGACCCCTGAACGCGGACGTCCTTGTTGCTCTGCGGCAGCAGGCGGTCGGGCCGGACCAGGACCAGAACAGAGAGGGAGGAGATCCAATCAGGGATCTGTGTTTCCAGCTGAACCTTTTTTAGAAGTCTGTCTGGCGGGTTCCCCCTTCGGTCGTCTCGCTCGGTCCGTCTCATGATTTCCCAGAAACCGTTCAAGCCTCTAAGCGGATCAGATGGACCGATATCGGCCTCTGATCTAGTCTGGTTTTGACTTCTTTCTTTTAATGCATTCCAAGTAAAGTATATATATAATAAGTGGCTATTAATTTAAGCCACTTATTCCAAATCCTCTTAGGTTTCATGTTAGGAGGATGTAACGCGGCCGCTGTATTTTAATACAGGATTAAATGAATGCATATTTTTGGAAAAACACATTTTAAGAGGGAAAGCACAAATGCCAGCATTCCTGCTGGTCACCAGTTTCACCACAGCGGCTTTATTTAGCAACAGTGGGCATATTAGGAGCTTTTTTGCACCACAGCAGTTATTTTTACAGCGACTATGAAGTTCTGCAGTGAATGTCGAGTCTATCTGTCACGTATGATCAGCAGATCGCCGCAGGAATGTGTTTCTGGCCTCGGCGGTGCCCCGGCCTCTGCACGGAGCCCACAGGCCACACGACGCCGCCGCCGGCAAACGCTCCCGTTCGGTTTTCTGTTCCTCACCGGACGAAGGAGAGGGTCTGTTCAGGGCTGAGCCAGGTTTCTCTGAGGAAATGGAAAAAGCTGCGTGGGCTGACGGGAGCAACGGCGGTCAAGGACGTTGCATCTGCACGGATGGTCGAGGGGTTTCACAGCATTTGCAGGTTCAAGTGAATATTATTTATATTTTTTGAGGACCTGCAGGACTGATGGACAAAACGAACGCACGACACGCATTCAGCCATCAACTGACCAGTTTGATAATATTCTGCACCGCCACTCCAGAAACCAGGGACCAGAGACACATGACCCGTTTCTGGTTGTGCGTCTTCGGCTGCATTCACACTGCACCACCGACTCTGAAAATGTACGGAATCAACGAGAGGCCTCCGTCCAGAGGTGGAAAAAGTACAAAAATATTGTACTTAAGTAAAAGTACAAATTTTCTGCTTGAAAATTACTTAAGTAAAAGTAAAAAGTACCCATTAAGAAAATTACTTAAGTAAAAGTATAAAAGTACCTCAAATTAAATATAATAAAGTACCAAAAGTACATGGTGTAAAATGTACTTAAGTACAAAAGTAAAAAGTACAAAGTACAAAATTCAAAGTACAAAATTATTTTCAAAAGGATTGCAAAGAAATGAAGAATCCAAGAATTTGCTTACAACTCTAAATAATGGTGATATTATTCTGACCCCTTTAGCGTTTGTTTCCATTACCCCATTTTAATTTTGGCGGCTTGAGCGTCGGCTGCCGCTCAAGGCTGATTTATGGTTCCGCGTTACACCAACGCAGAGCCTACGGCGTAGGGTACGCGTCGATTTAACTCGGACCGATAATTCAGGCTTCAGTCTTCAGCGGCCCTCGACGCGACAGCGGTTCCTCCGGCCTTTCCGGCCCGCCTCTGCAGCGCAACTCCCCCGGGAGATGCGTCTCCTTCTCGGGGAGGCCGAGTCTCCCCGTCAGCCCCAGGTGTCTCGTCACGGAGCCGCCGCCGGGCAATCACGGGCAATTCACTCGCCCCCCTTCCTTCCCGTCCGCCTTATGGTTCCGCGTTAAATCGACGCACACCCTACACCGTAGGTTACGGCGTAGGGCGTGCGTCGCCGCGTACCCTACGCCGTAGCTCTGCGCCGGTGTAACGCGGAACCATAAATCAGCCCCCGCTGTGCTGTTCTCACGGCAATAGCTTACATTTTCATTTAATGTAAGACTTTAATTTGTAGCGAGTAACGACGTGTCCAATTTTAAATATAGCGGATTAAAAGTACGATTTTTTCCTTGAAAATGTAACGAAGTAAAAGTAAAAGTACAGAAAAATGAAAGTATCAATAAAAGTACAAATTCTCAAAAATCTTACTTAAGTACAATAACGAAGTACTTGTACTTCGTTACTTTACACCAGTGCCTCCGTCCGACTTGGATCTGACCGTACGACGATGTTCCCTTGAGTCGTAGGTTACGAACTGATTTGGTCGCACTATTAACACGTTGTAGCTTTTATGTTCATCGAAGATGTTCCTGGTCGCGATCCCGGAGAAGAGACCAACTTCGGACATCAGCTTTGCAAAGAGAGCGCTAGTGAACCATCACGTGACCCAGACTGCAGATACACAAGTTATATGCAGCAACTTGCAACGTTTTTATGGTGTTTTCTTGAGGGAATCGCATTAATACGTGGTTCCAGGTCGCATTTCAGGTTGCGAGTCAGGAGAAAGAGTCGTACAATTTCAGGCCTTTTTGGTCGCAAGGCAGCACATCTGCCATCTCCACCCACCCCCCCCCCCCCCCCCCCACGGAGCTACGATGGCCACTCGCATCCCAGGTACCAGAAACAACCATCAGACATGTCAAATGGCGCTTTTACACTAGTACCTACTAAGGCTGTTCGATTTTGCCCAAAAATAAAATCTCGATTTTTTTCTCTCAAAATCCGATTTTCGATTACGATTACGATTATTTTGTGAATTGACAAAAGGCAAAGAAATGATTTCAAATATGCTGTTTTTTTATTGAACATTTGCCCCATTGAGTTGCTCTTATTAAACCAAAAATGAATGAATAAAGTGCAAAACTCTGTAAAATAAGTTGAAAAAAAGTTTTAAAAAATATAATAAAATATAAAGTTTTATCTCTTTATCTGAAAAAAAAATCAGCAAATCAGCAGTTGCAAACATACAGTGAGTTATATTTCCAATTAAATAAAACAAGACATTTTCTAATTAAACTAAACTGGGTCTTTGCATGCTAAATAATAATGCAACCCATGAAGGAGGTAGAGGTGTGTAATGTCAGTCATTACATTTGCTATTCACATTTGCAAGTTTTTTGCAAGGAACACGAGCCGGTCTACCGCATCTGGCTTTAAAAAAAAAAAAAAAAAAAAGTGAAAAATCGATTTTACGATTTTCACGTTTTAACATCGTTCTAATTACATAATCGCGATTACAATTTAAAATCGATTAATCGAACAGCCCTAGTACCTACTCAGCCCGACTCGACTCGACTCGCCTTGCCCTCGTTTCTTTTCAATACCCAGATCAGAAGTAGGCGGGTTGGAGCGAAGCTGCTGTGACGTACTCGATTGTGCAATTGGGCAAACCCCCCGACCAATCGGTGGCCTGTAGTGTGATGACGTCAGATTCAGCCAACTCAGCCTCTTAGAACCTCGGCAGAATAGTTACAGAAAAGTATCTACTTGGCACGTTAGACCCCTAGTGGAAAGAACCAAACCGAGTGGAGGCGAGTCGAGTCGAGTCTGGCTGGAAAAGCGCCAAAAGAGACTTTAGTCGTTTCAGAAAGAACTTGACACAAAACTGAAAAGCAAATCATGATTTCTGGAGAAACGTCAACGCACCGAGGTCAGGAGGAACGTGACCTCCAAGCTTTCAGGTCCACATGGACACGTGGTCTCGAGGGTAAACCCCGATCTCACCACGCGGTTGGTGCTAACGCAACGGGAAGCTGGATCGAACAAAGACGAGGCCTCTCCGGAAATCAGAAAAGTCTAGAAACACCTCCCAGTTCTCCGGTTGGGAGGTCGAGGTGCCTTCGTGAACTGCTGCTATGCAAATAAAGTGTCAAGAATTTAAGTGAATTATATTTCTGCTGCTTCTTCTAACGAAGCTTGGTAGTTAATCTAGATATGTTGATGTCATCTGAATAGTGATTTATGATCATCCTCAAAATCAGCCAATGCAGTTTCATGAAGACGACAAGCTGAAATGGAGCTGAGGCTGCTTGTAAATGATGATGAACGCCGAGGAGATGCTGGTGTGTGACGGAGAACCTTTGATTATTAGACACTTATTAGAAAATGACTCTTGCAGCCGGGTGGTTGCTGTTGACTCTCCTCGTCTCAGCAGTTCGCACCTTATCCAGATAAAAAGACACTTTGACGCATGTGTTTTCAAGGTTGCGGGGGGGGTGGACACTTTCCCTGCAGCTGCAGCTGCACAAGTCATAATAAACTTTGGTCAGAGACGTTCGAGTCACACGAGGTGGCGAGGAAAAGTATGTTATCCCGCTGGGATTAACTGGCATGGCACAAAAAAGGCATTTTACCATCATCAGGTCATCGTTTCATCATTCCTACGAGGAAGTACGGAGGAGGGAGCGCCAGGATTCGGGCTTGTTTTGCTTAACCAAAGTCTGCTTTTAAGTTGTACCCATCAAAACACTGAGCTAATGTACTAAATACAAGCAAGTTTAACTTATCTCTGATTGAGGAGTGTAGCACCCTATAAGGTAATAATAATTTCCTGAAAATGTAATAACGCCTGAAAATGTAATAAAATTTGCACTTAACTCATTCGAAAATGTAATAAAATCCAATAATGTAATAACTTCACCAATAATGTAATATAATATCCTGACTGATGTTGTAATAACATTTTTACCGATAATGTAATACCTTATTACATTATTGGGAATTTATTACATTTTTAGGTGGGTCTTTTTTTTCCCAAAACTGATAATGAAACTTGGCAGATAATATAATATATAGGCTACGTTAGGGCTGGGCGATATGGACAAAAAGTCATATCTCGATATTTTCTAGCTGAATGGCGATACTCGATGTATAGTTTTTTTTTCTGTGACATAATTGGGATTTCCCCCAAAGCATTATAGCATAGCATCTCTGTTAGCTTCATTTTTTTCTGAGGCAAACCCTTAAAAAAAAGTTTTTTTACAAAGCCACGTGCCAAATGTCACACAGGTACCTTCATTAACAGAGGTCTGCACAATATCAAAATGTATAAAACAAATGAAACTAGAAATTAAAATAGCATAAAAATGCTTCTTGAATAAAATAAAACAAATATCCCTTTCCTGCATAACAATTAAATTAAAATACGCTGTGCAATTAATACAATGTAGACAGTAAGAGGCAGACTTTTCCACTGAGGTTGACAGTTGTGCAAAGAACAAAACATTTGTGCAAATCTCAAATAAAACATGTAAACAGATATTGCATCTCTTTGAGCAAATCGCAAATAACTACAACAAGTCAACTACTGTACATTTGACAGATTTTGTGCCAGGAAAACTAACCTGTCAACACAGTCAGGTTTCCGCACACAAAGGTACTTTTTTGCCAGCGCGAGGGGTCAGCGTTGATGTACAGTCAATTTGTCGCAAAATAAGCTATATCGATATAAACGATATTGTCTCGTACCATATCGCGTTTGAAAATATATCGATATATATTAAAATCTCGATATATCGCCCAGCCCTGGGCTATGTTCATTTTCAGTCCATAGTTCTACATTTTGTGTCTTAAGTATATAAGAATGTTATATACACTGTATTTGAAACACCAGAATGACTATTGGGTTAAATTGCAGACTTTGAGTATCATGTAATAAATTCCCAATAATGTAATAAGGTATTACATTATCTGTAAAAATGTTATTACAATATCCGTCAGGATATTTTATTACATTATTGGTGAAGTTATTAAATTATTGGGTTTTATTACATTTTTGATTGAGTTAAGTGCAAATTTTAGTACATTTTTAGGCGTTATTACATTTTCAGGAAATTATTACATTCTAGGGTTATAGGGTGCTACAAGGAGCACCCCTCCTCTGAGTTGGGACAGAATAAGCCTGATGACCAGTAAATGACGGACATAAACACTTTTAAAGCTAAATCTAATAGAATGATTAATATTTCAAGTGGTGGTGTGTTATTTCTAAAGGAAAACAGATCAGTGGAACTGTAACCAGCCTGCATCCCCTCCTCGACCCCAAAGTGGCACCAGGAAGCCCAGATGTAAAACAAGGAAGCTGCAGGAAGCGCGGCGGCGCTTTCAGGCTCCCACAGACGCAACAGCTTCTTATCAAACTATTATTATTATCTCAGGAGGATGATGGGGAGGGGGGTAAAATCTGCACGATGCTTCCCGTGTCAGGGGCCACGGGGCTGTTTTTAACAGCCCAGGCTGAAACAGGCGAGGGAGAAGCCTGAATTATGGTTCCGCGTTAAATCGACGCAGAGCCTACGCCGTAAGGTACGCCGTAGGGTCTACGTCGGTGTAACGCGGAACCATAAATCAGCCTTAAAGGCATTATTGCAGCCGCGTCTAATCCGCGTGTAAATTAGTTTTCGCGTGTTTTCATTATGATTTCTGCAGGAACCAAAGCCGCAAAACACCGACCTCTTTCCAGAATAAAATAAATAATAAAAAAAACTCTTGCAAAGTTCAGATCTGAACTGATATGATCAAACATCTGACAAACAGCTTGTATTATTGGTTCAACCGGAATGAGACGCAAAGCTGCAATTTCAGCTGTAAAGTTAAAAAGTTTGAACATAAAGATGCAAAAAAACGTCTAAAATTACTTATTTAGGGGTTTTGAGAAAACTCACCTGAAGTGAAGTTGTTGAGATCTCTCCATCCGCTCAGCTGAGGTTTGTGTCTGCTGTCTCTCTCTGTGTTTCTCTCTGTTTCTCTCTGTCTATTTCTCTCTATTTCTGTCTCGGTCGCGCGCATGAGTGAGTCAACTTAACTGGCCACGCCCACTTTTATTCACAATTTTTATTCACAATTACTTTTACCACAAGTGTTTCCACATAAACAGATAAAAACATATATAAAACAAATAAGTAAATAAAAGAAATTGAAAAAAATTATACATTTTATTGAGCTATTTTTGCATTTTTATTCATGTATGCATTCAAATACTTGGGTTTTTGGGTGGATGATAGGCTCTCTTTTAGAGTGCATATTGAGAACCTAATGAAAAAACTAAAGGTTAGGCTGGGTTTTTATTATTGAAATAGGGCCTGCCTTAATTTAGCAGTTAGGAAAACACTTATACAAGCTGTTCTTAAGTGTTCTATCTAGACTATGGGGATATTATTTTCAGAACACATTACAGCTTAATGATTTGGTCTCCCTGGGAGAGTTCAAAGCTGTGATTAAAAACTGCGTAACTGAAGAGTGCAATTGCTATTTCTGAACTGGATTTTGTTGTATGTGTCTGTTGTTCTTTGTCCGTTTTTACGATAACATTTTTTTCACACCGAGTACGAGTACGAGTATTTTAATTTGTGTACTCGGCGATACCGAGTACCGATCCGATACTTCTACCACAAAAATAACTAGGCTAAAAATGCAATGAAAAATGCAATGAATTGGAAGACAGGTTTTATTTGCAACAGAAATTCAATTTTAAACAAAACTCTGTGCTTTAGTCTCATCGCAGGTACAATAACTGAGCATGTGCAGTGCTTCACCTGAAGCCGTCCGTGTGAAACAACATAAACAATCAAATAGAATTTAAAAAACAGGCTAAATGAAATGATGTTACACACTCTTGTACAGTAGGTATGCACCTTAAAGTTGGTTGCGATCCGCCAATAAAACAGAGAAGAAGAACACAAACAATCCCATTGTTACAGTCCGGTTATATAGAGTGGTGCCCGTGAGTGAGACTGGCAGTGCCATTTCAGGCAAGATAGTGACAATTAATGTAAGCGGGTAGACGTATTTCAAAATAAGGTACGACGACAGAAGCAAGACAGACTGCGGGCTGTCGGCGCGGCTAATGTGGCTAACCGGCTAACCGGCTAACTCGGCTAACCGGAATGTAACAATGGGATTGTTTATGTTGTACTGTGAGTTACGTGGAGTGTTTAATAAAGTTCCCTGTGAGTAAGGGTAATACTCAACTGCCCGGTTTGTATAATTAAGGAAGATAGAATTTACTGAAACATGGAACAGCTGGCTACAGCCACAGCTGCGGACTGACCCGGGGAGCCGCGGGACGGCTCAACATCTCCCCCTAGCGGCGCTAACCAGTAACTACAAGTATCGGTGCGTGGTATCGGAGAATTTTTGCAAGTACGAGTATATGAGAGCAGTATCGGCCCCCTAGTTTTTTTTTTTTTTTTTAAAGATTTTTTTGGGCTCTACTGGCCCTTTATTAGAGATGCAGACTGGAAAGGGGTAGAGAGAGAACGAGGAAGACACGCAGCAAAGGTGCGCGGGCTGGATTCGAACCCGCGACCGCTGCAGGAGGACTGTAGCCTCAGTATATGAGCCGCCGCTTAACCCACTGCGCCACCGAGCGGCCCAGGCCCCCTAGTTTTTAACATGTTTTTTTAAATAATTTTTGTAACTCAGTAATGGTGTGCTATCTTGGCCAGGTCTCCCTCGAAAAAGAGATTTTAATCTCAAGGGACTTCCTGGTTAAATAGAAATAGAATAGAAATAGAAATAGAAATAGAAAGCCTTTATTATCATTATACTGGTACAATGAAATTAGGCAGCAGCTCCGTAAAAGTGCACACATGCAAAGACTATGTAAACAAAGACTGTGTAAACAACAAAATGAAAAACAGGAAACATAAATATATATATATTATAAAAATGAGCGAATGAGGGATTAATAATGCACGAGTGGAAGAATATTGCACTTGAATGGATGGAATAATATTGCACATAGATGAGTAAAGAATACTGCACATAATGGATAGAGACTATTACACAGTGTGAGGTAGTTTATTGGTTTAGAAAGTTCACAGCTTTGGGGAAGAGCTGTCCCTGAGTCCTATAAAGGTTAAGTAAAAGAAAAAAAAGTGTTAAATACCCTAAACCAAGCTGAAGCAGGTCTGTAAATGAGCATCGGCATCAACAGACCCCGTATGCAGCTGTGTGAATACTCGTGTCTTGCTTAAAGGCACGTGGCAGCGATGCTGGAAAAAAGAAATACTGGAAAAAAAAAAGACCTGGACAAACCCCTGTGACGTCACCCACCGGCCGACTGAAGAGTGCTATTAAAGGCTTTATAATTTCTTTTTTTTCTTCTTCTTCCTCCATGAGTTTTATGTGTCCTCCCACAGTGCCACGTTGGTAGGAAATAACATCCCATAACCTTGATTAATGCAGAATTGAAGTTGTGGGCAGTGAGCTGGCCTGCAGGGAGGCTAAAAAAAACCTCAGTTTAGCACACGTTAGCTCTTTCAGACTGGCTGGCTTAGTTTACGCCAAGCTATGACGCTCATCTATGTGTTCTTAGATTCACTTGGGTCAAATCTTTACAGCATCTCCATTTCAAAACAAAACCACATAGTGCTACTGAACCTCGGTTGGAAAACCGGCCCCAAACGGCTCACAGGTCAGCCATGCTTAGCTGCAGTCTGCTCTTTTTTTAAAACCAGACCCTGGTGGACAATCAAAGAACTGCAGTTTCCTTCTCTACCTGGACTGAGGAAGGCTTGGGAGTCGGATGGAGCCCTTTTGGGCCCACCAGGACTTCTGGGGCCCGGGTCCTGGGAAAGCTGTGTTAAGCTGCTATCACCTCACCCTGAACTCCCAAATGAGACATGAGTTTTATATAAAGATATCTTTGTGCTGCAATGCTGAAATATTCAACATAAGATGCTGAAAAGGGCCAGAATCAAATGTAATTAAATGTACAGGTGGTTTTTGTCTCGTTTTTGGTCCAAAAGTATATTTGTGACCCAAATTCTATCCCAACTAGACTCCTAGCTCGCTGTTTTGAACAAAATAACAGTTTTTAGCTCAAGTTTATGGATTTCTGAGCTAAATGCATCATATTATTTGTTCAGAATCAAGTTCTTCTCAAAATATATGTACTCACAAAATACTTTTTTCTTTAAGACCTGGAGGTTTTGTTGCTGGTTTAGGATTTAGACACATATATTACATCACAGTACCAACTGAACTGTTGCTGCTCAGATTTCTTAATATAGAAACAAATAAACTAGATATAGCATCTCCAAATCTTCCTTTACTGGAGCCATTCAACCATTTATCTTTCCTTTCTTTTACTTTTTAAAACCATTTGTGTGTGTGCGTGAGAACCAGGCCAGCCACTTCCACCGGTACAGAACGTACCGAACAGCCTGCGGCGTCGAGGGTTGAGGGTTTTATGAGACTCGAGAGAAAGAGACTCGACACATTTCTCACCTAAAAATACCCTTTTATTCAGAAAATGCATTCAACAATTTAATATTTAAGCAAAATAAAATAGATTTTTCTCTGTTTGTGCAATCAAACTTTAAGAGCCTGAAGTTGTCAGTTTACAGTAACATCTTTACTTACTTTTACTTGCAACTTTCCAAATGAAAATCGATTCCAATTACACCGAATACAGTCTCTATATTTTAATCACGGATGATTTGGATAACATTTGCAATATATTTCCATAAAAGGGGACGGCACCAATGTCACACATGTGTGTATGTATATATATAAATATAAGTATGTATATATATATTTAAAAAAAAAAAAAAAAAACAGTACCTTGCTCAAAGTTCATGTGCTTCAACTCCATAAATGAAGCTCCACATAAACATACGGGGCTACAGATTTATTTTCTATCAAGTAATAGGACGCCATCCTTGCACAACAAAAATACAAAAGACATTTTTAGATTAATTATTGTGAAAAGTGCAATTAATCAGTTACACGAGAAGGTGTACATGAGAAAGTCCGTTTAGCACCGTGTTCTCCATGTGAATCTGAAATTATTATCTCTCTCTGTATTAAAATAGATTACAGTAATTACAACGGCACTTTGATTGAGCGATCAACAGCGCCCTCTGCTGGCCGCACTCTTCATCGCAGTTACAACTGTCAGTGGCTCGTCCTCCAGAGAAAAGTAAATAAATTCCGTAAAAGACATAGAAAAAAATGTACAATCTTGAGCTAAATTTCTAATACAGAAAAAAGTTATGTTACAAGTGAGACATTTACATTTTGTACATCTATAGTGTCCATTCTGCGAGCGTCCGTGGCCGGCCGGGTTCATCCAGAGACCGAAACGTCATCGTCCACATTTCTGCAGGACTTTGATGCAGCTTCACCTGAGATTCTGAATATTCGCCCTGATCCGCGGTTCTTCTGGTCGCTTTGGTCCAGTGATATTTGATATAAAAGAGGAAGTGAGACCTGAGGAAGGAGACTTGAACGCCTCCCTTTCTGCAGAGAAAACCACCTCCAACATTTGGCCTTTTATTCTCCAGTTATTGGTTGGTGTTAGTATTTCTCACCGCCAGCACCTTGGAGGCATCCGGGCGAGCTCTTCTTCTGCAGTCCACCAAAGCCGGAGAGGATGGGGGGGTCGTCAGCGTCAGAGAAGAGCCCCGCTGAAGGTGACGATGGGCAGGCAGAGGAGGGAGCAGAAGGTCGGGTTGAGCGGCTGGATCTGCGCAGAGGTCCGCGATTTCCTCAGCCGCCAGTCGGAGGAGCTGTCGGGTTTATAGCACACCGATATTTCACACCTTAACGGGACAGACGGAGAGACGGGGGTTAGAAAAACAAAAATTAGCCCCCCCAAAAAAAGTGGGCAATACAGAGTACCCCTTACAGCAGTGGTTCCCAAACTGGGGGGCGCGCCCCCTAGGGGCTATTGCGCGCGCGACGAGGTTGGAAGGTAGATTAATTAAAAAAAAATTTAAAAAAAAAGTACGATTTTTTATTTCTTTGAGATTTTGCCTTCAATACATATGTGCAGTGAGAGACAGACAGGAAATAGGGGGGATCTGTAACATGAACAAGCCCACCCCACTCACTGAAAAGGTGTGGGGATTAAAGCTGACATTTTTGCAGAGCAATTGTTGAAATTTTGATTATTTGTTTAGCTGTTGCTGCCGTTTTTTTTTCCTCAGGGAGCTGGTTATTTTTGGAAAAAAATATGTTGAAAGTAATGCATACTGTATTGTACAGTAAAAAGAAAAAAAAAGAAATGTGTTGCACACATGAAGCAAGCCCACTCACATCACTGAAGAGATGTGGGGATTAAAGGTGTAATTTTTGTAGAGCAAATGTTCAGATTTTGGCTCCTGTTTGTATTGTTGTTTCCATCTCTGGGAGCTCGTCAGGTTGAAAATCTATTTTTACAGAGATGGACATTTTTTTCGCACATATGTTCAATATATGAAATAAATTGCAGTCGCATTTGACTGCAAAAGATGTGTGTGTGTTGAGGTCGGAGGGGGGGGCTCGAAAATTCTGTTACGTACAAAAGGGGGGCCTGGCAAAAAAAGTTTGGGAACCACTGCCTTACAGCATCCCTATGTTGCAGGCAGGTTCTGATAATCAATCAACCTTGATGGATTGATCATCAGCGAACGTGCAAACCTCGATAAAAGCAGAAGTTTTCTGCACCGGAGAGTTTAGGTGTGTGTTAACGCAATGCCAAGAGGGAAAGACATTGAAACGTTTTCAAACAATCTTGAGATCAATACTCAAGCGGAAACTTTTAAAATATTCCCCGGAGTAGAAATCCGAGCACATTTATCCCAAGGAAAAACAAAAAACTGTGCGAGCTACATCTCAAAGGCACATTAAAGTCCACGACGGCACAGTTGGAGGAGGGAGTTTGTTTGGAAGGGTTGCTAGGAGACGGCTGCTTCTCTCAGGGAGTCAAAACAAACAAAATAAACGGAAGCAAAACTTCATGAAAGCGCATCGGAAGAAGCCACAAGCTTCTGGGACAAGATAAAACCAGGGGTGGACTTATTCGGACTTGGTGACAAACCAGACACAACCACATGATAATGATTCGGGTTTGCACCCGGACGGAAACAAACCCATTTACGCAAAACAACACTTCAGATCACTGATGCTAATGCTGGATCTTTAGCTACTGAATCATCAGGGTACTTAGTATTGCCCATGTTTTTTTAAATACTTTCTTTTTGGTATCATGTTTGCAAAGTAAATAATAGCACAGTTAAAAATAGTAAACTGTGTTTGTTAGTCAGAGGTTGTACTCCCAATAATAATAGAAAACAGGGACTATGGTGAGATTATTAGCATTTATCACATTGTCACAGACAACCGCAGGAAAAGGGTTAACTGAAACGAGAGGAACAGGAAGTGCAGTGTTTTCAGGTGGGTTCATACTTGGTGACACTTTGCAGGATTTTCTTCTCATCCTGGTCCAGACAGACGGCAAAGGTGGTGTTTCCCGCTCCGCTGACCTGCACCTTATCCACCTTCACCTCCGTCACCGTCAGGTGCTGCAAAAACAGGTGCAGCAGAAACAAACATGTTACGATGCATCGACACAATCTGATAAAACTGGGGACAAAAAAAAGATTTTTTCCCTTAAAAAGTAAGTTAATCTGAGTAAACTGCATTATTATCGTAGCTTTTCATTCTTTTAAACACTCTGTTGAGCTGTGGTGTTGAGAAACTGAGCAGCAGTTTTCAGCAAAACAAATGCAAAGTGTTTTTTGTGTCTTGTGGTTTTTTGTTCTAGATAAAAAACCTGCTCTCAGATCTCAGATGTGTTTGTGTTGTAGTTTGAGACGTGATCAACAGCACGTCTCAACCACTGAACCACCGGAGACACCGACGCCGCATGTCTCACCTGGTTGTAGCCTTTCTTGCTTTTACCGTTCTGCCTCTTCAGGACCTCGGTCATGTTGAGCTGCAGGCACTCCATCTTTGAGTCTGACACAGATCATTTAAAAGCATATCAGTAAACATACTCTCATGACACAAAACATCTTTAATAGGGAGGTTTAAACCAAAGTAATTTAATAATAATTACATTTTTTTAAATAAAAACAGAGAGAGATAAGTTGGGACTTACTTAGTTCCTCTGGGTTCTTGCAGGCTTTGTTTAAGTTTATCGAGGTGCAGACTTTGGTTTCTCTTTTCCACTGGCTTCTCCCGCTGATAACCACCTGAATGAGGAGGAAACGTTGCATCAAAAAACTCAAGGACGACTTGGACATCACAAAGGATCACTGTTCGGGAGCTCAATCAAAGACTCGGGATCATCCATCACTTCCAAGGAGGTGTTGCACGGCTGATAGCATTCATTAACGTCAAAGTCCCTTAAGACATCAGGGAAGCCGAGTTGGTAGATATCTTCAAAAGACAACTTAAAACCTCTCTCTTCACTCAAGCATTTAAGCATGAGATAACCGCGCCTTAGTTGCCACTTTCCTTTTATCTATATATCATTGATTTTTACTGTTTGCATTACTTTTATACTTTTAAATGTTTTTATATGATTATTTTTTATCTTGTGCTCTTATTTGTTGATATTTTTATCTTTTTATTTTTCATATGCCTACGACTCAGTGCAGCTTTTTTACCTTTTTATATTCATATATTCATTTTTTATATTATCCTATCTTAGTAGTTGTTCTATGGAGGAATTTGGAACTGAATTTTGTCAGGCTTATGTATTATATCACTGCACTTAAATATTTGTGTTTTATGTTTTATTTGCTGTTCTTGTTTCTTGTTTGTACTGTTACTGTGAAGCACTTTGAGCTGCGACTTTCGTATGAAAGGTGCTATATAAATAAAGTTTATATTATTATTATTATTATTATTAAGAGGACCCGGACCCGGACCGTGCTCTACTACCACCATTCAAATGTGGACCCTATACGGGCTAAAGGTTTCAGAAAAAATACCTGTTTGTCTGCAGGTTCCACAGTGGCCCCGAGCGTTTGCCTACCCGGGCTCTGAGGGGGAACTAACTGGTTTATAACGTGGGAACCTTCTGGCTGTGGTTTAATTCTGGGGCCATGTTTCTACACCCACGGAAGAGCCTTTCAATCCCCCCTGTCATAGCCCATTTGTCTCCCATTTAGGGCCCCGTATATTTACCCCACCAAGGATTACCATGTGATGCTCTAAACCAACCTTTTTTCTTTGGAGCCCCCACTACTTGTGTCTAAGACCAGCCGGGCACCCCGACCCGTACGTACTAACACCAAAATAGTCTTTAATTGAATAAATTAACATTAATTATGTTTTTTTGATACATTTCTCTTTGGTTTACTCTGTATACATATGACTTTGTTTTTCTCCAATGTCACCAATGTATAAAATACGCACAAAAGGACATAAAAGGACATAAAAATATTTCTGAAAAATGTCTCTTTTAATATGAGACTAACATTTTTTAACATTTTTCCTTTCACAACCTGTCGGAGTTACGACGGAGTATTAGGGCCAAACAAAAAAACAAAAAAAGGAAATTACGAGAATAAAGTCATAATGTAATGAGAATAAAGTCGTAAAATTACGAGAATAAAGTCATAATATTACGAGAATAAAGTCGTAAAATTACGAGAATAAAGTCATAATATTACGAGAATAAAGTCGTAATATATTATAAATATATAAATATTACTTCACAAGATGCTCAATATTCCTCATTTTAACACAGGGAGAAGAAGCTCTTCCTGTTAGAGTTCTCATAAATTATATTCTCATAATATTAAGACTTTATTCTCGCAACATTACGACTTTATTCTCATAATATTACGACTTTATTCTCATAATATTACGACTTTATTCTATTACGACTTTATTCTATTACGACTTTATTCTCGCAACATTACGACTTTATTCTCGTAATGTTACGACTTTATTCTCGTAATGTTACGACTTTATTCTCGTAATTTTACGACTTTATTCTCGTAATATTACGACTTTATTCTATTACGACTTTATTCTCGCAACATTACGACTTTATTCTCGTAATTTTACGACTTTATTCTCATTATATTATGACTTTATTCTCGTAATTTCCAATTTTTTTTGTCTTAGTTTGGCCCTAATACTCCGTCGTACGGAGTAGATTAAATGTTGAGTAATGATATAATAATAAGGAATGAAATAATTTCCTGTGTTTGTCACCAGTGTATAAAAAACACATTAGAGACATTCATAAATTATTCCTAACAATGTCTTATGAATGACTCATTCGCAGATATAATTTTTACAACTGCATAATTTCAAAGCAGACAAAGTTTCGCGCCCCCCCCAGAGATCTCTGGCGCCCCCCCAGGGGGGGCCCGGACCCCAGGTTGGGAGACACTGCTCTAAACCGTCAAACCACATGGAATCATCTAAACATCAATTCACGTGACCCTCCCCCTCCGCTGGTCTGAAGTGGCACAGTTACATAGCGTGCCTTTAATATGGTAAACATCCGTGTAAAGCTTCATGCTGCATAAACCAGAAGGGCCACAGCTTTGTCGGGCCAGAACCCACATCCTTGTTATGGCTGACTGAATGATGGTAACTGAAACCAGTTATAGGCCATTGAAAAGTCAGCAAATGCTTTCTACCGCTTTCCTGTCTACGTACCTTCAAATAAAGGCCATTAGTGACACATCTTTTGATCAAAGTCAGTGGTTCTTACCCGGTTGTACACCACTTCCAGCGTGAGAGGCACCGCTTCTCTGTCACCGTCGATGCCGAACCGCTTACTGGCAGTGCCTAAATAAAACGAGAAGAGGGCCAAAACACGTCTTTATTTAATTATCACCTGGAGAGGGAAACCAGTTTGTTTTTTTTTATGAACAGTAGTTAATTTTACGTCCGTGTGAACGCTGAATAATGGAAAGAAGCCATTTCCACAAGTAACCAGAAACGAGGTGTAAACACAGCGTTCCCCGAACTTTTAGTTCCTCTAGGAAATCAAAACTCAGAAGTGCCAGCGGTGATGAAACCAGGAAAGTAGAAGTGATCTGACTGGTGTTATAGAGAAAGCAGATCTTCCTCTTCCGTAAACGTAGTCCAGCCCCGACCTCGGAACCACTGATGACGCATCTCGCTGCACGGGATCACTAACCCTTTTCCACCAAACCGTTCCAGGTTCTGGTTCTGGGCCGGTGCTGACTTTGGAACCGGGCTTTCTGTTCCCACTGACAAAGAACTGGCTCCGGGCCAGAAAAAACGGTTCCAAAGTAGCACCAACTCTTTGCTGGACTATGAGGAAAGAACCGCTAACGTCAACGGAGGGGGCGGATTTGTTAAGACCAAGGGCCAATCCCAATACACCCCCTACTTTCTACCACTAGCCCTAAAAATGAAGCCACAAACTTTAGGGTCCTAAAGAGATCCCCAACCTGGGCTCAGTTTATCCAAATAACGCCTGTTAAGAAATTTGCTCCGAAGTTTTCGGGGATTAGAGGATCGCCGGCAATTTATGGTTCCGCGTTACACCAACGCAGAGCCTACGGCGTAGGGTACGGCGTACGGAGCGCGTCGCCGCGTACCCTACGCCGTAGGCTCTGCGTTGGTGTAACGCGGAACCATAAATCAGCCTTTATTCTGGCGAGATCTGAGGATACAACGCAACAACGGGCAAGCGAGTGATTATCACTGAGTGAATATTATGAAAGTAAAATATATATTTCTCGCTAGAAATGTAATCAAAACACATTGTTATGCAGAAACTAACTCAAAATATTGATTTGATTCACTAAAAAATAAGAAATGTCCGCCATGTTTTTTTTTTTTTATTCAGTCTGCAAATGATGACGTAAAGCATTCTGGGAAATTTTCTCAGGCCCTAGGTCGCGAAGTCAGCACCTGAAAACCTTCGCTCTGAAGGGCTAGATTCATACACACTAGCCCTCAATATGTCCACTAGCCCTACATGCAAAGAGGAATTGGGACAACACTACCCTCAGGGGAACGTGCAAAATTTAGGGGTAGTGCTGAAAAGTAGTGGTAGGGGGGATTGGGACTGGGCACAAGACTGTGAGACAGCAACATTTTCAAGTAAGCAACGAATGAATCTGGATGCAGTAAAGCAGCAGTGGTCTGAGGAGGAGACAACCTGTCTTTTAGGCATGTGGTCCACGGAGAAAGTCCAAGGGAAACTGGATTTTTGATTTTCGCACCAATGTAAACGCAGTGACTTAATTGATGTTTGTAGCGATGTAATGACGTAGCTCCCGTTAGCACCGCGAGCTATGGAAAAGCAAACCGGTTCTCAGCTGGTTCCTAGTTGAACGAGTTGTGAACCAGAACCAGCCCTGGAACTGATTTGGTGGAAAAGGGGTACCAGAGGTTTTCTAAAGAGCACTTTTGAAGCCTTGTTTTTTCTGAAAAACTATGAAGACTGGCAGCTCTTTTTGTCATAATTCTTCAGCTGGAATAGATTTGGTGGAAAAGGGGTCTGAGGTGTTGCTAGGCTACGGCGCTCACCCATGGCCTTGATGGCTCGCGTTCCTGCAGTGTGACCCAACTCCAGGGAGTGGACGAACACCTCGGTCCTCTTCTCTCCGCCGACGAACGTCAGCTGCAAAAACCAGAGACGCTGCGTGAGTCGCTGAATCTGAACGGAGGGCTCGGGGGGCCCCGGGGGCCCCGGAGGGCCGGCTTTGTGTGTTCTGTGTGAAAAGCGGGTCTGACCTCGGCTTGGTAGAGCTGGATCAGCGCCGGCCGAGCAGCGTAGCGGCAGTAGTACAGCACCAGGTCGGCCAGGATGGGTAGACGCTGCTCGTAGGAACTATCGTAGGACTCAGACTCCGTCTTCGAGGTTTGCTGCAACAACATTTAAACACCACCATAAAATCATGCGGCAAAACTAAATAAATAATAATAATAATTGGGATTGTAGCACCCTATAATGTAATAATTTCCGCCTGAAAATGTAATAAAATGTGCACTTAACTCAATCGAAAATATAATAAAATCCAATAATGTAATAAAATATCCTGACTGATATTGTAATAACATTTTTACCGATAATGTCATACCTTATTACGTTATTGGGAATTTATTACATTTTGAGGTGGGTCTTTTTTTTTTTCCCAAAACTGATAATGTAATACTTGACAAATAATGTCATAAACACCAGAATGACTATTGGGTTAAATTGCAGACTTTGAGTACCATGTAATAAATTCCCAATAATGTAATAAGGTATTACATTATTTGTAAAAATGTTATTACAATATCCGTCAGGATATTTTATTACATTATTGGGGAAGTTATTACATTATTGGTGAAGTTATTACATTATTGGGTTTTATTACATTTTCGATTGAGGTAAGTGCAAATTTTAGTACATTTTCAGGCGTTATTACATTCTAAGGTGCTACAGGGATAAACCTGAACACGAGTGGAGAGGTGATGCCCTGGGCGTACCTGGCAGACCACGTTGGTGGGCAGCTTGAGCAGGCTGAGCGTGTTCCTCTCGTACCACGGGTCCAACATGCCCAGCAGATGTGCGATGTCATTGGTGCTGTCGCCGGAGCCGGACTGGTTCAGATCCTGCCGGAGCATACGGAGCCACGCGTCTCACGTTAGCGCGCCATTTCACACCCACAGAGCATCAATGCAGAAACCGACGTTTCAAATCCTCAGAAAAACTAATTTAGTACTTTAAATTAAACATATTCAGATTTTTTTTTTTTAAGTTGACTTAAAAGGTCAAAAGTCCTGTAAAATACTTTTAAAGCTCTGCTCATATGGCCCTTTTCCACTAGTACCCACTCAGCCCGGCTCGGCTCAACTCCACTCGGTTTGGTTCTTTTTCACTAGGGGTCTAACGTACCGAGTAGATACTTTTCTGTAACTACTCTGCCGAGGTTCTAAGTGGCTGAGTCGGCTGTATCTGACATCATCACACTACAGACCACCGATTGGTCGGGGGGTTGGAGTCAGACGTGTGAGTCAGGAGGCGGAAATCAGCGAAAGAGACTCTGACGGCGGATTCTTGTTCATTTTATTCGACAGGCAATCCCAGCACAAAAGTCTGTTTCATGATCCAACTCTGAGGTGCAGATGTTCATAAACCTGGTGCTGAGGAGAGAATTAAAAAGGGATCTAGACGGGCGATAAGGAACGACCAGATCTACCAGGAAGTTTTGTCACTTCATAGCTGCTCACGGCTACCAACTGACTTTTCAGCAGCGCCGAGACAAACTAAAATAATTACAAAGTGTCGCCGCTTGAAGCTTCTCTCACTCTCATTTTTTAACTTGATATCGAACACAAGCCACAGACCCAGCAGCACATTTATCATCTCCTCCATGTTCTACATCTTTAGTGTTGTTGTCTTCTTCGTTTAGATCCGCCAATCAAATGCATCACAGCAGCTTCACTCCAACCTCCTACTTTTGCTCCAGGTGCTGAATTGTTATGGAAAAGAAACCAGGCCAAGTTGAGTCGAGCTGAGATGAGTAGAGCCAAGTAGGTACTAGTGGAAAAGTGCCAATGGTGGGAGGTTTTTGGGGGTGGAGTCAGCCTCGTGACTCCACCCCCAAAAACCTGCCTATGGTCTGTGGGCCTCTTATGAAATTCATCTTTTTGTCCGGTTGAGGTCCAAAACCAGGTGTTTTTTTTAGCTGGATATTGAATCCTAAACAAACTTTAAATGGACCAAGTCCTGTGGGAGTAAAAGTACCATGTGACCCGGCCACCTTTATTCCAGCATGTGGTCCAGGAATGATGATAAACGAATTCATAACTGACATTTACTAGTAAGCAGCTTTAAAAGGTTCCCGATTCATCTTGAACCCGGGGGCATGAACATATTTAGGCCATGTTTACACATAGCCGGGTATTTACAAAAACTGATATTTCCCCCTCTACGTGTTGAAAAATACTATCATTTACATGAACCCGCATAAATACACTGTTAGGGTGCTATGAGCATCCAAACCTACAGGGGGCAGTGTAACGAGAAGATAAAGTCATGCTAGCCAATCAGAATCCTGGAAAAAAACATCAACAAATGATACAAGTAACTTCAGTGGCCAAACAAATTGTAAACCCAGGTCGCACTCATGACGCTGGTGACGTTTCTGTCGCATAATGTGACGTTCTGAAGCCTAAATGTCCGTTTCCCTCAGTTTACAAGCAAACGTGAAGACAGAGTTTTTGCAAGTCTCCACTTTTGCCAGAGTTTTCAGATATGAACGTTTTTGGTGACTTTGAGCTTCTTTTTCGTGTTAAACGAACGGCCAAAACGCATGAAAACACCACCGTTTTTGCTACGTGTAAACGGGGCCTTAGCATCACAGCGACGGCCTTTATTTTCGGAGCCGACGGTGGGCGGGGCTAGTGATGGGCAGTATCTGATCAGTGGGCCGTGGGTTTCATGTAGGGATGGGCGGTATGGACTAAAAAATGTATCACGATAATTTCTGGCATTTATCCCGATAACGATAAAAATTACAATAAAAAAATACCAATTCAACTCCACCTTTGTAACTATAAATCTATCACCACATTCAGTCTTTGGAGCCAAATCACTGCTCTAAAATAATACTAAATACTATTAAACTACACCAATTACATTGAATTAATAAAAACCAATTAAATGAGTTACACCTGTACTGCAAAATTGGAATGACTCAGATCCGTCATGTTTGTTACACAAACACGTCATCAATGGGAATTGATCCTTCTTTCTTTCTTTCTTTCTTTCTTTCTTTCTTTCTTTCTTTCTTTCTTTCTTTCTTTCTTTCTTTCTTTCTTTCTTTCTTTCTTTCTTTCTTTCTTTCTTTCTTTCTTTCTTTCTTTCTTTCTTTCTTTCTTTCTTTCTTTCTTTCTTTCTTTCTTTCTTTTCTTTTCTTTCTTTCTTTCTTTCTTTCTTTCTTTTCTTTCAGGCTCATTTCTTTCAGGCTCATTTCTTTCTTTCTTTCAGGTTCATTTCTTTCTTTCTTTCTTTCTGGCTCATTTCTTTCTTTCTTTCAGGCTCATTTCTTTCTTTCTTTCTTTCTTTCTTTCAGGCTCATTTCTTTCTTTCTTTCAGGCTCATTTCTTTCTTTCTTTCTTTCTTTTTTTCAGGCTCATCTTTCTTTCTTTCTTTCTTTCTTTTTTTCAGGCTCATCTTTCTTTCTTTCTTTCTTTCTTGGCTCATTTCCTTCCTTCCTTCCTTCCTTCCTTCCTTCCTTCCTTCCTTCCTTCCTTCCTTCCTTCCTTCCTTCCTTCCTTCCTTCCTTCCTTCCTTCCTTCCTTCCTTCCTTCCTTCCTTCCTTCCTTCCTTCCTTCCTTCCTTCCTTCCTTCCTTCCTTCCTTCCTTCCTTCCTTCCTTCCTTCCTTCCTTCCTTCCTTCCTTCCTTCCTTCCTTCCTTCCTTCCTTCCTTCCTTCCTTCCTTCCTTCCTTCCTTCCTTCCTTCCTTCCTTCCTTCCTTCCTTCCTTCCTTCCTTCCTTCCTTCCTTCCTTCCTTCCTTCCTTCCTTCCTTCCTTCCTTCCTTCCTTCCTTCCTTCCTTCCTTCCTTCCTTCCTTCCTTCCTTCCTTCCTTCCTTCCTTCCTTCCTTCCTTCCTTCCTTCCTTCCTTCCTTCCTTCCTTCCTTCCTTCCTTCCTTCCTTCCTTCCTTCCTTCCTTCCTTCCTTCCTTCCTTCCTTCCTTCCTTCCTTCCTTCCTTCCTCCCTCCCTCCCATCCCTAGTTTCATGATACGCTACACCTCCATTGGAGGATTCTTGTACTCACGTAAGCTCCTTTGGGCGACGCACTCAGCGGCCCTGACGACCTCCGGGCCCCGGCTCCTCCCCCGGCTCCTCCCCCGGCTCCCCCCCCCGTCGAGTCTCTCTTCACGGGTACGAAGTAGAACTGGAGCTTGAAGGCCCTGCTGAGGCGCGGGCGGGCGCTCTCCTCCCTCCTCAGGTTGCTGTAGGCCCGCGCCACCTTCCCCGCCACGTGGTCGGCGCCGAACACCACCACCCTCAGCGTGGCGCTCTGCCCGTCCTCGTCGCTGCTCAGGATGGGCCGCCGCCGGAAGCACACGTGCCGGAGGGTCGGCGTCTGCGGCTTGAGCAGGTGCTCGGGCCCGCACAGCCTCACCTGCTGCGGCAGCGAGTTGGAGCGCGTCTCCCGCACCGCCAGCAGGTCCCGGGACTCCGAGTTGCCCAGGCTCTTGGCCCGCGACAGCAGCCGTGGGTTTTTGGGCTTGTGGAAGAGTCTGTAGAGGTGCTGGCTGAGGCGAGCCGACGCCTTGGTGGACTTGGGCGAGCTCTTCTCGGCGGCGGGGGAGGAGCAGATGTAGTCGTCGGAGTCCTCGAAGTAGTCGCTGTCGGCGCCGGAGACGACGGAGAACAGCGAGGGCGGGTAGGACTCGGACGCCACGGACAGGCTGGAGAACATGGAGTCTTTGGAGGTGGTGGACAGCGAGGAGATGGTGGAGAAGGTGGAGGCGCGATAGCCGCCGCCGCAGTCGTTGGGGATGATGGATATCGGAGTGGAGTCCACTTCCCGTCGCTCCTCCTCCTCCTCTTCCTCCTCCTCATCCTCCTCCTCCATGTCTGTTTCAGTCACATCCTGCTCGTCATCATCATCAAAATCGTCCTTTTCCTCAGCGGCCGTTCCGTTGACGGCCGAGTCGTTGGAGTCGTGCTCCAAAAGCGTGTTCAGAACATCTAAGGATGAAGATAATCGGGTTAAAACGGATTTTAAACAGTCGGCGCTAGGGTTGCCACCCGTCCCGTAAAATACGGAATTGTCCTTTATTTGAGAAAAAAATGACACGATTTGTACCGTATTTTCCTTAACTTTTACACCATATTCTAGTTGAATTATTGCAATAAATTAACTTTTACACCATATTCTAGTTGAATTATTGCAATAAATTAACTTTTACACCATATTCTAGTTGAATTATTGAAATAAATTAACTTTTACACCATATTCTAGTTGAATTATTGAAATAAATTAACTTTTACACCATATTCTAGTTGAATTATTGAAATAAATTAACTTTTACACCATATTCTTCACCTGTAGGCTATATTACATCTGGGCTGATGTGGACATACGTAGCATAGGAGGCTATTTCAGTTGCTAGTATGGTTGTCTGTCTCTACAGTCATGCAAGTTCAATGCCATTAAAGCACTTTAAACTTTAAATCAAAGCATTTAGTTTTTTCATATAAAATAAAACAAATTTTTATGCCGTTTAGAAGTTTTGGGGCTTTTTTTTTGGCTCCTGCGCTGCTGAAATCAGGGCGTCCCTTATTTCTATTTCTGAAAGGTGGCGACCCTAGTCGGCGCATTTACCGGGGATTCACACTGAAAGCATCACGGACGTCATAGGCGTCCGGCTGCCATTTACTGTCTATAAAAAGGTCGTCGCTAGAGGCATCGGAGACGTCCAGAGCGTCAATTTGACATTGAGAGAATCTCAACTTTCAGAAAACGAGGAGCGTCCAATCACAGACCGGGATTCCCAATGTAAGAAGCATCAATGCACGTTGTACTTTCATGTTCACACAAACATACACTCATTCACACACATACATGAACATAGCTGTGCACTAACACACTCATTTTTATCAGGAATTAATCTATTTTATCTAGCGAACTGACATTTTACCTGATTTGATTGCCGTTTTTACCGGAACTAAATGTTTTTACCTGAACTAAATGTTTCTACCTTAACTAAATGTTTTCACCTGAACTAAATGTTTTTACCTGAACGTTACTCATGTCAAATACGTAACTGATGGTTGAGGAGCTGTATGTCCGAACTATTTTATTTGCTACATTGATCCAACGCAAAATCATTAAAAACAGCGTATTAATCACAAAACACAGTTTAAACATTATGAACAAATCTGCTACGACCCGGTGTGTCAGTGGTGTCAACTCGCTGATGGTCGGTTGATCTGGTTGATCTGGGGAACAACCTTGTTAAAGGAGAGCGTCAAACTCACTCTTGTGTACGCGGAAATAACACTGAAATATAAAGAATTTTCAAATTTATTCCCTCTTTAAGTCTTCTGAAAATGTAAAATCTAAAATGTATATATACACATGTATACACACACTATATACATACATATATATACTATATATATATATACATACATACATACACACACACACACACACACAGGACTGTCTCAGAAAATTAGAATATTGTGATAAAGTTCTTTATTTTCTGTAATACAATTAAAAAAAAACAAAAATGTCATACATTCTTGATTCATTACAAATCTGAAATATTGCAAGCCTTTTATTATTTTAATATTGCTAATTATTATTATTATGGCTTACAGTTTAAGATTAAAGGTATTGTGACATGAAAAACACATTTTTCTTGATTTTTTGTGTTTTGTTGGGTGTCTTGACATCAATTACACCCAAAAAACAACGAACTTTTAACATTCAGTGTATTGCGTGCTTTCTGGGATTTTCCGCATAACTGTGCAAAAACGGCGCATGTGGTTTGGTGGCGGGCCGTGACGTCAGGGCCCGCTAAATCACCGCCCCCTCCACCCAGCTCCCTGCCTCCTCTCCTCTCCAGCGCACCATAAAGGCTGATTTATGGTTCCGCGTTACACCGACGCAGAGCCTACGGCGTAGGGTTACGCGGCGACGCGCTACGTACGCTGAACCCTACAGCGTAGGCTCTGCGTCGATTTAACGCGGAACCATAAATCAGGCTTAACACGGAGCTGTTTAGAGCCTCTTCTGTTCTAATCACCGGAGGAAAACTGCTAAGAAGACCCGCGGCCACTGACTGGACTTAAGATAAGGGGACACTGCTGCTCGCATGCCTTTATTTTTATGATTGTTTGCTGTGGACTGTCTGCTTCGCCCTGCTGCTTTTCCGTGCATGCTTCGCCTGTCGCTCCCGGCTTAACTCTCCAACGCCGCTGTTAGAAGTCCGTGACCAGAGGACTCGACTTCCAGTCGAGTCCTCTGGTCCCGGTTGGACTTCATCCCCGGGCTGTAGTCGCCCTGTCTGGGCTGTGTGTGTGGGTGTTTGTGGTTCGGTGTGCGCGCGTGTGTGTGGAGACGGCAGAAGTGTGTAGCGGTTGGAGGAGGTTTGGAGGAGGAGCGGGGCAATGATTGACAGGAAAGGGGGAAAAGGAAGCGTTTTTCACGGGAAAAAAAACACCGTCATAAAAAGCCAGGAATGGAGTACTGGAGTGAATTTTTTCTTGTTACACTTTTAGACAAATTTGAGGGATGTTGGCCAAGACTTTGAATAGTGTTGAAACATGTTAAAAATGATGTCACAATACCTTTAAGATTCCCAGAATATTCTATTTTTTGAGATAGGATATTTGAGTTTTCTTTCAGTTGATTTGTAATGAATCCAGAATGTATGACATTTTTGTTTTTTTAATTGCATTACAGAAAATCACAATATTCAAATTTTCTGAGACAGTCCTCCACACACACATACATATATAAATATATATATATATACAGTCGTAGGCGTTTACCGAAGTTGTCGTTGTCCCAGTGAAACGTGTAGCATTTGGCTGTCGGCAACGGCAACGTCTGCAGCATCCCTGAGGGAGGACAAAAAGATGTCAGACGTCTAATCAGAAGGTTTTAGAGAGGAAGTGGAGGATGTGGGGGTCGGGCCGATGATGTCACACCGTCAGACTTCCTGCCGTTGGACGCGGGGATCCGCAGCCCCTCCCTCAGCTCCTCCAGGCCCCGGACCACGTGACCCCGGGCCGTCAGCGGGTCGCTCATGACGGCCGCCGTCTCCAGGACGTCCGTCACCACGGAGAAGATCTGCTGCAGCTCGCTGGCCGTCTTCCCCTGCGGGAGTGAGCGATGCCGGGGTCACCAATCGAACTGAATTATTAATTTATATGAATTATTCATTTATTAGGATCCCCATTAGCTGATGCAGCACATCAGCTACTCTTCCTGGGGTCCACACATAACAAGCAGACATAACAATATACATTTACAAGCACAGAAACTCTGACTGCGTTTCCATGCATCAATAACCCTTTTAAAACCTGAATATTAGCAATAACCCGGTTTTGCATGGCCATGTAAACACCAATATCCCCTTTGAATAACCCGAATTTGCTCATATTCGGGTTTTTAAAAACCCAAAAATGACCCCTGGGTTACTCCTTTTAAAACCCGAATATTGGGTCATGTAAACGCCAAACGTGATATCCCCATCAAAATGAACATGAATTTGTTTTCTGCGCATGCTCTGTTCACAAGGAATCCTGGTCTTTTGAGTCCAGGAAGTTCTTATAAACACGGAGAAACACAAGACCAGGAGGAGACTAATCACTTCATAAATTGAATGTTGTATGCACCAATGTATGAATGTTGGTGGTGGTCCGAGGGGCCGTTTAGCGCGATATGGCAGCCACGCTTCCGTCAGTCTGCCCCAGGGCAGCTGTGGCTACAATGTA
The DNA here is from genome assembly GCF_033807715.1 of Cololabis saira. Classification (NCBI taxonomy): domain Eukaryota; kingdom Metazoa; phylum Chordata; class Actinopteri; order Beloniformes; family Belonidae; genus Cololabis; species Cololabis saira. Next base: position 8,678,295 of record NC_084587.1, on the reverse strand, counting down.
GCTTGTAGTAATGTAGCTGGTGAGAATGAGTATGAATGAATAATGATTTCTGTAAAGCGCTCTGGGTGCCTTGAAGGGCGCTATATAAATCCAAGTCATTATTATTATTATTATTATTAAATGTAATGAAGGATATGAACATTTTGGCATTTGTAGACGGTAGAAAGTACGGGGAAATAGTGAGATTTACAAGAAGGTGAGAGAAAAGTTGCGCAAAGCAGCATTTGTTTTGAATTTGGATACAGGAAGAAGACGCGGAAATAACGGGAGTAAGCGTCATAATGTTCTCCGTGCGTCGCTGGTTTTGTTCAGATATCCCAAATGATTACAATCACCATGTATACAGAGATAACCCACGCATGTAAACGGAATATTCCGAATGTTTCAGTAACCGGAATATTAGCAATAACAGGAATTTTGACTGCATGTAAATGCAGCCAATATGAGCCATACTGATATTCCCTGCTTAAGTACACTTAACAGTCAAATAAAACAACATTAACAGTATTAGTAATAATGCAAGATAAACTCAATAACAAAATGAGATTAAAAAGTAATAATAATAATAATAAAACATAAAATAAATAAACATAATTATAAGTGTGCGTGCGTGCAGTAGTATCCTATGTGTATGTCTACATGTGCAGAATTGTTTACAGGCGTAGAGCTATTTGACGTTGTTTCAGTTGTCTTTTAAAGCTTGCTTTTGTTTTTTCTTTAGTAATCTGTCCTGAAGAACCGTGGCGTCGGCCCGTACCTGCAGCGCTCTGCTCACGCTCTGCAGCGGGTACTTGGTGCCCAGCGTGGCCTGGAAGGCGTGTTTGATCAGCGCCGTGAAGGTCTCGGCCTGCGAGAGCCGGGCGCCGCCGAGCTGCTCGGCCACCGCCAGGAAGTCGGCCGGGACCTCGCCGGGGTTCATCAGCAGCACCGTCCTGCGGGCGGCACACGGGCGGCGTCAGTTACATGTTTAACACGTGAAGATGAGATGAGAAGAAGAGGGACGGAGGCCTTACGTGGTCTTGGAACACTGGTCCGACACCTTCAGACCCTGCTCTTGTCTCACCAGCCTCTGGAAGCTTATTCCTGCGAGGAAAGCAGAAAACTCCTCTCAGTAAAGCACATTCACGACGGAGACGGAGGCTCGTCGGACGCCAGGCGACCGAGGCGACAAAAATGTAAAACAAAGCAGAATACAATGACCTGAACATTCATGAAACTTTTTTTAAGGGGGAAAAATGAAGTACGATTAACACAGATTTTTTTTTTTTTTCCATTGGTCCCATGCACACAGAGATTTCTTCAGATTCTCCAAATCTTTTGATGATTTAAATATTATAATATCTCCACTATTCCAAGGAGCATCATCACGAAATTGCTTCACAATCTGTACACACACTTTCCTTCTCTGAAAGATGCTCTTTTTAATATATATATATATATATATATATATATATATATATATACACACACAGTATACACATACATACATTTGTATATATACATATATGTATATACTTTTTACACCTAAACATGTCATTGATCTGCTGAAAATTAACCTCAGTTGTTGCAGGAAGCTTCCCAACATCCGTTTTTTTTAGTATTCCCACCTATCATTTATTTGCTGCCATCATATTCATAATATTTCTCATATAATAGTAAAACTTCTCACTTTCAACATCTTGTGTAAATCAAATATGGGCCTAAGAGACCTGGAAATCATTGCATTGTGTTTTTATTTTAATTTATTAACAGCATTCTGACTTCTGTGGGATTGCTGATACATATAAATTATTTTTAATTTAAAGAACCACTAATTCCTCTAGAAAACCCACCTACTCAGAGTTCAACAGGTCCATTCAGGTCATTCAAATGTCTTCATTCTGTGACTGAATGGAGGAACTCCTAATAAAACAGACTGAATTTCAGTCTGTTTTATTAGAACTTCCTTCATCCATTCCTGTAAATTTCTTTGTTACATTTTAATGCACTTCCTGTAATTGTTTAATCTCTTTTATGCAAGTGCTGCAGTCACATTCCCGTTCAGTGAACGTGATGTCACGCCTGAGCATCGACCTTGTAGGTCATTTGTAATTTATTTATTTATTTAAAAACAGGGACAGTGCACAATAAGACATTAATCTTTTACAAGAGAATATTAATATTTTTTTTTTTTTTTTTTTTTTAACCTTTATTTAACCAGGAGAGAGTCTCGTTGAGATTAATAATCTCTTTTACAAGAGAGTCCTGGCCAAGACAGGCAGCAACATGGTTACAAAAACAAATAACATAAGAACAATTAAAACAGTTTTAACAAAACAGTAAACAGATCGCAAAAATAGTCAAAATCAACAACAATCAAAGCACCTACAGCTAAATGTACTTGCTTCCAAGTCTTTCAGGAGAACTTTAAAAGCATCAAGTGAGACCAGATCTCTTAATTTTAAAATTTTCTGCAACTCATTCCATGCATAAGGAGCAGCATAGCTGAAGGCCCTACTACCTAGTTTAGTGCGGACCCTAGGTACAGACAATAAAAATAAGTCCTGGGAGCGAAGGTTATGACTCCCAGTGCTTTTTTGAAAAACATAATTTCCTAAGTAGAGTGGAAGTTGGCCAAGAATGGCCTTATAAACAAAGACATGCCAATGATAGAGTCTACGGGTGGACAGAGCAGACCATCCGACCCGAGTGTACAAAGAGCAGTGGTGAGTACGAGATCTAAAATTTGTTATAAATCTCAATGCTCCATGATAGACAGTATCCAATGAGTGAAGACATAGAGCAGATGCATGCATGTATAGGACATCGCCGTAGTCAAGCACAGACATAAAAGTGGTGGCAACAAGTCTCTTTTTGGCTTCGAAGGAAAAGCAAGCCTTATTTCTAAAATAAAAACCCAATTTTAGTTTCAACTTTCTTACAAGATGCTGAATATGAGGCTTAAATGAGAGCGAGTCATCAATTATGAATCCAAGATACTTAAATTGCGATACAGATTCAATCTCAGAACCCTGAAAAGTAGTGATGGACGGGAGATTCACTGGCTTGGATTTTGCATTAGAAAACGTCATGAGTTTTGTTTTGTCAGCATTTAAAAGAAGCTTCAACTCAAACAGGGTACATTGCACAGTATTAAAAGCAAGCTGTAGCTGACAGAGTGCCTGATTTAAAGTAGGCGCAGAACAATAAATCACTGTGTCATCGGCATAAAAATGAAAATTTGCCTCAGCAGCATTTTGATCAAGACAGTTGATATAGATAATAAAAAGTAAAGGCCCAAGGACCGACCCCTGGGGCACACCATTTCTAATATTAAGGGGGCTGGAGGTGACACCTTTAGCCTGCACACACTGTGATCTACCTGATAAATAATCTCCAAACCACAAGACAGTCTGTTCAGAGAGTCCAATATTCACAAGTCTTTGAATAAGAATAGCATGATCAACTGTGTCGAAAGCCTTAGACAGATCAAGAAAGAGGGCTGCACAGTGTTGATTGTTGTCTAAGGTTTCAATGAAATCATTAACTACCTTTAAGGCTGCTGTCGTTGTGCTGTGTTTCTTCCTAAAACCCGATTGGAAATTTGACAAACGATTGTTTGTTGATAAAAATTCTTTTAGTTGTTGACTCACAAGGGATTCCAGAACTTTCATCAGGGCAGATAATTTAGAGATGGGCCTGTAGTTGTTTAAAATACTAGAGTCACCACCTTTTAACAGAGGGAGAACAAAAGCAGATTTCCATATAGTCGGGATTTTGTTTGTGAACAAGGAAAGATTAAAAAGATATGCTATAGGTTCTGCAATAAAATCAGCTGCTAACTTTAAAAAGTAAGGTTCAAGATTATCAGGACCCCCAGATTTTCTAATATCTAAGGATTTCAAGGCCTTTTGTACCTCAGAGACTGTGACAGGCTTAAAGCTAAAGATTTGACCATCTGTAACATGGACATCTGGACTAATAGTAGTAGAGCGACTAGGAGCTGGCATAGACCCAGCACTAACAGTGTCGAACAAGGAACCAGAGGAAATGAAATGCTCATTAAAACAATTCAGCATTTTTGCCTTGTCAGAGATTTTATGAGAGCCCTTGACAATACACGGAGGGAGCTCTAATTCAGTGATGGTTCCAGCTAAGGATTTTATAGTTTTCCAGAATTTTAAAGGGTTATTTAGATTTTTCGAAATATCAGAGAGAAAATGTTCAGCCTTAGCTTTTCTAATTGCAACAGTGCATAAATTGCGCAGTCGCCTAAAAAGCAGCCAGTCTGACTCAAGAGTCGTTTTCCTGGCTTTAGACCATGCCACATTCCGCTCATGCAACAAATTCGATAGATCAGTGGAAAACCATGCATTATTTCGGCCTTTTACCCTGTACTTTCTGAGGGGAGCATGCTTGTCAACAATTTTGATAAAACCATCATAAAAGAAATTCCAGGCAACTTCGACATCAGCAATGAGATTAATTCTCTCCCAATCATAGAGAACCAGATCATGAAAAAACCCTTGCTCCACAAAATGTTTTATGTCACGCTTTAAGACAATGCATGGCTTGGTTTTAGGAATTTTAGTATTTCTTACTGTAGCAACAACACAGTGGTCACTAATGTAATTTGCAAATACCGAGGCAGCTGTGTATTTGCAAGGAGCATTAGTTAAAATCAGATCAATGAGAGATGATTTTTCCGGACACTTAAGATTAGGTCTGGTGGGACTATCAACAATTTGGAAAAGATTTAGTGAGTCACAATAAGCTTTAAAATCATCAGATACTGGTTGAAGCCAGTTCCAGTTTAGGTCACCAATAATTACTGTTTCAGTAGAATTATATTCAGATATAAGCTGCATTAAGGAAGATAAAGTACCACTGACAGCTGACGGTGTCCTATAACAACCAATGACAGTAATATGAAGGGTTTTGGAGACCTCGAGATCCAGAGCCAAAAATTCAAATTGTTTACTCTGGGACACAGAGTGAAGCACATTGACATGAAATTTACTTCTGGTATAAATTGCAACACCACCGCCCCTTTTGGGTCGGTCAGTCCTATATATATTATAGCCATCAATACGAACATCCTTGTCCAGAACAGACTTGCTCAGCCAAGTCTCTGAAATAACAATAACATCAGCATCAGTTGAGAGTGCCCAAATCCGAAGCATATCCATTTTAGCAATCATACTCCGTAAATTCAAGTGAATGAAACCAAGACCTGTCCTTGATTTAAAATCAGCAGGAGTGTCAAAATGTGTGTCTGGACCTGGGTTAGGTTGCACATTCCCTGAGATCAATAACAATAAAACTATCAGACACCTCTGAGTTTGCTTAAATGGTATAATGGATACATCCTTCTTAACAGGCCTATTCACTTCTAATATAAAATCACGAAGACAACTTAAAGAGACAGTAAAGTTGTCTTGAAGAGCCATGACACTGATGAGATTAACCCAAACCTTTGTGTCAGAGGGGAAGAACAAAGGCTGGGGTAAGGGTTTGCTGACATCTGACGTCCAGCTAGTAGTACACATTCCCCGACAAGGTGCAATCAGTTTTGAGCATACAATATATGAATTTTCAGCTCCATATGGGCTTCCCCTAGAGTCACTCAGAAATACCAAGTAAAGAACAGTCAGGAGTAGCGCCATTATGTGTTTCGAACCCAGAAATAAGCTACAAAAATTAATAAACTGATAGTTCTACTGTTTTACACAAAGCAGGAGGAGATCCAGAACAGTGCAGCAGAAACCAATCCGAAGGTCTGGTAGCTGCTGCAGGGCTGGAGAAGGTTAGATGTTGCAGAGTTGGCAGGGAGTGCAGGATGGATGGAATAGGCCTCAGGCTGCAGAGCAGGGTGGATGAAGCAGGCCTCAGGCTGCAGAGCAGGGTGGATGAAGCAGGCCTCAGGCTGCAGAGCAGGGTGGATGAAGCAGGCCTCAGGCTGCAGAGCAGGGTGGATGAAGCAGGCCTCAGGCTGCAGAGCAGGGTGGATGGAGCAGGCCAGGCTGCAGAGCAGGGTGGATGAAGCAGGCCTCAGGCTGCAGAGCAGGGTGGATGAAGCAGGCCTCAGGCTGCAGAGCAGGGTGGATGAAGCAGGCCTCAGGCTGCAGAGCAGGGTGGATGGAGCAGGCCAGGCTGCAGAGCAGGGTGGATGAAGCAGGCCTCAGGCTGCAGGGCAGCACATGCCAAAGTATGCTTTGTATATCAGATGAAAATGAGCAATCCACAGACCTTCACGAGTTGAAAAATCAGCAGTACAAAAGCCTTAGGTGGAAAATGTTAAAAAACTACTGAAATCCAATAAAAACTATTATCAACAGACAAACACTTAACAGAGACTTGACAGAGACACTACACATGCTTGCCATCTTGCCCGGTTGTAGCAGCTTGCTATTTTCCACATGTAGTCCGTGGGCAGGTTGATGGAATAGTACATAAAAATTAGTATAGAAAAAAGAAAAAATAAGTAAAAGAGCAGAACAAAGAAAAAAGACAATAGATAAAATAGATAAATAAAACGTGGAGGCAGATTCAACAGAGCACGGGATCTGTCAGATGTTGGCACCTAAGATTTAAAGCTAGGCTGCCCCCCAACACACACACATTTCATAAATGTGCACACACTTGTCTTGACAGTAACCGACGCTTGGCAAGATGTGAGAAGGTGTGGGAACTTTTACATGAAATAATGTCTGTTGGCAGAGTATTTATTCATTGCTATACAGGAGAATGATGACTTCCCAGTGCTTTCCCCCGAGCGGCCGCTAGAGGGCGCACCGCGGCAGCTGCTGCACAACTGGAGAGGACAGGAACCACTGGAGAGGACAGGAACAGCTGGAGAGGACAGGAACCATGAGAAGCCGTGAAGACTCACCGGGGGCCTTGACCTCCAGCTGCAGCGTGGACAGCAGCTCTCTGCAGACACCACAGTACGGCTCGGGCCACGTCAGGAAGCAGCTGAACACGTGGAAGGCCTCCTGCAGCAGCTCCGTGTCCGGGGGACAGTGCGGCGTCTACGACCGAAGCAGACACCGCTTATTTTTAAGACCTTTTTTCTCTTTTTTTTTAAACTTTATTACGATAGTTATCAAGACATTTTTGACGGAGGCTTTTCAGTCACATTTGTTCAAGTTAGCACTTAAAGGGGACCTATTATGGCATCTAATACCTATTTAAAACAGGCCTTAAATGTCTTAAAAACAAGCTTTTGATTGTTTTTGCTAAATAAATTAGAAATTCAGCCTCTAAACCATGTCTTTATCTTCCCATTCTCTAACCTCATTATCTATGCGGGACTCTGAGTGGGCGGGGCTATGATAATGAGGCTCTGTGCTGATTGGCTGCCTGAATGACGCGATACACCGCTATGAAAAAATGGCGGAAGTTCCGACCGGCGGAGTTAGTTGTGGGCGTGGTTTCATTGGAGGCACACAAACATGGTATTCACCATTTTAAGAATTAAGAATTACAGACATTTCATGCAAACTACCTTTATTTTTAGAGGACTGAAAATATCCTCTGTGGTCTAGTCACTCGTTATTTAAAGAGACATAACGCACCAGTGAGCTCAATAACATCTAAAAAGGCCTAGAAGACCACAGAGGACAACTTAAGTGGATCATTTCCATCACATCATCATCAGAAGTCGGAGTCCAATCAGGAGATGCCTCACATTCAGACAAACGCTACGAAACCGACGGAGCTTTAGGGGGGGACGAGGACCCCTAACGTAGGCAGTCCGTGGACTCCAGCCTATTTTTTTTGCATGTTAAACAGGAAGAGTTTCACTTACATATCCTGCATTTAGTGTCCCAAAGTTTAATCCATTAATTCGTTTGGAAAAAAAAAATCAAAAAAAAGAAAAATCACATAATAATAATAAGCTGATTTCAGCACCGGATGAAGACGCAACACCTAAACCTGATATATAAAATTATGTATAGTATGAATTCATTCCAAATAAATGTCCTGAGGTCTGAAAGGCTTCTGTGTTACTTTTTTCCTTTGATAGTTTTGAGGGATCTAGCTGTGGGATTTCTTTATTTACAAAGATATGGGTAAAATAAAAATTTTTTTGGTAGCTATTTGCACCTTTTAGAAATGTATTTAGTTAGTATGGACTTGTAACATACAGATTATTAAAGATTGGCTTATATGAATTGTTTTGATGCATAGCAAATACAAAATACTCCATAAAATGGCAGTATACCATGCAAAAATGTAAAAAATATGCTTAAGCAGACTTGTTCTATGGTAGGTCATAAAGGGTTAAGAACGGATAAAAACAGAATCATAAAAACTCCGACTGCATGTCATCGTTAAGTTACCAGACGTGCAACAGAAAAACAAAAAGTGCATCTGCCACAAAACTGTAAATCCACAAAGACGTAATATCACCAGTCCAACTCCTAACTCCAGTGTTTTTACTTCCTGTTTAAAAAAGAAGAAGAAGAAGAATCTGCAGCCCGACACAGTTTTGCTCTAAAAAGAGAACATTTTCCACGTCTAAAATTGTGACCAATAGGAAACCCTGGAAAACATCACATGCCTGCTGAGTGAACTATAATGAATCTCTCTGACAGCGCCGCTTGTTTCGATTACAATGTGTGAAAGAGAATGACGAAAAAAGAGAAGTGTGAACGGGGGAGGTTCACGTGAGGCCAGTAAATAAAGTGTTTTTAAAAGTGTTTCTTTTCATGTGACGACTCAAACAAACGGCACGGTGGGGTTTGAATCGAGGAAGGAGCGTGTCCTCATATGTGGAAGCAGATATTTGGTTCTGAGAGGTGATGAGAGGAGATGAGATGAGAGGTGATGAGATGAGAGGAGATTATAGAAGATGAGAGGTGATAAAAGGAGATGAAATGAAGGAATGAGAGGGGATGAGAGGTGATGAGAGGAGATGAGGGTGATGAGGAAATGAGAGGTGATGAAGAAATGAGAGGTGATGAGGAAATGAGAGGTGATGAGGAAATGAGAGGTGATGAGAGGTGATGAGGAAATGAGAGGTGATGAGGAAATGAGAGGTGATGAGGAAATGAGAGGTGATGAGGAAATGAGAGGTGATGAGAGGTGATGAGAGGAGATGAGAGGTGATGAGAGGTGATGAGGAAATGAGAGGTGATGAGAGGTGATGAGAGGTGATGAGGAAATGAGAGGTGATGAGAGGTGATGAGAGGAGATGAGAGGTGATGAGAGGTGATGAGGAAATGAGAGGTGATGAGGAAATGAGAGGTGATGAGGAAATGAGAGGTGATGAGAGGAGATGAGAGGAGATGAGAGGTGATGAGAGGTGATGAGGAAATGAGAGGTGATGAGGAAATGAGAGGTGATGAGGAAATGAGAGGTGATGAGAGGTGATGAGAGGAGATGAGAGGTGATGAGAGGTGATGAGGAAATGAGAGGTGATGAGAGGTGATGAGAGGTGATGAGGAAATGAGAGGTGATGAGAGGTGATGAGAGGAGATGAGAGGTGATGAGAGGTGATGAGGAAATGAGAGGTGATGAGGAAATGAGAGGTGATGAGGAAATGAGAGGTGATGAGAGGAGATGAGAGGAGATGAGGAAATGAGGAAATGAGAGGAGATGAGAGGAGATGAGAGGAGATGAGGAAATGAGAGGTGATGAGAGGAGATGATGAGATGAGAGGTGATGAGGAAATGAGAGGTGATGAGGAAATGAGAGGTGATGAGGAAATGAGAGGTGATGAGGAAATGAGAGGTGATGAGAGGTGATGAGAGGAGATGAGGAAATGAGAGGTGATGAGAGTTGATGAGAGGTGATGAGGAGATGAGGACATGAGAGAAGAGGTGATAAGAGGAGATGAGAGGTGATGACATGAGATGAGAGGTGATGAGATGAGAGATGATGAGAGGAGAGGTGATAATGATATGAAAAGGGTAGAGGTGATAAAAGTAGATGAGGTGATAAGAGGAGATGAAAGGTGATGACATGAGAGAGGATAAGAGGTGATGAAGAGATGAGATGGGATGAGATGAAATGAGGTGATGAGGAGATGAGAGGTGATGAAAGGTGATGACATGAGATGATGAGAGGAGAGCAGTGATGTCAGTGGGGGGGTCTGTACCTGCAGCAGCGTGGAGGAGAACATGATGGCGAGAGGAGCCACCAGCTCGTACTGACACTGCTCCTGCACCTGGAAACACACCGGGAGGAAACCAGACGCATTTAACATCCTTTAATACCAAACCAGGGTTTTTTGTGCCGGTGCCCTTCGTCCTTCACCCTCTCACCTCTTTGGTCTTACTGATGATCTGCTGTAAAAGGATGAGGAAGTTCTCGGGGTCTCTCTTCACCAGCTCCTCCAAGCTCCAGCGGTTCATGGACTGACCGGCCGAGCACATCAGCACTGAAACACAAGCACACCAGCCTGCGTTACCAATACGTCCACCTAGGGTTGCCACCCGTCCCGTAAAATACGGAATTGTCCTTTATTTGAGAAAAAAACGTTGCGTCCCGTATTTAACTAATACGGGACGCGATTTGTCCCGTATTTTCATTAACGCCCCATACACACGTCTGTCACACACACATCAACACTAAATTTATCAATAATGAACAAAATAAAACACAGGAAACATTAAGGCCAGCAAAATCTTTGTGGCGGGACAACAGGACCTGCTGCGTCTGTGCCCAGATCTTTCTATGTGCCAGACAGCGGGGAGGACTCGGGCTTCACCTCCAGGTAGGGTTTGGGAATTGGGAATTAAAAGTTGCGTTCCATATTGAACCAATACGGACATATATTATGCTCTTATTGATTGATGTCATAATATACAGGTGAAGGTCGGAAAATTTGAATATATTGCAAAACGTCATTCGTAGTAAATTCAACTAAAGGTGAAACAAATATATTATTTCCTACTACATTCAAAGTGAAATATTTCAAGCCTTTATTTGTTATGATTTTGATGATTATGGCTCACAGTTTATGAAAACCCCAAATAAAAAATAAAAGAGAATATTTTATGAAATCAATAAACAATTCCATCATCAAAATTATAACAAATAAAGGTTTAACATATCTTGTTTTGCATGTAATAAGACTAGGTAATATATTAGTTTCACCTTTTAAGTTGAATTATTGAAATAAATTAACTTTTACACCATATTCTAGTTGAATTATTGAAATAAATTAACTTTTACACCATATTCTAGTTGAATTATTGAAATAAATTAACCTTTGCACCATATTCTAGTTGAATTATGGAAATAAGTTAACTTTTACACCATATTCTAGTTGAATTATTGAAATAAATTAACTTTTACACCATATTCTAGTTGGATTATTGAAATAAATTAACTTTTACACCATATTCTAGTTGAATTATTGAAATAAATTAACTTTTACAGCATATTCTAGTTAAATTATTATAATAAATTAACTTTTATATAAATAAGTGTGAAGACTACACCATATTCTTCACCTGTATCTATATTCTACATCTTGGCTGATGTGGACATACGTAGCATAGGAGGATATTTCAGCTGCTAGCATGGTTGACTGTCTATACAGTCATGCAAGTTCAATGCTATTAAAGCATTTTAAACTTTAAATCAAAGCATTTTGTTTTTTCATATTAAATAAATACATTTCTATGCAGTTTAGAAGTTTTGGGGCTTTTTTTTGGCTCCTGCGCTGCTGAAATCAGGGCGTCCCTTATTTCTATTTCTGAAAGGTGGCAACCCTACGTCCAGCACTTCTACACGAAGGTTTTCCCTGAAAGAGGACAGGACTCGAAAGGTTGCCCACGTTCTTTGCAAGGGGAAACTGTAAGACGCCTCCTGAAAGACACCAGGTAAAGCCCTTATTCTTCTATTAGGCCTCATAGCAGGCGCACTCCAGCATAATCTTGCCTAATTTTGACACTTTTGGCTCAGTTATGGCACTAAAGCAGGTTTATGTGGCTTAAAAGGTCGTGAGCAGGGACTAGTTTAGGACAGAATCGTCTAAATGCATGAGCTTCACCATGAACTGCTGTGTTAGCAACAGACAAAGGTATTCTGCTACATCGACCGCCGGCCTCAGCAGATAAAGGAGCCCATGAGAGTATTTTTTGAGGGCAACGATCGTACAAAAGATTACAAAAACCCACGTCTGAATATTCTAATCACACTCACAAGTTCAAAGCACTCGAGTATCTGAGAACCAATCTGCCTGCGCGACGACTCGGTGGTTAGCATGCTACTGTAGATGAAAAGCAACGTTTCAGTTCAGGTTTGATTTGTTGCCGAGCTTTTAGTTTTACTCTACCATAAAAAAACAGATTCACTCTACCTTAAAGGAGATCTTATTAACAGTATTAACAATAAATAATACATAAATAGCTGTTATGTGCAGCTATCATCATGCTAAAAGCTGGACGTAAACTGCTTATTAATTGCCCAAGAGAAAGCAAAGGTAAGACAAACTGATTTTAAATTGATTCTCATATTAATTCCTAAAAATCGATTCGTATGTCTAAAAATGTTTTTTTTATTCTTACTTTTAACCCCGGGTGAACTTTAATTTTAGTAGTTGCGTCATTAAATAATGCATGCAAATGGTGTGAAACTATCAAACAATGAACATGATGTCAAATGTAATACTAGTAAAAATGTAAAAAATCTATTGTTCTTATTTCTCTTTTTTCCACGGTTTATACTGTTTATATTTTGTAATTATATATTTTTTACTTTATCATTTTTTTCGCTGCATGTGTGTGTTGTGTGTACTGCTGCTGCTCAAAGCAAATTTCCCCACTGAGGGATGAATAAAGGGCAATCTAATCTAATTTTTTTGTTTAAATTTCAAATCATGCTTTTTATTCATGTTTTAACGTCTGTAAAGCACTTTGAATCACCAGTTTATTGAATTGTGCTAAACAAATAAACTTCCCTTGTTTTTCCTAGTATTATGCTGCATAACTATACAGTCATGTACCAGTAATTAGGTAACAGCTCAAAAAAACATTTATAATAACACTAACCCAAATCGATATTGTTTTAAATCGACTCGTGATAATCGATTCTGAATCTTAAGAATCAGAGTTGAATCGATTCTTGACATCTGAATGGATCCCCAGCCCTACCCGAGACAGAACCTTGGGGAACGCCACAAGACAGAGATTCAAATCAGTGACGGTGTCCTCTGTGTCCCCATCGTGAAAGCCCTTTTATAAAACAGTATTTCACCATACAGTACACGTAACATATGTACATTGCAGACATAACTGACATTGCATAAAATTTGTGCAAAATTTAACAACCACAAGAAGACTAGCACAGCATGGTGGTTGGCACCGTCGTCTCACAGCCAATCACATGCCAACGAGGAGGAAGCAGGAATCCTGCTTCCTCCCATTATCCAAACACGTGTACGTCAGGTTGATTGTTGTTTCTGAATCGCCGTTCGGAGTGAAGGTGTGTAGTTGTTTGTGTATAAGAGGACCTGCAACCCCAGACTTTTGCCCCGAAAAGAGCTGGGATCAACTCCAGCAGACGCTTGTGACCCTAAATAGGAGACAGCAGGTTTACAGGACTGTCTCAGAAAATTAGAATATTGTGATAAAGTTCTTTATTTTCTGTAATGTAATTAAAAAAACAAAAATGTCATACATTCTGGATTCATTACAAATCAACTGAAATATTGCAAGCCTTTTATTATTTTAATATTGCTGATCATGGCTTACATCTTAAGATTAAGATTCCCAGAATATTCTATTTTTTTGAGATAGGATATTTAAGTTTTCTTAAGCTGTAAGCCATGATCAGCAATATTAAAATAATAAAAGGCTTGCAATATTTCAGTTGATTTGTAATGAATCCAGAATGCATGATATTTTTGCATTACAGAAAATAAAGGACTTTATCACAATATTCTAATTTTCTGAGACAGTCCTGTATATGGACAAGAAGAGTCAAGATCTCCTTGATAAGATGTTCTTTTTATTTTATTTAATTCTTTAATTATGATCTAAAGTGACCCCAGAAACATTGATTGTGATTATTATTGTAAAGGTGACGTAGATATTTCTTACCATTTCAATATGGTCACTTCTATACGACATTTGTTGTCGTGGGTGGGTATTAAAGTGTTTCAGGGTTGGTTTCAGTAGAAATGTTTATGTACATGCAAAGAGGAAAAGATGCATTTCCTTCTTCCTGAAATAAAATACATGTTTTGAGAAATGTAAAAAATAAATACTAGGAAGAGCTAAAATAGATTCTACATTTTTAGAAAAAGGGGGTAACTGCTTTGCGACACATTGACTGCGTTTACATGCACTCAATAACCCTTTTAAAACCCGAATATTAGCAATAACCCAGTTTTGCAAGGCCATGTAAACACCAATAACCCGAATTTTGACTGCATGTAAACGTAGTCATTCACGACCAGTCAAAGCTTCAGTAGTTCAGCAGAAACTCTTTTACTCTTATTCTATTTATTTATTTAATTTTATGTTTTTTTGCTCTTCTTATGATTGCATGTTGTATTTCTGTATGTTTTATTCTGTAAAGCACTTTGGCTCACCTAGAGGTGGCTGTAAAGGGCTATATAAATAAAGTACATTTACATTTAAAAATGACCAAAAATAAAAGAGCATAATGTAAGAAAACAAAAATCTTGTTGGTAAACAAGATAAAAGGCGTTCGACTCAACTCTGACTGTTTTTAACAGCGTAAAAAAGAAACTCTAAGAGAACAACAGAAGACCACGAACGCTGCTCTGAGGTTCGCCACACTCACAAAAACAAGTGGAAGGTGAAAGCAGCGTACTGAATTTTAAAAGCTCCGGCGCCTCTGGTGGATCTCAATTACCCGGAGAGCGATATATCGACCGGTGCTGATGTTTTCTATGATTGCTACGAAAGGCGTTTGCGTGCTAGAAGGTCATCCAACCTGCTCCTATTTGCATCGTGATCAAATCTATTCACCAGGAAACTCTGCAGGTTTATTTTAAGAAGGTGTCGTCTCACAACGAAGCTGATAACAGGTCGATTGCATTATTGGAGCGTTTTTAATAAATGTAAACAAGCGTGTTGCGAAGGCCGCGCCCGCATGTAAATCACATCGTCCCAGTCCATGAGGGGGCAAACCCCCCAGGACGCGTTTCCGGGTGCCGTTGCAGCAGTCGAAAGCCTGATCTGATGTTGTTTTCAACGCCCTGCGCCACACTAACTCCTGCTTCGTGACGCTCGCTCACACGCTGCGGTCGCTGCCACAACTTCCTCCCAGCTGTCTATTTACACAACTTCCTCCAAACACCCAATAATACGCTACCCTGGTGATCCGAGAGCAGACACCTCTGCAGGCGTGTGCACCGCGTGTTCTCTCTGCTGTCGACGACGTGTGAAGAAAACAACGGGCTTTTGTCCGAGTGCACTGGGGGGACATGTTCATTCTACGCAGCATCACAAGCCACAAACTAATAATAACAGTTTCAAAGCTCATTTGTTGAAGATTCAACCACAAACTTGACATGTGAACTCTAAGCTTGTTTGTTTGTTTTATTTAGGATCTCCATTAGCATTAGCTATTCTTCCTGGGGTCCGACACACACACAACACACAAATGAACCAGTTTCCAAGTGGCGGGCTTTGTGTGAAACTTCAAAGAGCCGCCATTCAAAACAACCAGGATGGCTGCTACGACCCGCCTCGTTTCTCTGATCGTTTGCGTGCCCCTCTGGTGGCTCCGGTTCAGGGACGGTCCCTGAATCATGAATCCAGAGAAACCAGTTCAACTGCTTGTATTGACTTGGAGACGAAGTTGGATTGCTGGCGACCCCATCTCCCTAAAAAGGCTTTCAGACGAAGTCGTAGAAGCGACTACTCTCATGAGCTAGTTTATCGTCCAACTCGGTCAGGCTGTCATTTCATCCTCTCTGGAGGTCTCTCACCCGTTAGAAGACACAAAAATAATCTAATATTTAATATAGAAAATGAAATGAATCTTGCAAATCCCACTAAACTTGTGCAATTGTGCTGCGACCGAAAGGTATTTACAGGTCATAAATGCTACGAATGCACGCCAGGTCCCAGCAGCCCCAGACTGGCGCCATCAGCAGCATCATCATCAACATCATTAGAGATGCACCGATCGATCGGCAACTGATCAGTATCGGCCGATAATATCCCTATCGGTTTTGATCGGCGTTCTGAAAATATCACTCATCTTCTCCCGCTTTTCCGTTACCGGGTCGCGGGGGCAGCAGCCTCAGCAGGGATGCCCAGACTTCCCTCACCCCAGACACCTCCTCCAGCTCCTCCGGGGGGAGTCCGAGGCGTTCCCAGGCCAGCCGAGAGACATAGTCTCTCCAGCGTGTCCTGGGTCTTCCCCGGGGTCTCCTCCCGGTGGGACATGCCTGGAACACCTCCCTAGGGAGGCGTCCAGGAGGCATCCGGTACAGATGCCCAAGCCACCTCAGCTGACTCCTCTCAATGTGGAGGAGTAGCGGCTCGACTCCGAGCTCCTCCCGGGTGACCGAACTCCTCACCCTATCTCTAAGGGAGCGTCCAGCCACCCTGCGGAGGAAACTCATCTCGGCCGCTTGTATCCGCGATCTTGTCCTTTCGGTCACTACCCAAAGTTCATGACCATAGGTGAGGGTAGGGGCGTAGATTGACCGGTAAATCGAGAGCTTCGCCTTTCGACTCAGCTCCCTCTTTACCACGACGGTCCAGTACATCGACCGCATTACTGCGGACGCTGCACCGATCCGCCTGTCAATCTCACGCTCCATTGTTCCCTCACTCGTGAACAAGATCCCGAGATACTTGAACTCCTCCACCTGAGGCAGGACTTCTCCACCCACCCGGAGAAGGCATGCCACCCTTTTCCGGTCGAGAACCATGGCCTCGGTCTTGGAGGTGCTGATTCTCATCCCTGCCGCGTCGCACTCGGCCGCAAACCGCCCCAGCACATGCTGGAGGTCCCGGTCTGATGAAGCCAACAGGACAACATCATCTGCAAAAAGCAGAGATGAAATCCTGAGGTTCCCAAACCGGATCCCCTCCGGCCCCTGGCTGCGCCTAGAAATCCTGTCCATAAAAATTATGAACAGGACCGGTGACAAAGGGCAGCCCTGCCGGAGTCCAACATGCACCGGGAACAAGTCTGACTTACTGCCGGCAATGCGAACCAGACTCCTGCTTCGATCATACAGAGACCGGACAGCCCTTAGTAGGCGTTCTGAAAATATGTTGTAAAATAACAATGTTTGCAGATGACACAAATTTTTTTACTTCTGGTTATGATTTAAAGGTGTTAGCAGAGACCATTGCACAAGAAATGATTAAACTTAAAGGATGGTTTGATAAAAATGTGTCACTGTCTATAGACGGAGTAAATATTGAAAGAGTAAGTGAACTTACATTTTTGGGTGTTGTACTGGATGACAAATTGACATGGAAAGCTCATATATCATATGTTAAAAAAAAGATTTCCAAGAGTATTTTTATTCTGAACAAAGCAAAATATGTACTAGATTATAAGGCATTGCGAATCTTATACTGTTCACTGATTTCACCTTATCTCAATTACTGTGTAGAAGTCTGGGGCAACACATATACTAGCAATGTACATCCATTGTTTATCCAGCAGAAAAGAGCGGTGAGGATCATTCATAAAGCAAATTACAGAGAACACACCAACAGATTATTTATTCATTCAGGACTTATTCAATTTAAAGAAATAGTTGAGTTACAGACATTATTAGTTATGCATAGGGCAAAAGTATTACCAAGTAATCTACAGCAGTTGTTTGTTTTTTCTAATCCAGAAGTTATAGATCATAGAAGGAAATATAATTTCAAACATCAGTATGCAAGGACCACTCTGAAGCAGATGTGTACATCGGTTGTGGGAGTAAAACTGTGAGTGATGATTTAAAAGAATGTACAAATTTACTTAGGTTCAAAAAAATGTATAAAGATAAAATATTTAAGTTATATGATCATAGGCTGGGACTTAAACAGTACTTTTGATATACTGCATGTGGTTGGTTTCTATTTAAGTGTATATTTTAGTGTAAATATTGGTTACATTGACTGTTCTTTTTGTGTTGGTATTGAATAAGGGGCAGGTAAAATAAGACTTGTCTTCATCCTGCTCCTTTTCGGTCATGGGTGTGTAGATTGAAGCGTACAAATGTACTACTGTAATATTGTCAAACTATGCACAAAATAAATAAAAAAAATAAAAATAGTTCAAAGCAGGACGACAATCGTGTCAGTCGGCTTCACGAGTCATTTGGAGTTCTAGTGTGAAGAGTTTTGTTTCACTCACAAGAGGTTCCTCACATGCGGCAAATGCTATCGCTAAAGCTTTCACAAGGCTTAAAAATTCATAATTAATTTTTTATTTTAAAATTTATTCCTTTTTCCTCAGGAAAAGTAAGGTTTATAGTTCTCAACTTGTATCAACTCTAAGAGAGGGACAGGTCTACTGTTGTATGTGTTGATGTACTGCACGTTGTGTTGTACACATGTTTTACCACAAGAAAGCTTAAGTTAATAAACTACATGAGTCTAAATCATCTCTAAGAGTCTCTAGAGGGTGAAATATTGCACATTGCCTCAGCCTGCAATAAAAGAGTGGTCAATTCATGATACTTTCTCATCTCCTAATTTTGATACCTAATAATACAATGTCAGTGTCGTGTACACGAGGCAACACTATTGAAGAATTTATGGATTTCACGCTGTGATCGATGATCGGCTACGGAAGAGTATTAGGGCCAGGCAGGAGAAAAATAAAAATAATATTGGAGAGGAGGAAGATTTTTTTTTATTATGCACTTCGAGAAAAAAGTCGAATTGTCGAGAAAAAAGTTGAAATGTCGAGATTAATGTTGAAGTACAATTTCGAGAAAAAAGTCGAATTGTCGAGAAAAAAGTTGAAATGTCGAGATTAATGTTGAAGTACAATTTCGAAAAAAAGTCGAAATGTCGAGAAAAAAGTCGAAATGTTGGAAAAAAGTCAAAATTTCATGAATAAACTTAATATTTTGAGAAAAAAGGCGAAATTTCGACTTTTTTCTCGAAACTGTATTTCAACTTTATTCTCGACATTTCAACTTTTTTCTCGAAACTTTATTTCAACATTAATCTCGACATTTCGACTTTTTTCTCGACAATTCGCCTTTTTTCTCGAAGTGCACAATAAAAAAAAATCTTTCCCTCTCAAATATTTTTTCTCCTGCATGGCCCTAATACTCTTCCGTAATCGGCAGATACTGATTTTGGTGATCGACCCTCAAAATCCTGATCGGTGCATCTCTAAACATCATCATCATCATCATCAGGTACAACGACAGTTTCTTCCTCCTCATATTAAGTGCTCATCTGCGATTTTATGCTTCATTTCTGTAAAATAATTCATTTTCAGCTGCATCTCAACCTAAAGCCGCTCACAAACGTTGAATGTTGATTAGCAGGTGAGGACATATTTGGACTTGCACATTGTAAATGGGTCAATGACGTGACGCCTATATTTTCTGAAAAACAGATTTGTTTTCAATTCAAAAAAGGTTTAAATGGATTAAAAAATACCATATATATGAACTACCTGTCCCACATATGGACTCACTTGAATTTTACAAAAAATACTAGTTTTTTAGGATTTTGTTGTTGTTTTAAGCGTCAAAATGTCATGTGGTGCGACCGTCCGACCAGGACTCTTGTTTTGAAAACTTTTTTTGAAATCACTCTAAATGTTTTTAATCAATCTTCTGCCCGATATGGCATGATTTCCTTGTCTTGTAGTGTGTAAGATTGCAACACATTTGTATTTATATTTCCATCATAATATACAAACAAAGTTTGACTGATGATGTCCATTTTATGAAATATCATCATAAAAAAACAACCATTTTTGTATAATACTGAAAACTTGTAAAAAAAAAAAGATTGTCAAGATGTTCAGGAAATTAATTTATTTTAATATGAATCGAGGTTGCACCACAAGTTTTTTTTAAGGCTAGTGCCAATTCATCTTGACAAAAAACTCAATAAATTGATCTGTTGAAAATCCTTATTCGTCATTGACCCAAATAAAGAAAAGTCCTGGTTTTGCTCGTTCTGCTTCATTCCTCCACAAACGTCGCTGCGTCGCCCCCGTCGCCCCGGCCCCGGCGGTCTTACCGTTCCAGTGGTGCGCCGCCGTGGGGCTGCGCCTCAGCCCGTCCAGACAGCGGTCCAGGGCGTGCTGGATCCGGTCCTCCGTGCACGAGGTGTGCTGCATCGTCACCGCTCAGGCTCTGAGGACGAGCAGGAAAACAGAGCTCGTTAGTCACCGGGCTGCAGGAACTGGGGCGGCTTCTCCATCAAACGCTGCTGTGTTCGCCGTCCGCGTCAACAAGCAGGCCTGCGCATGCGCGTCTCTTGTTTTCGTGGAGCGAACGCTGCGTTATCGCGCCTGCTTTGCATGAGGACCGATCAGGCGGTAACTAAGTATGAAAATGAGAGAGAGATGATAAACAAACCATGAAGGGAAATGTCTCTGCGAGCAGAGAGAGCGGACAGAGCTGGATTTGTTCAGCCGAGTTCGGAGGAACGCCGTCCCAACAAACCTGATGTATAAAGTCATATGCTCTCCGTTAACTTTACCCAGACATTTTCATAATTATTTTGTTATTATATTATCATTATTATCATTCATACTCCACAAGAAGGAATGATTTGCATATCCCCTTCTGTAGAACCGCAGTTGCTACATTTTCATTTATGTATAAAGGCTGTGGAAGATTTTAAAACATCTAAGTTTAACATGCTCAACATTATCTGCATTCAAAAGAAAGTTGAAAAAAAAAGTTAATAGATTTTTAATATATCTGTGTTTTTCATTCACCATTATTCAAATATATTTCTAAGCTATTTAATTGTATTCTGAAGTATCGTATAACTGAGTT
Organism: Cololabis saira; assembly: GCF_033807715.1. Classification (NCBI taxonomy): domain Eukaryota; kingdom Metazoa; phylum Chordata; class Actinopteri; order Beloniformes; family Belonidae; genus Cololabis; species Cololabis saira. The sequence continues at coordinate 8,657,387 of NC_084587.1, read as the reverse complement.
ATCAGTTATACTGTATAGGCCTTTGTATTGTGCTTATATGGTTTTGTGAATTATGGTTTTTTATTTTTTCTTGTTTTTAGGAAGGGGGAGTCGCTTATGAACCCTTCGGGTTTTTATGACCTCTCCTGCACAGTTTTTCTTTACTTTTTTTCCTCTGTATAATGTTCCTTTTTATGAGTGCAAACAATAAAACAAAAACAATCTGCAATCTGAGGTCGGCCCCAAACGGACTTATCATGTACTTTCCTGCAAAACTTCTAAAATTTAATGTTAGGGTCTTCATATGAGAGGAAGATTAAAAAGGGAAAAAAAAACATTTTTTTCTTGTTTTTTACAGTACAGACCAAAAGTTTGGACAGACTTCCCCATTTGTTTGAATGAGAAGGTATGTCCAAACTTTTGGTCTGTACTGTATCTCCAAAATTAGCTGCAGACCAGAGTCTAAATCTGGCTGTAATATTCCGCTTCGACCAAATAAGGGTTAAAACTGACTCATAAACTCGACTTTGTTTTATTTCTCCTTCAACTTTCTGGTTATCGGCGGGTTTTTGCCGTTGTTCAAGCAGCAACAGGCGACAAACCCAGGTGTGGCCGGCTGTTTCAGTTCTGTTATGAACGCGTCTCCTCGAGAGATCAGAGCTCAGCTAAAGTCCCGCTTTCGTTCAGATGATTTACGCCGACAGAAAAAGGTCCAGCCGGACCAAACAACCTGAAAGAGACTAAATAAAGCCGCGGTGTCAGACATGTACCTGCTCGAGACAGAACCTCCTGTCTGGTCTACATGATCTACAGTTTCCCCAAAAGCTGCAAGGGCTATTTATGATCATTTTAATGAGCTTACTAACAAAAAACCCCCTTTTTTTTTAAATATAAAAATAAAGAAAGCTTTTGACCTGATGTTATGTACAAATATTAAGATCGATTTCTTTCTTGACCAACAAAATGGATAACACTAACTGAATAAGAAAACTTACTGTACACTGGCAATGTGAATGTGCTGATCCTGCCTTTTCATTTTTACTTTACGGCACTATGTGTGATTGTTTGACGGGATATATATATATATATATATATATATATATATATATATATATATATATATATATATATATATATAATGTATACATATGTGGAAAGGTTTTGATATACATGTTGAACTTCAATAAAAAATATTGTTAAAATTTTTAAAAAGATCCTACACCAACGTGTTCGATAAGAATCTGACGACTGAATCAGTTTGTTTTAAAGTGTCTCTCTGATGTTTAAACTATAATGCAGCAGTGAAGTACGAGATGGCGGTGAATATTAAGCTGTTCTTCCTGTCAAACTACGCCGTTTCAAAGATGCAACCAACACCTTTTTAAAAACGTGTGACACCTTTAGATTTGCTGAAACGGACGCAGCGTTTATTACTGCTGACGGACTGAAGCACCGTTGAAGCAAAGTGCTGCACACAACTGAATGCTAAGATTTACACGACTGAGAAACATAAAGCAGATAAAAGCCTGAATGATAAAACTTGATGTTAGATTGATATTTGATCGACTTCATTTATTGCCTAAGTTCATTAGGAGTTTTGTAGCAGAGTGGATTTGACCGTCAAGTTCCCACTTGGATACAGATACCCCTTCTCCACCAAACCGGTTCCAGTGCAGGTGCTGAGCCAGTGCTGGTTCTGGTTCACAACACGTTCAACTTGCGAACCAGCTGAGAACCGGTTTGTTTTTCCATAGCTCGGGTGTAAAGGGGAGCCACGTTATTACGTCACTGCAAATGGCAGTTACGTCGCTGCGTTTGCATTGGCGCGAAAGTTGAAGCAACAACAACGTATATGCTCTAATACGGACTTGGTCCACGTAACCACATCTCCAACACCGTGTCCTAACTGCATGCGATGCGAGCGAGCGTCAGCGACAAAATCAATTCCATTGCTTTATTTTCTATTGGACTGTCCTAACTGGCAACGAGCAACGCAGCGCTGCGCCGTTTTGAGCTGAAAATTTGTCGGACGCCCTGCTTCTATTTTCTTCCTGTTGCTCGCATTGAAAGCCGGTTGAAAACGCTGTAGGAAACGGTCATGGATGAGGAACGGCTGGTCCAGTTAGTTGAAATGAGAAGTTATCTCTATGATACCTCCTCATTTCACTACAAAAACCTCAATAAAGTGGCAGCTGGCTGGAGGGAGATGGACAGAGAGCTGGAAGCTTCGGTGTATTTACAAGCATGCATCCATGCGATGTGAAAAAGGCATTGTGTGACATATGTTTGCACGCACGTTATTCTTAGTTGCTGTTATGTGGTTGAAGGTAGACATGAGACGAAATGCATGCAGTTAGGAAACGGTGTTACTCTTTAATTGTCGTCCAGTCGGATGTTGTCGAGTGCACAGGCGATCGGTACGAGACGTAACAGAACTGCATATTAACGGTTTCAGTGTGGACAGAGAGTGTCCGATGTCACGCAGTGTGACGCGATAGTCGGACGTTCGCATGCAGTTAGGACACGGCGTAAAAGACAGGTTGTCTCCTCCTCAGACCACTGCTGCTTTGCTGCATCCAGATTAATTCTTATTTGAAAACGTCTCCGTCTCCCAGTCTTGCTATTGCCGTTGGTCTTAATAACTCCGCCCCCCTCGTAAGCGGTTCTTTCCTCTAGAACAGGGGTCGGCAACCCATAATGTTGAAAGAACCATATTGGACCAAAAACACAAAAAACAAGCCGTGTATAAGTATAAGCCTTAGAATGAAGGCAACACATGCTGCATGTATCTATATTAGTTATAATTGGGGGAAGATTTTTTTTTCATTATGCACTGCATTATGCACAAAAGTCGAAATGTCGAGAAAAAAGTCGAAATTTCGAGAAAAAAGTCAAAATTTCGAGATTAAAAAGGAAAAGGGAAGAAAAAAAAGAAAAAAAAAAGAAAAAAAAGGAAAAAAAAAGGGAAAAAAGAGAAAAAAGGAAAAAAAAGGGAAAAAAGAGAAAAAAGGAAAAAAAAGAAGAAAAAAGAAGAAAAAAAGGAAAAAAAAAGGTCAAACATTTTTGAAAAAGCTCCAGGAGCCACTAGGGCGGCGCTAAAGAGCCGCATGCGGCTCTAGAGCCGCGGGTTGCCGACCCCTGCTCTAGACCAGCAAGAGTTGGTGCTACCTTTGAACCGTTTTTTCTGGCCCGGAGCCAGTTCCTTGTCCGTGGAAAAAGAAAAACCCGGTTCCAAACTCAGCACTGGCCCAGAACCAGAACCAGCCCTGGAACCGGTTTGGTGGAAAAAGGGGTAAGAGTCAACAGCACCGTTGATTAGCATGTGGCTAACGTAGCTGTGTTTTAACGCAGCTGAGTGTTAGCCGAGTTGCCTGCTGTGTTTACAAAGCTAGACAACTAAACTTAACGCAGCTAACTTCGACATGCAGGCAAACCCGGGAAACTGTGTAACTTAGCAAACGCGTGAAAGCACGGAGGAGTTTGTAGGTTTAGCCGACTTAGCTGCAGGAGCAATGAGGTGTTATCTTTCAGAGTCAGCACAGCCTGCACGAGATCCATTTTTATTGGTGTTTAGCCGGTTTCCTGAAGTCTTGCTCTTTAATGATGATTAATAAACAGACAAACATGATGTCGGGTGAAATGCACAACTCTCTCACGAACTAACCTTCGCCTGCAGTCTAAACCACAGACACGAAAACGGTGCAATGGGCCTTCGACCTAGTGAAGCTCTGACCCTCCGCTAAACTAACTGGTGTAAAGGTAGGATAAGCATTTCTGTGCAACTCAGAACCTTGTCGGTCACCTGCCTCCATACTTGTCTCTGTAAACTGGAAACACAGAGGAGGGAGAGAGAGAGGGCATCCTGCCCCCAAAACCATGAGAAAAAAACGTACAGATCTAGTACGTTTTTGATTTGGAATAAGGACAAAAACAAAAATTTTAGAGATCAGAAAATGTAGTCAATATTGACCATTTTTGTTTGTTAGATCAATGATAAGCTGCTGATAGTCCTCTGCTATTGCTGTTCGGTGTATTTTTAACTCGTCTCCATTGTAACTGCATCTTTACATCATGTGTAAATACTGGAAAATGACACGGTACAAGAAGCAGAACAAAAACTTCCTTAATAAAGAAAGAAAGAAACTTTTTTTTTTTAACTTACCATATAAGGGAACAAACAGTTCATCTTTTGCTCAAACAAACTATAAACATGTAATTCTGGGATGCTTCAACAATGAATTAATCATGTTTTCATTTGCGCCATAATCCAGAATTACTTTGTAAATGTGCGTCAACATAAATGTACCTGCATGAAAGAGGAAATGTGCTCATGGAGGGGGGAAACAGAAAAAGCTCACGTGTTTATTAATGATGCTCATAAATTCAAAGGAGGTGCATGTTCAAGCTCCTAATCATAAAGTTATCAATTAAAAAAACAACATTTAAAAACAGGAGAATTGCGCCAAACAGCCTTTCCTGATATTCGTCAGTGACATCTGTCCTCCAGGCCCGAGATGAAGATATGAGTAACGGTTTAAAAACAGATCTGGTGTTGCGCGCTTTCAAAATTTCCCCTTGACAGCTTGACAAATTCCCCCGCTCGCATGAAACCCGGACGTGCACGACGGCTGGAAAATGAAAAGTGTTAATGAATGACTCACCAGCAAGAAGCTGACGCATCCACACGTAAACATGCACGGCGTGCTAGAAAGCAGTTTGGCGTTTGGGGAAACACCTGCCGTACAGACGAGCAGGTGAGGTGAGCCCTGAAAGCTGGAGACCGATGGTGCTTTTCCACCAGCACCAACTCGGCTCTACTCATCTCATCTCAGCTCGGCTCTACTCTGCCTGGTTTCTTTTCCATAACAATTCAGCACTTGGAGCAGAAGTAGGAGGTTGGAGCAAAGCTGCTGTGACGTATTTGACTGTGTGATCTAAACAAAGAAGACAACACTAAAGATGTAGAACCTGGAGGAGATGATTGAGTGCTGCTGGGTCTGTGGCTTGTCTTTGATATCAAGTTAAAATATGAGAGAGAGAGAAGCTTCAAGCGGCGACGCTTTTTAATGTATTTATAGTTTGTCTAGGGGCTGCTGAAAAGTCCGTTGGTAGCTGAGCAGCTATGAAGTGACAGAGCTCCTGGTGGATCTGGTCGTTCCTTATCACCCGTCTAGATCCCTTTTTAACCCTTGTGCTGTCTTTGGGTCAAGGGAGGGTGAAGGGAGAAAAGAAGGAATGAAGGAAAGAAGGAAGTAAGGAAGAAAGGAGAAAAGAAGGAAAGAAGGAAGGAAGTAGGAAAGGGAGTAAGGAAGGGAGAAAAGATGGAAGGAAGGAAAGGAGGAAGTAAGGAAGAAAGGAGAAAGGAAGGAAGTAGGAAAGGGAGTAAGGAAGGGGGAAAAGATGGAATGAAGGAAGGGAGAAAAGATGGAAGTAAGGAAAAAAGGAGAAAAGAAGGAAGGAAGTAGGAAAGGGAGAAAAGATGGAAGGAAGGAAAGAAGGAAGTAAGGAAGAAAGGAGAAAAGGAGGAAGGAAGTAGGAAAGGGAGTAAGGAACGGAGAAAAGATGGAAGGGAGGAAAGGAGGAAGTAAGGAAGAAAGGAGAAAGGAAGGAAGTAGGAAAGGGAGTAAGGAAGGGGGAAAAGATGGAATGAAGGAAGAAAGGAGAAAAGAAGGAAGGAAGTAGGAAAGGGAGTAAGGAACGGAGAAAAGATGGAAGGGAGGAAAGATGGAAGGAAGGGAGAAAGGAAGGAAAGAAGGGAGGGAAGAAGGAATGGGAAAAGGAAATAAAGAAGGGAGGGAAGAAGGAAGGAATGGAGAAAATAAGGAAAGGAAGGAAGGAAAAGCAAAGAAGGTAATAAAGGAACGAATAACGGAAGGGAGGTAGGAAGAAAAGTGAATAAAGGAGGGTAAAAAAGGAGGAAAAGAGGAAAGGAAGAAGGAAGGAGAGAGCATGGCAGGAGGAAAGAAGGATAGAAGAATTGGGTCATTTTGACCTAAAGACAGCACAAGGGTTAATTCTCTCCTCAGCACCAGGTTTATGAACATCTGCACCTCAGAGTTGGATCATCAAACAGACTTTTGCTGCCGTTGCTGGTCGAATAAAATGAACAAGAAGCCGCGAGTCACTCTTTTTCGCTGATGTCACATCCTGACTCAGACGTCTGACTCCAACCCCCCGACCAATCGGTGGCCTGTAGTGTGATGACATCAGATACAGCCGACTCAGCCACTTAGAACCTCGGCAGAATAGTTACAGAAAAAGTATCTACTCGGCACGTTAGACCCCTAGTGGGAAAGCGCCGAGGCGAGGCGAGGCAAGTCGAGTCGAGCTGAGTAAGTACTAGTGGAAAAGTGCCACAACAAGCGGCCTTTCGTCTCATTTTCATCACAAGAAATGTGTCGGACCTGCAGACTGCTGAATGTTTCCTGAATACGTGTATGTGGCCACCAAACCGAGGCCAATCAAAAGTGCAGACCCGTCCCCTTTTGGGCTCAAGCACTTGCACATGCCGATGTTTAACCTGAAGCTTCTTCTAAATGCTGATAAAACAAAACTGATGGCATGTCATGAGGCCAAAACCAAGCCGGTGAATCTCCAATCAATTATTGTTCAAGGTTCTGAAATTGAGACAGTGTAACAATATAGGTATCTTGGATTCCTAATTGATGATTCATTATCTTTTACGCCTTATATTCAGCATCTAGTCAATACAGAAGAGTATTAGGGGCAGGCAGGAGAAGAAATATTTGAGAGGGGAAGAATTTTTTTTCATTGTGCACTTTGAGAAAAAAGTCGAAATTTCGAGAAAAAAGTCAAAATGTCGAGATTAATGTTGAAATACAACTTCAAGAATAAAGTAGAAATTTCGTGAATAAAGTAAAAATTTCGAGAATAAAGTTGGAATACAATTTCGTGAATAAAGTCGAAATTGTACTAATTATTCTCGACATTTCGACTTTTTTCTCGACATTTTGACTTTTTTCCTTGAAGTGCATAATGAGAAAAAAAATCTTCCTCCTCCAAAATATTTTTATTTTTCTCCTCCCTGCCCTAATACTCTTCTGTAAGTCAAGAAGTTGAAGCTGAAATTGGGTTTTTATTTTAGAAATAAGGCCTGTTTTTCCTTGCTCTGGCCACCCTGAGACTTTATCATTGTCTTTGTTTATAAGGCCATTCTTGGCCTGCTTCCAGCTTATTTGGGGAGGTATTTCTCAAAAATGCACTGGGAGGCAGAATCTTCGGTCACAGGACTTATTTTTATTGACTGTACCAAGGATCCGGACTGGACAAGGTAGCAAGGCTTTCAGCTCTGCTGCCCCCTCTGCTTGGAAAGAGTTGCAGAAATTCTTAAAATTGAATAATCTAGTGTCACATGATGGTTTTAAGGTTCTTCTGAAAGATTTGGAAGCAAATACAACTGGCTGTAGATACTTTGACTGCTGATTTTGTTTGATTTGTATTTCTGATTTGTTTTTAACCGTTTTGTTATTGTTGCTTTGTGCAACTTTGTGTTTGTGCTCTGTCTTGGCCAAGACTCTCTTGTAAAAGAGATTTTTTAATCTCAACAAGACTTTTTTCCTGGTTAAATAAAGGTTATACAGTATATGGGGGAATTGTGAGAAATCCTGATAGGGTGCAACATCTCCGGGAGCCCTGCAGGGAGGGCGTGATCTCTATTCTCTGGATGCTTTCTTTCAAATATCAACATCATCATCCAAAAAACGGCCGTGGAGGCAGTCAGAGTAAAGTACCGACACACAATTACTGTACAAACATCCAGGTCTCCAACCTTCGGGGCAGAAGTGCAGCAGGAAGTTCCTGCAAATCCAATTTCAGGATCGCCGCAAGAATGAAACTCGATTATCCTGCAGCCGCCGTGCAACAACAATACCATCAGATGTAGATGTAAACAATGCATGTGTCGCGGCGGCCCCGCCCCTCCCAGACCCGTATTGTGTCTCAGAGTTGCCCCGGATGGCACAGAGCAAGCCGGGCCTGGTGGACGCTGCATTTGAGGGCTCCGGTCATTGTCAGGGTCGGATGGAGCTGGACCATTGCCCGGTGAGAGTGGAAGGAACTAATAAGTTTGGGTTGTGGCCGTGTTTCGCAGCCGGGGTCGGGTTCAGCGGGGACACGTAAAAGTCACGGAAGGAGGCGAAGTCCTTACACGACACAGTGAAAGTGTTACCGTTATCGGAGCAGGCAGAGATAGTTTTGTCTGACCTGCTTTCAGCGCTTCAACGCAAGAAAGATGCAACGTCGCAGCAACTTAAAGTGTGGAACGATTGCGTGCAAATTGGAAGCAAAAACAATGCCAAGCAGGAAAGAGAGCAGATAAGGAACTGTTGCGTCCATCAACCGGAGAAAGGTTAAGGGACCAGCAATCTGCAATAAAAGAGATTCTTTACAATTGGAAAGGACAGAAAGACGGTTGAACTTCCCCTGAAACTGAGTTTACAGAAAGTTCCTCTTGGGGTGAACTCACGGAGAACTTAATGAGATCAGAGAAATTGCAAAGACCCAACTGCATCTCAGACTTCACTGAATTTTTGGGAATTAGGCAAGGCTGGTCCGCCAACGTCCTCTGTTGAGTAGGAATGGGAGATGAGAACCGGTTCTTGTTCAGAACTGGTTCCAAGAGTTTCAAGTCCTAGGAATCGTTTGCAAAATTTGCTATATACATTTCAACTTTCAATACTTCCCAAGGGGATATTTCGCCAAAGGGAGGAAATACTACCAACATGCTAAAACATTTGCGCACAAAGCATGCAATAACAATCAATGAATGGTGCGTTTTCGATCCATCACAGACTAAAGGCAGTAATTCTCAACTCAGCAGCAGCAACGTTAGCATGTCTGTGGCTATTAATACTGCAGGTGATGAATTTTTTTTAAAGCTGTGAAGCGCTTTGGTCAACTTGGGTTGTTAAAATGTTCTATATAAATAAAAGGCTGATTTGATTGGATTTCACAGAACTCATTTAAAATGTTAAATGTTAAAAGGAGACTGGAGCTCAGTGCAGGGCCCTCCCGGGGTTGGTGGAGGGAGAGCAATGCCCAGGACTGACTTAGGTAGGAGCACTGGGTGATAAAATGGGGAGAAAAAATAAATAAAATCAGGGATAAAAATATATAAATCAAAAAAATAAAAATGTTACAAGTTCATGAAAAGAAGATTAAAAGACGAAGAGCAAAAGCCTATTTGGCTCCAAAAAGAAGACCTGGAGAAAAGCTTACGGTTTCTACGTTGTATGGGATCAACCCTACGACAACCAGAGAGTGGACCACAACACCAAATGCATCCGTCAAGGAAACCTCCACCCAACTGACTTTATTGGACCTTGTTACGGTGGAAAAATGTACCTTTCCATGCCATCTTCTTACTTTTCATGTCATCCATTTTTTTGGCTTATTTTGTTATTGATCAGTAGTTTCATATTTCATGTCAAATACAATATTCATGTCTGAATAATTATTCATCATCTTTCAAATGGATTTAGTGTATCTGCCATCTCCATTTTGTATCGTAAATTAAGTCAGTAAGTTTTTCTCCAGTTGCACTCGGTGGACCACGTGTTCGGAACAAATGACACGTGAGAAACCAAGACCAAAGGCTGGAGTCACCGGATGTAGTTTTTTCCCTTTTCCGGCGGCAGCGGATTGGACAAGGGGGCGAGCCTCCAGAACCAGCCAACCACGGAGCGGCAAAGTCTAAACCACACCCTCTCCACCTGTAGGATAAATGTTTACGTTAACCATGCAGTCGGGGTCTTTTTCTTACCAGTTTCATATGATGATCAGCCAGTGTTCGACGCTTCATAACTTTTCTGTACAACAAAACTCTTTTGGTGAATTTTGATCAAGTCATTTCCAATTTTTGAACTCGCAATCAGACTTTTAAATATAAATCTTTAGGCTGTTTTTCCTCATTTAAGTATATATTTTTTTGTCCCTTTATTCTTTACGCCTTGATTACGCTGTAAAGAAAAAGCCGTCTTGATTTTTGCTGCAAGTTATTGACTCGTCAGGTGTCGGTAGCGTTTCCTCCAATAACACAGGCATGGTGTAACACATCCGAGGTCGTACCAGCTCATGTTTTAATGACGTTTACTTGACTGTGTCTCTTCTAAAGTTACAAGCATCCCTCCCATTGAACATGACGCAGCCGTACGGCGCGGTTCTGAGACCTCGGCGTCACGGCGGTTGTTTACGTGTAGCTGCTCGGCGTGTCGTAAACGCATGAGTCTGAGCCATTTCATAAGAGGATGTATGCAGCACATCCCTAAGAGTCAACAAGGTCACTTCCACTTTTTCACGGGCCACGTCTTGCAGCACTCAGACAAAAACAAGCAGCAGTCCTGTGACGCAGAACCGTCTCCGAGCGCATGCAGCGACCCGGCCTGAGGGCCTAGCGGCACCGGCACTGACCGGCGCACCCCGACCGCCACACATGAGACCCTAACCCAGGGGTCACCAACCCTGGTCCTCGAGGGCCGGTGTCCCTGCAGGTTTTAGATGTTTCCCTGCTTCATTGCACCATGATACAAGTGACTGTGTCATTAACAGAATTGTGCAGCCCTGGATGACAAGCTGATAACGATGATTAATTAGAATCAGGTGTGTTAAAGGAGGGAAACATCTAAAACATGCAGGACACCGGTGACCCCTGCCCTAACCCTTGGTTGGTCACATGGTTGTCTTTTCACTGTATAACGCAATTATAAATAATGACAAAAATCACATAATAAATCACAATAAAGATGAATTTGGACATTATAATAACTCCTTTTTAGCATCAGTGATGATTTGCAGCAGGTACACACGGAGTGGTGCATTATGGGGGAACTTGAGGTCATGGATCTTGAGGTGCTAATGAGGATGCAGCAGGATTGTTTATACCACATTTCCCACGCAAACTTAACCACAACACCCCCCGCCGTCTCTCTCTTTCTCATGGTGTCCTCTTGTCCGTGCCTCCCCCCCCTCAAAGGCCGCCTCCCATCTCTCCCACTGATCCCATTACCAACTGCTTCCTGACAGGAAGTCGGCTTCCCTGCTCGGCTGGAAGCAGGTGCCTCTCTATTGTTGCAGTGTGATCGCGGCCTCAGATACGCTCCCACAGACCAGGAACGACATCTCCGTACAGTAAGCGTGTCTCTTTCCTTTTTATTTATGTTGCCAGTCCACAGACCTCTTAACCCCCCTCCGCCTCTCACAGCTTTAGGAAATAACAGCAGTCCGACTCAAAAGCTCGACTGTAATGAAACGCTTCCCTTTAATCCAAACAATTGCCACTGGTGGGAATTTTTATTCCGCCTGAAATATTGGACCGGTGAGGATTCGCAGCTTTGTTTCCATCTGTGAGACGATGAGCCTGCCCGTCACATGACCTTCCCCAGCTGACCAGGGTTCGGTTAGGCTAGAGCCTGATACACGTCGTGCTACGCTCACCGGCCACTTTAACGCAGGTGTTAATCTGGTGTTTGCCGTCAACTCGATCCCTGGATGAGGTTCTGCTCCCGTTAAAAGCCGGCTGTTTCCCCCCACCGTCGCCACATGTGCGCCCAATCGAATTTGGGGTTCCCCCGGGTTTAGTTATCGGTCTGAACTGGTTTATATCTAGTCCCATTTCTGTGGAAAGTGCCTTTTTATTACTTTTTTTTCCAAAACTGGACAATATAAACTGAAAAATCTTAATACAAAACAAACTTTAACACAGTTTAAGAGTTCCAGACACTTGGATTGGCCGATCCTGTTGCTGGTTCCCATAAAAAACGTCTGATCTGCCTTTTTCTGACTTCTTTGAACTCTGATTTGTTGTGTCGTTTCATTATGGGATATTTAATGACAGATAGGGGAAGGCACAAGTGCCGAGTCAAGTCTGTTTGACACAAACAACGACAGAGTGCTTCACTACAGTTAATCATAGCCCCAAAGCACAGCCAGTGTTTTGTGTTTACATAAAGAGAAGCTCTGCGTTTCCTAGAAACACCGTCAACTGAGCGACACCTCCTGTCTCCACTTCCCCAGCAAACACTGATAAACATATGGAAATGTGAATGCAAATACCAACTTCCGCTACGGGAGGTGTACGCCATTCAGTCCTGAGAAGAGAGAGAGCCTGCGATGTGCCGGGTGAGGCCCCAACGCTTGTCTGCTCACCGCGCAGTTACGCACCTCCCTTTTAGTGGGTTTTAATCACTCAAATGGTTGAGAGGCAGATATCCATCTTCCTGCGATGCACCCTGGTTTGTTTTGTTGTTGTTGTATAAAGAGCAGGTGTAGGAGCGCAGATGCGTACGTCTACACTCGTGGAGGCGTTGACCTCAAAAGCAAGTGATGTAGAGGTGAACGTGAAGATTTCACTGATACCAAAGACATAGAGAAACAAACAGGAAGCAATTCTGTGAACGCCGCTGCCGTGCTGGGATACTGCCATCAACACCTCCACGACTCCTCGTGTCGGGTTGGTGAACGGCAAACAAAACAAATCCCCTGCAGACTTGTTCTTCTTATTCCTCAAAAGGGAGGAGGCGATTGCGCAATTGAACCGTTTCTAAGAAGAATCCCTTCCCGGGGTTGAACAGGAAGAGGAGCCAGGAGGAAGCGAGGAGCCGTTGGTGACATTTGGTTTTTCTTTTAGTTTTTGATCAAAACTGTTGATGGAAAAACAAAAAGCACCAAACTTACTATATATATATAAGCTATCAGTGTGTAAAAGAGGTGGTCCGTCAAACCGGAGGTCCCCAAGAGTTACTATGAAGGTTTGGCCAGGAGACCTTACCATCACCGACATGCTGGGTGAGGGTTGGGCTCGCCGAGGCTCGTGCCTTGGACCGCTACCCGCTTGACCCAGTGCCGAACTCTTACGGACCCCCAGCTACGATAAGTATCTTAGGGCCTTGGGGCGAAACCCAAGCAAATTCTGCAGAAATACACTCCGTACCCGTCTGTTGTGGTCAATACAGAGCAAGAAACGCTGTATACCCTACAATCTATGGTCAAGACCTTCCCCCCACAGACCGAAAAGAAAGAAGCTCCGCCAATTAGGAACCGCTTGATCCGCTACATCAAAGTAAGCCCGCTGAGGGCATTGAGGTACCTGGTTTTAGGATGCCTCCTGAACACCAGCCTGAAAGGGTGTTGTTGGAGGGGGGTTTGTCCAACCTGAACACGGATATGTCCAATGTCCAGTGTTGAAAACTGGGGATAACAAGTCTCTTGGATGGATGGATGCATGGATGGGTTTAGGCGAGAAATCTACTTGGATGGGTTTAGGAAAATATAAGTTAGCCCTTAAAAATACGCCATTTAACCAGGGAAGCTTCCAATTTTTCAATTAGTTTTTCCATTAAATCTTTACAAACAGTTAATTGAATAATGAGTGAAAGTACTTTTACTTAAATCAACCCAGGGACAGAAGTAATTAAACTAATGTCATGATATCAACAGCATATCATATATATCATGTATCCTCAAAAGTTGACCCAAGGATATGTTGCCATCGCTTGGGAGTCCTACGTCTGGAGTTTGACCACGATGTCTGGTTGCTGAGCCGCCACCATGTTATCAGTCTGGATTTGAAACTCCTCTATCTGGACTTTGGGACCTCCAACCAAAACTCAGAGCAGATGATCCTGCTGACTTTTCCAGCTACGTGGTTGTGGCGTTCCACGCATGTCTTATTTCCAAGGAACATAGTAGCAGGAATCTCCCTCTATTATGTTCTGGATTGTCTTTACATTTATTTGAACTGACCCCCCCCTCCCCCTTTACATGTGGTCCTCTGGTTCTGAGCTGCTTATTAAAAACATGACTCATACAGAGATCCAGAAAAGCAGAAGTCCCCAGTACAATATGGCCATGAATGGGGGGGGGGGCGGTTCCTCTTGGCGAGCTTGCGGAGGTGGGCGGCCTGCTTTTCCCATCACTGCGTTGACAACATTAATTCATCTGACACAATACGCCCCCCCCCATAAAAAGACATTTATCTAAAGTAACAGAACCCCGCCAGAACAAACGCACTTCAAATGCAACATTTTGCCACGACTCATTGAGTCCGGCATGCAAATTTAAATTTGCCTGCTGTGAAATTAAATGTTGTTTGCCTGAACTCCCCTGTAGCCCCGGGGGACGGACGCCGGGCTCACGGTCCGGACTCAGCAGACTGCTCCACAGCTAAAACGTTGCGAAGCGTTTGAATTGTACCCCGGACGCAATCCGTCAGCCGGGACACAAGGAGGATTTTATTACAAATGTGAGAGTTCATGAAGTTGGGAAGTCTGAGTCATTTCTCTCTCGATTTTGCAACTTTGTAAATTCAAAATTAGAGTTTTTTCTCGCTCAGATTTACAAGCTTCATTTTCTTAGGGTTGGGGCAACTTTGCAAGTTCATGAAATCTGAATATATCAGTTCTAACCCGTTGTAGTCAGGTAAGCCGACGGTGTCGACCGGCAATAAGCAGCCTGATATTCCCAGAAAGGTGCCAGCAGGCTGACATGTGGATCCTGAAATGACCTCGAGCGGCTCCTGGTTCCCTTAGCTGATCCTCACCAGAGGAGCCCTCTTATTAAACATATTTCATTCTAATGTCACCCAGTGGTACGAAACATTCGCACCCTGTGCAGGTAACCATGGAGACCAAAGCCATTTCTTTAACCGGGCTGGAAATGTGTTGATTTCTGCAGAAAGTTGAACATTTTAACACAGAGGTCAATGACTGACTTGCTTTTGGAGCCTGCCCCCAGTGGTCAGTCGACGAACTGCAACTTTTCTTGCTCCCTGACAGATGGAGCTGGTATAAAGCACATTTATGAGGCAGAATAGAAATAAAAACAGCAAAATAGCAGAACCAGCTGCAACTTCATGAATCAATAACTTGTATATCTTTCCTTTTACGAGCTATGTCCACGTATTTAGTTTTAATTTTTATGTTTGTGAGGTGGGGGAGTCAGAAATGCTTTGAGTTTATCACCTTAAACAACCCCATCGCTCCGGGGCCCCCAGGCAGGACTCTGAAATAAGCCCACAGAAACGCCAGAAACAGCCCTGAATATTAGAGAAACTTTTACACTTTTTCACATTATCCGACAGAAATCAGAAGCCCGAGCATTTTAGATGACGAGCTAGTGGAGCTAGTGGAGCTAGTGGAGCTGGTATAAGGCACATTTATGAAGCAAAATAGAAATAAAAATAGCAAAATAGCTTTAACTTTGTGAATCAAGAACCACAGTCAATTGACTCTTTCAAGAGTAGCCTTAAGACCCACCTTTTCAGTAAAGCATATGCCAGCTATGCTCTATGATTTGCCATGGATTTTTATACGTTTTAGTGATGATACTTAGTGATGGTATCATTTTTTGTGTTGATTTTCTTGCCTTGTAGTTTGTAGCACTTTGAGATTCATTGAATGTAAAGTGCATTATAAATTAAATTCATTATTATTATTATTATATATCTTTACTTTTGAGCTCTGTCCAAATGTTTTGTTTAAATTTTTATTTTTTTGAAGAAGGGGAGTCAGAAATGCTGAGTTCATCACCTTAGACAACCCCATGGGGGGGGGGCAGGCAAGACTGTGGGAATAAACCCACAGAAACGGCCCTGAATATTAGAGAAACATTTCTAATCACATTATCCGACAGAAATCAGAAGTCCGAGCGTTTAGCACATTTAAGCACATTTATGAGGCAAAATATAAATAAAAATTGCAAAATAGCAGAACCAGCTTCAACTTCATGAATCAATAACTCACTTTTGAGGAGCTCTGTCCAAATTTCTCTGAAATAAGCCCACAGAAACGGCCCTGAATATTAGAAAAACTTTTCTAATCACATTATCCGACAGAAATGCACGCGTAAAAGCCATGCAGGACTGCCAGGACCAGCTTCAGACCCCCCGGGATCGATCCCCGCGTCCTCACCTGCAGAATACCGGCTCCATCCCCACGGACACGCGGATCAGCTGAAAGTCCACGGAGCCGCGTCCCGCAGATCCACACAGATCCACGCAGATCCGAGCCGAGCAGAGCACGAGTGGAGCCGGAGCCGGCAGTACAAACACACACACACACACACACACACACACACACACGCTTCCTGTTTGTGTGTGTGTGACGTGTAGGTGGGAAGTGTGTGAGTGCGTGCATGTGCAGGGGGATGTTGGCCCTGGAAGGAAGTCGTGTGTTTGGTGTGTTTGAACGCACAAGCCCGTTCACGACCTGCTGATCAATACCGGTGTTCTGCCAATTTCTGCTACCTGCCGAGAAATACTACTTTGTGGTTCTGCGCATGCGCACAGTCGATTGTCAAAGTTTGATTGCCACGCTAAATGGATAATATGGGATGTTGAGTATTTGATCCTTCAAAATACACTACTCATGACATGAATTGCATTACACTTTGTGACAGTACTCGAGTAGTAAAAAAACATCAGGGGGGATGGTGGATTTGATCATATGGGGACAGATAATTTGTGCTGATTACAAATAATATAATATATTACAAATAATAGCACTGACCAAAACACCTGCAGAAATACTGCAGGAATGACATAGCAGCAGTTAAATGCAGCCTTCTGTAAGCTTTAAATATCCACTGGGCTTACATCAAATACATCAAAACACAACAATAAAAACAGTTTTCTGAACTTATCAATATGATTCTGTCCTTCACAGGATAAGTAAAATGGATCACAGTAAAATGGATTGTCTTATTTCTAGTTAAAATATCTCATTTTAGAAAAAAAAATTTCATTACACTTAAAACAAGACTCATCACTGGAAAAAACAATAATTTTCACCTGTTTCAAGTAGATTTTCACTTGAAATAAGTAGAAAAATCTGCCAGTGGAACAAGATTTTTTTGCTTGTAATAAGAAGATAAATCTTGTTCCACTTGCAGATTTTCCGACTTATTTCAAGTGAAAATTTACTTGAAACAGGTGAAAATTGTCAAATAAGTTATTTTTCTGGTGATATTTTTCTGGTGATGACTCTATGTTGAAATAGCAGTAAAACCACATTCATTGATGAAATGACATAAGGGATGGAATGGGGGGATGGCAGTTTTACAGGGGGGATGATTTTGACCGTTTTTATTTCAGGGGGGATGTCATCCCCCCTCATCCCCCCTCAACTCCAGTACTGCTTTGTGAACATTACACGATAAAGAGAGAGAGAAAAAAAAACTAGCGCTTTATTTCATATTCATTCAGTCATTCAGCCTTTATTTATCCAGTTATTAAGAACACATTCTTATTTACAATAACGGCTTGGCAAGAGACAAGGACCACTTGGGGGGGAAAGGAAGTGGACTAGGGAGTAAAACAGTAAAATTGTAGCTCTACAAAGGTAGAAAACCATTAGGTAGCATTTTTTGGCAAAGCAGCAGAAATTGGCAGAACACCGGGACCACGTGACCCTCCACCCCTAAATCTGTCCGTCCCACAGAGGAAAAACCAATAAAACATCATAATAACCTGCACGTTCCACCGAGGCCACGTGCTGCTGTTACCTGAAAAAAAAAAAAGAAGCAAAACATGCGCTAGATACTTCCTCTCAGATTATTTTTATTGATCATATTGATCATCTGGAGCACGACAGCTGAATGAAACTCTGCTGTACAAGGAGAGGCGCGT
This sequence comes from Cololabis saira, assembly GCF_033807715.1. Classification (NCBI taxonomy): domain Eukaryota; kingdom Metazoa; phylum Chordata; class Actinopteri; order Beloniformes; family Belonidae; genus Cololabis; species Cololabis saira. The sequence continues at coordinate 8,639,770 of NC_084587.1, read as the reverse complement.
TTACCGCGGTAAAGTTGGTCTCAGGTTGGTCCAGGGCCGGTTCTAGAAAATGATGACTAGGGCTGCATCTCAGATCAGAGCGGGTGCACATGCCTGGCACCTTATTCAACGCTAAATTATGCATTTTCCCATAATTTCAAGCGGAATGATACTAGCAAAACAAGAATATTTAAAGTGTATTTCAAATGCTTTATTGCAGCAATGTTGCTGCAGAGCAAAGAAAATGCTACATTTAGTCTGGGCTACCTCACCCATCAGACAATCTAGCAACAGATGTTTCTTACCCTGAAAATAAAACAAAGAAATTCAAACTAATTTTATCAATACAGCTCAAAACCATCACTAAACATGACAGTGATTTCAAGTGGAATGATACCAGTCAAACAATAATAATTAAAGGAGCATGAGGCTCCTTTTAAGAAATGAGACTCTCTAGCGCCACCCTTCACCACGACGGCCGTTGGGGGTACTGCAGCCAACAGCGAAGCCGGCACGGGAGAACGGGGAGAACGTGCATGCAGCGTCATGTGACGTCACATCCACAGGACAGCGCGGGAAATTCGGGACCGGAATTGCAGCACATTTTGCAGCACACAGCCTGTTCAAGGCAACGGAGAGATACACTAGAGGAAACATTCTTTTTGGTTTGGAACGCTTCATCTGACATTATTACTAGAAAACTTAAAACGTATACAAATTTTTTTCATAAATCCTGCCTCAATCCTGCCTCAATCCTGCCTCATGCTCCTTTAAAGTGGCGTAGGGTATTTAAAACGGCGTAGTACGGCGCACGTACGGTGCACGTCGCCGTGTAACCTACGCTGTAGGCTACGCCGTCAATTTAATGCAGAACCATAAATCAGGCTTTAACGCACACGCACTTATCAGGTTTTTATTTCGTCTTTTCAACTGAGCATGCAAACACATAAACTGAGGGTGCAATGCTTGCTTATGCACCCTCGTAGAACTGGGCCTGGTGAGTGCGTGCATGTGCAGAGGGATGTTGGCCCCTGGAAGGAAGTCGTGTGTTTGGTGCGTTTGCGTGCACGCAGAACGACCTGCTGATCAATACCGGTGTCGTGCCAAAAAGTGATTGCCTGCCAGAATCTGATTTCTCCCCTGAAAATGGGTCTTTTTACCTGCCAAAAATTGATTGAAGGCCAAATACAGTTAATGAAAGGCTGTTTCTACCTAAATATGACTTGATCTCATTCTTGAGCTTCATAATATAAACACTAGAGCTCACATGATTGCTTTTAACTCTTTTAAAGGACCATTACAACACAAAATAGGCATTTTCATCTGCCAAAAATTGATTGAAGGTCAAATACAGTTAATGAAAAGTTGTTTCTGCCTAAATATGACTTGATCTCATTCTTGAGCTTCAAAATCTGTAAATCTGACGTTTTAGCGCTCTCGCTCAACGGGCTGCTGTGCGCGCTCCCGCGGCCAGAAATCAGAAGAAATCAGATTCTGGTAGGCAATCACTTTTTGGCAGAACACCGGCCCACGTGACCCTCCAGCCCTAAACCTGTCAGACTCACAGAGCAAAAACAAATAAAACATCATAATAACCTGCACGTTCCACCCAGGCCACGTGCTGCTGTTACCTGAAAAAAACAAGCAAAACGTGCGCGAGATACTTCCTCTCAGATTATTTTTATTGATCATATTGTATTGATCATCACGACAGCTGAATGAAACGCTGCTGTACAAGGAGAGGCGCGTTTACTGCGGTGAAGTTGTTCTCAGGTTGGTCATCCCGGAGACGCGTCACTGAAGGAAAAAAAACACAAATTGAAACTGAATAAAAATCATATTTCTTCTATAAAAATGTTGATTAAATGTATATTTGTATGTATATATATATATATATTATATACATGTATATATATATATATATATATATATACATATATATGTATATATATACATGTATATATACATACATATGTGTATACTGTATATGTATGTATATATACACATAAATATGTGTGTATATATATATATATAGGCTAAGGCCAGATATACATTTCTATGACAAAATCTTCCAATAAAACCTGTTTTATTTTATAAATATGCTACCAAATGTATGATTCCCTGTCAGGTTTAACTGTGTGACATGATTTAATAACCCTGAGGATGATGTTTAAATCATCTCTTCACTGGTTGCTGCTAGACCCGGAGCTGGAGAGACGAGCTCCTCGCTGCAGTTCTAGCGTCCCTCCGCCTGCTTCCTGTCCGACTTACGTCTGAACTGCTGGTTTTACAGGTTTTAAATGCACCGGCGGCTCAGAGTTCTGCTGAGCTCAGAGAAACTCCTGTCAGATGGTTCTGGATGTTGCCAGACCCGGACTTGAAAAAAGACGTGACCGCGGACGACCTTTGCAACTGTTGATCGCTACGAGCTAAAACGGCTAAAACTGTCGGTAAAGATCAAATCTTTCCTCCAGATTCACTTCAACCTTCAGTTTAACTGAACATTAACATCCTGTAAAAACGTTTATCTTGTTGTTCTGTTGTCATAGATTTTAGGTCATCTTTGGTTGTTATCAAACGCTCCAGAGATAAATCTGACCTTGACCTCTTTAGTTCTGTTTCAGGCTAAATATTGTGGAGTTTTGTCCCGAATGGAGATTTATGATGGTAAAAACATTAAACGTGGACATAAACTCACATCTGGAGTCGAGAAAACCAGTTTCCCTGCAGTGAATTTCATTTATTTTTACTTAGTTAGTTAGTTAGTTTCAATTTTATTGTCCTTTCGGAAATTCTTTTTGCATCTTTTTGAATACTTTACGACGGTTTTGCACTTTTCTTTGAGCAAATGGTTGCTAGAACTGGACTATACTCAGAAAATCAATCAATCAATCAATATAGGCAAATTAAAACATCAGAAAAGGAATTATACAATGAGCAAACGAAGAGAATGAGTTATTAGTAGAAATTTAAAAGCATTTTTTCCCTTATATTTGTTTTTAAAGTACGTTTAAAGCATCACGGCTGGAAACCTTTTCACCTGTTAGTTTTATTTCTCTTGTGCTGGACACCAACCTGGGACCGACTTCACTGCGGTCTCCCCCCCCTTCAGGGAAACCAGACTTCCCCTCCTGCACTGTTTGTCCCTCACCTCATATCTAGCAGGTTATCTGTGAATTCCCCTTTCAAAACCCTTCAAACGTGACGAGGAGTCATAGCTAAAGACGTAAACACGTCTCAAGTCAGAACTTTGTTAGACAACACCTTCATTTTAATCAATAACACTTTGATAAAAGGTTGATAAAAACAGATTTATGTTCATAATTTGAGTTAAATGCATTTACCAACTACATGGAACATGATAGTGAAAATACGAATGACCTAATAATAATAATAATAATAATCTAATCTAACGTCTCTGCCACATTTTGTTTAACAATACTTTATCATTGTTTATTTTAGGACGTATAGAAGTATACAGAGGTGGGTAGTAACGAGTTACATTTACTCTGTTACATTTACTTGAGTAAATTTTGGGAAATGTTGTACTTTTAGGAGTAGTTTTGAATCACTATACTTTTTACTTTTACTTGAGTAGATTTGTGAAGGAGAAACTGTTACTCTTATTCCGCTACATTAGGCTACGTTGAGCTGTTACTTTTCTTTTATCCACGTACGCGTTAATCTCATGACATCACTGGGTGATTCTTTGGGAAAAAGGTTTGTTTTTGCATGTTTTGTCACATTTACACAGACTCAAACACACATAGAGTTTCTATGAGTTCATGGGCTTGTTCTAGTTCTGCCTGGTTAAAAAAGGAAAGTACAAAGGCTGGAAATTTTGTGCTACTTGTGCTTAATTTATGTTTTTATTCTGTTATTATTTTATTATTTATTAAAGTACTTTAATTTACTTTAAGATTATTTTAATTTAAGATATTTTTTATTTTTTATTAATTTTAATCTATTTTATTATTTTATTGATTTAATTTGCCTCAAGATGATTATTTTGTACTTTTGGTTGTGTTAAAAAAATTAATCAGACGTTACTCAACAGTTACTCAGTACTTGAGTAGTTTTTTCACCAAGTACTTTTTTGTGCTACTTGTGCTTAATTTATTTTTTATTCTGTTATTTTATTAAAGTACTTGAATTTACTTTAAGCTTATTTAAATTTAAGCAATTTTTTTATCAATTTTAATTTATTTTATTATTTTATTGATTTAATTTCCCTGAAGATGATTATTTTGTACTTTTGTCTGTTTGAATGGTTGTGTTAAAAAAATAAATCAGACGTTACTCAACAGTTACTCAGTACTTGAGTAGTTTTTTCACCAAGTACTTTTTTACTTTTACTCAAGTAATTATTTGGATGACTACTTTTTACTTGTATTATTCTGAAGTAACAATACTTTTACTTGAGTACATTTTTTGGCTACTCTACCCAGCTCTGGAAGTGTAACATCTGATGCTGAGGAGTGAGTGGGTGTCACGAGGGAGGTATTTATGTAGAAAAGGGACGGGTCAGGGAGAGGAAAAACACTGGCTGAGAGCGCCGGCTCTGAATACGTGACAGATATAAACAAACAAGGGAACAGCCGACGAGGAAGTGAAAAGACCAAAAAAACAACAGGTTCACACATTCAACTGAGCAGTTAAAGGTCGCCAGTGTTCAAAAATGAAGAAACGCAGCGACAGACGTGTTCTGTCGTCTCCACAAAGATCATATCGATCAAAGGAGGTGTTTTCTGTCTGCGTGCATGTAAAGAATTAAATAAATAAAAAACACAGTTTTTTTCTTTTTCAATATTTGCATGAAGTTTTCTTATTGAGACTTGGGAAGTGATTGTTATGAGTCACTGAAACCGCAGAAGAAGATCTTCAACAACAACTGAAGACAAGAAAAAGGGGAAAAGACAAAAGAGTGGGCAACATTAAGAACATCATCTCCATCCTGGTTCAGCTAGTTTCCATATGAGCTTGTTTTCAACTGCAGCACAATAACACAGAGAAGTGGATGATGATGTTGAACAGACTTAAATTTGATTTCAAACATACTTTTGCAAGGCTAAACATAAAACAAATGTGTATTTCTGTTACAGGTGTAAAATTATGGCATAGACAAAGCAAGGAACTGAAAAGTTGCACAAGTTTGTGTCAGCTTAAGAAAATGTTTAAAAAAGAAAAGATTAGTGCCTACAAAAAAGAAGAAGGAGAAAGAGAAAAAAAATAGATAGAAGAGTGGTATTTTTGTTTGTTTTCTTGTTTATATATGTATAGATAGATTGGTGTTCAGCAAGTCAACGTAATGGTATTAACAGAGAGGGGCAGGTATCATAAGTTTTCTTCTTCCTGCTCCTTTTCTTTCATGGTGATAATGTGTACTTCATGGAATTTTGTACAACATTGTTAAGAAGATATATGGAATAAATGAAATTAAATGAAATGAAAAAACTCACTATAAATGTTTCCATCCATCAGCTGAGATCAGATCTGTGTGGCGACTGCACTACTGCTATTTCTACACTATTGGAGGATTGTCTCCAGTGCTTTTAAGGATTGACACGACTACTAACTAGTCCAAAAGTCTCTAGCAGAATAACCAGCTCCAACACCCCCCTCCACCTCAGAAAAGGAATGGATAGTAAATGTTACTGATTTAATTTGGAGATGAAACCTGAGTTTCAAATATTAAAACTACAATTATCGACTTGAAATTATGTTATTTACTACTATAGCAGCCAGATTACACCGTATATCAGCATCACTGAAATGGACCTGATGCTTAATCAATCACAACGATGTGCAAATATTATTCATATATTTATTCAAACAAGGCTGTTATAAACACAAAACTGTAATTAAATACAGACACATGCAGATGCACAAAAACATTAAATCAAATGCAAAATACAAATAGTTTACAAAACTGTACATTAACAAGAGGAAGAACTGCTGATCACCAGATTCTCTCACCTTGGTGCAACGGACTCTCAATTATCCGAGACCTGAAGAGACCGGGACAAGACCAAGACCACAAAAAAGTAGTTCTTGAGACCAAGACCGGTCTCGAGAACTACAAGTCTAGTGTGCAGACCCGTGTAAAAGCAGGTAATCTGCACGTCTGTGGGGTGTTGCATAGCGTGTTAACACAACACCAAGAGAGAAAGAATAGAATAGAATAGAAATAGAATAGAAAGCCTTTATTATCATTATACTGGTACAATGAGATTAGGCAGCAGCTCCGTAAAAGTGCACACATGTGCACACAAGACATAAGCGACAGATCAGATTCAGATGTTTTATTGTCATTATACGAGGTATACAACGAAATTAAAAGCGTGGTGTTTTCCTTCAAAAAAAAATTGTCAGTAAAAAGTAGAATAAGTATAAAATAAAATAGTACAAAATAAAATAGAATAGACTCTGTAAAACGGTATGTGGCAGGGTGCAGGATTGGGGCAGGGTCTGCAGGGGAGAGAGGGAGTGCGGGGGAGTGGCGCACAGGCGACGCGGCTGGAACAGCTGACGGTACACAGGTGTGTCTAATCACTCTCTGTGTATTTCAGTAAGTGTGCGGGCCCTGGAGACGGAGAAGGACGGAAGCAGAGCAGAGCGCGAGCAAAGCCCTGCTGGAAGTGCTGGTGCACGTGTTACCTCGAAACGTTAAAAATAAAAACGTTTCTGCACCGATCTGTGTGTCCGCTGTCCTGTCTGTGACCCCGTAGCAGCGAGACACGCTACACGGTATATATACAAAAGTCACGACGGAGGCTCAGAAAGCTCCATCCACAAAGACTTCTGCAGCGAAGTTCTGTGGACGGATGGACGAGTCCACCAAAGTATCACCTAGGCACGTGAAGACATCTGTTTTACAGCTAAGGTTGACTCGAAATAGGGGGTACGTAGTATTGCCCATATTTTTGTGTGGTAAATAATGGCACCGTGACAAATGTTTTATCATTTATGGTTTTATTTATCAAAGACGGACTATAATCAGTTTAATTAAATGAGGATTTTAGACACAAACCCAGAATTAAAACACGTTTTAGCCCACGACTGCATGCTGGGAGGGGTTCTGGGATTCTGCAGAGCCAACCTTCCCGTCTCCACATGTTACCGCAGTGGAAGATCTCTAGGATGTGCAACACCAGCTTCAGACTCCAACGCTGGCCGGTTTCACGGCGACGGCTCCGGTCGGCGTCAGAAACGGCGACGCTGGCGTGACACAAGCAGCCAGGAGAAGCTCCTGGGAGTTCTGGGACACATTTCTGTCCGCGAGATGAAACGAAGGTCCGCCCGCTCTGAAAATGATTGAGGGATTTAAAGGATTGACCCGTCACCTCATGTGCCAGACACGTTGGCGCTGCTTTTATGACTTGGACGCTGCCAGTGAGACTGGCACAGCAGAGTTATTGAAGATTTCTCCTCCGAAAATATGAAACAGGTGTCATAAACGTGGTATGAAGGATCCTCCTGTGTGAGCAGAATCAGGCCGAGCCTTCAAAGAGGACGGGAGGGAAATCCATCACTCAGCGGAGACACGGGGAGAAGGTGCAGACGGAGCAGCATGAGGGCTTCTTCTCCTCCTTTCAGGGAGGAATATAACTGATCGGCTGCTCGAAGAGTGAAGGTGGAAGAGACGGAGGCTTTGGAGAGCGAAACATCTGGAGGGAAACGCTACCGGGCCTGCAGATCCAGTCCGGTTGAACTGAACCGAATCTGCAGAGACAGCATGAATAAAAACAGTTCTTCTTCTCTGTCTCTTGTCTCAGTTTTCACATCATTCTGCAGAGATATAAACCTGCATCACTCTGTTGCAGTTGTTTCTGGGTAAATGAAGACCATCCAGGTACAGGGGCCCCACATATCTACAAGGAAGGCCCCCCCAAAACCTCGGAATGAGCCTCGTCTTCAATAAAGTGACCCAACTTCTTCTGCAGCCGCTTAAGCGAGAACATTTGGCTGGTTTTTATGAGAAATACTGAGCTTTCTCTTGCATATTTGATAGTTTTCTGGAAGATTATGAAGTTACATATTAGTTATTAGCTGCATGTAGCCCGAGACATGAAATAATACACTTTAAATACATCTTTATTCCTTTTTTTGTGTGTTTATTATATATTGCAATTACAAACACCTCTGATTTTGTCTTTAACAGTTTCTAAAATAACATTTTTGTACCTGGGAACCGGGAAATGTCTAAAACACACGGAACAGCAGGTCCTGAGGACCTGGACTGACGAACGTGGTCTCAAAGGGTCTAAACTCCCACATCACACCATTGCTTTGTATAATCGGGGCCCAAAACGTAAAAACAGCCCCTATTTGAAAAGAGACAAGCTGCAACATGCAGCGTAACCGAGGGCTTGACTCGGAACCAGCAGCTATGAACAGAGCTGTGAAGACGTGTTTGAGAATGGAGCAGTTGTAGCGACTCCGACTCGACTAAATCTGCTCAGGATCAGATCAATAAACTGGTGACGACTAACCAGTCGTAATTCGGGGTGGGAGGCAAAATCCAGAAGAATACAGTCACGATACAAACAGTTAAGATCAAGCAGAACTCACCTGAGACCCGATAAAAGCCAGGAGTTGAAGGAAAAGTTGTAAAATATGTGAAATCGGAGCAACACTTGTTTAATTATGATTAAAGGGGACCTATTATGAAAAACATGTTTTCTCTTGCTTTAACATATATAAAGTGGTCTCCCCTCAGCCTGCCAACTCAGAGAAGGAGGAAAGCAACCAAATTCTGCAGTGTCTGTACAGCCGCCCGGATGAGCCGTCCAGTATGATGTGGATCTACCAGCCGTTCAGATCCTGCTCCCGTCGTTACGTAACCAAAATGTGATTTACATAAATTGGACTCCAATGCGTGAAACCACGCCCACAACTAACTCCGCCGGCCGGAGCTTTCGCCATTTTTCCGTAGCGGTGTATCGCGTCATTCAGGCAGCCAATCAGCACAGAGCCTCATTATCATAGCCCCGCCCACTCAGAATCCCACATAGATAATGAGGTTAGAGCAAGGGTCAGCAACCCGCGGCTCTAGAGCCGCATGATGCTCTTTAGCGCCGCCCTAGTGGCTCCTGGAGCTTTTTCAAAAATGTTTGACCTTTTTTTTCCCTTTTTTCTTCCTTTTTTTCCTCTTTTGTTCTCTTTCTTTATCTTTTTCCCTTTTTCTCTTTTTTTCTTCTTTTTTCTTTTTTTCTTCTTTTTTATTCCTTTTTCCTTTCCTTTTTAATCTCGACATATCTACTTTTTTCTCGAAATTGTACTTCAACATTAATCTCGACATTTCAACTTTTTTCTCAACATTTTTACTTTTTTCTCGACATTGTGACTTTTTTCTCGAAATTGTATTTCAAAATTAATCTCGACATTTCGACCTTTTTCTCTAAATTTCAACTTTTTTCTCGACATTTCGCCTTTCGCCTTCATTCTAAGGCTTATACAAGACTTTTCATTTTTTGCAGCTCCAGACATATTTGTTTTTTGTGTTTTTGGTCCAATATGGCTCTTTCAACATTTTGGGTTGCCGACCCCTGGGTTAGAGAATGGGAAGATAAAGACATGGCTCAGGGGACGAATTTCTAATTTATTTAGCAAAAAAAAAATCAAAAGCTTGTTTTTAAGACATTCAAAACCTGTTTAAAATAGGTATTAGATGCCATAATAGGTCCCCTTTAAGATCAAGCAGAACCCACCTGAGACCCGACAAAAGCCAGGAGTTGAAGGAAGAGGTGTAAATGAGGTGAAACCGGAGTGACACTTGTTTAATTAAGGATGTTAGTGTTTAGTCAGGACTCCAGTTGGAGGCGTGGTATTATTCTGCAGCAGGGTGATGCCTCCCCCTCCTGGAGCCAGCAGAAAGCGCCCGCGGCCGGTGTCCTGCCAATCTTTGCTACCTGCCGAGAAATGCTACTTTGTGGTTCTGCGCATGCGCAGAGTCGATTTTCAAAGTTTGCATCATTTCTTGCACGACGTAAAATGGATAATATGGGAGTATTTTATCCTTCAAAATACACTACATGACATGAATTGCATTACACTTTGTGAACATTATACGATAAAGAGAAAAAAAAAACAATTCTATGGCTTTATTTGATATTCATTCACAGGGGCGTCAATTGGGTATGGCAGCCGCCACACCTTTGCTTCAAGGGTTAAATGTAAATGTTTGTTTTTTAAATACATTTATGGAATTACTCTATGTCTCTTTGTATTGATTATTCTATTACTTAATACATATAGAATAACTACAAATGCAAATCAGAACAACATGATCGATTTCACTAGTTATTATACACTGCAAAAATTCAAAATCTTAACAAGAATATTTGTCTTATTTCTAGTTAAAATGTCTCCTTTTTATTAAAAAAAAATCTCATTACATTTAAGACAAGACTCAAACAAGAAACAAACATTTTCACCTGTTTCAAGTAGACTTTCACTTCAAATAAGTAGAAAAATCTGCCAATGGAACAAGTTTGTTTTGCTTGTAATAAGAAGATAAATCTTGTCCCACTGGCAGATTTTTCTACTTATTTCAAGTGAAAATTTACTTGAAACAGGTGAAAATGGTCAAATAAGTTATTTTTCTGGTGATGGCTCTTGTTTTAAGTGTAATGAGATTTTTTGACTAAAAATGAGACATTTTAACTAGAAATAAGACAAATATTCCTGGTAAGATTTTGAGTTTTTGCAGTGAGCGAGACTGCATTTGAAAAAGTTCCAATTTTCTTGACCACACAGATAAGCTACATAGCAGACTTCTGTGATGAGTATTTGCTGGACGTGTTGATTGATACTCTAGTTAAGTTCTGTGACTCGTAACTTTTCCATACCTTAGCTTTGACTGAATTGACGCCACTGTTCATTCAGTCATTCGCCTTTATTTAACCAGGCAGGTCATTAAGAACACATTCTTATCTACGATGACGGCCTGGCAAGCGACAAGGAAGTGGTTTAGGGAGTAATACACAGTAAAATTGTAGCTCTACAAAGGTAGAAAACCATTAGGGAGCATTTTTCGGCAAAGCAGCAGAAATCGGCAGATCCCCGGAGCGCCGGAGCTGCAGTTCCCGCCGTGACCGCAGGGGGGCGCGCTGGCTCCTGGAGCAGAACTGCGCACTCAACAGGTCCGGAGCCTGAGCCGCGGGACTCCACGGGAATTTAACCCCGAACCACGCACTTCAGACCTGCGACAGCAAGGTTTTATTCTCCAGGAGTTCAATTTCATCTCTGTTACTCCGACTGAGTCCCGACGGACCCGCTTTGCCGCGACTGCGCACAAGTTTTTGGCTCCACAACTTATTGCTGTGACCCTTCTAGAGGAATCACGGCTTTATTCTGCTATTTGAGATTTATTTCAAATTAATCTCTTCTCCCTGTTTGCATTTTCATCTCAAGACTCGCTCAGACGGGTTTGTAAATAGCGTTTTTGTCTTCTGGAGGCTGGTAATTTACGCACGTCAGTGTTGTGACGCGCCACCAGTGGACGGCGTTGTTCCGCCCGTTTCCCCCTCTGTTTCCCCCACTGTTTCCCCCCCAATCCCCCTAAAGGATGCGTTCACCTAGAGAGAGCCAGATCTGGGAGTGAAAGAGCTGCAGGGGGAGAGAAAGAGAAAGGGGTTTATTAGAAAAGAGCGGCAGGAGGAGAGGGACCTGCTAGAAGGACGAGAGCGACTCCGCAGTCCTGCCGCTCCTCTGGTTTTTACGCACGAAGGAGCGAGACGCGCCGAGGACGATCCGTGCGCCTTTTTCTGGATTTCTTTATTTTTATTTTTTACACCAATTTAAATTATTTTCAGGTAAGGTGAGATTTCTAGATGTTGTTTTTTTTTTCTCTGAAAATGATTTAGTCATTGACTCCACGTGTTACAGCACTTTGGTGAGCCTTCAGTCTTTATAGTGCATGTTATCCGGGGCAAGATACGATGCTCAACCGACTCACTCTTTATTAATTAATGGTATTTATTTCGAATTCTTACACACAGTTGTCCTGAGTGGTCACTGCTTTAGACCAGGTCATGTTAAAGCCATAACACCATATTGACATTAGGGATAGCTGCTGTTATTGTCTGCCAACCTGTCTATTTTATTGCCCATTAGAATACAATAGAATAGAATAGAAGGATTGCTTGATTTCAAAAGATCAATATTAGTATCACCAGCTATAAATAGTACTTTTTGATTATTTAATGTATACATTTCTTCTACCCAGGCATTAAAAACTTCAATTCTAGCATCTGGTGCTCTATATATACAACTAATCAATACATTTTTACTATTCTCCATACATATTTCAACTGTTAAACATTCTACTAAATTATCAATCACAGTTGTCATATTTTCTATCACCTTATAGTTCAAGTTACTATCAACATAGACAGCTACTCCTCCTCCACCTTTGCATTTCCTATTTATATAATTAAATTCATAACCCTCTAACCCAAAGTCCACACCTTTTTCCTCGTCAATCCACGTTTCTGATATGGTAATTATGTTGAATGGTTGTGTGAAGCGACTTAAGTACTAAGCTACTATTGCAACAACACATCATCAGTAGGGTAAAACTAACCTGTCTCACGACGGTCTAATCCCAGCTCACGTTCCCTATTAGTGGGTGAGAATAGAATAGAATACTTTTATTATCATTATACATGGGTACAGTGAGATTAAAAGCAGCAACACCTCTCCAGTGCAAGACAGTGCAAACAGATAAGAAATATAAATAATAATACACATTTAAAAAGGTTAAGGTGCATTTTGAATAGTGAAAGCAAGACCTGAGATCCTATAATAACATATAACTCATATAATTCATATGTAATACACTTGTTCTGTTCAAGTTGGTCATGAGCGCAAAAACCCCAGTGTTTATAAATGAACAGATTGTTTTTAGGTATACTGTTCATCATTATAACACTAGAGGTTCCAGTCAGCTCAAATTACCAATTCCAAGGACCAATCATCTTAAGAGGTCTTTTATTTATAGATCAGTGACTTTGTGGAATAACCTCTGCTACATACTCAACAAATTAACTTTTAAAAAGAATCTTAAAGCCTACTTAGCATTGTGAAGTTTTTGTGGTTTGTTTGTTCTTTTTGCATTCTGTATTATTTAATAGTTTTCTTTTCTTTAATGTAAATTTATCTAGTATCTAATTTGTCATTTGCGTATTGAGTTAAATCATGTAATCACTTTGTTTTAATAATTGTATAATTATGTATGTTTTTTTTGTGGACCCCAGGAAGACTAGCTGGTTGCTATGGCACCAGCTCCTTAATAACATAAAATCAAAAATAACTACAAATGTGGTGGAATATTGCACAGATAGGCCGGGAAAAAGTATTGCACGTAAAAAAAAAAAAAAAAAAAACAGTAATGAAGACATTCACATATTGTTCAGGGCGATATGGCTTTGGGGAAAAAGCTGTTTTTCAGTCTGTTGGTTTTTGACCTGATGACTCTGTAGCGTCTTCCTGAAGGCAGCAGGTCAAACTAATTAACTTTAAATATTGTGATTTATTTATTTATTTTATATATTGGATGGATCCCCATTAGCTGCCGCCTTGGCGGCCTCTAATAAAGTACATAAAATATTACAGAAATGATAAGACATAAATACATACAGTCATACATTCCTAGCATAACTACATTTATAATAAAAACAACAATAACAATAATACACATACATGTACACACACACACACACACACACACACACACACACACACACACACACACACACACACACACACAGTTATATATGCATAAAATCATAATATATTAATAACACTATAATTATACTAATACACTATAATACCATACATTAGTAATATATTTCCAGTCACCGCTATCATTATAATAATTCTACTCATTTCAATATCAGTAATAAATTCCCAGTCATATGGTCTGCAGCATTAGGTGAGCCTTAAGTCGTATTTTATTTGTTAGTTAATTTGTTTTGTGAGCGAGATACGTGAGGAGGGAAAGAGTTCCAGGACATTATTGAACGATAGATAACTGATTAGTTCTCAGAGTTGGAGGTATCAGGTATTCAGAACTGGCATTTCTGGTGTCATGGTTATGTCTGTCTCTAGTATTTAGTAATTGGTTGAAAAAATATTCAGGTGTCTGATTGAATATGATGTTTTTAAGAAACATCAGGATGTTGTAGCTGAGTTCAACTTCAACCGTAAACCAGGAGCATATCAGCTTTATTTGTACGTGTTGAACAGTGAAGTGCCAGACTAGCCGCTCTGTTTTGAACCAGTTGCAATTTATGTATTTATATATTGTGATAACGTGCTTCTATTACATTTGTCTTTTTATCCATTGGATTTCTAAATAAAGATTGTCTTTTTATATGAAGTCGTTATATGAAGTCAGCCCTGGTTTAGTTTAGTTTATTTGCACATAAAAATATACAACCGTTTTAAAAGTACAGACGAACAGCATGTAGAAAAAAAAAGGAAATAAAAAAAAGAAAGACAATATAACAGAAAATGTGCGGGAGGAACCAAAAAAACCCATAAGGGCTTGTCGAGTGGTTCCTCCTATAGTGAAACAAACAATATGTACAGAAATATGTAAAACATAGGACAACTAAGGAAAATAAGCTGAATTACTAGAAAAACAGGAATCTAATGAGGGAGTGCAGAGAAGAACTGGAAATGAATAGTTAAGCTTTGCTAAGTTGGGCTCGCAAAAATGTTGTGATTTGTTTTTTGAAAGTATTTGTACTCAAGCGTTCTCTAATATGGTGTGGTAAGATGTTCCAATAAAGAGGAACCTCTGAATCTAATTGAAAATTGGGAAAAAGTAGACCTGAAGAGGGTGGGATGTGGGATGGAGATTGTTTGCAGACCTAGTATTGAAGTGATGGTAAATGCGTCCTGTCCTCCTGCAGGGATGAGGATCTGCGCGGATGCTGCGCTGCTGCTGATGCTGCTGCTGTGCACGGCTCTGTGGTGCCGGAGCGCGCACGCCGGCCACGCGCACGCCGCCCCCCCGGACCCCTGCTACGACGAGCACGGAAACCCACGCCGCTGCATCCCCGACTTCGTCAACGCCGCCTTCGGGAAGGAGGTGAGTGATTGATTTATTGATTGAAATCTTTATTTTGAGCATACAAGGCAAGGCAAGTTTATTTATAGAGCACAATTCAACACAAGGTAATTCAAAGTGCTTTACATCAACATTAAAAGCTGCAAGACACAGTTAAACAGTAAATACCAAATAAAATGATAAGAAAAGAGGTAAAATAATAAAAAGCACAAGTTGTTAAACAGTAAGGGCAGTAGAGTACAGCAGGTACATCTCATTCTTACAATGGCAAGAATTACGTTTCTATACGGTCAAAACGTACAAAGACCGGGTCAAATACAGTATTACAAAAGTAATGTGTACAGTAAATAGGTAATAGACAAATGACAGCTCTTATTAACATATATACAATTTTTGTAAAGTGAAAGGTGCAGCAATATGAGGTAAACATGATTATTGGAAGGTGCATTGTTACAGCATATGATTGTGTTATTATAATTATTATTATTATTGCACGGTGATTGATTACTTTGAGAATCTATGAGTGATGAAAGTTCATCAGAGCAACAGTTTGGCAAGGCTTTATATCAACATTAAAAGCAGCAAGACATAATTAGACAGTAAATAACAAATAAAATGAAGTAAAATTATGAGAAAAGAAGGTAAAATAATAAAAAGCACAAGTTGCTGAAAACTAAGGGCAGTAGAGTACAGCAGGTACACATCTCAATCGCAGTTTTCAGAAAGTATTTAATTTAAGAGTATGCTTAAATAACTAATAAATGAAATAAAATGATAAGAAAAGAGGTAAAATAATAAAAAGCACAAGTTTAATTAAACAGTAATGTTTTTAGGCCTGATTTAAAGGATCTACAGTTGGAGCAGACCTCAGGTCTACAGGAAGTTTGTTCCACCGGTGAGGAGCAGAATAAGTGAACGCTGCCTCACCTTGCTTGGTTCTGGTTCTGGAACCACAACAAACCAGATCCAGATGAACCTCAGGGGTCTGGGTGAAAAAAACCAACAAAAAGCAATTACACAAAACAAAAAAAGAATAGAAGAAGAAACAGTCATTAAACAAAATCAAAGGGAAATAAACGTTCATGCCCGAAAAGGAGTATAGGAGGAAGTAAAAAAAACGTATGAGGTCCTACCCCTTGTGTTCTGGCTCTTCCTTTCTAGCTGTTCCACAGAGTAGAACTAAAACATTTGCTGCTTTTAGCCACTTTTATGCTCCAAAAATGTGGAAAAGCCTGCCGGAGGATCTGAGAGGAGCTGGAAATGTGGACATTTTTAAACGTAGACTGAAAACTCATCTCTTTGGTCTGGCTTTTATGTAGCATCAAATTTTATAGTTTGATTCTGTTTAACACTTTTTTAGAGGTATTTCTTTTCTTTATTTATCTGTTTCTTGTAATGTTTTTATTATTATTATTATTATTATTATTATTATTATTATTATTATTATTATTATTATTATTATTATTATTATATTTTATTGTTGTGGACTGATTATTTTTTAGCCTTCATTCTTGAATTTTTATCATTTTTATTTTTATTTTTATGTATTTTTTAACATTTATTAGAACCAGTTCCTTGACAGTCTCACACAGAATGACAGGTACAAATACTCAGCTTGGTATCATAAAGACATCATACCAAATTTCAGAGAGGTGGAAGGATATTGTTCATAAGTCCACTTATTTCAGAATAATAAAGAAATAAAAAAAGAAAATCCAACTAACCCAGTTGCACAGAGACTATATTCTCACTTCTCTAAATACATTATAACAGGTGTCCATTTTGTAAGATACAACTCTGTCTGGAGTCGAAGATTTGCCGTCATGTGCTCCATACAGTTTACATCCTTAAGTCTTTGGGTCTTTATTTTTTTTATTATGCTTATTTTTCAGTCAAAATGTTAAGCACTTTGTATTTCATGTACCTGGATGAAAGGTGCTATACAAATACAGAGGTGTCAAGTAACGAAGTACAAATACTTTGTTACCTTACTTAAGTAGAAATTTTGGTTATCTATACTTCACTGGAGTAATTATTTTTCAGCTTTTTACTTTTACTTCTTACATTTTCACGCAATTATCTGTACTTTTTACTCCTTACATTTTAAAAACAGCCTCGTTACTCTATTTAATTTCGGCCTTTAAATAAAACTATCCAGTTAAATTGCTCCATCTGGATAGAGTGAATTTGGTTGTGGTTGTTTCAGATGTTCTTGTCCAGTTTTGTTCTTACATCCGTTCCCTCAGATTCCTGCAACTAAACTTGGATGTACATTCCAATAAAGGTTAGGATAAATGATAACATGCCCCTGAAGTTTGACTTTTTGCACCATTACAATACTTATAGGCAACTAGTCATCATATCTTCTGCTCTCTGAAACAAACACATGTTAATGCTCAATAGTACACATATATGGTTCTTTAATAT
Organism: Cololabis saira; assembly: GCF_033807715.1. Classification (NCBI taxonomy): domain Eukaryota; kingdom Metazoa; phylum Chordata; class Actinopteri; order Beloniformes; family Belonidae; genus Cololabis; species Cololabis saira. The sequence goes on along the minus strand of NC_084587.1, from coordinate 8,622,285 downwards.
ATTTGCATTATACTAAGATGCATTCATTTTCAATGGCTTTTGTCCTTAATGGCTTTTTTCCCCCTTACATTACTTTTACTTTTATACTTTAAGTAGTTTTGAAACCAGTACTTTTATACTTTTGAGTAAAAAACTTGAGTTGATACTTCAACTTCTACAGGAGTATTTTTAAACTCTAGTATCTATACTTCTACCTGAGTAATGAATGTGAATACTTTTGACACCTCTCTACAAATAAAATGTGATTGATTGATTGATTGTAGGTGCGCGCGTCCAGCAGCTGCGGCGGCCGCGCGCCGGGCCGCTACTGCGTGGTGACGGCGGCGGAGAAGGAGCGGGAGCGCGCCCGGACCTGCCACACCTGCGACGCCTCGGACCCCCGCAGGGCGCACCCGCCGTCCTACCTCACCGACCTCAACAACCCGCACAACCTCACCTGCTGGCAGTCCGAGAACTTCGTGCAGTTCCCGCAGAACGTCACGCTCACGCTGTCCCTGGGGAAGAAGTTCGAGGTGACCTACGTGTCGCTGCAGTTCTGCTCCCCCAGACCCGAGTCCATGGCCATCTACAAGTCCATGGACTACGGCAAGACCTGGGTGCCGTTCCAGTTCTACTCCACGCAGTGCAGGAAGATGTACAACAAGCCCAGCCGGGCCGCCATCACCAAGCAGAACGAGCAGGAGGCGGTTTGCACGGACGCGCACACGGACATGCACCCTTTGTCCGGGGGGCTGATCGCCTTCAGCACCCTGGACGGCCGGCCGTCGGCGCACGACTTCGACGGCTCGCCGGTGCTGCAGGACTGGGTCACGGCCACCGACATCCGCGTGGCCTTCGGCCGGCTGCACACGCACGGGGACGAGAACGAGGACGACTCGGAGCTGGCGCGGGACTCCTACTTCTACGCCGTGTCCGACCTGCAGGTCGGAGGACGGTGCAAGTGCAACGGGCACGCGTCCAAGTGCGTGAAAGACAGAGAGGGGAATCTGGTGTGCGAGTGCAAGCACAACGCGGCGGGGCCGGAGTGCGACAGGTGCAAACCTTTCCACTACGACCGGCCCTGGCAGCGCGCCACGGCCAGGGAGGCCAACGAGTGCGTGGGTGAGTCCCGGGGTCACGGATCTGGGGGGGGCTGGGGTAAAACAGGGGCAGAAAAAGCTCTGGTTTATATTAATAATAATCAGAATCAGAATCATGTTTATTTGGCCAAGTCAGGTCAGACAAGACATGGAATTTGACTCGGTTATTTTCGCTCACTGTACAGTAAATAGATAATAGACAAATGACAGCTCTTATTAACATATAGACAATTTTTTTTAAAGTGAAAGATGCAGCATATGATTGTGTTATTATAATAATAATTATTATAATTGCACAGTGATTGATTACTCTGAGACTCTGAGTGAGGAAAATTCATCAGAGCAACAGCTTGGCAAGTTTATTTGTATAGCACAATTCAACACAAGGTCATTCAAAGTGCTTTACATCAACATTAAAAGCGGCAAGACACAATTAAAACATAAATAACAAATAAAATGACAAATGACAGCTCTTATTAACATATATACAATTTTTAAAAAGTGAAAGGTTCAGCAGAAAGAGGTAGAAAAAGCACAAGTTGTTAAAAAGTAACGGCAGTAGAGTGCAGCAGGTACATCTCATTCTTACAATGGCAAGAATTACTTTTCTATACGGTCAAAACGTACAAAGATCGGGCCAAATACAGTATTACAAAAGTAATCTGTAACAATTTGTACGGTGAATTAAACCAATTTGACAATTCTATGGGACAATGCCTGTTTCCAGGTCTTATTTCACACAACTGAGAAGAATTACTTTTCTATACGGTCAAAACTTACAAAGATAACATTAATAATAATGATGATAATAAAAAGTATTTAAAACAGCAGCTACTCTGAAAAAGTCCTGGCACCAACTTTTTTAGTTTAATTTTATTGTTTACTGTTTAAATATATCAATAACAGACTAGATTAAATTGTGAACAATTATCTTAAACTCACATCAACCAGTAAACTGTGCTAAAGGCATGCTGGGAAACTACTGACATGCAACAATGGAAAAACCTTATTATTGTTATTATTATTATTTTATATATTAGTGTGAAGCAAACAGCAGGACTACTTTTATTGGTCAATTTTACAGTTTACGTCTGAAATTAAGACAAAAACTCGACAGCAGACGACTCGGAATCGTCTAGTCTAAACACTCACGTGCATCGTTGAGGAAATAAATCAGTGCTGACTTTGATTAAACAGCTTAGTTGTCAGCCCTAAAAAAATAATAATAAATAAACAGAATATGACATTTGTTTTGTTTTTAAAAAAAATGTAAAAGAAAAAAAAAAGAAAAAATATATAAATATATATATTATATATATATATTATATTATATTATATTATATATTATATATATATATATATATATATATATATATATATATATATATATATATATATATATATATATATATATATATATATATATATATATATAAATATTAAATAGCGTATTGTATTTTAAAAACTTCAGTAATTATAATTTTCTTAGCTGGATTTTGCTTGAAATGTTGTTTTGGTTTGATTTTTGCAAGTTTGAGCCGTCTGAACTCTGCAGAGAAGCTCAGGTCAGACCGTCAGAGCCTCCAGAGGAGAAATCAAAGTAAATACACCCTGGCGAGCCCGCAGCCTTGTTGTCTTATCAAACTACTCATCCACAGGATTTTCCATCCCTTTAAAATCACCAACCGAAACTCCAGGAACCTTTTAAATCCAAATGTGTGGTTTCACTTGGCGTGAATGGGAACTGGACGTCGACTGATTTGGCTTTTTCAGCGGCTGCTGAGTTGATGTAAACCGTATTTTCTGTTTGTATCTTAATCCAGAGACTAAAAATGAAACATGGGTGTGAAGTCGGGATTCCTAGCAATTTTGCACGGTACTGTAAATAAATAACTTTAAAATAAAAAATAAAATCCCAGAGGCGCCCGTCCACGAGCATCAAGCCGACTGTAACATGAAAATGCGGTTTGAAGGTTGGGTTCTCTCGTCGGAGGCTTTTAAACCCCCTCAAACGGAATCGCTGAGCCCAAACCCGCAGACGCCTTCGCTCAGCCGCGGCGTCCAGGCCAAGGATGCTCCGTTTCATGCGGCGAATGCGGAGGAAAATAAAAACACAGATTTGTGGCATTTCACTACTACTACAATCATAGTTTTTTGATTTTTTAAAGACGATCAAGCATAAAAACAGACGAATGATAGTTATTTACTATGGCGGATCGTCAATACTGAGGAAATGAACCGCAGATCGGAGTCGATGTGTCAGGGTTTGACCTCTCAGGGTTTGTACTTGAATTTTTAAATGAAAACAAACCTAATTAATTCAGCTTTTTTTAAATGGGCGGCAGTATTTTAAAAAGAAAAGAAGCACATTTTGTCTTTAAGAGACCAAAGTTAGAGGAATCTACGTTGTTGTGATGTATTTTTTCGTCCCTCCCAACAAGTTTAGGCAAGGCAAGTTTATTTGTATAGCACAATTCATCAAAGTTATTCAAAGTGCTTTACATCAACATCAAAAGCAGCAAGACACAATTAAACAGTAAATAACAAATAAAATGAAATAAAATGATAAGAAAATAGGTAAAATAATAACTTTTCGCGGTTTTCAAAAATCATAAGTATCTAATTTAGTCCTGGATTTGAGCTGCAGGGCCGAAGGAAACACTGTTTTGTGCAGAGTGATGGTTGGTCGGGTCGCCAGGCGTTAAAACCGGATACAAAGGCACTGAAAGTTGCAAACGCTGGTCCGGACTCCTGCGGGCCGGCTCCTGAACGGGGGCCGGAGGCTCCGCCGCCGCCGCTGCAGCTGCTGCAGCAGCTGTTTACCAGGTCTCCACCCGCCGGTGTCAGCAGATGTGAACAGTTTCGGAGGGGGAATGTAAATACGGCGGCAAGACGGGTGAAAGAGTTTTCATCCTTGAAAGCATCCCGAACCCGTGCCAGGAGAGATTGTAGCTTATGTTTGCGTTAAAGAAAGGGAGCTAAACGTGACAGAATAATAAGCTAATGGAGACGTCTGAGGTGGAAACGCATCCGTTTCACAAACTCAGACACTTCCTGCCTGTTTCTTTTTAAACATATATTCATATCTTTTTAATTTACTGCAGTTTTACTTGGGGAAACTGTCTCTGACTCTCCTGGTGATGCTGAACCACGATTCTTCCCGGTCCTGCATCTGTTTCACTGCACTTTTGCTGATTTCCTACACCAGGATTTCTTTAACCCTTGTACTGTCTTCGGGTCAAAATTAGCTAATTTTTCTATCCTTCTTTCCTCTTGCTCTCTCCTTCCTTCCTTCCTTCCTTCCTTCCTTCCTTCCTTCCTTCCTTCCTTCCTTCCTTCCTTCCTTCCTTCCTTCCTTCCTTCCTTCCTTCCTTCCTTCCTTCCTTCCTTCCTTCCTTCTTTTCTCCAACCCTTCCTGCCTCCCTCCCTTCCTTCCTTTTTCCCTTCTTTCCTCCCTTCCTTCCTTCTTTTCCCCCTTCTTACCTTCCTTCCTTCCTCCCTCCCTTCCTTCCTTCCTTTTTCCCTTCTTTCCTCCCTTCCATCCTTCTTTTCCCCCTTCTTACCTTCCTTCCTTCCTCCCTCCCTTCCTTCCTTCCTTCCTTCCTCCCTTCCTTCCTTCCTTCCTTCCTTCCTTTTTCCCTTCCTTCCTTCTTTCCTCCCTTCCTTAATTCCTTCCTTCCTTCCTTCCTTCCTTCCTTCCTTCCTTCCTTCCTTCCTTTCTTCCTTCCTTCCTTCCTTCCTTCCTTCCTTCTTTCTTTTCTCCATTCCTTCCTTCTTTTTTCCCTTCCTTCCTTTTTTCCCTTCCTTCCCTTTTTCCCTTCCTTCTTTCCTTCCTTCCTTCCTTCCTTCCTTCCTTCCTTCCTTCCTTCCTTCCTTCCTTCCTTCCTTCCTTCCTTCCTTCCTTCCTTCCTTCCTTTTCCCTTCCTTCCTTCCTTTTTTCCCTTCCTTCCTTCTTTTCCCCTTTCTTACCTTCCTTCCTTCCTTCCTTCTTTTTTCCCTTCCTTCCTTCCTTCCTTCCATTCTTCCTTCCTTCCTTCCTTCCTTCCTTCCTTCTTTCTTTTCTCCATTCCTTCCTTCCTTCCTTCCATTCTTCCTTCCTTCCTTCCTTCCTTCTTTCTTTTCTCCATTCCTTCCTTCCTTCCTTCCTTCCTTCCTTCCTTCCATTCTTCCTTCCTTCCTTCCTTCCTTCCTTCCTTCCTTCCTTCCTTCCTTCCATTCTTCCTTCCTTCCTTCCTTCCATTCTTCCTTCCTTCCTTCTTTTTTCCCTTCCTTCCTTCCTTCCTTCCTTCCTTCCTTCCTTCCTTCCTTCCTTCCTTCCTTCTTTCCTTCCTTCCTTCCTTCCTTCCTTCCTTATTTCCTTCTTTCCTTCCTTCCTTCCTTCCTTCTTTTCTTCCTTCCTTCCTTCCTTCCTTCCTTCCTTCCTTCCTTCCTTCCTTCCTTCCTTCTTTCCTTCCTTCCTTCCTTCCTTCCTTCCTTCCTTCCTTCCTTCTTTTCTCCCTCCCTTCCTTCCTTCTTTCCTTCCTTCCTTCCTTCCTTATTTCCTTCTTTCCTTCTTTCCTTCCTTCCTTCTTTTCTTCCTTCCTTCCTTCCTTCTTTTCTTCCTTCCTTCCTTCCTTCCTTCCTTCCTTCCTTCCTTCCTTCCTTCCTTCCTTCCTTCCTTCCTTCCTTCCTTCCTTCTTTCCTCCCTTCTTCCCTTCCTCCTTCCTTGACCCATGTGCTGTTCTTCGTTCCTCTCGTCCGTTTGGCTCAGACAGCAAAGAAAAGGCTTCGGGGGGTTTTAGGTGAGTTTGCTGGAGAAGTAAAGGTAGACGGAGACGAATCCCCAGGTTGAAAATGCTTCCCCTGATTATCTGATCGAAGGGAGACGACTGCTCCCCGAAAGAAACTTGCTTTCGCTGCAAATCGTCCCGAAATAATGCTTTCCAAGGTTTGTAAGTTTGGTTGTGAGAAGAAGGAGAAGAAAGAAACACGAGGAGAGAGTGTCTTGAGTAATTGAGGAGAATCGGAGAGACGGCTTAAAGGCTTGAAAACGAGGGAGCCAGCGCTGCAGCGCAGACGGCGGCGGGGGCGAAGACACGAAGCCAGAGGAGGGAGAGCGCGATGAAGAGATGTCCAACCTCTTTCCAGTAAAATCCTACTGGCGCATTGAGATCATAGATGAAGTTTTTGTTGTTGGACTCATCATCCTTTCCTCCCTGGAGTCTTTACACGACTACTTTTCACCCTCTGAGGATGCAGATTTGACGTCAGATGAGACGGATAATTGTAAAAGTGCTCACAGAGCGTAGTAACACTCAGAGAAAACATCGTATGACTTTTTTTCAACTTTGAAAACTTGACCCAAATTGCTGAGGTCTTGATGAAATGTTTTTTTTAAAGGTATTGTGACATCATTTTTAACATGCTTTTAACACTATTAAAAGTCTTGGCCAACATCCCTCAAATGTGTCTAAAAGAGTGTAACAAGAAAAACTTCACTCTAGTACTCCATTCCTGGCTTTTTATTACAGTGTTTTTTTGCGCCGTGAAAAATGCTTCCTTTCCCCCTTTCCTGTCAATCATCGCCCCGCTCCTCCTCCAAACCTCCTCCTCCTCCAGCCATACGCTCACAGCGGCGTCGGAGAGTTAAGCCGGGAGCGACAGGCGAAGCATGCACGGAGAAGCAGCACGGAGAAGCAGTCCACCGCAAACAATCATAAAAATAAAGGCATGCAAGCAGCACTGTCCCCTTATCTTAAGTCCAGTCAGTGGCCGCGGGTCTTCTTAGCAGTTTTCCTCCGGTGATTAGAACAAAAGAGGCTCTAAACAGCTCCGTGTTAAGCCTCATTTATGGTTCCGCGTTAAATCGGCGCAGAGCCTACGCCGTAGGGTTCAGCGTACGGTGCGCGTCGCCGCGTAACCCTACGCCGTAGGCTCTACGTCGGTGTAACGCGGAACCATAAATCAGCCTTTATGGTGCGCTGGAGAGGAGAGGAGGCAGGGAGCTGGGTGGAGGGGGCGGTGATTTAGCGGGTTTATACGTAACGACCCGCCACCAAACCACATGCGCCGTTTTTGCATAGTTATGCGGAAAATCCCAGAAAGCACACAATACACTGAATGTTAAAAGTTCGCTGTTTTTTGGTGTAATTGATGTCAAGACACCCAACAAAACACAAAAAATCAAGAAAAATTTGTTTTTCATGTCACAATACCTTTAAAGAAAACAACACAGTGTAAAAGCACCATTTTCAACCACGTCTTTAGAGCTTTGTTTACGGCAGCTGGCTTTTGGGGTGGAATCAGCCTCTTCACTGGACTCCACCCCTTTTGTCACCCACTTTTGAGGTAAAGCAAATGCAGAAAGATGTGAAGTTTTAGGGAGATAAAGATGAGGAAGCTGGGTAATTCTCATCCACTCGGGGTCTGTGATGTCACAGTTCCCCGCAAAATCTGAGCGGGTCACTGAAAGTCGTAAGTTTAGATCTAAAAAACCCTAAAACGTAGCGATAAGGACAGATGATTTTTAAATGTAATTGCCACTTTATACAATCAAAACTAAAATAAAGAGTATATGTCATCTCCATCTGCCCGGGTGTTTGGACATATCTCAGGAACGGCCTGACAGATCTGGGTGATTGATACCTCTACCGAACCGCTCTGTCTGAGTGTGTGAAACTAGGATTAGGGTTGCAGCTGCTCCTGCATCTCACAAGGGTCTAGTATTTTTAAAAGTCTGAGACGAATCCAAAAAAACACTTAAATCAGCCGATCAGCTGGCTATCCTGGCTGTCGAGTCAGGGACGAGTTCTGAGTGACCGTTAGGGGTCTCGTCTGAGTTGGAGGGAAAGTGGGGATGTTTTCTCCAGAGAAGAAACCGTTACTCCAAGCAAATTTTTTTTGCTACCGCTAGGAATGGGCGATATTTGAACTACATTTATAATGTAGTTCATGATATACCGTCAAAAAAATTCCCCACGGTAACAATTTGTCATCTCACGGTAAAAACGATAAATTGAGGAAATGAGGAAAGAAAGAAAGAAAGAAAGAAAGAAAGAAAGAAATGAGCCTGACAGAAAGAAAGAAAGAAAGAAAGAAAGAAAGAAAGAAAGAAAGAAAGAAAGAAAGAATTGAGCCTGAAAGAAAGAAAGAAAGAAAGAAAGGAGCAAGAAAGAAAGAAAGAAAGAAAGAAAGAAAGAAAGAAAGAATTGAACCTGACAGAAAGAAAGAAAGAAAGAAAGAAAGGAGCCTGAAAGAAAGAAAGAAAGAAAGAAAGAAAGAAAGAAAGAAAGAAAGAAAGAAAGAAAGAAAGAAAGAAAGAAAGAAAGAAAGAAAGAAAGAAAGAAAGAAAGAAAGAAAGAAATGAACCTGAAAGAAAGAAAGAAAGAAAGAAAGAAAGAAAGAAAGAAAGAAAGAAAGAAAGAAAGAAAGAAAGAAAGAAAGAAAGAAAGAAAGAAAGAAAGAAAGAAAGAAAGAAAGATAAATTCCCGTTGATGACACTTTTTGTATTGGTATTTTTTTATCGTTATTGGGATAAATGCCAGAAATGATCGTGATCATTTTTTTAGTCCATACCGCCCATCCCTAGCTACCGCTCGCATCGCTGTGACTTTTGCGTCTCGGAGAGGTAAAATTGTCCAAGAGCTGATTCTTGGGGAATTTTTCTGTTTTTCTGTCCGAATTTTTTCCTTGTTTCTGTTAGGCAGCACATTTCTCTAGTATGAGTGCTTCCAGCAAACAGCTCTTCGTCTTACGACCTTACAGGGAAATCTCTCCTTTTCCTTTACCATGTAATTCTGTTTTAATGAAAAATGGAGTAAAAACCTCTAGTCTTGAGAGCATGTTAAAGAAAAGGCTTTTCACTATCAGCTTCTTCCACAACACGATTACATAATCCTGCTGTTAATTTCTATCGAAATGTTTGCTAATAAATTGTTGATTTATCCGGAAAGTTGGCTGTTTTGGAGCTCAAAACTGTCCAGGATGGACGTGAGGAATTATCGCTTCCCTTATCTCTCAATATATTTGAACTAGGGATGGGCGGTATGGACTAAAAAATGTATCACGATCATTTCTGGCATTTATCCTGATAACGATAAAAAAAATACCAATTCAACTCCATCTTTTTAACTCTAAATCTATCTCGCTCTCAGATCCGCCATGTTTGTTACGCAAAAACGTCATCAATGGGAATTTATCCTTCTTTCTTTCTTTCTTTCTTTCTTTCTTTCTTTCTTTCTTTCTTTCTTTCTTTCTTTCTTTCTTTCTTTCTTTCTTTCTTTCTTTCTTTCTTTCTTTCTTTCTTTCTTTCTTTCTTTCTTTCTTTCAGGCTCATTTCCTTCCTTCCTTCCTTCTTTTTTCCCTTCCTTCCTTCCTTCCTTCCTTCCTTCCTTCCTTCCTTCCTTCCTTCCTTCCTTCCTTCCTTCCTTCCTTCCTTCCTTCCTTCCTTCCTCCTGCTCTCTCCTTCCTTCTTGCCTTCCTTCCTTCCTTCCTTCCTTCCTTCCTTCCTTCCTTCCTTCCTTCCTTCCTTCCTTCCTTCCTTCCTTCCTTCCTTCCTTCCTTCCTTCCTTCCTTCCTTCCTTCCTTCCTTCCTTCCTTCCTTCCTTCCTTCCTTCACGTACGTTGTGCGTGGATTTAACACAGAACCATAAATCATCTTTACACAAAAACGTCATCAACAGGAATTTATCGTTTTTACCGTGAGATGACAAATTCTTATTGTGAGGAATTTTTTTGACGGTTTATCGTGAACGGTAAAATATCACCCATTCCTAATTTGAACTAATCCACAACTTTTTCTTCTCAACTTTATCAAAATCTAGACGGTAGAAAACAGTGACAGTACGTACTACACGGAAAGAGAGACGGACAAGTTATTTTTACACCCTGTAAGACATTTAAAACTGTGTTCTTAGTGCAAAATGTTCAGGAAAACATATGTTAGTGCTTAAAACCAGCTGCTCCCATCCTTTTTTGTTCGAGGTACTGAATGTTGTGTACGTTTCGTGGATTGCCATGCAAATTTGGTTTGAGATCATTTAACAACAGCAACCGCGGAGTCTGGCAGCCGAAACCTTCTTCAGCTATGGCCTGACCTGGGGTCGAGTTTTTGAACAAATCCCGGACAGATTGCACCCGATTTGAGACGGAGGAAGCTGTGATTCTCACCGCCTCGTTACCTCGTTGAGGTGTGGTTTCATCTCACAGCGATTAGTGTCATGTTTGTGCAGATGAAGTTAAGCTTGTCGGGTAATGGACTTCCCTCAGATATTGCCTTGCAGTTTTGTTTGTTTGGCACTTTTCGCGCCGAAGGTCTGGCTGATGTTGAAACCGCTCACTTTTCATAAATCGGCATCTTCAAAGGTGCCATCGGGACGAGTCGTTAGACTCTTAAGTCACAGCAAACAAGGCCCCGACTGAACTGGCGGAGCGGTTTTGCACTTTGCACCGTCTTACGCACTCCTGTTTCTGTTGACACGCTCACACGGATACGCGTTTCGTCAGGCCTTCGGCCGCGAGTTCAAACGGGGAGAGTGACCTCTCTCTCTCTCTCTTGCTGCGAGAAACCTCTTGGCGGGAGCTCTTATCAGTGTTTATGACAGGCTTTGTAAACCGGGCGCCGAATCAAGCTGCTGGCGGACCAGACGGCTGGCTCGGGCCTTCTGTTTTAGACTGGGAGACCTGCTGTATCTCTCAAACAGACACAAACACGGCCACCGGGCCGGCACGTACTGTAAGCAAACGCTGATGGTACCGTATATCAAGCGCTGGAGCTAAACTCCTAAAATAGGCAGCCGGAGCAGACGCTCTCGCAGCGGGAGGGTGGACACAAAAGAGAAACATTTCTGAACTCTGCAAGAGCGCTGAATCGCTCACACGTGCACCAACACTCCCGCCGTCAGCTGGAAGTGAATGTTTTCTTTCATGTGTCCAGAAGGTCGAGAGGCTCCGTCAACTATCTCCCTCGGTTAATATTCACAGCTATTCAGTGTCGTCGCAGAGCTGGAAGAGCCAGGGAAAGCATCCCTGGTCATGGAGGTCGGCCGGAGTCTGTCCCGGGTCTTTACCGGGGTAAACCCAGGACGGCTCGCCAGTCCCTCACAGGGCCACACATGTGGACGGACAACCGTCCATGCTCACCTTTGGGCAATCTGGTTTCATCATCCATCTAACTATGGACGAGGAGAACATGTAAACGCCACACAGAAAGACCTGGGGGTTGAACCTGGAACTAGAGGGCTGCATTGGGATTGGGTCCCGCCGGGTCCCGCGGGACCCAACACAAATCTTGCGGGAGGGGGCAGTTGGAACTTTGCTGCAGGCAGGAACGGGCAGTTAAAAAAAACAATGCGGGATCGGGATGTAGTCTAGCGACAAGATGGAAATCAATGACGTGGAAAAGAACCTCAAACAATGTCTTTACAAAACAAAGACAAAGCAAGGCTAGTCAGATATTTGTAGAAACTGTGTTTTAGGGCTGGGCGATATGGACCAAAAGTCATATCTCGATATTTTCAAGCTGAATGGCGATACTCGATATATATCGATATTTTTTCTGTGACATAATTGGGGTTTCCCCCAAAGCATTATAGCATAGCATCTCTGTTAGCTTCATTTTTTTCTGAGGCAAACCCTTAAAAAAACTGTCAGTTTTAATACAAAGCCTCGTGCCAAATGTCACACAGGTTCCTTTATTAACAGAGGTCTGCACAATATCAAAATGTATAAAACAAATGAAATAAAAATAAACTGCCTGCATATATAGAATAAAAATGCTTCTTGAATAAAATAAAACAAATATCCCTTTCCTGCATAACAATTAAATTAAAATACACTGTGCAATTAATACAATGTAGACAGTAACAGGCAGACTTTTCCACTGAGGTTGACAGTTGTGCAAATAACAAAACATTTGTGCAAATGTCAAATAAAACATTCAAGTCAATTTGTCACAAAATAAGCTATATCAAAATCATAAAAAAAAAAGTTTAATAATCGATATAAAGGATATTGTCTCGTACCATATCGCGTTTGAAAATATATCGATATATATTAAAATCTCGATATATCACCCAGCCCTACTGTGTTTAGTAGAGCTGGGTATCATCACTGACCTCCTGATACGATACGATTCCGATACACTAAGTCCCAAGTCGATACGATTTCCGATACGATTTGATATCGATATTCTAGTTAAAATACCAATTTTGCTTTGGCAATGGAAGGGATTCTCAAAAAAAAAATAAAATGGAGGGGCATGGTGGTGCAGCTGGTAGTGCAGCCATCTCACAGCAAGAATGTCCTGGGTTCAATTCCTGCCGGGGACGCTGTGGGCACTGAGTGCGTGTTAAAGTATGCCACCATGTTGCAGAGAAGTGGGTTTCCATTGGTGGGGGTTTTTCAGGTCCAGTTCCTGGGGTTGTGTCTCCTTTACCAGGAACGGCCCTGCAAAAGTGGTCGTCAGGAACCTTTACGGGGTTGGACAACATCCCTGTAGTAGAAGAGGAAGAGGGGGTGGTCTCTGCTTTCTAAAACACGTTTAGTCCTCTCACGCGAACATAAATCATGTGACCACAACTCATTTTCAGTCAAGGTTCTTGTGCGGCACTGCAGTGTGATGGAAACACGCCGGTTGAAGGGGCCGAGGAGACGGGTGGCTCGGTTGGAGGTTCCTGTCTGGCGGGTTTGTCCTCAACTCCTGCTGGTAAAAACAAAAACGCACCTATTATATATCCAGGAGATTGGGTTCCCTGCACAAGCCGGGGTTGGGCAGGTCTGAGACCCAGACTAACCCCTCGCTCCCCCGTGATTATGTGATACGTCTGTTCGTCCATTCATTTCCAAGGGAACCTCCATAATCGCTTATGTAGTTGTCTTTTTCAGGGCATTATTCTGCCGTGTTGCATTCGACGTCATGGCTTCTTTCAGATATTTGTATATGTGTTGAGATTGTAGAGGCTACAGATGGAAACTGTTGTTAGAATAGTTTATCTCGCAGTCCCGTTAGTCTCAAGTCAATTCAACCCTGAAACGCACCAGTTGAACCCCGGGAGGGATGTAAAAGGGTTTGACAACACCCTTTTACACAAGGGAACGGTGTTGGAAGGCCACTGCTCAGATGAGAATACATGCTTTATAAAGGTAGTAACATATTTACACTTTCATATAAGTGTAAATGTTACTTTCATGTAACTTTTATACTGTTAGAGTTAGTCACTAGTGTTTTTACTAGCTTGTTTATACCATCTTACTTCAATCCAGCCAGCTACCAACGGCATGGCGGTGACTTGTCACAGGTGCAACCTTGGCCGGCTGGATTCCAACTGCATATTTAGCAGTCCGTCTTTGTCCTTTCATCATTTTGGCGTGTTGCTACGCAGCTGAGGTTTTACTGGAGGAGACAACGACTACGTTTACATGCAGTCCAAATTCGGGTTATTGCTAATATTCCGGTTACTGAAACATTCGGAATATTCCGTTTACATGCGTGAGCAAACAGGGTTATCCCTGTATACGTGGTAATTAATCATTGGGGAAATCTCGATCAAACCAGCGACGCATGGAGAACGTGATGACGCAATTACCGTCATTTCCGCTTCTTCTTCCTTTATCCAAATTCAAAACAAATGCTGCTTCGCGCAACTTTTTGCTCACCTTCTTTTATATCTCGCTATCCCCATACTTTCTACCGTCTACAAATGCCAAATTGTTCAAATAATTAGTCTCCTCCTCACTCCAAAAGTGTGGCGTGGTCTCGCGTTTCTCCGTGTTTAGAAGAACGTCCTGGACTCAAAAGACCAGGATTCCTTGTGAACAGAGCATGCGCAGAAAACAAATTCATGTTCCGTTTGATCGGGATATTCCGTTAGGTGTTTACATGACTGAATATTCGGGTTTTAAAAGGAGTAACCCAGGGGTCATATTCGGGTTTCGGCAAGAAAAAGACAAGTGTCTGCTACCCCAATTGTAAACAGATGTTGACCCAACAAATAAATATTTGGGTATCTGAATGTTTTGGGCCGACCCTTTTGGAAACAACGACTTCATTAAACTTATTGGCTTCTTGATTTGCTCCTCGGGGTCACTACCCATCTATATCACATGACCATTACAGGAAGATGGCAAAGACGAGCCGTATGCATCGTTTCCACCGTACGGAAAATGGAAAACGCCCCCTGGTGTTCAAAGCGAGGAACTCCGGTTCCTTCCAAACAGGTTAGCTCAGTGGAGATACCAACCATGCTACCTTTGCTATTACCAACTTGCTGCTGCCGCGAGACAAAAAAACCCAGCAATCTCTTTATATACTTGCAACTTGCACGATATCACCTACGTAGTTAAGGCAATGAAAGAAAAGTTGTCTTTTTCAAAAGATCATTTACGAACGGCTAGGGCTGGGTGATTTTGGACAAAAATAAAAAAAAAATTCTCTGAAAACCCGATTTGCGATTTCGATTTTTTTGGTAAAACTACAAAAGACAATGGAATAAATTGTTTCAAATATTGTATCTTTATTTTTTTAAGAAAAATAGCAAACAAATTTCCCTATTGGGAATGAAGTGCAATTGAAAGATACTGTAAATCCTCGTTGAGTTTAGTAAAGTGACAACATTTACAATTTTCTTGACCAAACAAAGATGACGAGACGAGCTCTGTCTGTAATGCAGCCAGCTGCAAAAAAGGAAAATCGATTTTCGGATTTTCCTTTTTTTAACATCGTCTTGATTAATAAATCCGATTTAGATTTAAAATCGATTAATCGCACAGCCCTACGAACGGCCGTCCTGACATCGTCCTCGAGGATATTGTTGTTATCCTGGGAATTTATTTTCCACTTGGGTACAACAAGCAGTTTAGATCCCGAGTCATGATCCTCCCTCTGCCGTACCTTCACCCTGGATTTACTTTTTATTTACTTTCATTTAAAGAGCAGCAGGTTCTTCTGTGATATTTTGTTTGTTTGATATTTCAGCCTTTAGCTGAAGTACTACTGGTGGATTCTTCTTTCCCTTTGGCCATGACAGGAGGTCAGTTATGTGCCTTGTCCTTGAACTTTTGGTTCAAATATAATCCACAGGGTCACATTTCTTACATTTGGCCTCAGATGATTGGTGAGGTTTTAGTAAGTACCATAGAACGCGATTGCAGCTTAAACCACCGAATTTCACTAGAAAAAATGCCTTCTTCCTTGCGATCATTTCACCTTTTGAAGCAATCTCCGTCCCTGACAGATGATGCAGATTCTGTCAAGTATGTCGGAGCACAGGAGAGAACTTGGAGCTATTAATGGCGGCGCTTGGCAGCAATCTTCATCGAGCTGGAATTTGGAGCTTGTTGTTGCTTGTCGAGCGGCCTTGTTCAAGAAAGCGATCCAGGTTGAAGAGATTCCAGTTTTGCACACATAATAAATTCTGACAGGCCTTTGAAGGGGGGAACTAGTTTTTCCTTATCAAAACAGTATCTTCGTGGAATTACCAGTCATGTGTCAAAGTGAGAAACCTCTTCTGAGTTGATGGTCGTGGATCTGAGGAAAGTGCAACCCCAGAGGAACGGCGTATAACCTGTTCACCAGTCGTCATTATTGAATTGTTAATTTATCTCAAAGAAAATGAAGTTAGAGAAAAAAGCTCCAGCTTCAGTTGCATTGAATTTTTGATGAAGTCATTCCAAAACCTTGAATCTTTTATTTTTCAGCAATTGTAACGTAGATTAGCTCGTGTGCGTCGGATCATTCTCCTGCTGCTTGACCCAAATTTCGACGGAGACTCGCATTTGCCTCCAGAACAATCCCCTCCTGGGAAGATTGGCAACTGTCTGAAGGGCTTTTCCACTTGGGAAAAACCCTTTTTCACCATTGAATGTTGATAGTTTGGAGAAAATTTTGTCAGCATAATGACTAGGGGTGTAACAATATATCGTGGCACGAAATTTCGCGATACAAAAACGTCACAATACGTGTCGTGGAGGTGACAAAGTGTATCGCGATATTGGAGTATTAATATTAATCTATTGTGTTGACTAGAAACGCGCATCCGACCGCGACCGCGCGGACCAAAATCTTCCTCCGCTCAGAAGAAACTAGTCCCGTTTTGCTGTCCCGTTTTGAGCTCTGAACTTTTACTTATGTAAGGCTGGTGTAGAGTTAAGCCTTACCTTATTAAATTAAACCTTTTTCTGGTCGTGAGTAGGATAAACATGCAGGCAACTTCTGCTGAGTTCGAGTGTACTTTAATGTCCCTCAACAGCGTAGGATTTTAGAACATCAACACAACACCTAGTGCCGTACTGTGGCGTATCACTCCGCCCAATCTAAAACAGACTAATCACTACAGATAAACTGACTAGTGTCATTATAGTCCCTGATTTACATCAGAATATAAAGAATATATTTATAAAATAATGAACCCTGAATTACCAAAATAACCTTCTTAACAAAAATAAATCTCCTCTTACACTTATAAGGTGAGCATGAATCAATCTGTTTTATCATGTAAAATTGTATGTATTTATTTTCTTTTATTTATTTAATTTTAGTTGTTAAATTAGAAAGAAAAAAGTCAAATCATACATGAGAGAAACTATTCAGTTTTTGGCAAAATATTATTACTTGTATGAAACTGAAGATGCATAATGCAAACCTGACATTTACTTTTAGTTCAGTTTGTGGAAAATGTTTGGCCTGCCTTTCTCTTTAAAACTTAAACAGTTATAAAGCATTACAAACTGTAACAATAGGGCAAACGCACAGCATTGTTTTGTATTTGGTGTCTTTCAAATAAAAGACAATTTTTTCCAGTCATATGTTCCTCATTCAAGGTTGTTAAAAAAATACTGCTATAATATCGTACCGTATCGTGAGATTACTGTATCGTTACACCCCTAATAATGACTATTGCTGATGTCTTTCCCTCTTGGCATTGTGTTAACACGTGCAATTACTGCCAAAACGTCCCCTGATGATCACTTCATTAAGGGTTTAGCATCACCTGGCTCCAACTTACTCTCTTAAATCCTACAGAGGCAGTTTGGGGTACTTTGTACTGCCCACTTTTTTCTTTTTGCCTTAATTTTCTCTAAATAACGACACGATGAAAAGACACTTCGGTTATTGTTTGTCTGAGCTTTGCTCTATAAAAGACAGGATTAAAAGATGGGATGCTTACTTTTGCTCGCGACAGGGCCTAATAGCGCCGGCGCTAATCTGTAACCGCGTCTTTCCAGAGGTTTGTCAGAAGATGACTTACACTGTTTTCGTCACAACCGCTCTCTTCTGCGTTTGGCGGCGGTGGCTCCGCTCGAGGTGATGAAATGTGCCTGGATGCTTCGAAAAGGCAAAACTCCCCGCTGAAGCTTTGCAGCCTGTGTATGTGACGTTCAGCCGAGCGTCCTTTGGGCAAACAGAGCAGATCTGCGGCTGTGGTCTCGGTTCATTGCTTTGGCTTCCCCACGTAATTCAACACAGATCTGGGCTGCAGCGGAAACCTGCCACGATTGCAGGCCCGCTCCTCCGTGCATACGCGCCCTCGCGGGTCATTCCTCGTCCTCGTTCGTTAGAAATGGCCTGGTAAGACCTCGTTGGTACCTGGAACCCCCCCGGCCGGGCCGCCCTGCCCCGTACCTGTCTACCTCCGTCCTTAAAGCGGGCCGTTCCCGTCTGCACGTGCTCACTGAGGACTTCTCGCTTCCAGATGAATGTTTTTTCTCGAGACCTCCAGCATGAAGTAGGGGGGGTTTCTCTGAAGCGACGACATCT
This sequence comes from Cololabis saira, assembly GCF_033807715.1. Taxonomy (NCBI): domain Eukaryota; kingdom Metazoa; phylum Chordata; class Actinopteri; order Beloniformes; family Belonidae; genus Cololabis; species Cololabis saira. Next base: position 8,604,474 of record NC_084587.1, on the reverse strand, counting down.
GGTCCGTTGTTTTCACTGGATGGCGTCCTCCTCGACGGCGTGGACAGGCCGATCGTGTCAAAGAGGTTTAAAGGCATTTACACGTCTACGTGATTAGGAATGACCCCAAACATCTGCAGAAGCGCTACGAGTGTCGAGTAAAAGAAAGAAAAGACCGTTTTCCTGCATTCGTTTATCAGGAAATGTCACCTGATCTTCAGCGGAGACACAACAAACCACTCATGGCGACAACAATCCCATTGTTATCATTTATTGTGTTTTTATTGAAGGGGTAGGGTCAGGAATCTGGGGTTTCAGGGGTGAACGGCTTCCTTGAGGCCTGTGGGGGTCCTAGGGGTCGAGGTCTGGGCTCTGACTCTCTACAGGAGGTCTTCTGAAAGCTAGAAATTAGATTTTATACCTATATAAACTACAGACACCCTGACGTTGTAAAGACTTGGCCCTTTAATGACAAAGCAAGCCCAAACCATGGTGCTCCCTCCATCGTGCTTCGCTGCTGGGATTGTGTTTGACGTTTTCTCCCACAAGGCAAGAAAAGTTTATTTGTGGTAAGGTAATTCAAAGTGCTTTACATCAACATTAAAAGCGGCAAGGCGGTAAAATAATAAAAAGCACCAGTTGTTAAAAAGTAAAGGCAGTAGAGTACAGCAGGTACACATCTCATTCTCACAATGGCAAGAATTACGCTTCTATACTAGGCCTGTGTTGAAAAAATGGATTTCCCAATTCTAAATCGATTCTCATATTAATTCCTAAAAATCGATTCATATGTCTAAAGATCGATTTTTTTAAAATTTTTTTCTTGGGGGGCTGGGGGGGGGATTTTTTTTTTAATTTTCTTTTATTTATTTATGTATTTTTTTTTCATCATTACATTACAACTTTTGGTTATTTTTTTGTTTATCCCCAAAAAAGGAATGTTTTGTTGGACACGAGAATAACTGGTGCCATGTTTTTGCCTTTAAATATGTTTAAAGGTATGAAAACATTAAAGTGTTAGGTTATAATTGCATAAATTGTCTATATTTCATTACTTTATACACTGTCTTGGGGTTACATTTGCAAAAAATGCTAAAAACCAAATTCTCAAAAATTAACAAATAAAAACGGAATGTGGGAAAAAATAAAACCGATTTCATCCGTCTCTGTTTCCTCCCTGGATCTGTTTGGTAATTCTGACCCACATGATGTTTCTGAAAGCAGTTCTATCAGCATTCTGGGAGCTGATTGGTCCTTACAGCATCATTAGCTGCCAATACTTGCTGTTGAATCTCAATATAATACTAGTATTCATATGTTGCATAACTACAGTCATATAATTCATGCAACAGCTCAAAAAACAGTTTTAATAACACTAACCCAAATCAATATCGGAATCGAATCGGATCGAATCAAATCTTGATAATCCATTCTGAATCTTAAGAATCGGAATCGAATCGATTCTTGACATTTGAATCGATCCCCAGCCCTATTCTATACGGTCAAAATGTACAAAATATCTGTTTCTAGGTCTTATTTCACACAACTGATGAGAATTACATTTCTATACACAAAACAGCGCACAAAACCTTTTCCCAGGAGCATTGTGGCCCATGCGACTCTGTTTGATGCCGTCTTTGGCAGATCTCATGAACAGAGCTCCTCGCCGGTCCCGGGGATGTTTTCCTCGTCCCTCTACGTCATCGAGGACTCTGCTCAGAGCCGTCTGGGTGACCACTTCTAGGCGCGAGTACCCACAGCGCTAGACTGTCTCCATCCATCCGTCCACAGTAACACAAACTGTGGACGGACGGACGCCTAAACACTTTGAGAGGACTTTCCCGGCCTGATGCGGATCAACTACTCCAGATAGAATGGCTGCAGAGATCTCTCTTCCCTCGTGAGACATGGCTCCCGTCAGCAAACTTCAGATGTTGGAGCAACTAGGGCTGTTCGATTAATCGATTTTAAATCGTAATCGCGATTATGTAATTAGAACGATGTTAAAATGTGAAACTCGTAAATTCGATTTTTCACTTTTTTTTTTTACCTTGTCTGCACACATATTAATGATTGATACCATATTAATGATTGATGGAAATACCTCTCAATACCTGCGACAAGTGCCCCATGGGAGAGGCTCTTTAGTGTAGGAGGGGGCGTTGTAACCATGGTGATATACTAACATGCCACCGGGCATCCCTCAAGCCAGATGCGGTAGACCGGCTCGTGTTCCTTGCAAAAAACTTGCAAATGTGAATAGCAAATGTAAGGACTGACATTACACACCTCTACCTCCTTCATGGGTTGCATTATTATTTAGCATGCAAAGACCCAGTTTAGTTTGATTAGAAAATGTCTTGTTTTATTTAATTGGAAATATAACTTACTGTATGTTTGCAAGTGCTGATTTGCTGATTTTTTCAGAGATAAAACTTTTTATTTTATTATATTTTTTTAAAACTTTTTTCAACTTATTTTACAGAGTTTTGCACTTTATTCATTCATTTTTGGTTTAATAAGAGCAACGTTTGCACTTAAAGCCCAATGGGGCAAATGTTCAATAAAAAAAACAGCATATTTGAAATCATTTCTTTGCCTTTTGTCAATTCACAAAATAATCGTAATCGAAAATCGGATTTTGAGAGAAAAAAATCGATTTTTTTTTATTTTTGGGCAAAATCGAACAGCCCTAGGAGCAACTATTGTGGACAGTTTGATCACAAAACCCCTGACTTTATTTAGGTTTGTTCAATAAAGACAGAAGAAATTATCATTTTTTACATTTTATCATCAGTTTAGTCACTTTGTGTTTGTCGGTTACTGCGACGTAGATGAAGACCGGATCAGAAAAACAATAATTTCTAAAGAGTTGCGGTACTTTTTCTCGCCTCTCTGAGTCACTCATCAGGCTTCTGGTCACGTTCACGCCGAGCGACAGTCAGACGGGCGGCGCTGAGATGTGCCGCCGTTGGCCCTCGCTTGTTTTCACCAGCGGGACGTGGCCCCGCGTGTTGGTTCCTCGCCTGCGGGTGTTTACGCGAGCGGCTCTTCAGCGCCCGCAGAGACGTCTGCTAATGAATTAATTGGTGACTTGATGCAGTAGTGAAAGCGAGGGAGGATCTCTGTGTGTTGTGGGTTTGGCACGGACTGCAGCTTGCATGTGTGTCTGTGTGTTTGTGTGTTTGTTTGTGTGCGCTGGAAAGGTTTAGTTTGAAGGAACCGAGTGATTAGTGGTAATTGAATCCCACAAGAGACAAACTCCATCTGTGTTCACACATCAGACTCGAGACACCACCAGCGCCTCGCTCATGAGCTGGATGATTCACACCACCATCTTTCTCCTGCTTGATTCAAGCCAACACCTGTCTCCACAACGATTCCCACCGCAGAGCTGGAGTACGTTGACGGAGGACATAGCGTGGCGTTTCTATCAATGCAAACTAGGAATGGGCGATATTTTACCGTTCACGATATACTGTCAAAAAAATTCCCCACGGTAAGAATTTGTCATCTCACGGTAAAAATGATAAATTCCCGTTGATGATGTTTTTGTGTAAAGCTGATTTATGGTTCTGCGTTAAATCCACGCACAACGTACGTGAAGGAAGGAAGGAAGGAAGGAAGGAAGGAAGGAAGGAAGGAAGGAAGGAAGGAAGGAAGGAAGGAAGGAAGGAAGGAAGGAAGGAAGGAAGGAAGGAAGGAAGAAAGAAAGAAAGAAAGATATGAGCCTGAAAGAAAGAAAGAAAGAAAGATATGAGCCTGAAAGAAAGAAAGAAAGAAAGAAAGAAAGAAAGAAAGAAAGAAAGAAAGAAAGAAAGAAAGAAAGAAAGAAAGAAAGAAAGAAAGAAAGAAAGAAAGAAAGAAAGAAAGAAAGGAAATGAGCCTGAAAGAAAGAAAGAAAGAAAGAAAGAAAGAAAGGAAATGAGCCTGAAAGAAAGAAAGAAAGAAAGAAAGAAAGAAAGAAAGAAAGAAAGAAAGAAAGAAAGGAAATGAGCCTGAAAGAAAGAAAGAAAGAAAGGAAATGAGCCTGAAAGAAAGAAAGAAAGAAAGAAAGAAAGAAAGAAAGAAAGAAAGAAAGAAAGAAAGAAAGAAAGAAAGAAAGAAAGAAAGAAAGAAAGAAAGAAAGAAAGAAAGAAAGAAAGAAAGAAAGAAAGAAAGAAAGATAAATTCCCATTGATGACGTTTAGTAGTATTTAGTATCTTTTAGATCAGTGTTTTGGCTCCAATGACTGAATGTGCTGATAGATTTATAGTTAAAAAGGGGGAGTTGAATTGGTATTTTTTTATCGTAATTTTTATCGTTATCGGGATAAATGCCAGAAATGATCGTGATAAATTTTTTAGTCCATACCGCCCATCCCTAATACAAACGCTGCAAAGCAACAGGCGGTGGGATTTACCTTCAGAGAGTTCGTCACGGATTAGATATCGAGCGCTGCACATCTTTTCTTTCTTTCTTTCTTTTCTTTCGGCAACCGGACTGTGAAGGTTTTTAACGTGAACGTTCGCAGAGGCCGACTAGCCACTAGCGGTCGTTAGAGGAACTGCGTGTTTTTTTGCCACTTTGACCGTGGCAAAGTATTAAGGCTGGGATAATCGGCCGTTGGGCGAGGGCGGTGCCTCAAGTCGGGTTGGTGTGTCCCTTCTGTGTTCATTTTGGCCGATTCGACACGTAGAGTCGTCCACTAGACGTTGGCCTTTACGACCAATCTGATTGGTGGAGTGCTAGCCCTTGACTAACGAATAAGAGTTAACCGGAAATGACGATGGTAAACATACTAGATAGACAGTGATGGTACAAACGCTAAACTACACTCTATCATGGCATCGGTTTGGGTTTAGTTTGTGTTAGGCATGGGACGATATGAAAATTTCATATCACGATATTAGTGGACAAAAATATCACGATTACGATATTATCACGATATTAGCGTGTCGCTTATAAAATTCTTAAAATGCAAGGAAAAACACTAACTGTGGATCCACTGGTTCCTTCAGAACATTTATTCTCAAATCATTCTCAACACAGTGACACTTGAGGTAGAGAACAAATAGTGTACTGTAAATGTTATGCATTACAAAGTGTAAACTATAGTACCGGTACCGGTACTTATTTGAACTTTCTTTTTTTTGTAAGAAAATACTTCCCTGAGAGTCGAAAGAAATAAGTGACAAATAGAAATAAAGTGACAAAGTAGAGCCAAATGCACACTGATTGTATTACTCTCTGAAACTTTAACAGTGGCTGGCTGCCTGCTACTTAGTACGGCTCTCTGGAAAAATAATAAAATAAAGGCACTGCTCTGTAGTATACAAAACAAAAGCTGCATGGCCAACACAAAGATTGAGTGAAAATAAAGTGCCACAGTAGTCAAATGCACACGGATTGTACTACTCTCTGAAAAAATATTAAATAAATAATATTAATAAATAATATTAATAAAATACATGAAAAAAAATAACACTGGCTTCTACCTGGCTGGTAGCCTTGTGTGACCAAAAAAAAAAAAAAAATTCCACGATAATTACAGTACCCCACGATAACGTTATCGCGGCCGTATTTTATCGCGATATACGATAATATCGTATATCGCCCCATGCCTAGTTTGTGTTTGACTGTATTATATTTTAATTATTAACATCTTATTGTTATTCCTTCTTGACTTCTTTCAGACGTGAAAACAGCGATCCATCATTTCCGGTTGTTTTTCTTTCCTTTTCTTTCTGGGTGACATTCAGTCTAACTGCTTTCCTGCCGACGGTGGGCCGTGGGGTCGGTGTGTCCCGGCCTTTGGTCACCCTCGCTGACCCCTGGCCCCGTTGGTTGTGAGTTTTCAGCTAATAATGCCACAGTCGTGGAGTAAACAACACAACCCAAGTCTGAGTCGTTCCCTCTCCGATACTCTGAATATTCATTACGCTCTGGTGCCCAGGAGACCTTATCCGGGCCAACTTTAGCCCAGACGTGGCTAAAAAAGGAGCTGCTGCTGCACCACGTTGCTGTGGAGTTTCGATCGAAGCGAGTCACGGAGAGTTTACAAAAGACGTCCAGGGCGTAAAAGGGGCCAGCAAACTCTTCAGAAGCACGACTATGGTCGGGGGGAATAACGGAGAAGTGGAGAGCGAAGGCAGGTTTCAGAGGCCAAAGGCGCTGGAAGTGTGTTTATGTGAGACCTGATCTGGAGGCCCGGGTCCAGCGGGGCGCTGCGGAGGATCAGGGCTGATGACCTCAGCGCCTCGGTGCGGCGGCGGCCGCTTACCCAGACAGCCAGAGCAAATATATAGGATGGACTGTGGGCAACATGAGAGAAAAGAGAAGGAAGGAAGTGTTTTTATGGGAAAAAGGAGAGCACTGGTCTGGAGTTTAAACAAAGACCTTTAAGGTGGAGAGAAACACATCGTAGTAAGTCCGGCCCGCTCGTGCTGCAGTTATCCAAATCTGTTTGCACTTAAAAATCAAAGCCCTGGCACGGTAAGTCAAAGCTCCTCCAAATCTTACTTCAGCAGCAACAATGAAAAGAGTGAAAAAAAAAAAAAAGGACAGAGAAGGAGGCTTTTGTACACGCTGCAGCTCAGCGTTTGGTTCAAGGTGAAAGTCCTGGCAGAACCTTCGCTGGCAGCGGCGGCGCTTCTCGCCGACAGGACCACCAAGCACGAGCGTGAGCCCGGTGAGCTCAGAGCACAGGTCCTTAAGACTCGCAGCCCGAGATGATTAATGGCTGGACGGAGCTGCAGCCCCGCGGATCAGAGTCGGGCGCCCCCCGCCGTCCCCGCAGCGCACGGCCGCCGCCGCCGTCCGAGCTCGCCGCAGACAGCTGGAACTTCCTCCCAAAGCAATAAACGTCCCCGCCGGTTGATTATGTTGTAAACTCTCAGACGGTAGATCAGGTTTTAAGGGTTCAGCAGCCAGCTAAAAAGGTATAAAGTCGGAGGACCCGGACGCGCCTGGAGTCACAGCGTTTTTAATCCCTCGACACGGCGGACGCACCATCCGTCTCTTTGGTGCAGACGCACACAAACAGCTCGAGGAGGCACCTGTGACAGATCAAGAACAGTTAAACAATTTCATTGTGCGTCAAACACTCGCGAACACTGCCAGAAAAACATACCTTCCCCGTCTGTGTGTGTCTGTGTGTGTGTGTGTGTGTGTGTGTGTGTGTGTGTGTGTGTGTGTGTGTGTGTGTGTGTGTGTGTGTGTGTGTGTGTGTGTGTGTGTCTGTGTGTGTGTGTGTGTGTCGGTGGTAGATAGTTGACAGTGGTTTTCAACAATGTTTTTGTCTTTTCCATATAAGTCACGGTGCAGCCAGCAGGTCACCAGAGGTTTGCAGCCCTCGGCCGCCGCGGCTGCCGTTAAATCACAGTTTTGTGCGCTGGTTGTTCAAGTGACTCCAACACGAGCGCGTGAGAATCATATTTGTTTATTTATTTTTTCTATTTATTTTTAAATCTTTGCCTTTGAGGCCGAACAAAGCTGGCGGATAAAGCTGGAGATGCACGTAGGCTGACGAGGTTGCACAATAAGACCGCAGTCAGCAGAGGTCAGCACCAAGTAAACGGACTTACGGTCGCGTTGAGGACAAAAGCGGACAGATTAAAACGTGACGGGGGGAAATATCAGATCTGGCCGCCTGGGATCGCTTTACAACAGTTTCATTCAAGTGGCAGATGTATTCATATATGTATGGAGATAGAACAGTCTCATAATTCGCAAATGCACACACCGTTTCACAAATGCACAAGACAAAATTCACAAATGGACAGACCGATCCGCAAATGCACACACCGTTTCAGAATGCATTTGCGAATCGGTGTGTGCATTTGTGCATTTTGTCCTGTGCATTTGTGAAACGGTGTGTGCATTTGCGGATCGGTCTGTGCATTTGTGAATTTTGTCCTGTGCATTTGTGAAACGGTGTGTGCATTTGCGAATTATGAGACTGTTCTAGCTCCATATATATGAAGCATTTTATGGGATAACCTAAACTGTGGATGCACTTACCAAATACCAGAAACTGGACACCATCTTGATCATGTAGGCTAATGGAAGTTGGGGGAGACCTTCGTTTGCTTGGTTTTCAGTTAAATAGAGGAAAGCGGTTCTCCTACAGCGCCGATGCCGCACTTTTAATATGCCAGTTTGTCTAGTTACTATGTTGCTTTTTGTGCATGGCTTTTTATTCTGTGTTTAGTGTTTTTGTCTTGTTTGTTTTTGGCCTGTTAGTGTGTTATTGTGTCTTGTGTTATTAATGTTGATGTTACTGTTGCTGCTTCATGTTGTTTCTGTTTTCGTTTGTAGCAATTGTCTGTTGTTGAGCTTATGTTAACCTGTCGGTGTATGTATTTTAGCTTAGTCTCTTACCTTTTAATCTTTATTCTGATGTAGCCTTCTTATTCGGAAAAGTTTTATTGATTGTATCTTGATAATTTTTCTTTTAGGTTGACTAATTTACACCAGTCCAGGGACAGCAGATGCAAAGTAGCCTTTTTGGCTAATTCTGGCATATTTTACATTTTTTTAGATGTATTATTAATGTGCATTGTCCCTGATAACTAAACCTTTGAATAAATAAATAATAAAGAAAGAGGTTGATTACAGACCTAACACCGCGTTCACACTATAGGATATTTGCAGTCTTATAAAATCAGTGCTAGCCACGCTACACGATGATGTTCCCTCGCGGCGTAGGCTACGACCTGATGGGGAGAGATGTACAGTAGGTCTCACTGTACGACGGCTGATTTTCTACCTCGAATGCGTATCTTTTGTCTGGTGGCGCAGTCTGAACCCGGCGTAGCAACGGAAACTGGTTTCATTTCGTTTGTAATTTGCAATCGATGGCGGGAACTTGGGTGAAAGGGCCAAAGACGGTTGGAGCACAGCAGCTTCCTGGGGCAGTATTCATTCAAACACTGCAGATCTATAAGAAACACCCATGGTACATTGCTTCTGGGTGTAGCCAACCCCGAAATATGCCGTTTGGATGTTATTTACAAATGTACTGAGTATTTACTGGAGCGACGTTAACTGCTTGTTTAAACTGCTGCAACTAGTCACCAAGAAGTTGTATTGAAAAGTATAACTGAAGCTTTACGACGTAGACGTTTACAGCCGCCTGCGTGCTATCTGTGTGTGGCCAGATAGACACATGTATAATTCAGTTAATCCTTTTGTGTATAGATATAAAGTTGATGTATGTGTGTGTGTATATATGTGTGTGTGTGTGTGTCTCTTGAGTGAAGATGGCGGCCCATTTGTTTGGTCGTGTGAAGTGGAATGCAGACTTCTGGGAAGATTCTTAGGGGGAAAGTTTGTGGGGTCATTTCAATTTGCCGGGGGTGACCCCGGGCTAATCCATCACTCATTAGCTCCCACAGATAAAGGCCCAAGTGGGGTGAGGGGCTGCGGGTCCACACGTTCCCGTCTTCTGTTTTTAGGCCTGTCACAGTTTTCCGACAGAACAAAGTTGATCGCACAGATTAGCCGCTCCTGAGGAAGAAAAGTGGACAAAGAGATGCGAAGACAAACGCAGAAGTGAAAGGAGTCCCTGAGAAGCGAATGTGGGAAGAAAAGCTCGGACCTTTCAGTTTCAGGCCTGAAACGCTGCTGCTGTCTACTTTTAAACATGTTTTCACCTGAGAATGTTGTTCCGGTAACTCCAAATGTGTCGTCAATTTATCAAACAAGGACTTAATATGACCAGAGGTGGACAGAGTACTCGACCCCAGTACTTGAGTAAGAGTACAAATACTACTGGTCAAAATTTACTCCGTTACAAGTAAAAGTAGCTCAGTCAAAATATTACTCGAGTAAGAAGTAGAAAAGTACTTGCTTTTAAAGGTACTTAAGTATCCAAAAGTAAATGCTTTTAAATTTACTTTAAGTAAAAGTAAGAGTAAGAGTCAATTTCTTATTTTCCACATCAGTAAATTACTATATTTTTTCTAAATTAATTTAAGGATCTTTTAACTCTTGTTTCTGAGAATTAACTCTTTGAAACCAGCTGCACTGATGTGCTGCTTTTAGAACCACAATGTTATATAAAACCTGCAGAAACACCAAAAACAAATCAAATGAATGGGATCATAAGAGGACAGCAGATGATGCAGTTTATTAACAATCATGAACTGAAACCAAATGAACCTGCACCATCCAACTAAGTCTGGATCCCCCTCAAAGACCACTGCTTTACAAAAAACTACATCTCTGCTTTCAATAACTCAATGTTGAAGTCACTTAACTTTACAGGAAAGACATGTACCAGTACAATATAGCAATATAGAGCATAACAAACTGTCTCCCCATGTCTGTCTTGGCTGTCTCCGTGCCTGTCTCCCAATATCCGTCTAAAATAGGATTTTAGGGAAGAAGAAAAAAGAGCAGACCTGAAAGTAACGAGTACTTTTCAGCCTTCCTAGAATTTACTTGAGTAAAAGTAAAAATATTTGTCTTGGAAATGTATTCAAGTAAGAGTAATAAGTACCAAAGAAATCTAATACTCAAGTAAAGGACAAATCCTCTGGATATGTACTTAAGTACAGTACTCAAGTAAATTTACTCCGTTACTGTCCACCACTGAGTATGACATTAACTCTGTCTTCTAAGATTTCCTCTGAAGTCTTTTATAGTCAGTCATGGACTAAAAAAGACAAAGCACCTCCTTTTAGCTTTGGTTCGGATCGTTCTGTTACGTAGACGAATACAGGTTTCGCATCGGATCCACTTCCTCCCCACATATCCAGGGTTTGGGACCGGCAAACGGCTCTGGACCGCATTAGCGGCCAGGTTTTGTTTCCCCTAAGAGGGCAAAGTGGGGTTAAGCGTTTAACAACGTCACTACGTCCGGGGATTTTTGCCATACTTATCTAAATATGGACCTGGAAATCGAACAGAACCTTGGCTGCGACTGTCAACGTTTCACCAGAACACTAATACAAACAAATATGCATGTTCAGAAGCGGTCACAATGATAAGGAGATGTTATATTGGGACTTTTGGATTTGATGTATGCTACTTAAAACACCGAAAAATGTGCCCATACGACGGAACGTCTCCGTTGTCTCGAAGTTCACGCGCAAGCTGCAGCTGCAGAAAAATTGCTTTCAAAATAGTTTGAACATAAAAACTTGCAGTAGGGCTGGGCGATTTTGGACAAAAATAAAATCCCAATTTTTTTCTCTGAAAACCCGATTTTCGATTTTGATTTTTTTGGTAAAACTACAAAAGCCAATGGAATAAATTGTTTCAAATATTTTATCTTTATTTTTAAAGAAAAATAGCAAACAAATTTCCCTATTGGGAATGAAGTGCAACTGAAAGATACTGTAAATCCTCCTTGAGTTTAGTAAAGTGACAACATTTACAATTTTCTTGACCAAACAAAGATGACTAGACAAGTTCCGTCTGTAATGCAGCCAGCTGCAGAAAAGGAAAATCGATTTTCCGATTTTCCTTTTTTAACATCGATTTTGATTAATAAATCCGATTTAGATTTAAAATCGATTAATCGCACAGCCCTAACTTGCAGCTTGGAAAACGTGCCTATTGTCGCTTCGTTTCAGGCTGAATCGCTTGAAATCTGCTCGACAAATTATACAAGGACACTCGTATGCCACCCTGTGTTTT